>NC_142121.1:9050833-9702500 GCF_056152115.1 Neolamprologus brichardi | reverse complement strand
ATCTTGTTTATGATAATATTGTGAAGGCAGGGAGAAAATAATATTGTTAAAACCTTTCTAGGCCCAGGTCTTTCTCTCCGTCTCTCCAGTTTGGCCTACTTTGTTTTTTTAAAAATGGAACATTACTTGTTTTTTATATTTACATTTTCATTTTTTTAGCTTTTGATATTGCAGACATAGATTGAAAACGAGTTTTGTTCTTGAGTCAAAGCATCTTTAGGTAGACATGAGGTAGTGTACCTAATGTGGCAAAAAAAAAAAAAATTCGAAATGACCTGACGCATTAGAAAAAACAACTGTAAATTTTAAGAACATGTTTATTAAACATATTTTTATCCTTAAAAAGAGTTTTGGCATTTTAAACTATATAGAGAACTGCTGGTTCCCTGCTATGCAGTAACACTTGTGTCAGCTGCTAGACACATCATAATAAGCAGGTAATATCCAGTGGCTTTTTACAGGCACATTACTGTAATAATCCTGGGCTGCTGAATATTGTTAAGTGGAGTGTTGTTCTACTCATATTGCTCCCTGCTCCAATTTGACAAAGCCACTTAGGCTCCTCCATGTTCAGTCATTTCCACTTGGACTGGAGGGGATTTAAAGCCACTGGAAATGAAGTCTGTGCAGTGACATCACCATGCTGCTTCTGCATGTGTGTGTATTTAGCTTCAGTCCTAGAGTGATTTTTGTGCCTGCTTGTGTGTGAATTCTTGTAGCAAGTCTATTGCAATTTTCTACTTCGTGTGTGTGTGTGTGTGTGTGTGTGTGTGTATATGTGTGTGTGTGTGTGTAAAACATTGTGAAGCCCACAGATTTTATAGAGTACAGGGTCTTTAGGTGTGTAAATTCAGTGGCTGACTGCATGACATCATGACGGATGACTTAATCATGTCAAAGTTTCATTGGATGGGTCACATGATGCAAAGCCTGCTGGGATTCCCACTTTAAGGGCAATACAGCATATTATTTTTGGTCTCTGATAAAGTGGTACTGTTTTTTTTAGAAGCAAGTTCACTGCAAGGAAAAAAGGTACACGTGTATATGTTCTAAACTGATTGAAAGCAAATACAAAACAGAATTCGGATTCGGTTTTACATTTAGTAACATAAACATGTGTTTATGTTCATTTAGACAATGTACAGGAGCTTACAGAGTTAGAATTTTACGAGTCTATCGACATAAAAGATATAAAGTGATCTCCCTTCATCTGCTGTTGTCAGACTGCTGCTGATCTCCAAACACATTATTTTATGCTGCTACCATGAGACCAATTCACTCTTAATTAGAAAGTGAATGTATTGCACTGTATTACATCATATAACAATGGTTCATTGCTGGTATGTGTTGAACAGATAGTCTGAGACTTTAATTTTTTTAATCTGCTATCAAGACTTATCGAGAGTTTTAGGGTTGTGGCAAGAATGTGAATTTATATTCTGAATAGGTCAAAGGTTGAGGTTTGATACGTTTCCCTGATGTCTGGGTTATGTTTGTGAATATTTTTTCTTAACTACAGGAGAGCCAGCCCTCGAACTCAGGTGTTTGACATGTGTTATTTGTTTCTACACTAAACACTTCCTGCAGAGTTTTCTAAAGTGCTGAAAATCATATTATCAAGCAAAAACAACATTCAAGCAATATTTATCACTCTAGAACTTCTTATTTGTCATATAAAGAGAGATAAGGGTAACAGATAGAAGCTGAATGGTCATTTTTACAATCTATCATAAAGCTTATCATTATTTACATGTGTGATGATGCAATGTTCTGCTATGCTAGCTGTGTTTTTTGACCATCTTTGCTGTACGTCAGAACCGCCAATGCAGACAAAATAATCTAGACACCCACCAGTACTTGGACCAACTGCTGGTGCCCAGAAGATTGAAGGAGTCAGCATCCATCTCATATCCAGACTATATCTACCAGAATTTATATTTCCACCTAGCATGAAATCTACATCTATAAACATGGAAGATATTTACTGTATTCACTTTCAATGAGATCTAATTTCTTTCCCTTATACACTGTCACAAAGCCCCTTCCTTTCAACTGTGTATTTTAAATAGATAGAGAACAGGTATCACTTGCGTCCACCTGAGAATCCAATTTTGCACAAAGGACATTCGGCTAACACTCATTTGTCTGTCAGCAAGATATCTCAAACTGGTATGAATGTATTTCCATGAAAATTTGTGGTAACACATATACTTCAGGCTTTAAAAAAATCACTTAGTTTAGGGAGATGGCACGTTATAATATATGATCCCTAAAATCCCCTAGAGATGGTTTTAGAAACGGAAACTTGACAGTGATAAGAAATTATGAGTTTGTGTGCCAAATATTATCATTTAGTATCAATTTAAGGTTCTCCCTCAGAAGTATAAATCCCCTTTACAACCACCAGCCATCTGTTAGGTTTGAAGGCTCCATTTTTGTGTACAAATCCTTTATCAAATATCTAAATTTAGTATTGTGACTGTGGTTATGATTGTTGTAGGATAGATTGTTTATTTTGTGGAAGTCAAGGCATATTAATGGATGTTTTGGGGTTTACATTTACAGTTCATTTACTTGGAAATTCTGAGATCACTTCACATTTAAAGAACAAAGGGATGGGCGAAATCTGACTGTGCAATGCAAACTCTGTTTGCAAGCAACCAAGCTGCTCTCAGCTTCAAAAGACTCCGCCTCCAACCTAAAGAAACATCTGGAAGTAAGTTCTTTTTTTAAAAGCTAATGTTAGCCTACTGCAGCTACATTGTTTTAGTTGGGGTAGCTACCTGGGTTTTGTGACACATCAGTGTCTTCGATGTGCTGTTGTTGTGTGATTTATTACTATTACTGAAGGCTGCATTACAACATGCAAATAATCATGTGCAGTTCTGAAAGCAGACAGAAAGAAAACATATTACTGATACAAAAATAGTTTTCTCTACGAGATCAATGCAAAAAGTGCAGCCATACCTAATGTCCACCCTACTGTTACTCATTATATATTAAGATTTAAAAATCTAGTTGGTATGGCTTTCAGAGCTGCACATGATTATTTGCAGCTAGCAGGTTGTTAATGCTATCCTTCAAGTCTAACAGTCTGCAGTCTATGAACTAACCTCAGCTAACGCCAGCTAACAATGTTAGCTTGGTGGCGAGTAGCCTTCAGTAATAGTAATAAATCACACAGCAATAGCACATTCATGTAGTTGTAAAAAGCATGACAATATATCAAGTAATCCAAAGTATTCAGAATACTGTACTCACATTGAGTAACTTAACAGAATACGCTACAAACTACATTTTGGGCCATGTATTCTGTAATCTTTAGTGGAATACATTTTAAAAGTAATCAAAGGAGCTTGCAAAGACTGCAGACAACAATCCTATCAGTGGAAGGAGCTGCAAGCTCCTTTGACTACGATGACCTGGATGACTGAGAACCTTCACAGACATTTTAAAAGTAACCTTCTCAACATTGACAAAGACCTAAAACTTACCACCAACGACTGGCTAAAGAAGAAGCACATTACGGTCACTGAGTGGCTTAGCCGGTCTCCAGACAACAATCCTATCAGTGGAAGGAGCTGAAGCTTGAACTTGCCAAGAAACCCAAAGGATTCAGAGAGTTTCTGTAAAGAGGTTTGGGCTAAAATCCCTTCTGAAATGTGTGCAAATCTAGTGACCAACTACAAGAAACATTTAGTCTTTGTGCTTGCCAACAAGGGTTTCTCACCAAGAATTAAATCATGTTTTGATTTGGGAGAATACTCATTCATTGACTTGCAATTTAATGTATAATGTTTCTGGATTTTTGGTTGATATTCTGCCTCTGCCATTAAAATGAAAGTGCCATAAAAATAGAGACTGTTCATGTCTTTGTAAGTGAGCAAACATACAAATTTAAAATCCCGTACTGTATGATTTATACTTGTAGAGAACAGTACAAGAAGTAGTAACAGTAGAGGAAATGGAATTTGATTACCATTCAAAGAATCACTAGGCTTTTTCTTGGATTGCAAATTACCTCTTAAAAACCATATGTTTTTATGTAGTTTAATGCTGTGTGCAAAATGCTTTACACATATGCTGTATGGCATCCTGGAGTTTTGTTGAAACACTAAAAAAGTCAACTGCGTATGTCTAATGGATCTGGCCTACAATAGCACATATCAACTCCCAGCTCTGTCTGAGCCTCTCTGGGGTGCATAAACAAAACCCTTCACAATTTACACTCAGCAATGCCCTGACCCTGCATTACTTACTCTATCCAGCCAGCATCTGCTGCTCAGTGACTCAGCTTCCTATCAGCTGCTGTGGCTGAACTCAGTCTGGCATCCAGGAAGGAGTGTTAGGCAGAGATCCCCCCCTAAGCTTAGCAAGAACTGCTGATCTCATCCAGCTATGCATTCATTTCCAGTAACAGTTCAGATAGTGTTTTTCAGTTTCCCTGGTAGACTGCAAGAAGTGTGTGCATGAGTAAGTGTGTGTGTGTGTGTGCGTGCGTGTGTGTGTGTTACTTTCCCCTTGAAAGCTTTTTGTTATTAACTGTGAAAAGGAAAGACCAACTTCCACAGAAGTTAAACTAAAAGTAATGGTGCAATATTGTTTGACACATAACACTCTCGAGACTGAAGAAGTCACTTGGATGAGTGACAAAATGTTTCTCCCACTGAAAACGCCACGTTGAACAGAATAAACTTTTTGGGGTATAACATTGTAGTTTGGTTGTTTTTGGAAATATGTGTTTGTATATTTGATCACATTTATGGTTTAGGGCTTATAGAGAGTTGTATGTAAGACTGGACACTAAAGAAGGAAAGGAATTTATATCGACTGGGTAGTTAAAATCGATCAAGCTGGAAAAGATGTGCAGCAGTTAGATAGATTAAAGATAGAGACATAAATGTACTAATGACTGCAGACATTGAATTGATAAGTTGGAAGGAGTACTCTGAGGAGCTCATGAATGTAGAAAATGAGAAAGAGAGGAAGATGGATGGAAGACAGTGACTCAGGAAGAGCAGAGGATTAGAAAGGAGGACGTGACTGCTGCTATGAATGGATGAAGAATGGGAAGGAAGTTCGTCCATACCTGTGGAGATATACAGATGGTTTGGAGATAGGGCAGTAGCCTTTGTAAACAAATTGTTTAACAGACTCTTGGAGGCTGAAAGGAGCAGTAGTAACTATATATGGATAAAGTTGATGACAAAAACCATGCATCTATGGGAAAGAGTCGTTGAAGCTATGTTAAGAAGAGAGCTGAATACCAGCAAGCACCAGAAAGAGCACTACAGATGTGATGTACATCAGAGCAGTTTGAAGACATAAGAGTTTTATCAGCATTGTAGGGGGCCAGATCCACTGGAGCAAAAGCTTTCATGAAAAATGTCCATTAAATTATAATACAAACAGAAAATTTGATTCAATATCAAAATGTAGAAGGAGCGAATAATGAATGTCTTCACGTGCTGTTGAGATGAACACTTAAGTTCCATGTATTAAGTGTGCATACTGTAGACGCTGTTCAAGTCCTTTTATAGACACTGTGTTGTATATGCTGCGAAGCTGTAAGTGTCTGCAGTATCCCAAATAGGAATTGTTTACAGAAGTCTTGCAGTAGTGAAACAGATCCTGTGCAGATGTACCTATGCACCTATCACATCTGCCACTGTACTAGGAATAGAAAAACAACCTAAGCAGCAACAAAGTCAAAAAACATTGCTACACAGCAAACAATTCAAACTTCTGTTAGGCTTAGAAAAGACTGAATACATTTGTTTCTGTTGAACATGACCGATTCGAATGTCACTACAGCCAAACTTTACACCAGCTGTTTTTATGCTGTCTCTTTATGGTCTCATTATTATCAGGAACTTAGTTTAAATGTAAAGCTTATGTTATGACTAACTGTAGACTTAACAGAAAAAGGTTATGATAGTTATTTTCAACCTCAGTAGCCAATGCTTTGGCTCTGATAAACAAGGGAAACTGAAGTCAGCATCTGATATATTGCAAGACAGCAGCAGTAGTGTAATGGAACAACATTTGATCTATCAATCACAAACAGTTTATGGTAATTTTAATATACTGTAGAGATTTTTTTAAAAAACTGATTACTGTGGGTTTTTTGTTTTGTTTTTTCTTCTGAGTCATACGGATGTCATTCAGTTGGTGTTTCCTCTTGGCGCGGTTCATTTGTGCAGATGTGAACACAGTAATCACACTCAGGTGTGGACTAAAACAATCGTACCCAGATTCTTTGGAGGAGGTGGTCTTGGTACGGTTCCAACTGGTTCATTTATGATGCGATTGTGATCTCAACCAACTACCAGGTGTTTGTTTCAAGTCTGAGCCAAAAAAAGGTCCCGTAACCATCTATGCTTTGAATTTTGGGATGTAGTAAAGTACTATAGATGTTTAAAGGGCAGGATGGGCTAACAGCTTGCAGATTCCAACAAATTCTCCATGTTCTCTAGCCCAGAATACAGCACCTTCCTCCCTGTTGTTGTTTCCTACCCAGAAAGCTTAAGTATAATTTCATATATGCGTTTTTTTTGTAAAACCTCCTTTTTATATTCTATTCTTAGGCCGAGACCGGCACCTGAGCCTGATTCTGCCGGAGGTTTCTTCCTGTTAAAAGGGAGTTTTTCCTTCCCACTGTTGCCAAAATGCTTGCTCATAGTGGGTCATATGATTGTTGGGATTTTCTCTGTATGTGTTATTGTAGGGTCTACCTTACAATATAAAGTTCCTTGAGGCGACTGTTGTTGTGATTTGGCGCTGTATAAATAAAATTAAAATTGAGGTCTCTTTGACAGAATTTGAAAATTCCTGTACATTTTTCTCATTATGCCATGTAGCTATAAAAGAGCGACTGATTTTCTACCACAGTTGCTCCAAGGAAGTAACACTTCTCCCTTTGCCGTACACTTATGTTCGGTGTTGATCACAACCACAGAAAAACATCAGAACTTGGAATGAAATGGAGAAAAGCAACTGTTGCTTTAGGTGCGGTGCTGATGATTACAAAAGTGTACTGATTCACTATGACAGTTCACTGCCATAGATACATTTGGAAAATAAGGCATTGTACGTAACATCAGAAAGAAAACTAAGAAAAGAAAAACAACAAAAGAAAACAAGGGATATATTCATTTACTAGGCACTGTAAAGCAAGAGAATATTACATGTGATACGACATTTACTAACTAAGCTAAATCAAGCAAAGCATCAGCCCAAGATTTCTGATTTGACTAGAAGCATTCACATACACTATATTCATGGAAGCTGAAATCTGAGATGCGTGATACCTCTACTAGCAGCCAATTCTTGAATGTTTTTCCTCTTCTTTTTTTGTGTGTATGATTATAGCTCCATTACTGTGGGACGTTTGTGAGAAGAGTGGGTGAGAAGCAGCTGCAGCAACTTCAAACTAGATGCTGAGACGCTCAAGTTAAAAAATAAAAAATAATTTCCAATTCCAAATAACATGTAATTTCTTTGCTGCCCTATATGAAAGGAAATGCAACATTGGGATAATGGAGAAAAGTTGGTCCAAAGAGTAAAAGCTACTCACTAACAAGCCATGCTAAATATAGGTTTTTAATTGCTGTTTTTGGATTTGAATCTTCACAGTTAGTTGCTTTATCCACTTCCACATTAACAAAGCAGCAAGGACATTAGTGTGACTCAGGGTAAAAAACACATGGATGCAACGTAGCAGTTATTCGTACTTAACAGGATACAGTTTAAGCATTTTGGGTTAGCAGGGGAATGAAATCCTGTTTCCATTGTCCTCAGTCTAACTCCAGGTTCTCTGGAAGTTTCATCATGTATCCATTAAGCCGTGCAGTTCCTCAAAACTCACAACAGTGACGTAAAACAACACAGGCAGAGTGAGTCTGGGTCACTGAGTCTCTTTCTTTGTACTGCAGTTACTGTAAGCATGACTAAATCCCTACCAGAGAGATACCAACAGTGAGTCCCTATGGCCTGTCTTTGCAGGAACAATTCCCCAAAGCCTCATACTCCTCACCGTAGGCCTCAGACATGTGTAATTAGGTGTAAAATACAGCTGTGTGGAAGGTAGGGTGGGCCTGGGCCAGGGTAACACCAAAGGGAGTCGAGGCTCAGGGCTGTAGAGCCTTGAGCTGCCAGTGCACAGAGACAATTAGGTCCAAATGAAAAATTGATTTCCACTCATACTGAATGGATGTTAAAACAAAGCACGTAATAAATACCGTCTGGTGACAGGCAGGAGTGCTGGCCGCAGCAGACGAAGCCCCTTGTTAGCCTCGGCAGCGCCAGGATATCGATCGCCTGTGGTGACAAAGGCGACTCTAAACGAGACCGAGAAGATATATAATTCAATAAACATATCACAGGCCTTTAGATTGAACGTGGCAACATGAGCGTACGGGTGCCACCTTAAATGTCCGAGGTGGTTAGTCTGTTGGTGGACTCTTGACAATTGATAGAGAGAACATTGTGCTTAAATGGATCAAAATATTGAATTATGCACTAAGACTGTGGCGTGTTGTGCAATGCATGATGACATGTATGAAGCTCCGCTGAGACTTGCTGAGATGCAGTCGCAATTCTGACGCTCCTTCCTCAAGTTCTACTGAGCCTGTGTGAAACTAAGTAACGTGGTCAGTCCAAAAATAGTGTAAAGTCATGTTTTGATATCTTTTCCTAGTAAGCTTTAGTTTGAATTACATAAGATTATGTGAAATATTTCAACCCAGGAGGCTGCGGCTACACTATGGCATAAAAATTCAATACTCTACTTGTCATGTGAATTATTTTATACAAACCTTCCAAAACAATTTACTTTTGACATGTGTGGATTGGAAAAAGGGTTTCCGTTTCTGTTTGGGGTTAAAATTAATATTGGAATGTTTAACTGCGAGCTAATCCTAATCTTGATTAGGTCATATTTAATTTTTTGAATACTGCAGAAATTTTGAATTTCCAGGATAGAAATGCAAATGATTTTTTTCAGTAATATGGAAATTTGACTCTAACCTTGTAAGACCCAACCCATCAAAAAAATAGCCAGAAAATTCTGATTTTTTGGAACTGAGATGTTTATTAACCCTTATAACAAAATCCACAAAACTCTTTTTGCTATATCATGCTGTGTATGATTATATATTTTTTGTATCGTATTTGGTACATTGGGCGTTTTGGCAACTTCTTGTTAACAACAATGTCAATTTTAGACAAAAAAGGAGTTTTGTCCATAACATTTTGATATTATGGCAAGTATTGATCATGTTGATGAGATAGAGGTCTCAGAAACTCATGTATCAAATATGATACAAAAGGCATTATAGGGTTAAATGACTGCATCACCTGTTTTTAAATGTGTACAGGGGAGTCTGAAGCACACTGTCAGTATGAGAGCAGGTTAATGTACAGTAAGTTTAACCCTCTCAGGCTCAAATTAAACTTTTTGTTGCTAATGCACAACCAAGTCCTGCAGTGGTACTTCTGAGTAAAAAAAAACTCATAAAATATGTATGTGGGGTAATCAGGTTGTTAGTTTTTAACTGTTGCAAATCTGCAATGCCTGCCTTGAGAGGGTTAATAAAACATGTCTTTGGGCTACATTTTTATCAGTACAGGATATTAAGGTGACTTCAGCTAGCATATATTTATTTTCAATGAGGAAAATCTAATTATGAATAAACATATTCATGTAAAGAGTTAGAGAGATAGTAAACATCTCATAGGCTTAGAAAACAATGTATGTTGAATGAAGGGAAAAATGAAGTCCGTGCAATGTAACCATTGTTTTATCAGGTGGCATTTCTGTTTAATTATTTACTTTATAGAAAGACTGTGTTGGTAAAGCTGAACAGTCCTTTTTAGGAGCCATTCGCCAGTGACTTTGAGGATTTCTCCCTTGAAGTAGTGGCAGAAGAGTCTTGTAGCATTGCTACATCACTTTCTGTGCACTTAATATACCTCACTAAATCAAGTGAGCATAGATCTCCAAAAGAGACAGAAGGAAGGACAGAGACTGTGAGAAAGGAAAAAAAGACTAGACAGACGCAAAGAAAGAGATGGACCAAATGGAGATGGCAAAGATATGATGGGAAAAGAGGTAATTAGACAATGAGAAGGAAAATTAAAGAGTCTGACTGAAAGGTTTAAAAACTCTATACAAAGGAAGTGAAAGAGCTTCTGAATAATATTATCACACAGCTGCCTGCGTGTCAAGCAGTGAAAGATTGAGTGACAAAAAAACAGAATAAAATAGTGCTTAAACATAAACACGACAAACTGTGAACATTTTAGAGTTTAATTAGATTTTGATGGAAATAGACCAAAGCAAGTTCTCAAATAATGAAAAAAAAAAAATGGTCTCAGTGAAGCTGAGACTGCATTTGTTGGCACATTATATGAGACATAAAAAAGTAAACAACAAAAACAATAATAAGAAAATGATAGAAATCCCCAAAGCCTTAGAAACATCACCTCATAACAGAATATAGAAGGCTTTGTATCTGCAGCACATTCATGGACTTAATTGCATATTTTGTTCCTCTACTTTAATCTGCTCCGCAGTGACAGTGCAGACATAATAAAATTTACCTTTTTTAGGGGCCTTTCATCACGTCCTTTGAGGGTCTGTCAGTTTGTGTTTGCCGTATTTGCTGTTTCATATTAATTTATCTATTTTTGGGGGGGGGGGGGGGGGGGGGACCCAGCCATTATTAAATATGTATGTTTTATACACAACATAATACAATGACTTTAATGTTCTATTTCTGACACACTACATTAAAAAGCTACTCAAGAATTATGAAGGCGTTTTAGTTATTCAAACATTTCTCAGAAGCAAAAATAATCTCATTAACAGAATTAGCCCATATGGAAAAGATATATATAAATCTTATAAAGTTTGTATCTGTCTTGTGTGAAACTTGTATGAAAAGCATACAAGAGTAAAAACAGATATAAGATCCCTTGAAAAATTATATAATGAAACTTGTATGTTTTGGATACTTACTAAAACAATATATGAAAGTAATGAGAAAGTGGCCACTTTCATGAGTGAATCATGTAAGCCTTATATGATTTACTCATGAAAGTGGCCACTTTCATGAGTTAAGTCATATAAGTTTTTACTATTTCTTTTCCATATGGGAGGCCTCAGTGACCTGAGCCATGCAACCAATCAGATTTTTTGGCTTGTGCTTGACAGGTTCAAGAGGCACAGAATGAAAATAAAAGGCAACAAATGCCAAGTGCTCGTGCAACCATTTTTAAAGCCAGTACATACATATATTCAACTCCCTGAAACTGGATACAAAAATTTTTCTGCACTTCCCACAACGACTGGAGAATGTTTGAGATTTTCTTTCTGTGCATATGTGTTTTGCATTAAAAATATGCACCCACTGTTTAACTCCTGTGCATGAAGTTTGCACTTGCACTCAGTGTTTTGCCGTCAACAAGCCTTGACCTGCCCTGTTAAAGTTATAACTGAACCACCTGTGAACCAGTGCAGAGGCAATGCTGCATGAACTCAGTTAAACAGAAAAACAGGAATGTACTGAGATTTAGCTCCTTGACGAACTAGATTAACTAGCTGTCCCAACATGATTATTACTAACCATGACATTTGCTTTCCTTATTTAGCTGAAGCTTTAGCTGTTGGTACAGTGCTGTGAAAAAGTATTTGCCCTCTTCCCAATTACTTTTTTTTTGTTTTGCATATTTCTCGCACATTTCTGATCATCAAACAGACTTTATTATTAGACAAAGAAAACCCATGTAAATGTAAAATTCAGTTTTTTAAACATGATCTAAAAAACCTACCTGATCCTAACTGAAAAAGTATTGCTTCCTAAAACATTTTTGTCTTTTTGTCCATTTTGTCTCATTATTGAATTGCGAACACTAACTGAGGCAAATGATTACTGTAGTTTTTTTTAAATGTTCTGGATTCTTTTGTGACCTGCTGGTTGAATTGTTGAGTCCATTTGTAGGAACTTTTCCATTTGGATCTCACCATGGTTCGGAGGAGTCTCAGATCCTTAAAAATGACTTTGTTATCCTTTCCAGACTGATAAATGTCTTTGTCAGATTTTTCAATTCATGATGCACCAAATATTTTTAGTTGGTGGCAGGTCTAAAACTGCCGGCAGGCAGGCCAGTTCAGCTCATGGACTCTTCTCCTACAAACAATGTGCTGTAATAAATGCAATATTATGGTTTAGCATTAAGTAGTATGCAGTTTGATTTAAATCCACTGGCGTATGTCCAGTAACATTTTGGGTTCACTTGGGAAATCAGAAGAGATGATCTCTGACAAAAATGCATCGGATTCATGCTCATCTTTTAAGTAATGATTAAAGGCCAGCAGCTGTGATAAGTAGGATAAGCAAAAGAATAAAGATTGCCGAACTGAAGTTACTTATATTAAACGAAGACGCCTTAAGCCTTATTATTATTCATTCATAATAATAACAGTATAAATATCTTCAAAAAGACTTACAAGCATTGCAACATGTTAGCCACACTGTTTGTAACACTATGTACTTTTGAACATTAATCCATAAATTCATATGCGCTGTGCCAAGAGATGTTTGTCTAAATAAAAACACATTCTTCCTCTAAACACCACACTGTATTAATTATTAAAAGTTCTCCCACATGCCATCTCTTGGGATGACGAGTCCCACAGTAAACCTACATGACAGTTCATTCATTAATGAGCTGGGAGGGGGTGGAGGGAGTGTTCCCAGCACCAGTGGAAGAAGCCAGAAATGCCCTTGGGACTAAATGACAGTAATAGTGAGTATAGCATGTTTGTGACAGAGACTGACAGACAGAACTATTGTGCATGGGAGAATGTACAAGATGGAAAATCCAATGACACTTTGGGTTTTTCGTTATCCTAAAAAAAAAAGGTATATTTCTTTCAGAAAAAACAAGCTTATCATTAAACCATTTTTTACATGTTCAGAGTCCTCAGTGCAGGTTTTCCAAGCTTTCACTGCCCTTTGTTTTCAAAGCATAACGCCACTTTTGGTGCTGGTGTCTAAACCAATAAATCTAATTGCTACCCAATGACAGTAATTTGAACCATGATGTTGTTAGAACGCTGGATCACCATGTTCTTGCCAAAGATGAAAATCCTGCATGTGGTAATTTGAGTGAAATCCTATCGATGTTTCTTCTGTCCCTCTGAAGTGCCAGGAAATTGTCAAACACGGTGCTTGTACTGTATATGATTACAGCTATGACTGAAATTAATTATAAAAAGGTTTTGATGGTGTCATGGGAAAAGGTATTTAATGTTGTTTTGTGGTTCCCTGCGTCGCATAAGCTGAGCGGATCGCATCATGGTTACGCTGAGATGTGTCTGAACATGCTATTTTGTTACCCGCAGGGCCAAAGGGGTGGGGTACTGTTGGATTCTTGCTAAATTCTGATAATGTGGGACAGTGCACAAAACAGTTTCTCAAGAATTGCGATGTTTATTCAAAGTTCAGTTATATTTTCGATTACAAGGAATTACAGTATACTGTAAGGAAGTGTATATTAAGTATGTTAACGGACACGTCAGAAATACAAGCAAACACAATTCTTTTGATTTGCACTAATCATGATAGCTGGATTGCAGCAGCAACTTCTCTGGAGACAGAAAGAATCATGTAGGTAAAATGTCAAGTGTCTTAATAAAAAGGATGATCACCTTTTTTGCTTTCAGATTTGAAGAGCCTCTTTAAATTCAAAAGGGTCTTTGTCTACAATTCTATGTAATTATAACATCTTTCAAATTCTAAATGATACAGTTCTGGTGAGTAGTGGTGGAGCATGTGTTGCTGTTTAACATTTTGTTGGTAATATTAAAGATGTGAATCTTCAAATTTTCCCACTATGGCTAACTCTAAGTCATACCTCTTAAATAAAAAATAATAATAACAAGCAGCCAGCCCCAGCATTATATATGGTAAAACTCAAATACAAGAGTAAAAATCAAGTATTTTTATGGAAATAAAAGCTTTTTAATAACCAAATATTTTATGAATTGAAAAAAAGCCTTCAGTTTGAATCTTTGCAAATAAGACAGAAACAAATGGCCTGTATTTGTATAGCGCTTTACACATCCAGTCATCCACCCATTCACACACTGGTGATGATGGCAGGCTACATTGTGGCTACAGCCACCCTGGGGCGCACTGACAGAGGCGAGGCTGCCGGACACTGGTGCCACCGGGCCCTCTGACCACCACCAGTAGGCAACGGGTGAAGTGTCTTACCCAAGGACACAACGAACGAGACTGTCCAAGCCGGGGCTCGAACCGGCAACCTTTAAATTACAAGGCGAACTCCCAACTCTTGAGCCACGATCACCCCAAGACACATAACTCTATAGTTATGATGCAATAATACATCTTTCAAATAGAGAACTGATATCAACACTTTAAACTAATAAATATAATGACACATATGAGGACACATTACTTTTAATTTCATCTCACTTGGTAAACTAAACAGAAATTGTTCATTAGAAACTGCATGACTTCACTTTTCTTTGCTTTTTTTCCTTGCAGAAAGTCTTAACAGCATATATTGCTTTGAAATGCTACTTCCCTTTGGTGGTTTCTTGGTGATATCATTTCATCAAGGAACTTACTGTGATTTGCATGACAAAGTTTTATCTGGACGATGAGCTATTCCTTTCCAATAAATGTTTTTGTGTCAGTGCCAAAAAGTTGACGCAGCATTTTCAGTTTGAGGACCATTTCATTACTCATCCAAGTGACTTCTTCATTCTTAGGTAACTGCAGACTGACCTAACCTTATAAACAGTACAGTTGAATCATTCAGCCGATTATAGAGATTCAGCTTTTATGGCTCTCAAATGGCTCCTCATTCAGAGGCTTTTTATTTTACCCTAATTTATCAATTATGAATGGTTTGTGTGTTGGAAGGCCATATTTTTATGCATTTACTACTAGGGTGAACATACATGAGATTAAGGCCTGATCAAAAGTTTAACATTTTTTGTTCTCCAGAATAGAAAAATTACAATTCTACTCTGAGCTTTTCAGTCACCAATATCATTGACATGCAGGTCCTTTTCTGTTTTTGCTTGTTATTTCACTTTGTTTTGACCCACTTGCATTTATAGCTCCCTCTCTGTCACTCTGTGTCATTACTCTCCCTGGCTTTTACATAAAGGTATGGGAGGATGAGGAGATTTAAAGCACTGTGTTGCCCAATGCCTGCTTTTGATGGGAGTGGGCTTTTGCTGTTCGCTACAAAAAATTATCTCTTACTGCTGGCTCGTTTATGAATCACACATCACTACTGATTGAACATCCTGCCAGAGATTACCCTGTGCAAGTTATACCTAGTCTGTAGGTATTTACCTCAATAAATACAGTCTACCTATGGTAAATGGACTGGTTCTTGTATATACCTTTTCCATTCTACTTGAGCACTCAAACTTCACACCATCCATGGTTTTGTTATGTTTCTGCCGCTGACTGATTTCTATCTTACATTCACACATATCACCAATTAATTGGCCAGCAACCAGGATTGAACCACCAAGCTTCCAGTTACTGGATGAGGTGCTACCTGCTGAGCTACAGCCATCCCAAGACACATTGTCAGCAGTTTTGTTACCTGCAACATCTCTGAGTTCCTGGCTTCAGCAACTAAAAATACTGCATCCTCATAAACAAATCGATTTTCTTGATTTCCTCGCTTTGAGCATGCATCAAGACATTTATGTCAGTGCTTTGACTGGAAATTCAAGTTCCTTCTAGAATGTAAATAATGTATTAATGCGTCTGAGATATGCTGGTGTGTTTAATGATATCAATTCAACATGTACTTTCTAATTTTGTGACAGACACAGAGTTTTCATTGTGCATAGGCTCAGTGTTCACCATCTAATCACTGCCAGCAACTTCCTAAGCCAAAAGCAAACATGACTATCAGCTGATGCATTGTGGGTTTATGGCAGAATCACAGGTTCAGTCTATTCAACAGCATCAACTCTTTTACTGTAATAAAATGTTCACATATCTTAAATATGCATTGCTAACACTGTTTTCTAATCAATACCTGTGAAATGTTGCTTCATTACATTAATCTGAGAAAATCACAAACCATCATTTCTGGGATAATGAACTGCTTAGTAAAGTCTGTTTTACTCTTTAGAACATATAGGTTGTCTGATACTTTTTTTTATCTTAATGATATCAAAATTTCCATAAGGTCCTCTGAGTACACGGGCTTTCTGCTCAGGAAGCCCTGATCAGATATTGGTGGCATTCCAGATTCAGATTTCTGCCAAAAGAGATGATCTTTTCATGTTGATAACTTCTGAAGAAATGGAGGTAGCGCTGAATCCATAGTCATTGTTTGCCAACTAAAAAAGTAAAAAGTAAAATTCAAGTTAAACTTCATTCTAAAAAAACTCATCCTACTATCTGGGGTCTGCACAGACCCCAGAGGCATATTATTTTGTCACAGGTGGCTTTTTTATGACTTTGTAGATCATTTAATTCCTAATTGTGTGACTCCATAGTTTTCTTCTTCTTCTTCTTTTATTTTTTGCTTAGATTAGTGCTTATTTAAAAATACAAATGTTTTTGGATCCCAGTCAGGGCATGACCTGGTCATGCCTCATATGAAAAGGAGAGTTGATAAGGCAATTACCCTCCAAGGAGTAAAGGAAACACGTCCGCTGATGTGACTGTGCAGGACTCAGCTCAGGAAGGTCTACTCAACAAAGGTGTTACCTTTGTTCCTGTATCACACACAGGAAGGTAGCAACAGCATGAGGTAAATTCATTGCCTGCAGTGTATGACTAGCTGTTGTTGGTTTTAGTAATCGCTGGTCCCTGTAAAGCCATAGTGGGAGCTTGCTTCACACTGCCAGTAGTAAAGTCAGACTGGACAGACAAGGCTACCATTTGTCACTAATACTGTTCATAATATTTATGAACAGTATTGGACAAATGAAAAAGAAATATATATATGATAAGAATAAGAATTTCTTGTTGCAGCCAAGTTATGGAGGGTTCAAGATGTCATCTCTGCTTTTTGTATATGATGTGATTTTATATGTATTATTGTAGGGTCTACCTTGTCATATAAAGCACCTTGAGGCAACCATTATTGTGTTTTGGCGCTGTATAAAAAATTAAATTGAATTGAACAGAATTGGTTCTGTTGATTCATGACTTCCAGCTTGAACTGGGGTGGCTTGCAGCTGAGTCTGAGTTGAGATGAGAAGTGGGATTTCCAAATCTGTGGCTGTGGTTCCCAGAAATAGGAAGACTGCCCGCTGCGGACCAGGGGCAAGTTGGAGCACCAAGTGAAGCTCAGGGTGTTGTTCATGAGTGAGGGGTGAGTAGAACAGGAGAGTGACAGAAAGACTGGTGTGACTGGTGTATCTGCTGTGATGAGGACCTCCTAGGTGAAGTGTATTGGGCCTATCCTAGGAGAGGTGGCTTAAAAGATCCCATGTTTTCTAACATCCATTCAGGCTAAGGGAAATATAAAAAATCTCATATTTACATTACAGTTGTTTTGCTCTTAATTTTTATTGAAATTCATCCTTCCACTAGTAGTAACAAAATGTGGAAGCTATGCAAATAGTCATAGACAGATGCAGGGAAGTTGGGAAAAAAAAAAGAAAATTAAAAGTATGACTATGTACATGCATGTGCTGTGGGAATGTAGGTTGCAGGACATGGAGAAGCACTGACAGCACCAGTAGAAGAGCCTGCAGCACTCTTTACATGAATTAGATCACCTCACAAGTCTGCACAAGAGAACCAGTTTACATAATCAAAGTCAGGGAAAGCCCTGAAGGGAGAAATTGATTTGTTTCACACAGTGCAAATGATCTGCTTCTTTTTTCCCTTATAACTGATCATAAATGTACCCAAAGCATTAATTTGTCGAGATGCTGATGAAGAGGTATTGTTTAGATGCCTTCAATTTTCATGAGAGGTTCACTGGCTAAGAGCTTGACGTCTGAAATATTCAAAGCATAATATTTTGTATTCATTAATTATTACATAGTCATTTAGCCTTGTATAATATTATATGGGTTTGGATTGTTGTTGCACTCGTATACTGTATCTCAGACCTTTGCATTAGTACACCATGCACACTAGATACTAGGTACACTTGAGTGCATGCAAGTTATTGTTCTCCTAAATCTAACGCCAACTGATCACCTATCAGAAATAATACTTACAATATGGTAGCTTCTCCATTTACTGACTTACAACTTGCCAAGCCATTGACTGCACATAATATTGGATTTCACTATAAAAAACACAAATTAACATTCATAAACACTGAATTAAATCGCAGCAAATGTAGTTTCTATACTATAGCTAGTAACTGTAGCCTCTGTTTCCTAACTCGCTTTCTCATCTGTTACACAGTCAAAAAGAATAAAGTGTTTTTGACCATTATACGAGGCCCCCACCATCCAAATATTCATAGTGCACTGCATGTAGCATTACATTAATCAGCTATGAAATTAGAAACACTTTGATAGCACTCCAAATTGAATTTAAGTGCAACTAATTTGGAAAAAATGGAACAATTATGCAGTCTGCAGGTTAAATGATTCCACTACGGGCCAAGCATAACACTGAACTTTGTTAACAAAAGGAGGAACGGCAGATTGAGTAAGCCAAATCTCATGCATGTCAGAGAAGCTGTGGCATGTTAGCTCATGCAATGTGCTTTTCTTCCCCACAGCAACACCTCCTCTAGAGTTTCTCAGGAACAAGCAGGCACAGGCAGACAGACCCACATTACACCATTGTTAATAACAGAAGCTGGAATCAGGCCATGGGAAAAATAAATCTGTAACACTTTATTGTCGCTGTACACCTGCCAGCCAGCATGTGCATGATATAATCATTCTAATTCTCATAAAGGGCATGTCTGGTCCAGTTTGGTCTGCATCTCTCATGTAGTGTAAGCAAACAGGGAATTACCCTACCAAGGAATAAAGTATGATTTGGATAAGACAGACTTTATCTGTCTAAAAATGTTTAGTACGTCTGTTACAGGAAAATCTAGGGCTTTACAAAATTTCCCCAAAAAAGTGGTGAGGGTATTTAGCTTAAGCAGTTAAATGACTTTAGAAAAATGTTTTAAATGCTGTATGGTTCAACTGTAAAAATAAAGGGAATGTTCAATCTTAAAACATTTTATAATGTGCTTTTTTCAAAATTGCTAATTACTAACCAGATATTAATACACAAATACATTTTATTTCAAAGTAAAATGTGTAAATGCATAATAATATGACAATGGAATCTGTTTTACTTTTACTCAGCATTTTGCAGAGCTTTCTGTGAGTGACAGGTGAATATAGGTTCCTGACCTAAAACTTGTCAGTTAAATGCTGTCAAGTAGCCTCAGGCTGAGGTAATGTCTCTGCAGGCAGTTGAAGTAGTAGAGCGAGAGTTTGAGAGTTGTGCTTAAAAATGTTTTGCTTATGTTCACTGTCTTCTGAAACTTTCAGCACTATGGGTAATTTTTCTTTGATTCGAAAAAAACTTAGATATGTTTTCGCTCAGGTAATCACAATAGAACACTAAAATTAACATCAAAGAAACACCTAATTCAGCCAAACAAGGGATTTAAGCATGACTTCTTAGCCACTGATATATCCTATGTGAGTGCTGCTGTAGCCAAGAAGATGTTAGCGAAGTTAGTTAAATTATTATTGACCTCCTAACTCGCTTGCTTTTTGTCAGCACTGTTTAGCTATTCACAGGCTTATGCTCTACTGAGATAACTTTGATTTCTCATCACAAAATCTGGCATGAGATTAAGCAAGCAAAACTGTCTGTTAGGCAACACGGCAGGAGTGAGTCATAGGTATGAGAAACTTCATGGTTTGTCTTGCAGCAGAAATGCCTTGTTTATCAGACCTGATTGCTAAATACACATGCCTGTCACCATTCAAAGCATAGAATCACAGGTGTTTGGATATGCATGACATACCACTGCAGTGACGTGACTGAACAGTTTGGGTGCTCATGAGAACGGTGTTTATCTTACTATGGGACCAACTCCGCCCAGGCTTAGCATAGGCATTAATTTTGAATGACTTCTTCGGATCTCTCTGTACCATCTTATTTTTAGCATGTTTGACAATAACGTGCTCTTGCTCTTCCTTTTTTTATGATCACGCAGTAACTATACTAATTGACAAGTTTAGGTGTTCTACTCACATGTCTGCTGGATTCTTGGAACTTTTTCCGATAATCTGAATATGAATTCTTAGAACTTCGCTGTTTACCACAGGTATGGAATGCTTTAGCAAGGTATTCAGCTCTTCCAGGTAGAGGCTTTCACAGTAGAACCTATTCATGGAAAAGTCTTGTTCAGGGCAAGTGTAGACGAACTGCAGAGGAGAGAGATGTTGTCACAAAACCACAAGTTTCAGTGCTGCAACATGTTGTTTTTCCCAATTCAGAGAATCCCCTCCTTAAATCTAAGTTGTCTGAGCAACGTCTTAATGAAAGTATGTATGTAGTAACTGCTGTGTCTTTAGAGGACATTGTGACTTCTTTAAACCACCTTCTTGCTATAAATAAATAAATGGTCAGATAAAGATAGCAAACCTGAAACTACATGCCAATGGTTTGATGTGAACTTTGCATGAACCTTCATTCATGTACAAAACTCCCTTTTGGTGATTCCCTGAATTTTTCACCTACTGACAACATCTTATTAAAAAGCTTTATGCTAAACTTAGATGGCCAGCATGGTGCGATAGCTGAATTAACTGATAACAATTGCATATCATCGCTTTTAATGTTGTTATTTTGAACTGGTTAGTAAAGCGTGATTTTATCTACACATTCACTGTTATGGAAAAACAAATTGTTTCTGGCAACTTGACACATGGAAGTTAGTGAAGTGAGTTTTATTCCTTTTGCCCCTGTTTTGGACTCACTGTTTAGATAAGCTATCCTTGCAAGCTAGTAGCTGACTTAGCCTGTATGCTATATAGCGCTTAATAGCTACTTATTTGTACCTTACTTCACTTTAGTTTATCAAAAATAAATAAATAATTCACGCACACAATTGTTTTTCTATAGTTCCATCAGCATGAGCCAACCCTTCCAACTAAAATATAAATTGTCAAGGCAATATCTTACTGGATTTGCAGGGACCCATATACTTGTGCAATCCATGCAAAGAAACATACCTCAGTTTCTCAGCTTTCTGAACTACAAATGGCTCATCATTACTGAAAAGGACACTAACCTTCAAAGAGCCATCTTTATTTAAAAGCAGCAAAATTTAACAGAAAAAATTGCTCATGCAATATCAAGTATTGTGCTGTCTCTGCATGTGTGCTTCTTTAGCTATGTAAAATTTCCCACGTTTATTTAATGTGGGGGGTTTTGTATAATTATTAATTAACCTTCGAACCTTTTGTGTTCCATGAATTCCATCAGCATAATGAGTTGAAATGAATCATAATAAGATAATTAGTGCCCTGCGGATGTCTTTCTGTAAAGTCAAGAGTTATGGAATTGTTTTACCGAAAATGAAAATCGGGGTTTTCCATATGGAGGAGAGCAGAAAACCCACACATTCAAAAGGAGAGAAGCGATTATGTATATTTTATTTTTGTGCATGTCTTGGTGTAATTGAGTGGGTGTGCACTTGTGCATGTTTTCTGTGCATGTGTGCATCTGATTCCTAATTGATCCATGCTGGCAGAGGCACCTGTAAGAGATCCATCTCCTCCACAGGCGAGGGGGCCAAGCTCTGCAGCATCTCCCACACAGATGGACCTCGCAGTGGGCGACTGTCCATGCAAACTCCCTGGCCCCTCACCAACGGATGGTGTATCACAGTGGGAACATCGTCACACATCAATCCAAATAAAGGCCTGGACTGCCTTAGCGATGACATTTAGATGCTGAGAAAGGCAGGAGTTTTCTTTGGTGTGTTTGTTTTGGCTTTGGCGAAACAAGACTCATGTGCCAGTAATACCTTTTTTTCCATTGTGGGAGGGACTGCATGTGTAATTATGTTTCTGCTTGCATGTCAGAGCAGAAAATGACAATCCAGTTATACATAAGCCACACAAAAAGAACTCTTTACTTTACTTTTAACCTTTTACTGTTACTTTTAGTTATTTGAAGTATGTATCACGTTATCTTGCTAGTCATAATAATGCTTGGTGCAACGTGTAAACTGATCCTACTTGCCACAACTAGTTTTATAAGAAGATTGTATAAATTGCCTAATTATAAATTGTCAGTGAAGTAATGAGTTTTTCAGTAATTTATAATACTGATACTTTTTATCACTAATGCTTAAGACATTATTAAAATTGCCTTATAATAAGCTTGCTACCTGATGTGCTAACAGAACAATGGTAACTACATGTGATGTTTAAAAATTTCTATGTTTACAATGATTCAAGCAGGTTAGCAGTTACTAAATATCTCACATTCAAATGCAAAAGTTGTAATTTTTTGCAAAAGGCCAAGTTAGCAGCTCTCGACACAGTTTATTTTCTGAAAGCTCGGGAATGTATGTTGCAGTTACTGATTGTGTTTTGGCAAGAGAATGATGCAGTATTTGGGCCTTAATGCAACATCTTTTCCCCACCCTCCTGTCACTACTGTGAGTGGTAATGAGGTCGCTTGTGTAAGTCGTTAGCTTTATGTCTTATAGCCTTATAGCCTTGAAGTCTGCAACGGAGGAAATAATTATTTGATCCCCTGCTGAATTTCTAAGTTTGTTCACTTGTGGGAGTCTGTAATTTATATGGTTATTATTGTTATTTTAATGAGGAGGTACAGAATATTAACTAAAAATATGTTTATGTTGCATAAGTTATAAATTGATTTGCATGTCATTGAGTGAAATAATTTTGATCCCTTACAAGCCAGCCAGAAGTCTGGCTCGCACAGATTGGCTGGGTTCCCAATCTGACACACAAATTACATTTAATCATCAATCAAGCACAGATAATTCTGATGTTAACTCATTAAAGCAAAGCACACCTGTCTAGAAGATGAGTTTCTAAAGTTCCCAACCTCTTTACCACCATGGGCTAGATCAAATGCAAGAGCAATGCAAACTCTGTTTGCCAGCAACCAAGCTGCTCTCAGCGTCAAAAGACTCCGCCTCCAATCTAAAGAAACATCTGGAAGTCAGTTCTTTTGTTAAAAGCTAATGTTGGCCTCACTGAACAAAGTGCAGCCTTACCTAATATCCACTCTACTGTTACTCATTTTATAGTAAGATTTAAAAATCTAGTTGGTATTGCTCTTAGAACTGCACATGATTATTTGCAGCTAGCAGGTTGTTAATGCTATCCATCAAGTCTAACAGTCTGCAGTCTATGAACTAACCTCAGCTAACGCCAGCTAACAATGTTAGCTTGGTGCAAATAGCCTTCAGTAATAGTAATAAATCACACAGCAATAGCACATTCATGTAGTTGTAAAAAGAATGACAATATATCAAGTAATCCAAAGTATTCAGAATACTGTACTCACATTGAGTAACTTAACAGAATACGCTACAAACTACATTTTGGGCCATGTATTCTGTAATCTTTAGTGGAATACATTTTAAAAGAAACCTTTTCAACACTGACAATTACCTAAAACATACCACGAATGACTGGCTATAGAAGAAGCACATTAAGGTCACTGAGTGGCCTAGCCGGTCTCCAGACAACAATCCCATCAGTGGAAGGAGCTGAAGCTTGAACTTGCCAAGAAACCCAAAGGATTCAGAGAGTTTCTGTAAAGAGGTTTGGGCTAAAATCCCTTCTGAAATGTGTGCAAATCTAGTGACCAACTACAAGAAACATTTAGTCTTTGTGCTTGCCAACAAGGGTTTCTCACCAAGAACTAAATCATGTTTTCATTGGGAGAATACTCATTCATTCACTTGCAATGTAATGTATAATGTTTCTGGATTTTTGGTCAATATTCTGCCTCTGCCATTAAAACGAAAGTGCCATAAAAACAGAGACTGTTCATTTCTTTGTAAGTCAGCAAACATACAAATTCCAAATCATCAACTGTATGATTTATACTTGTGTCCCAATAACAGTAGAGAAAATGGAATTGAATTACTACTCAAAGAATTACTAGGACTTTTCTAGGATTGCAACTTGTCTCGCTGTCAGCTGTTACCTAAAAAGATTTTTATTTAAAAAAAAGAACAAAACAGAGGTCTTATTGAGTTGTATCTGAACAATACAAAAAGAATCAGCTACGGCAATAGTGGCCACATAATCAACAAATGTGAAAATAACAGAAATCCCATTTTTAGATCTACTATATTATCAAGCTGTTTAACTTTCCGTCCAGTGTTGACAGATCGCTCCACTAAATAGGCCTTATTTACCCAACTTACTGTAAACTTTAAAAAAAGATGTGGAAAATGTAATTGCAAGGTCTATTTTTCTGTTGATAGATGAAAACCACAAATAGAAACTGTATGATAATATTTTTTCATTGGGTTCCACATTGTCCACAGCACCACGCAGCTCACTTTATCATGGGTGGCCCCTGTGGAGATTAGATCCTGGGTATGATATCAATTCCTCTAGTAATTAATGTACCCTAAAATAAAATTCACTGTCTTTCCTCCTACTTGTCGCATATGGATGCAAGTTATCCCACATGCTTTCCTTTCAACCCTCTCCCGAATTATTATTTTATACAGAAAAACAGCATATAACACTCTGAAATACACTGTAGATACTATCGCACACTATAGAGCAGATATATTATATTTACCTCATTAACTTTTATACCTTCACTCATAAAATTCAAGCTTACACCCCACGAAGCCGAGTCTTCTGCCACAACACAGCAGGGTAATATCGCCGTCCGTGAAGGAAATGTGAGAGATAATGAGGTAAATATTGGATTGCTGCACCCACAGAGTAGTTGTTTTGGAACAAATGACTTGAATTATAACAATAACACTGGTTTGAAAGCGGCTTTAATTTATTTGGAAATGTTATTTAACTGTCAGTTAGTCTGGGAAAAGAGAGATGCTAATGCTCCTATTTGGTGATCTTAAGTTTTCCATAACTATTTCGATTACCACTTTATACACTACTCTATCAAGACTATTGGATTGTGTGTATGAAATTATTCAAGGTGAAATTCAAAGGTTTCAGCAAAACAAAAACCTGCAAAGACAAACCTCAAGATTGCAGTAAGGCTTTCATATCCTCCTGCAGTGTGGCTGTTGGAACACATAAGGACACATAGCTATAAGAAGAAATAGGGGGAGCAAATTAAAAATACATGTGGCATGCGTGAGGGAGTGAATGAATGAGCCGCCTCCTGTTATGTAATGCTGTGTTGTGTTCTGCAAAATATTGAGAAACTGCTTGCTTGGCGCTTGGAGTCCGGGCTTGAGACATTTTGCTGAAGTAAGACTCTGGAGGAATGTCTGTGTTTGTGTGTGTGCGTGCTACAGCCTCCTGGTTCAGTCTTAAAGATCCAGCCTGATCGAATAAACAGAAAACCTAAGTAAGGCGAGGAAAAAAAGAAGGAAAGATGGGGAAAAAAGAGAGAAAGAGCTCAGACCTCTCGCAAGTAAGTAAGGTGCAGAATAACTGCCAATACCAGAAAGAGAAAAACAGACTAAAAGGAACTGAGACAGAGAGTGACAAAAAGAAAGGAGGAGTGTTACGTAACTTTGTCCTCAGGAAGCTCTGCCAAAATTTGGCTGGGCTTGCCAGACTACTACGACGACAGAGATTTTCTCATGGAACAGATTAAACAGCTCAAGCGGGAAACCAGCAGATGTATGATGGATCCCAGTTCTACAAACTCCCATAAATTGCAGCAAAATACCTCAGTAGACGTTGTATATACTGCCTGGGGACTGAGATATGCCAGCACAGTGACAGTGTAGCAAGTACGACGGTTTTACGTTACAAACTGCATGTTGAGATAAAAAGGAGAGGGGTCTTTATATTACCTGAGTTTTGATTATCTACAATTTTAAACCTTTTAGTCCATTTTTAAGCTCATTTACTATAGACTCCTACTTATCTGGTGATTTTGCAAATACGCTCTGCGTGTGTGCGTGTGTGTTTCTTCTCAGATGGATTTCAAGGAAAAAAGGCCTTTCATTCAGATTCCAAGAAAACATCAAATGGGCAAGTCTGGTTTTGACAGTGACTAAATAGGGAATACCAAAATAGCCAGTTCCTGATTTCTGGAGGATGTACAGTTGCAAAGCAAAATTAAAAAGGGAACTTTTCATTTAAAGTGGTAGCTTGGCCTGTTTCCAGTGTGTAAAAATGAAAGCAAGAATACAGGGGAAATGAAACCAAGGTGCAAAACACAAAGCTACAAGTGGGATCTGTGATTATGTCAAAACCAGTTCCAAACATCTATCTTTAAACAGGACAGGGATCTTTCAGCATTCCAAAAGGACACTTTGCATGCATCTCTGCAGTGTCAATGGAATCTGACAAATGGCACTGGCAATAGCTGACGCTATATGTTGATGACATGTTGAATATTTGTGGCAGCTAGCTCAACAACTGTAGTCAAATGTTTCGGTTGTCATTCCAGTATGTGGAAGAGCTGAACCTGGCATTAGAAGCAAAATGGAAACTATTCACACATTTTCTTGTGGATTAACTATTCATTCGCTTACCACAGTTTCTGAATATATATATGTAGTCTTTGTATGAATGAATTATGTAGTGCAGCCATGAAAAATAGTTTTTAATTGATGTTGTCTGAGCTTGTACGCAGATTTTCTCGTACATAGATTTCAAAGAAAACAGGCCTCTCACTCAGATTCCAAGAAAAAAGCCTTCATATGGGCAAGTCTGGTTTTCACTGCGACTAAATGGCGAAAACCTGAACACACAACTCCAGCTCATGATTCCAGGAGGACAAGATTTTTCAAAGTGGCATAAAAGAAGTGACATTTCATTCAGCATTAGAAAAAGTGGTGCCTTGCACCTCTGTCTGTACCTATTGTGTAAAGGTGAAAGTAAGAAAAAAGGGAAAATGAACATAATCAGCCAATACAGTGAAGTCAGATAAAGGGAAGGACACAAAGCTCACAAATATGACTTCAAGCATAGTCGCCAGTGGAACATAGTAATGTGCAAAAGTCTTGAGCCACCCCTCATTTGCTTATATTTTGGCAAAAACCCAGTCTCGAGCAGGAGTTCTAAAGAAATTAAAATGATTTAGGTGTATTGTGCAGAGTGTCCTTTAAAAATTTAACTAAACTGGACAAGTGAGTCTTCGCTTGGTTGAAAAAAGATACTTTTGATCTACAACAGATCAAAAGTATCTGAAAGTCATGTCTGTAACAAATTAAAAAAATATATAAGCAAAGACCTGACACAAGCCCTGAGAGATCTTCTGAGTCTTCAACTGATACATCTGTTGTTCACTGAGGCATCATCAGAAATAGTCTCAGTGGAAGGGTAGCTGTTAAAAAGCCATTCTTATAGATGATAAAGAAGGAGAAAAGGCTGATGTATGCTAAATTACGCATGAACTGGACTCAAAATCAATGGCAGCAGCTCCCATGGAATTTGTTTTTTTTAAGTGATGCCTTACATTCCTTAATTACTCCCTGGAGAGAGTAATTTGTTACACATCTCTCACAGTTTTGCAATACTCTATAATATAGCACGGAAAGCACTGTGATATAATTACCAGTCTACTATACAGACCTGAGGCTACAGACCCCCACACTGGCACAAATTCCTATGCTAATGACGACAAACACAAGCTTTTTCTTTTGCTGTTTAACTGTTAATACAAAGCCACAGCTATGCTGAAAACAAGCCCAAAAAGCACTTTACTGCCACAGCGATTTTACTGTCAAGACAGGTACAAGCACAAACGAAGGCCGCAGTGCTTGTCTTCAGTTGCCGTACACTCAGCTTGAATATCACGCTGGGTACTTTGTTAGTTTTGTGTTAGCATGCTGTCTGTGCAGATGCTTGAAAAGAGCCTACGTGTTAGCGGCAGAGGAGTTGATTCTGTCTCCGATGCAGTTTACACTTTGCCACCACATTCTCATCCTTTCAAGTTGTGGGCATTTTTTTTTTTGTACATCTCCACTCCTCAAAAGTTGTAAACTGTTCCACTAATTAACTCCTCCCTTGATGCAGCTAATTTTAACTGGTGTGGAACTTTTTATCTGCATATTGTGCATGATTGACTAGCCTTTGTAACATAAGTAACAAATGCAACATGGTAATATGACTGTAATGTGATTCCTCAATATAGTATGCTATTGCACTATATTATTGCATAACAGAAAGTGGTTTAAAAAGGTAAAACAGATTATGTAGGTTGTTAGTTAAAAATAAAGAGAGAGCTAATAAAAGTGGCAATTTACAGATGTTATTTTTAATTAAAGACTAATTTGAGGAGTAGGAAGTATGATGCAGCCTGGATGATGACTTGACGTGAAATTTGCTTTGAGGTAATTCATTTGCCATTACTTTATAACAACAACAAAAAGAGAGTGACATTTAAAAGTTTCCTTAATGCTTCACACTTGCCAGATCATGCCGCTCAGTCATGTGTGCACTGATCTCTACCACGAACAAGTCAGCGCTCTCATTTACTGCCTAATTGGGCTCTCAAGGATAATGGCTTATTTGTTTGTTTCTGTTTGACCGTGAGCGATCAACAGTCTGCGGATGTTAAGAGTGTGTGCTTTCATTCTCCATCACTGTATCTGCATGACCGGCTTTGTGTATTTATGTGTGCTTGACACGGCCCCTCTCCTCAATGTTAATGTCATGTGAATGAGGCAGATCTATGGCAGGTGCAAGAACAGCTTGAGGCTTGTGTCATTAGCCCACCACCGGTGTCACTCTGTCCTGTGCTGATCCAGCCTGGCACCTTTCATCCACCACATGCTGCTCACACACTTTTTTTTTTTTATATGAAAGTCTGTATTCCCTGCAAAATGATTTAATGCCTCAAAGTGCCAGTCTCTGTAACTGTTGACTGGTTATAAATGAACTAGAGGCAGATTCCGTGGCGCCTGCTCTTTTCTTTGTTTTTAGCCGAGATTCATTCAAGCCTGGAACAAACGGCACTTCTGTCAGTGTGATTTAATTGTGCGCTGCGAGAGGTTGCAAAAACACGCATAAATTCTTGGTGACAAAATTAAAAAGAAGTAGGGGTTGAATAAAGGCAAAAATGCTTTGTCCTCCAGATGTAAAAGAAAGTGAGATGAACCCAGTAGGTGTCGAAACGTGTCGTCTCGAGCGTTTGACACTTTTGAATGTGTGAGAAAAACATGAGTGGAGGTTTCGGAGTGGACCCGGAATTGGGACAGAGTGACAGACTGCCCCGGTAAGCCTTTGGCACTGTCGTCATGCTGCATTGTGGGTAACACCACATGACACAACCACAGGAGTCGGAAAATGAATTTTCCACTGTGGACGCATGGCTTTGGGGTGATTAACAAGGTAAATGTTACTCAATACTAATTAACGCTTATTGAAGCCCTTTAATGTGAATTTAATGTGAATTGCCATGAATGTTTAATTCTTGATCAAAGGAGCAAAATGAAACACCTCAGTGACTCAGTGGTTTCATTTGAAACAATTCATATGCACAATTACTAATGTGGTAATAAATCCAAATGAACTATTTCTCGTCTTGAAAAATGTCATCTCGATAAGTTCTGTGAATATATAGACATATGTTTAACCTTTTTCATATAGTAAAGCTTTGTACGTAGGCACCTGTATTTTCAAAGCTCTGGCTTGTCATTCATAAAGTTCTGCACAATCCAACTTGACTCCTGCTGTGACATACAAGCTCAGTGCGCTGCAGGCAGGTGGAAGAAACACGCAAAACTTTTACATCAGCAATCGTAGTACACCACAGGGCAGAAGTATTACAAGGAAAGGTCATATGGATTTTTTCTTTAGAAAAGGTACTGCATACCTTGTCAACTATATTCATATATAAACTTAAAAAATAGTAAATGATACTTTGGAAGTGGAAATTACATATCAACCATTTGGAAGTAGAGATGCATAAAGCTTCTAATTTTCCCTTTTTTTTCTTAAGATCTTTGTCAAGATACCAAAACCAAGACATGAATGTTTTGGTTTTTTTTAATGTTTTAATTCAAAACAGTGGTGATACGGTGTAAATTCATCTAATAAAATTGAAATATTGGTGGTATTTTATATTCCATTCACATTTTCCCCATTGTGTAGCGATGGTTCAGCTGTGGTGTCCTAAAGTAGCTGAAACACAGCAGAGCTTGTTTGTTGGACTGAGTGGCTCTGGGGAGTGCCCTGCTGCCACACTGGTTGCCCCAGTATACACTGGCCACACACACATGCACGCACGCACACACACACAGAGAACAACCTACACACAAGTCTATGATCACAGCGTTCATTGTCAGCGTGAACCAGGGTGGCACAAACAAACACAAATTGGTTACCATTCTTGCAAGCGATCAAACACACACAAAAAGACATGCACACAAAATGCTCCCATCTGTAATTGCATTGACATACCAGCCCACATACTGAGAAACACACACACACAATCCCCTGAGCCCAATATAGAGTCCATTACTTCGGAATGCCACACTGCTTTCCTCAAGACACGAGATGCACTCAGACTTCGCCGAACTTGACTGGGGTGAGTCACACAGGGCTCCGAGAAACCGACATGATTGCCTAGTTACCCGTGTGGCTACAGCAACTACATGTTTAAGGACAGAGTGACTCACAAATGCCCAAGATTACCCTGGCATTATAACCCACAGCTTGTGTAAATACAGGTCTGTTATTCCTACTGAGTTCTCTCATTCAGTGTTTGCAGTGGAGTGATTCATACAGTAACAACACGTGACCAGAAGAGTGCAACTGCTCTGAATGGGGAAAGCATGCATTTACAGCGGACTCGGGGGGGGGATTCCCAGTTAAACGGATTGCCAACTTCACTCTGCAGTATTCGTGAATATTCTGTTTAGATTATAAGTTGCAAGGAGGTTGCTCGGAGAGCTTGGTGATCTGGCAAAACTCACAGCAATACTCATCAGTGACACATAAGATAAATAACCTTTTTCTTTATAAAACAGCATGGCTGATCAAGGATCATTATGTCTACAGTTTAGGAGATTAGGAGGAAATACCACCAGGAGGATTTTCAGTGATCAGGGCTTATAATAGGAAACGCCAAGTCAGCATAAAACGTTGCGTAACTGAGAACGTTGAGGAAATCTCCTGAGCAAAGCTTAGTGATATACTTTTAAAATAGAAGCTATCTGACAAGGCTTCAAAAGGTATTCATAATTAAAATTGAATAAAAGGGTAAAAGTCACATATTTGAAACTGCAAAGACATCAAAATCACTAGTGAGCCTATAAAAGGCCTTTAAACCTCGTCAAGGGAATCCAGCATTGTTAAGGACCGAACGGTTAACTCTTTCATTTATTCCCTTAAGCTAAGCTGTGTAAGTGTTTTTGCAATTTAAAAAAAGAAGAAGAGAATCAATTAAATTGTGGTGCAAACACATTTTCAGAGAGAGTAGTCTGTCAGCTATTAGTCCTCTTCCTCAACAACCACGAGAGAGAGATGCTTGAACTTTAAAAACTGGCATCTTCATGCTTTGCCATCCCAACATCTATATATATTTTAAGAAAGACCTATATGCAACACACTGGGGAAGTCAGGAAGCAAAGAGTAAATGAATGGGGCTAACTGTGTGGATGGCTTCATTTACATATATTTTGAATATGACAGAGGATCTGTTTCTTTTTTGCCACTGCTACAAGGCAGCTTTTCAATATTTGCACATTGTCAAGGGACTACACGGCATTGTGGAGAGGCCATGTTGCTACCAAATGATTCACTCATACTGCAAATAACGTTATAGGTAAGCACATGACATTTATGTTTTTTATTGCGATCACATTGTTATCAACAAAATAAAATACTTTTTTTTTTTTTATCTTTTGATGCTTATTTTCCTCACAAGATCGGTTTTGCTTTGCATAAAAGGCATTTAGACAGGATATGGAATACCTTTGAATGGGTGGGGGATAACCTTTAGAGTGGGAAATCTAGGTTACAGTGGGAAGGAAGGGGTCACATTCCTGTTTGTTTTCATTATGGGATGGCAGGCACAGTAGAAATCTGAATAGGGATGGGTCGTGCAAGGTCCTCTGGGGTCATTCCCTCCCATCATCACATTCGCAGCTGCTGGGGCAGGGCTGCGTGGGAGGATGAGGGCAGAAGGGAAGTCTCCCATGATGTACACTCCTCGCGCCATTTGGACTTGGAGTTGAATGTGAAAGACGAGGTGGTTCTGTTCAATCCCGCTGAATGTAGTTGAGTTAAAGCACTGTTATGTGGCTGCCTGGCATGAATGAATGAGTTTCAAAAAAAGGAACATCAATGGTCAGCCAGACTTCCTTGCATAAACAAAGGTTTAAATAAAACTCAGCAGCTTGAATGCACTGCTTCTGTAGACTCTGCATATAGGACAAAAGTGGGGCTCTTAAGCTGATGATTACTTTTGCCTTATTTGAGGTGTGTTTAAGCAGCATACTCCAATACCTCATTTCACAAGGAAATATGAGACTCAAAGTAAATATATTCAATAAAAACAAATTTGACAAAACTGGGACAAAAGTCAACCAACTGGCATGTGTTCCTTTCATTGAGTACCTTTCCACACTATCCAGTGTCTCCAGATCGCTGCCATATCCTCCACTATTTGTTCGTGTCCTTTGCATTTCACATTGACAGGGGATACGGCTGCTTCCTTCCTCTCATGAGCAACAGGATGTGTGCTACTTGGACAGTACGTGCAAGTTTTTGTGACCTACAAATCATTTTTAGCTCTGATTCCAAGTGGAAATGCAGTCACAGGTGCTATATGCTGGTAAATAGCAATGACAAGAGTAATAACTCTTTGCAGTTATTTTAATTTGGCCACACTGGATCAGCCTATTTAAGGTCAGGCGAGGACTAGGTCACTCCAAAACCTTAATTTCTATTGGTTGCTCTTTTCTAGATAAGATAAGATAAGAGATAAGATAACTCTTTATTGTCATTGCACAGTCATACATAGTACAATAGTACAATGAAATTGGAAAACTGTCCTACGTCGGCACTACATATAACACAACACGACACGATATGACACATGACAACGCAACACAAACAACACAACACAGTATAATGACTTAGTAATAAAAAAAGAAGAATAAGTGTATTTTTATTGCACACTGTTATTATTGCACATTAATTATTATTGCACCTTGTTATAAATATAAATATTATTATTGTTATTGTTGTTTTAAACATTGTTACCTCCCCCCTAAAAAAGTCCAGGGAGGTAGCCAATCAGGTCAGCTATTTGCATTGATCAGGGCTATTGCCCTGTTGTAAAAGCTGTCCTTGAGTCTATTTGTCCGGGACCTCAGCAGCCTGAACCTCCTGCCGGACGGCAGCAGCTTAAACACCCGGTGTCCTGGGTGTGTACCGTCCCGTAGGATGCTGCGGGCCCTCTTGAGACAACCATGCAAAGGTGGACTTGCTGCTTGTTTCAGAGCACTGTCCTGCTGCATAACCCGAGTAAGCTTGAGCTTCGGGGTGGGGACTAATGGCTGGACATTCTCCTTCAGGATTTTCCAGTAGGGAACAGAACTCATGAAATCATCAATTATGGCAAATCGTAGAGGTCCTGAAGCAGCTAAGCAATCCCAAACCATCACGCTACCACAACCATGTTTGACGTTCTCTTTATGAAATGCTCTGTCACTTTTATCCCAGACATAATGGGAAAATACACCTTTTCCCTTAATAAATGAAAAACCATCAGCTGCGGTTTGCATTTACTCTGGTCGTCTTCGTCTAATATTAAGATTTGTCTGTTGAGCTGAAAAGTGTGAAAAGAAACGTTTCTTTACTTTTTTACAGCACTGAATGTCTCATTTCATTTAAGTGTCATTTTAAAATTGTGGTATTGTGCAAAAGTATCTTGTAAGGACTTACTTAGGTTTAAGTTGCTAAACTAATGTATCTCCAAGTGTCCGAACCATTAACATAATTCCTATAACAAGAAAAGCAATGGTGCAGTACAATATAAGCCATTATGGAAAAACTGCATTTTTTTTATTACGTTACCGGTATTAACAGGCCCTATGCATATCTCATTCATATGATTCAGTCGTACATTCCCAAGGCACTGTTTAGTCATTTTAAAACCAGCTCTCATCTTTTTTTCTGCTTTGTCAGGTAGAGATTCTGATGATTCGACTCATTAATTCAAGCCCCTCGCTAAGTGCTGGACTGGTAATGGAGATGAGGAACCAAACTGCGCCCATCTTTGAAATCTGTGGCACGATACTGTGGAAATGTAGCTTCATTATGGCGCAACATGCACTTAACTAGTGTTATTATAGCTGTCCACTGGTTAATATGATGTAGAAAAGCAGTGAAAGGACAACGGAGGGTTTTTGACAGCATGTGATAATAATCCGTCGACAGCTTGAAAACATCTGAAGAGATTGTTCTCAGTGCCGATATATGACAAACAACAGAAGTGTGTACTTGGGTTTTATTCAATCACAACCAAAAGTTGAAGTTACTATTCAATAATAAGTCGTTGTTTTAATTTTAGACCATCAATCACACGCAAGAGTTAAATTCATCGATTCATATCTCACATTTTTCTCTGGGCGAAGCTGCTGTCTTATTCCACCAAGGATCAGCGTTCAATTTATCTCACTCCTGCTACAATTCAACAGAGGTGATAAATCTCCAGAGCTAAAGCAAAAGCTAAAACAACTGACCTCAGCGCTCATTGATAAGGGCTGCGCTCCTCTAAACTGAAATCAATACTTTATCTTTTACATTTTTTACATCACACACATTTAGCTGATCGTGTGGATAGGATGCTTCTTTTTGTTCAGAGATGCTGAATTCTTCAGTTTCACTTTATTTCAACAAGAAGATACACCCAGCTCCCTGAAATTCAGGCACATATGTACAACTAAAACAATGCAAACAACTAAATTATATGATTTTTTTCTTCTGCAAAGAAAAATGTCTTTGACAACCACATTTGTAATGGGTCTGTGAAGGTTCTCAGTCATCCAGGTCATTGTAGTCAAAGGAGCTTGCAAAGAAAAGTGTCTGGAATTCTAGACGCTTTTCTTTGCAAGCTCCTTTGACCACATTTGTAATGCATACAGGGAACAAACTTGTGACACTCTGGCTCCTGGTTAGACTTTTTGCCATTTGATCACCCTGCTGCTCTATCAAATCTACAACAAAAGCACAGTGTTCAACAAGAGGATGCTTTTCGCAAGAGACCAAACCACAGAAATTCTGCACACTTCACAGCATATTGGTCAAGGTAAAGTGAAGGATTGTGTTTCTATGGAGTAACCGGTCATGAGACAAGATGACTCACAGTCAGCTGTTGCTGTTTCCTCCTCAGCACTCTGGCTGCCATCAGCTATTCCTGTAAATGGCCCTTTGATTACAGGTGTGTGCACACAAACACACAAATTCAGATATGCACAAACACACACACGCGCGCGCACACACAAACAAACGTATGCATGAATGCATTCACCGACACAGACTGGAATAAGTGCATTCATGCACCAGCGAACAGTTTTGTACACAGGTCAACACTCCTGTTACAGCAAATGCATGATTCCATTTCAGCTGAGCTAAAGCCCTACAGGATTACTATCTGCATCATCTTCTCTATAAATACAAGAGAGTAGAACAAGATTACAGTCCATAAATTATTAGTTGCACACACTGAAGTGAATTATATAGGCAAGCACAAGGGACGGGTTCTCCATATGTGCATCTACCTGTGATGTAATCACTGTAATCAGAATGATCGGCATTGCAACATTTAATAGAAATTAGTAGAAAAAAATGCAGTAGAAAACTCTAACCTGCAGTTTGCAGGCATTTGCGGATAAATTTCACTGTAGAAAGTTAACATCAGTTCTTAATCCTCGCGTAGCATAACTGTATTAAGTCGCATTGCTGCTTCAGAAGTGCCATGTTTTTTGCCGTGTTTTGTTCTTTGACATGGCACAACCTGAAACAATGTGTATTGTTCATTAAAATAAAGCTTTGTGTCTGTTTACACACACACAAGAACTTTAATTTTCTGAAAAAGCTTATAGTTAGTTGACACTGAACCCTTAGTTATGTTGCTAAAAGCTCAGGCTGCTGGAAGACCTCACATAATGCACTCAGCACTTATTCTCCACTTCCACCTTTTCACTCCCGGTGTGTTTTTACACCTCTATTAAGCATCATTAACTTTTATCGACTCTCTAATTTTGTGTTTTATCCCATTTGTTGTATCTCTCTGCTCTGGTTTTTGTTATCTCTTTTCTCTAAGGCAGGTCCTGCTAGTGATGTCTTTCCTCCTTACCCTTGCTTAACGCTTGCTTAACCAGTATACCGTACAACATTTAGCATCTTGAGCTTACTGATGGTGTGAACTCTCAAAATATAAATAAAACTGACGTGACTTGAATTAAATTCAGTTCAGTTTAATTAAACTGGTTCATACTATGTGTTACCACAAGTCTTACATATATATGTCACTGAAAACAAGCTTTACAACTTAACGTTCGTTTTATGCCACTCAGATGATCATGGCATGGAGTCCTGGACGTTTTATTTCTCAGCCGCCAAGCTATGCATTACGGTTGCCCAAGGGCACATGTGGCCTATTCTTTTAACAAAAACAAAAGAAGCTGTTCGCTGCTCAGTCAAGTCATACAAGGTTTCCAAATGACATCACACACTAATTAGCACATCAATGCATTTGCTACACCACTTCGGTTTTTCCCAAGCTTGTAGCAGGCTGAGTGTATTGCAATTCGTCGGACACTACCGTCTTTCAGGTCAGCATCAACTGCACTAATTTGTTTTCAAAATGCTTTGGGACTCCACACAGGACTCCTAATGGTTGGCAAAGTGTTTGGAGCTCTCGCTTGTCCCTTTTAAAAATGATGTCACCAGCAACAAATTTACCAACACTTGCCAACATCGCACTTCTTATCACTTAAAAGCTTTTCATATATGCCATGCAAGACATATAGGCACTCACCGCCCCTATACATTTATCTGAGTCTTTCCAGCACCCTCTTCATCACGTCTTCTCTCGGATCATTGTGTTAATGCTCCCCTGGGTTTCTTGAATTAAATCAGACGTTCCAAGAAATAGTTAACATACTGTAGTCATTTAAATCTGACCTCGATGTACGAGAAGATCATGTGACGTGATCCTTGAATGAGATAATGCAGAGTCATGGCTCACCTAATGTACAGCTGACAGGTGGAAATAGCTGAAGCAGAATTATTTCACCATGAAAATCTCTGTCATTGTTGCTCACATTTTATTACACTTGGGTGCGTGTTTATTTATTATAGCTTGTATTATTATTGTAAAACCATATTGTGTCATTTGTGTAATGTGCCAGACCATTGTGATGTAAAGAGAGCTAAGTCAGATGCATTTTTAGGATGGTTAGGCTCAGCTTTAGAAATAAGGTGAGGATTTTCCTTCACTTTGGGCGACAGCTGAGGTGATTTGGGCTTCTCACCAGGATGTCTCCTGGGCTCCTTCCTTTGGAGGGTTTCCAGGAGCGCTCAACTAGTGGGTGGCCATGAGGGTAGACCCAGAACTCGTAAGAGGGCCATCTGGCCTTTAAGTTTCACAAGATGATTTATTTACCTCATTTTTCAGTTTGATTGTGAAAAGGGGGAAGTGAGGTTATGTTGTTATAAAGCCATTGAGTCAGTACATGCAGAAGTTTAGAGAGGATGAATGAGTCAACAAAAACAACAAATGAACATTTTTTCACCTTCCGAATGACACACAGTTGTTGTTTTTTGTTTTTTTTTCCATCATGAGGTCTCCCTAACCTCAAATGCATGTTTGTTATTGCGTAGCCATGATGATGAAGAAGTACTGTTTGCTTCCTGTTTAAAAATGAAAAGACCGTGCACTGTTTCATAACCTGATCAGGATGTTTATTAATGTTGCCATGACAATGGGAATCCCCTATGTTAACCTAAACCCTTCCCCAGACCTAAATTAACAAAGTTTCTTTTGTTTTGATTTCTTTATGCTGTTGTTTGTGTGTGTGTGTGTTGGGGGGGGGGGGTCCAACATTACACCTACATTGTAATGTTGGACTGCTGGGAACTGAAAAGCTTGTTCAAAAGCACTTTAAGAGCAGGTGTTGAAAAAGGGAAGAGCATGTCTGTTCTATCTCCTCAGGATTTGCAGCAGTACTCCCATGAGATATTTTTCTCTTCTAAACACAGCAACTGTGAAACAGGATTCCACTCCCTTTAATGACAGAGGTCTTATGATTCTGATTCATCCACAGTGCATCAAAACCCAAGATCAATAGGACATGTGATGTAATGAACCAATTAAATTAACTCTGCTTGTTTTGCTGCAGTCACTCCACAGACTTTTGCTTATTGTGCCTGCTCCCTGCTTTTACACACTGTACTTTTCTTTCACTATGAATATCTTTGCATTTTGATTAGACTCAAGTAAAAGGCAGTTGGGGTGCTACACACTAAATGTGTTAGCAAAATCAAGTCTCTCATGCATCCAAATTGTAATTCCACTAAATGGCATAGATTTGTGAGACTATCAATCAAAACCGCAGACACAACATGTGCGGCTTCTAAATCATTGTCATTTGTTATTATGCTATCTGACTTTTCTTTCCTAATGGCAACAACAAAACTTTTTAGCCTAATTGCAGCCATGGATTTCTAATCAGGCACCAGACGCTGTTTGCAAATTAAGAACTGGCCATTATCTGCTGTGCATAGAATTTTAGGACAGCTAATTAAAAGTGAGTGACCACTTTTTGGCATGCTTTCCAAATGCAGGATTTCAATTGTGTGTAGTGGATGCAAAACAGGCAATGGGTTGTTTTCTCTGCTTGATTCCTGTCATTGTCTATGGTTAGACTTTTAAAAAAGACCTGACTTTGTGGCCTGTGTCATGTACTGGCTGCTTATTCAGTTTGCAGCATGTGGTATGAATACAAAGTTGTGTTTTTAGCTGTTAGCGGTGTTAAAAGAAATGGCAGCATGTCCTATTATCAATAAAATTATGTGTAAAATCAATTAATAATAATGGTGTAGACTGAAAAAAATGGAAAACCCTTTGTTTTACATGTGATGTGATATTTTTGATAAATCGTTTCTGAACCAGTATTGTTTGCATCGTTTACGTAATTGCAAACCTGCCCAGTGTCGGGTAGGAAAGCCATTGTATATGAAGTGCTGAGACGTAGGACAGATAAATATTCAAATACACACAGGATAGATGGCATGATAGTATCTGTGCTGCTTGCCTGCATGCTGTTTATGGCCAATATTTTGTTGCTATGGATTCATCCTAACACAGATCAGCATCCCACGTGCATTGCAGCCAAGATAACTCATGGCAACCATAATTATATGACTCGTTTTCTTTGCATCGGCGTCCACCACACAGAACAAAAAATTGGCAGAAATCTGATTTGATGACATATCTACAGAGACGATAAATATAGACTTCATGCAGGAAGTGCTTTTTTTGTTTGTTTTTTATGACAGCAAAAGTGTCACTTTAAAACGTTGTGACTGTACTGCATTCTTGGGACAACAGAATAGAATAGAATAGAATAGCCCTTTATTGTCAATGTACAATAAAGGGAAAAACATGCTCCATACAAGCCACAACTGCAATAACTAATGCAAGCCAAATGAAAATAATAATAATTTCCCCTCAATGAAAATGTATTTCTAACATAATTCGTATCCCTTTTTCATGCTACATGCAAATGATACATGAATATATTCAGTCTGCAGACAAAATCTGCTTATGCTGTGCTGCTGATGGAAACAGTGGGTCCAAGCTGTATTTAACAGAGAGAAGTTGCTTACAGCAGCATATTAAAAACAAACTGTGCATCCTTGTTAAAACAAAACAGAAACCATATGTAATACCAGTTAATATATAGTATCTAAGTAGTATAAATCAGGTCACAGATACATACTCCAAGTAAGCGGTCCCTAACCTTTTTTGCGCCACGGACCGGTTTAATGTCAGACAATATTTTCACGGACTGGCCTTAAGGTGTCGTGGATAAATACAACAAAATAAAATGATATGACAAAGACAAAAACTGTGGTATTTTTTAAAGATAATAATTAATGCGAATTCACTGTGTAATTGTGTAACTTCACTAGCAGCGTCCTCCTGAAATGCGTCAACAACATTGAGAGTAACATCCTCCTCTCTGCCCCTCAATGCTCTCTGGTCGCTATGGTAACGTGTAACTATTTCTTTCAAAATAAGACACACAACTACAACACGGGAAAAGAACCAGGGAAACCGAGTTAACGATAAAAACCCTGAAAACCATAAATTTTACACCCGAGCCTCAACTCTTGCAGCCTGGTACCAAATGACTCATGGACCAGTACGTGGCCCGGGGTTTGGGCACCACTGCTCTAAGGTACTGGTATTTCCCTACCATCACTTACATTAAATATGATGTTAATACACAAGGAATCTCTCTATTCCTTAGAGATATATGCTTTTCTTGCTTCTCTATTTTCTTCATAACATCATCATTACAATTTCATCCTCTGGTACACTACTCATGTCCAATAATCTTTTTTTTACTCTCGTTCCTCACAGTGACCTCTGTTATTGTTTCTTTCCCTGTTCAGGCAAACTTTCCAGCCAATTAGCATTCTCTTCAATGCATAGCATCATTAGCATCAAGCTAGGCACCGTTAGCTTTTTAAGAAAATTGCGTTCAGATGTGTCTTTGCACCTTCATCCAGACAGCCACAAACTGCTTACAAGTGTTACATTTTTATTCTGTGGTAGCTTAGCTTTGATTAATTCCATTTTATATACAGTGCTGTGAAAATGTATTTGAAACCTTCCTCTTTTGTATCTTTTGCGTATTTCTCACACTTACATGTTCCACACCATCAAACAAGTGTTTATTTTAGACAAGGATTTTTTTCATGTGATTTTGTTCACGGTATTAAGGGACTAAAGCTAGCCAAACCTACTTGGCTGTATGTGGAAAAAGTAATTATTTCAATTACTTGAAATAAAATCTTGAATTAACTGTGATTAACCTAATTTTCTGGGAAGCTGAGCTCAATTTCATTATTTCACTGATCACTGCCAGACCTGCTCAATCAATAAATCGCTTAAACACAACCTGATAACTTAAAGCAGGCTAAACAAACTAATGTAAAGAAACTCAAGAACAGATTGGAAACAAGTCATTGACATCCATCAGGAAAATATATGGTGGACTGATGAGACAAAAGATGAACTTTTTGGAAGGTTTGAGTCCAGAAACAGCATTTCATCAAAAGAACCTTGTGCTAGAGTCAAATATCACGATAGTAGTGTCATGGTTTGGGGCTGTTCTGCTGCTTTGGGACCTTGCCATATTTGATTCTGTTGTCTAACAGAAAATCCTGAAGGAGAATTTCTGGCTATTAATTTGCACCCTAAAGCTCAAACTACTTGGATTAGCTGGATGTGTGTATGATTTGGCATGGCCTTAAACAGGCTGTTCATGCTTGAAAACCCCTCAATGTGGTTGAATTAAAACAATTTTGCAAAGAAGAGTAGGTCAAAATCCATCTGCAGGAAAGATTCATTGCCAGTTACAGCACACACTTTATTGCAGTTCTTGCTGCCAAGGGTTGCACATCAAGTCAATGGGTTTGGGGAGCAATTAGGGGGTAATTACTTTATCACATATAGCCTTTTATGTAATGTTGCAAATATGCAAAAAATAAGGACTCACGAAGGGGGCAAATACTTTTTTCACAGCATTGTAAATGCATCTGTTGTGTGGAAACCTTCTTGTAACTTTCATCGTGCACGTTTTAAACATCTTGGTACATTTGAGCTGAGGGTAAAGAAATGGGCCATAGTTTCTCATCACTTAAGATTTAAGAGGTCAGTCTCAATAAAATTATGTAATAATAATCAGGGTGTTCTGACTTTATGGTTTGTAACATTGTAAATTCTCTGTTGTCCCAATTTACAGCCTGAAAGTTTTGCAGCGATGCTTCCCTTTAGTCATGTATGTCATGACAGAGCGCCCATCCTAGTCTTATCTGTCTATGAAACCCACAGACTCATGTGAAAATGTGATGGTGCTGAGTGCTGCAAATGTGGCCACAGCTGAGAGCTCAACAAAAGAGACTCCGCTGTGGAGGCGCTCGACCGGGCCGATGTGCCAGACAATGGCGCTCTGTTCCAAACATGGTGTTTGTCACATCGCCTGCCTTTAACTTGTCAATGCCGCTGTTGTTCTGCTTAACTTTAACTTAATCTCGCATCTTATGTAATTCAGTATGAATTTTTGCTCAAATTTACTGTATACAGTATTCTAGGCACTCATAATCTTAATGATAGCTCAGTGTTAGTCATAGTGTTTGGAGTGATAGAGGACACATTCAAAGTGATTTAAGTATCAGTTAACCTTATTTGCTGACAGGATGTGAGGAATCTGACTCCCTATTTAACAAAATAAAAGTCAAATTCTTGCACAAGCTATAGTTTCTATCAACTGTATTTCAAAACGTGGAAATTATCACCTGTGGGACTTTTTTTTAATGAACTGAGTTTTTATGCAAACAACATAATAAAGCATGAAGCATAGCACACAAGGAGGACATAGATCTCATCCTATACCAACTTGTACATGTATTAACACAGATTAATATTCATGTTTCTTTGATCTCTGGGAGGAGAGATGTGGGAAAGCAAAGCAATTTACATTCAAAGGAGTGAAAGAGGTAAATATATTTCTGGGAGTGTGCCAGAATGTATTTATAACGTGTCATATTAGAGTAGAGGTATACTGCTGTCTTGCATTAGGAACTCTCACCATGCACCATGGGTGGCAACACTGTTTTTAACCTGTTCTACTTTCCCCCTTCTAGAGGAAATAAGTTGATGCGGTTTTACAAGCAACTACAGTCATACACTTTCCTGCAAAAGCAGTACGCTCTTAAGAGAGCCACAGGTGACTGACATTAAAACGCACACATCCGCACACAGCGCCTGCCAATGTGCATCATTCCCAGCAAAATCTAACCTGTCCCTCACGGTATGCCTCAAGCTGCTGCCACTACAATAACCCGCACAGCATTATGTGAATAATCATCTTTATGGCAACTCTATTATAACTTAATAGCTTATTAAATTGTCTACACTGTCACAGAGAGACTCATAATAATGCTCATGGATCTCTGGGCAGCCATGAAAAGATGAAGTCTATCACATTTGTTTCACAGAGCACAGAAATTGATCAGGTTCTTGATGATCCCCCCGAGTCTGCAGACGCGTCTGAATATTGTTGTCATGAACTTGCGTTTTACAGGCAGGAGAGCAATTTTCTTTACAGACTCACGCTCGTAAGATTCATAGCGCAACTCGCCAAGAGAACGAGAGTAACTAGTGCGTGTGTGAGGAAATAAAGATAGCCATGTCTATTTAGAGACCGATGCCGCTGCCACTAGCGGACGCTTCTCCTGCCGCTGATCCGGAGCGGCTGACGCTCAGAGTCGAATCAGTAGAAAACTCAACTTCCTCGTTGTGGTAAAACAGGAGTCTCGCTTATATACGGTTCTAAAAATAGCGCTGATTTAGTCCAATGGGAGCCAGAGAGGCTTCTAGTTCTGCACCAATCACGGCACACAGGATGACTCGGCTCTCGCTCGTTATTGGTCGGAGGTGGTCTGGTAGGCCTTTGTAAAGTCCCTGCAAGCCCATTGGTAGACGTGCCGTAACGTAATGTAATCACATGGGGGTGGGTTTGCCTGTAATTTTGAATCGGGGGGGAAGTTTACAGTGCGCTGACGGACTTTTGCAGAGTTCGGTGTTGTGCGCTCACGCTCAAAACCTCCACTGGAAGTGCACGACTCCAGACTAGTATACATGCAAATACAGCTAAGACTCCAGCTTCTCTCTGAACACATCAGGCTTCGTTTCCTCACAAGCTTGAATTCGCTTCTCCTTGTGGCTAAATCTCAGGAGTGAAATGGATGTCATCCCTATGTGTAGCATCTTCCAGGAGCTCCAAATTGTGCACGACACCGGATACTTTTCAGCTTTACCATCTCTGGAAGAGTATTGGCAGCAGGTAGGCTGACGACTGATTCCAAACACTCGATTCCTCAGTTTGACAGATAGTGCCACGGGCTCGTGCGTGAAGTGCCAGCAGAGTGCGTAATTTCCAGAAACTTGTTTTAAGTGACAGCTGCGCGCCGACTGGCAAATGTCAGAGTAGTTTCATGTAATGTGAGCGCGCGTTTGATTCAGTAATGCAGATTTATAAATTTATTTCTCAAAACTTGGTTTGCCTCCGGTTATAGGGGAAATGGTGCAAGTTCCCCTCGTGACAGATCTCTTAGGTATTTTTATAGTATGTTTGTAAAAATGCGGACTTATTACGTGTCTTCTTTAGTTTTTTGACGCATTTCATAAAATATGCTTTAAATTACTTGTACTTTTACAGTATTTTCTGGTGCTACGGCGCGCGCACAGTTGTTCAGTGGTGGTTTGCTCGTATTGTGGACAATTTCGGCTCAGGCATGCAGGTTATACAGGCACATCGGTTTGTGATAAATGAAAAACACGCCGTGTTGCAGATTTAGCGAGTGAATGGCGTGCCGTGCGCCTTTGCGCGTATCTCCTCCTCCTGACTTTCTCTCTGCCCCCTCTGCCTGCCGCTCACTCCCTCTTGCTGTCACACGGACCCACACATACAAATGAGAGTGACAGACTGTCAGAAAGAGAGAGAATAAGAGAGAGGCTGGTTTCTATTGAACCGTTGCTCGACCAGGCGGCCGCCTGGTTGACAAAACAGTGGAGTTTTGCACTGGTAGTGACGGGAAGGGTACAAGTCGCTTCTTGCTCAGATTGGGAAATGAATTGGCCTTACTCTTCAGTCTTCTCTGTCTCCCCGTCTATCAGATATGGCCGGGCTTCATTCCAAGTCGCCCTCTCAGGCATTTAAAGCTCGCCTGGGATTTATCCAGCTCTGCTGACAAGAAACATATGAAGTCAATGCCTTCTTTTTCATTCCCAAGACACGAAGATTTTCCCATGATAGTCCTCTTTTAGAATATATATATATACACACACGAAAGGTGTTTATAGTTGCTGCCTGGTACCTGTGGTTTAATTTTATTCCATCTCATCCTCCATCTCTAGATAAGCTTTATTTATTCACTATGGTATTATTATAATATTTTTAAGAGGTTGTTGGTGAGATTTGTCGTTCGTCCTTTATTTTAGCGTTTTGTCAAGTGATGCTTGTGCTGCCTGTAACCAGATCAGCCAAAGAGGGATAGTCCCCTCTCGGATAGTTTCATTTTCATTTTGACCCTATAAACTTCCAAGCAACTAGGAAAATGTCAATTTCTCTCTAAGGGAACAAATCGTTTTAGGAGGAGTTTGGAAAAAGTCCGAAAAACGTATTTGTCCCATGACCTCTTGGATCCAGGTTTCCTCAAGCTTTGGCTGCCACTGTTCCAGTCAGTTCTGTTATAATAACATTTGGCTGTAATTTTATATTTGCTTCATTAGGAAACTGCACAGGCCTGTTTGTGGCCTTCGTATCTGGCCTGTGCTTGCTGACTGCAGAGGGTTAAGGAAGTGCTCTCTCACTTCCTTTTCACAGAAAACAGGCCCACGATCCACAGTGGCTGTTGCAGTATTCATGCCAGGCTTTTTATGAACCCCCATGAACCAGACCTCCCTCCACTCAGTCCCTGGTGTGCTATGTTATTTCTAGCAATGCCTCCAAATGCATTATTAAATCCACATTATGTTGAATAATTGATAGATTTAAAAGATCTACAAGCACTTCCCTAACCCAATGGGGGGCTCTGTAGCATATGTAAATTTCATGACCAACCTCTGCACACACCTACACACATTCAAACCATGCCTGCGTTCGTGGGTAAGAGCACCTTGTTCTTGCAGTCTCTCAGAAGGAAATGTGGTGCTTGTAATCCTCCCTGATATGGGCTCAGAGAACACACTTAGAGCGTACTTGACTATCCTCTGCATAGGACATTGTGTCTTACTTCATTCCTGCAGGCAGAGAAGAAACAGGGCTGGTGATGTTACAGTGTCACAGCATACCCCCTTTTTTGCTGCTGCTTAGAATAAATACAGTGCAGAGGAGAATACCTGAGTCTTGTGTTTCCTGTAAAAACAAATGGTCTTTTTTGGTGGCTTTAAGGACTTTCAGGTTGAATGTAAGAGTTCTGTTACACGCCTTTGGCTCTGTGCTCCATTGAACTCATTTCTATCTTGTCTTTCATCTACACAGACATGTCTCGAGCTGGAGAGATACCTCCAGAGCGAGCCTTACGTCTCAGCCACAGACCTTAAATTTGAGACCCAGGAAGACTTGTGGAGCAAGCTGCTGCTTGCCTGCGGGGACAAGTCAAGTGAGTCGGACCCAAAGATCACCCACATTAAGGAGGAGGAAGACAATCAGGATAGCCAGAACCATGATGCTGGTGGTTTCAACTCCGATGCCAGCAGCGAGGCCTCGGACAGCTCAGAGGAGCTCTCCCCTACCCTCGACTTCACCTCCAGCTCTTTAACTGATATTCTGGCCGACAACGGCGATGACGTGGCCTCCGGCATCATCAGCACACCACCGTCCTCGCCTGAGCTCGGCAAGGAGGGCTCTGTAGCCCAGACGTGGATTGGGATACAGACAGTGATGCATTCAACAGGGAAAATAAGGGCTGGGGGCATGGAGAGGAGCCTGGAAAGGTCAGGTCTGACCAGCGGGGAGGCATCACCTGACGGGAGGAGGCGTGTGCACAGGTGTCACTTCAACGGATGCAGGAAGGTGTACACCAAGAGCTCGCACCTCAAAGCACACCAGCGGACACACACAGGTAAACTGGCCTGACAGTGAGCCTTTCGAAAGCGATGATAGCCGAACTGAAGCGCTGAGTTATTGCTCAAAGTTCTGAAAAAAATACTCCCACATACTTTGAATAGTTTGTCAGGAGGAATGCCCTCAACTATGACCTAATTCACACAGAGGAACGTGACTTCATGCAGGGCAAAGGGAGGCGGGGAGTGCGTGAGAGAGGGAGAGAGACGCGAAGGGGAGGGATGTTCTTTTGTGGCCGAGCAGCACCCAGAGGATGTGGATCCTGAAAACAAATCAACAGTTCTCAGATTTCACCATGGGAAAAGCTTCCGAAACTCGCTCATTTGCATACAACTTCCCAAAAAAGAGAGACAGAGAGAGCGAGTGAGACATTATGGGAATCTGACATTTGCACTGTTTTGTTAGGGGCTCAAATGTGAGCAGTTTCCCTTGTCACCTTTGACCTCTGCCAGGCTGTTTACAGCTTGGCCCTCCATTAGCAGATGAAGTCACATTCCTAGCATCGTTCTCCAGCCACGTTAGCCACATGGTTAATGATGGTTAATGGTCTGTAGGACCATTAGGAACAGTCTCTATTTTTTTCATGTGGCTCGCCCCCTGTTACATAAGCCTTCTACTCTAACAGCTTCTTACAGCTGCATACCACAGCTCTTGAGGCCCACAAGGCACGAGGTTGTTTTTCTATTCGTCTTACAGTAGTCAGCCCAATCTGCTAACCACCTGCACAGGATCATATTTATTTTACTTGTACTGTAAATATTGGCTGTATATCTGAGAAATTGTAGTTTAAAATATTTATATTGTGATTTAGAAATTCTTAACTCTCTGGTAAACCTGCAGAGGCTGCTTGAATAGCTAAGTAAATGCAAGGTTCTGAACTCAGATGAAAAATGACATGGCTGGCTTTAATATTTTGCTTTTCTTTACGTTCATTCTTGTAGGCGAGAAGCCTTACAGGTGTTCATGGGAAGGCTGCGAGTGGCGCTTTGCACGAAGCGATGAACTCACCAGACACTTCAGGAAGCACACTGGAGCAAAGCCATTTAAATGCAGTCACTGCGACAGGTGAGATGGTTTTTATTGTCATATGTCATCATAATTAGTCACATTCTTCTTCTTTTTTGTTACAATAGCAAATGCCTCTCAAAACAAAGTGCTGTAAAATAATTTAACCCCTCTTCATAAGAACTACTCCCCTTCTTTATATTTTGGGTGCCAAGCACTTCTTTACTGACAAAGAAAGCAGCAAATTAGTTTATCAAAATGACATGCTAGTGGGAGGGATGAATGAGGGTTAAGGATGAAAATGGTTGAGGTCAAGGGGGTGGATAAAAAGAGAGTCGAGTACAATGGATGGGAGGAGTGTGGTGAGACTGAACAGCGTGAAGTTTGGGTCTCTTCTACCAGGGCGCTATTTAAAACATCAGCCAAACCTATACAGACTGGGATAAGGGACTAGGTGGAAGGGGGAGGCATGAGCCCATTCTTTCAATCTATCACATGTTCATGTTATATAGCACAGAGTAAGAATAGTATCCGATACCAAACAAGCAGAATAAAATTGGCTGCATAGCCATAGGTACTTTAATCTAAATGGAATCCAACAAGCGTCTTTGGTGGGTGAAAAAGAAGCTTTATATTGTTTGTTTCACTGGTTTCACATGTTAACAAACCACCCCAGGGTTCTTGTGTTGATTAGCGTCTCGGATGGATGTGTGAACATTCTCCTTCAATTAAAAATGAGATTTTTCATTTCCTTTCCTTTCATCTCCTGCAGCCGAAGTGATAGCTTTGTTTATTACAGTGTTTCGGGGTTTTTTTGGTCTATTAATTGATTCAGTTGAATTTAGAAGCATTTTGCTTAGTCATTGTAGCCTAGTTAGTTGTTAATATAAGCAACCTTTTACCTTCAACAAGTTATAGTCATTCGTTTAGTTCTTCAGTTTAGTGGCTGGATCTGATGTTTTTCTTCTCTTCTTAGGTGTTTCTCCCGTTCTGACCACCTGGCGCTGCACATGAAGAGGCACATCTAAGATGGTCTTCATGTTGAGAGCTCTGAGGGATGATTTGGGTTAATTGTCCTGACCTGTGGAGATCAGCGAGGCCGGTGTGTCCTGGGAGCATTAACAGGGGCACCGTCGTGTTCCAGTCAGTGGAAAAACATGAAGCAACGCAGGCTATTATTTGCACCATACTTAGTGCCTCCAACACCTCGCTGTGGTGATTGCTCTTGAAAGGCTTTTATGGAGGAGCGGGAGGGCAAAAAGAGACTCCAAAAATGGGAAAGATCTAGGCTGGAGAAGATGGGAAGAGACTCTTCTGTATGGTGTTCAACGCTTTATTCCTGGAGAAATTTGGGACTCCAGGGGTTGGGGTGCCATTCCTCCACTGACAGTGTGTTTGCCTGTGCGCATGGGGACTGTGAGTGCCTGCAACTGGATGCCTGTGCTGGCTTTATGGAGTGGATGGAGCTTGCATTGTGGAACTGCGAGTGAATGACATAGCAAGGGTGATGTTATACTCGGGAGGTTTATTTTTTCTTGTTGAGGGAGGGTTATGTGTTGTCTCTCTAAGAATGAATGCAAGCAAAAAGTTCTGTCTGTCATGACTGATTCTGTCAGCTGTGGAGAGGAGTAGGGGGGTAGTTTAGTGGGGCTGATTGGATAGAGATTGCCCCCTTTCTGCCTGGAGGTGAAACTACAGCTCCCCGTCTAAAAATGGGAGGTTGTTTTGTTTAGTGCAGCTATTAAATGTGCAATGTATTACGTAGCCTGTCTCAAAACATACACGCTATAAAGCTCATTTTGTTTTCCACTGTGTAAGCTTTGTATCTTAAAAAGGAAAAAAAACAAAAACAACAACAATTGTGCACAGTTATTGCCATTATATCAGAAGTTGCATGGGATCTGGGGATGTGTTGCTCACCTTATAGGACAACAAAATTCCATTCAAGAGCAGCTACCTTCATAATACTCAGTATCATAGTATTGTACAAAACACATAAGGCAGTCATTTTGTTTTGCCATATTTTTTTTCCATTCTCTTTATAAGTTGGGGATACCACTGTTTGCAAATATTTTGATTGTGGAATTTTTCTTCCTTTTTCTTCACTTTTGCTTTTCTCTTTTGTTCTGTCTGTAAATGCACTGTTGACCTTACCGATGCCTTATGTAAGTGGCCTTGTCCTGTTGAATAGATCACTCTGTTATACATACACACATACACCAAATGACCATTGCGAATGCAGTTGTGCGTTATTGAATAGCTTTATAAAGGCTCTGATCCATACAGTTGCACCTTTTGCCCTTTTCCCTCGCGACAAACTCCTCTAAACTCTTGAATATTAAAACAAAAGTAACTATATCAGCTTCATAACGACTGCCATTTACACGTCTGTGTTAAATATATCATAGATATTTCAGAACTAAATCATAGTCTTCAAAATTATCCAGATCTGAGACAGAATTGTGGAGAACTTGGAAAAGCAATTCACTTTTATATTGATTTACTACTATGTAGTATACGATTGCGTGGATGCACTTCAGATTAACTGTAACTTGCTGTCAGAGGTACAGAGTCTTGGAAGCACGTTCTCATGAAATGTTGTGTGGTCAGCCACCGAGAGTGGCAAATCAAGATTTACTGCAAAGGCAACATTTACATTGGGTCCATTATGTCAAGGATATATTCTCAAAAGCAAAGGATGACTCGTTTAAAGTAGGCTAATGACCACATTCTCAGTCACGAGAGTGGTTTGATATTGGATGTTTCGGGAAGTCTCACCTCCAAGGTGAGTCAGTGTCTTTACTCAGTTCTAGTTTTAACAGCCCACGATCTGACTTAACGGTACAAAAAACCAGTCCAACCAGTTCAACTGAGCTGTGTTTCAGAGCTAGAGGTTTGTGCTGGTAACCTAAGGTGAGACAAGGACAAGCTGTTTGTACCAACTTCACTATGTTCACGTTTCAACAGAGGTAACATGACTTCGTCACACTTCTCAGTGAGCTGAAACAAAAAAATCCGATGAGCGCACAAGTGGATAATCTCATGGCCACTTTCTCCACTTGTAGAAATATTTTGGCGCCGCTATATTACACACAGAAATTATGACAGATGGAAAATTTTAGAAAGAACATTCATTCATTCATCAGTTACTTAATGTCTCACTTTGTCAACATCACAGGTAGCCTTGTTAAAACTCAACACGTCTCCGGTGAACCTGTTGAATATTCATTTGTCTGCAATGTTATTTTTGTTTTTACACTGAGAAACACAAAGATATGTTACATTGTAAACTACGAGAATTTTGTAAGGAAGCTTCTATTTTGAACAGGTGTGGGACCAAAAACAAGTGCAGTGTGTTGTTTCCAAATGTGAACGATAAAAGGCTAAAGAATTATTGTAAAATAGATGCACTCCATACTCCTTCATTTGCTTCTGTAACATCTTTGTTTTGATTTTTGGGAGAAAAAATAAATAAAGTCAGAAAAAAAAAATGTACATTTTAAAATGACATCAGTATCGCCTAGACCCGTGGCCTATCATGTTTAATAGAGAGAAAAAAAAAAAGAAGAAAACAACTTTCAGACGTGAATTGTTCTGGACACTTGAATTGTAATAATTTTGAATTCTGGTGTTCGCTAAGTATTACGTTTTTTTATTTGCCATGTCATTTTTTCCCCAACTTGACCTGCAAAGATGCCCTATCTTTAGCTAGAGAATCTTTATTGGATAAACATGGAAAATATGAGGCTCTATTTTTGTTCATTTTATGGCATAATGAAATTTTTTCATTTGAAATTGTTTTGTAAAATAGTTTCTGTATGAATGTATTTTTTATTGGAAAATGGATAAAAAGACTATTGGTTCTACACGTGTGTTTTTTGTCTTCCATTATTATTATTATCATTATCAGAAAGTGTTTTCTGGATATTCAGCAGTAAATATTCCAGGTGAACTATCGCATCAGGGTCACACTGGCAGGGTTTCCGTGACTATAACCAGGATAAGCGCTTTTTAAAAACTTTTTACATTAAAATTTGCCAACCACTTATTCCAGTGGTTGGCAAACCTAAGCAAAAATCATTGCATGGTGTTTGTTTCATCCCTAACTGGGTAGTATTTAGCAAACATTGCACAGGTAAATTTGTTTGGGACCATTTTCAGAGACAGAAAAATAAACATCAGTGGTCAGTGAGCCTTTAGGGTAGCAGTGCGGATATATGTGGGAAGGTGCCTACAGCCTTTCCATGAACACATACACACTAATATGTGTATGTGTTCATGGAAATGAAGGAACCAGTCACCCAGGGCTCATTCATATGCTTTAAATAGCTTTGGAGAACAATCCGCTTGTTGTATTATCAACTCTCTGACTATACTTTTTCCACATCCAATCGTCTATCTGCTCATCTTTTCAACACGACACAGTACTGTGTCCTGTGTTTTTTTTAATAGATCTGAATCCAAAAACAGCCACTGTAATGCTCTACAGCCTAATAACACACACATATACACGTATACACACACACACACACACACACCCCTTTGCAAAAGCTTTTAAAACTTTACAGTGCATGTCTTTTGGTTCACAGTGTCCCGGACACCAATATTTCAGTGCTTCAGACAAGATGAATGGCCCACGTATATTTCAATATAGGATCATAATTCTTTTGGTAGAAAATAATTATACCCATGCAGCAACATTTTCATTCAGGTAGCAGCTGCAGTTTTCTTGCTTTACCACAATCATTCAATGTGTACCTTTTATTAAAAACCATTTACCTGTCACTCTTAAACTTTGCATGTGATGCTGTGCTTACGTTAGCCCAAAGATCTCTCTGTAGGTTGCAGGCATCATTGGCATTATACGTAAACTAGGCTATCTTCACTAGATTTTACTCCCAACTTTCCTTCAGTCCTTGTTTTATTTTGGGAATCGATGGAGCATTAGGGTCCTGGAATAATTTTCACGTCACACAAAGCAGATATGCCAGGCTTTAGATTCACATATCCGTAACACACAGATTATCAGCAGGCACATCTTTTAATCGCAAGTTTAACAGGGCAATGATGTATGTATAAAGAATACTTAAAACAAGTAGCACACAAAGGCCAACTAGACTGGGACCTCGACTTCATTAATAGGCCAGCTTGATATCTCTGACCAAAATAAGGAAAGTTATGTTTGCATACATTTTACTGCTAATACTTGACATGATTTTGCTGTAATTTGTAAAAATAAATAAATAAACAAATTAATTAATTAAAGAGATATTTTTAATAAAATGTTGTTACACATCCCAGATCGTTAGTTTTTTGTTACCGATTTAAATGTAGGAATGTCAAATAAACATTTTGTGCTCAGTGAGGGTATAGGACTCACTTACATGTCAACATGGTCCCAGATCTCAGCAATCCCTGAGTACAATGTTAACATATGACTAACAGAGTTTATGCCCTAAGCTGTAACAAATAGGAATTGTAATAAACTTCAAATAGTCTTCACGATTCAATACTTGATAGATAAGCAGCCGGGATACTTGTTGCATGTGAAAATTTGGGGGAAAGGAGAAATATTTAATGGTCAGACCGTTGAGATGAAAAACTTAATCTAAGTTCCACATTAGAACAACGATTTGAGTTGTTTGAAGGAATGTGCATTGTGAGGGCAATCTGTTCCTCCTGCTCCAGCCAAGAGCGCAGAGTTTTCATCTTACACTCCAAGAAATTTATGCAAATTAAGTTGTGCCACAAACAAATCCCTGATAAGAGCTTTGCACACTACACAGACAAATAGCCTCTTCATCTCCGATTGCAAGCACAAAGTGCCTCAGCTTTAACACTGCTCCACCGAGCCTGCCATGCTCTATGCCCCAAAGCCCCTAAATAATTGAAGGACTCTCAAGAGGTTGTTTTATTATTTCTTCCTTTCATTTTAAAGATATATTTATTGGTATTCCAGTTCAAATCACCACAACAAAAGCTGTATAACACCATAAAAGAAGTTTTTTTTATTCAAATGAAACAAAACTGTGAAGATTAAATAAAGAATGATTATTTTTTTTAATCCTGATATTAATAGATAGATACAACGTCAAGGCCACAAGGCCAAATTTCAATAGTTTGCCGTTTCCAAGACCGATGGAATTATTTTTGTGGTCGAGATGAAAAAACTTGAATTAATTAAATATGCATAACTGTGACAGACTCAGATTGGCCTTATTTTCTTTCTCCAGATATATCAGACTTCCCGCTGTGTGTGCTATTAAAGACAAGCATGGTATGTTGGGCTGGTCAATTTAGTGGAGAAAGTGCATAATTTTCCCTGCAGGGGAACTTGTGTATACTTGAGAAAAATGTATGGAAATGTAAAATGGAAGGTAACCAGCCCTTTCCATTTACTTGTTAAGGACATTTGCACCAGAGCTGTGATAATGGGCCGTTTTTTTCAACATTTTTCAGTAACTTTAAACTGAATCCCGGGGTTGAGCTTGTAACAATCAGACTCATGGGTGAGGTCACAGCTAGACACAGGCTGAAAATGAAGATAAAGGACAATATTGTCTGGAATGTAAACACTGGTGGTAAGTTTTCCAGAACAATCTAAAGATCTATGTGGTGATGGGGGAGTGGTTGAGTGAGCAAAAATATGCCTGAAGGATATTTAGGTTGATTGGCCCATGCACAGTAGTCAGAAAATGATTGACGCGATAAGAGGACATAAGAATTTTTGAATGAGAAGAAGCATAAGTGAGCCGGAACAAGCAACACACTGTCAATAGTGGGAAAATGACAGAAGATAAGACCTGCAGTAAATCCACAGGTCTCTGTGCAAAATATTCATCGAACTGAATTAATAACCCTTAAACTTGTCCATGACATGACAGCATTAACTGTTCAGTTTTACACCAGGCCTCCGGAACCACAGAAACATTATCCAAGTAAAGAAAAAAAACAAGCAATAAAAATCGGAGAGAGTGAATTTGCTGGTTTTTAAGCACCTCTACACTTCAACACAGCAGCTGTTCTGCCACTGGCATTCGGAGTGAGCGACAACTAAGCGCTAGGATTTTAATAATGAGCCCAACTCCCCCCCTGGCGCAACTCCATACTATAAAATGTGAATAATCATCCAAAACTATGTGGTTATTTATGGCAAATGTTATTCTTCCATATGGCAACCATATGGATACCTATCTTACTACAAACAACCCCCAATAACATTAGAAATAGCCTAAAAGAATCCACAGTTGTCTATGGTAAATGACCTGACCCCAGTTTCCCACTAACCTGAATTTCCAGACTAACCACAACAACATGTCACTCTGGTTTCTAGTCCTGCAGTAATTTAGCTCTGGCACCTCGGTCAGTCTATTGCAAAAGCGCCTATTGGGAATTGGCTAATGTCTTGGTCACTGGTACTGCTGCTTGCAGTTTTCTCAGTATAATATGCCAACCACTGATCAGAAGTCATGCTTGACCCCGAGGGTTATCAAAATGTTGACATTAAGGCACTTTATATTGTACAATAATAACACAGAGAAAACATAAAGAGCCCCAAACCCTAACAGTTAGATGACACTCAATGAACAAGCGCCTTGGCAACAGTGGGATGGAAAAAATGTCTTTTAACGGGAGTAAATCCTCTGGCAGAACCAGGCTCAGGGACAGGCTTAGCAGACACACTGTTAGGTAAAACCAGCACCAGCGTGAGAGGATAACCTTAAATCTTTCAATACATGACTCTAGGTAGAATTTAGCCTACAGCTGTATCTAATGATTTTTTTTCCTGGTTATGCAAAGAAATGTGATTTCTTTTAAATATGTTTTTAATACACAATTATCATAACAGTTCATTTGCTCAAACTAGATACCAAAGGCACATGTCAATAAATCTCAATCTTCTAATCATTATTATCTCATTTCCACATTACTGCTTGTTATTAATAATAATAATGGCAGGCCCTATTTGTCACTTGCCTGGGCCTCAAATTCAAAATGATTACAGTGATGCGTACTTTTATTTAAACACTACGCTTCACAGCAGCCATTTTTGGAGCTGTAGTCGAGGACTCAACCGATGTTAAAACAAATGTAAGGTTTGAGTCGAGCACTTTAAAGGTGCTCGACTCAAACGTAACCTTGCCATGGGTTCATGTCAACACTTGAATAATATTCAGCTTAGACTGTCACTGGTGGACATGTTTTTCACTGTGGGGTAAGGAGGATAACTGGTAGGATTTACAGTGTGCTAAAATGGACTGCAACATCAATCATACATGGCTGTTAAACTGAAATATAAAATGGATGAATGTTAACATTAGAGGGCATGTGGTTTCTTTGATACAGACAACAAGTAAACAGTGTTCTTTTGATGGCAGAATGCTGGAGCAGAGCGTTATTGAGTGCGATATTGAATATATAAATATATATAAATATTAAATGAACTGAACTAATAGTCATCAAATGTCATTTAATGTTACCTGAAATCTTAATGTAAAATATTTCAAACTCTGCGCTACACTTGCTTTGGTTCTCAGCAATAAACCATAACAAATACAGTGAATGCAAAGAATAAAGAGACATACAAATTACATCTATTAGTGAGATGATTTGCAAAGCAGACTTTAGTAATTCAAGGCCAGATTTCTCTAAATGAGCACATAGACTCCTTTTAGGTTTAGGGTCATTAACTGTGCACTCAGATGCTTCTTATGTTCACTCTCAATACCTACTGGGAATTTTAAGGATCTGATAAATATTTATTTAACACCAAATTTATGCACCTTACAGAACCTGTATCAGGTTAGATCGGGCAGGTTAGTTGCGGTTAGTTTCAACCTTAGCAAGTCAGATGCAGCATTCATATTCACAGCTATCAGTGAAATGAATGAGAATATTCAAGGTCAACCAGGAGAACAAGCTCTTCCCTAGAGCAAGGCTTCACCTCATGCACATATGTATACATACACATCCATGCATATTCCTCCCCCTCCTCTAAGCTCATACAAGCTGCATGTCCTGTGGGGCTGAGGGGGGTTGCTTCTTGAACCAGAAGGAAAGTGGAGGTCAGCGACCCCACATTGGGATGGTAGTCTGTCAAGTCTTTGCCACCTGGAAACCTTTCATCTGGTTGTAATAATCAGAGACAAAGAGCTGAGACCAAGTCTTTCTTATTTTGTATGGCACTTGCAAGAAATTTTAATGGAAATCCATTGATTTAATAAGAGTTACATTAATAGACTTAAGCAAAAATCAACGTACAAGGTTTGTTCGGTTATTTTGTTGTGTTCATTGCTGAAACTATTCACTCTTTAAAAAAACATTATGTAGTAAATACTCTTTTTGGCTGATACTTTGATTAAATCATGTTGCTAATTAGAGAGTCTTTTGGAAGGCTGAACTGATTATGATTATTTGTGCTGGATGCTTTCATTAGAATATGACATCAGTAACTCCTAAGGGCACATCAGTGAACATGATGTGCAGAAAAAGCAAAAGACATACACAAGCAAGTCAGGACAACTAAATGAAGCAATATATATACATTCAGTATTTAACACAAATCTACTGCATGGCAGTAAACCTGTTTGATCTTATGATCAGGTTTAAACAGGACTGGATAGTCTGGACTGTCCTTCAAGTGACGAAATCCATTGGGAGTGTCCTTAAGCTCTGAATACCCAGCAAACAGGTTTGCTGCACTGAAACTGGTGTTGAGACAAGTAGATGTAGATGTCTGCAAGATTCCTGCTCAAAATCTGCTTACAATTTGTCTTTACTGATATATATGAAAACAAATCTAGCTTCACCATATTACTCTGCTTTGGGAAATTAGAGTTGGAAGACTGAAGGACTAGGAAACTGCCTGTCAGGTACAATGACAACAATAGTACACAAAGTAGTTTGTATGTTACTATAGATAGATAGCCTGTGATGATGACAGATAAGATTCACACTTACGGCTAGTTACTTACTACCCTGGTTGGGTAGCGGACTCAAAACCATAACCTTCTTACCACCACTTGCTGTCATTGGGCTTTACCCTGCCTTCCACCCTATGACAGCTGGGATAGGCACCAAACCACCCCACGACCCTGAATTAGATAAGCAAATGGATGGATGGATGGGTGGAAGACAGCCAGGACAAATATATATATAAAAAAATAAATCAATGAAAAAATCAATGCTTATCAACATAAGGTTTTGTGTTTTTTAAAAACACTACAAAATTCCTTATGAAAGTGAAAACAGCCTGACAAAAACTTGTTCCATGTGGAACTCAAGACAAATGTTTTCAAGGCTTTTTTCATGCTATATGTAAACTTAAGTTTCATTTTCATTCTCTGTTTGCTTTTGTTTTATTCATTGTTTGGTTAACTTAGGCAGAAATAGTAGTTTGTATTAAAATTCTACTTTAGAAAACTCAATTTTCTACATTGCAGAGGTGAAGAGTGTCCTCAAGCAGTCTCTAAAATATGTAATACAGGCTTGTCCACTTAAAAAACATTAGTCTTAAAGGTTTTTTCAAGTTGAGTGTTTTAAAACTCTACTGAATAGATCCCATGTGACAATTTCGTGAATTTATTATATTTGGGGTTGTTTTTTTATTTGAAAAAAAGAGAACAGACTACATATTTGTTGAAAGCAATACCATTATGGCATTTTTGTTCCTCCATATATAATGTGGTAGTTTTCTCTTCACTTGTACAGACGGTGATGAACAGGTCTGGAAGTTTGAGGGGGCTGGGTCTCTAGCCAGACTCTGGGTATGGCGCCTGATGGATGGGCATTCCTCAGCCCCCACTCCATGCAACCACCCGCCAACCCTCTGACCTCCCACCCATCCTTCCCTTCCCCTACGCTCTCCTCCCATAAGTGATGAACAAGCTCATTACTATGGCCTACTGATAAAAGGAGGCCATTATCTTTTCACTGTGCACTTTGAACTATGACAAAGGAATCTACTCCTCCCTGTCTCCTGCTTCTGGTTACGTAATACAGTCGTGGCATGTGAAATAGATGGCTTTGTGCCAGTGCTTTCAGCGCATCCCACACTTGTATCTTCTCCAACATACCACCATGGCCACATACCCACAATGCTAGCTTGTTAGTGAACCGAACCTTTAATGCTTCTATCATCAGCCTGTCATTTTATTTCTGAATATATTACATAATGTTAATATAGAACAAGCACTTGGTGTTTATTTATCTGCTCCTGTGTTGTTTTAAAATCCTTTCACCTGACCTAAAGACGCAAAAAACAAAGTAAGTAACGTGAAAGCGTGATTAGCAGCTGCATCAATGAATCTGTGAATGAGAGCTATTTTTGAGAGGTAAAGAGGGATGTTGTGTGATTTAATTGTTCTGTTTTTTATTTCAACCTTCTCAGGATATAAAAAAAGAGACTAATAGCTCCTCTCTTTTAAGTTATTTACCTTATTGCATTCATTTAGCCAAATGTACAACAACGCATCCTATTTTTTGGTTAAACCTTTTATCTGAAAATGAAGAGAAGACAAATGTATCCTGTTTGTCAGCTGTTTTGTAAAAAGTGAGCCCCTAATTTGTGTGGTAGTGTGATATTCATCTGCACAATCTATATTAAAATAGAAACAAGTATTTGTCACAGTAATCTGCTTGGAAGTTTATCCATTACATGATCACAAAAGGATTTTAAAAAAGGAATAAATAATTAATGGAAACTGTGGTAAATGTCAGTGTTTAAAATATGGTATTGTATTATATTATAAAATGTTGCCCAGTTTTTAATTAAGAAATATCTAAAATTGTCCCAGGGAGAGTCCTAGACTATGAATTAAATTAAAATCCTCATTGTAATTACTTCCAGCACTTCCATATGGTCAATGATGACATAATTTTTCCCCCAGACTAATTTAAAGAGCAGTATTCAGTAACTAGCAGTGGTAAAATGCATAAAAACAAATATGTTTGAACAATATAAGATACACATTTACAGTGAACAATGTGCAAAGCTTTATGGAATATGATTCTTTAGAAACAAACTGAATCCACAGCAATGGTATTCATTCATGTTTAATGCCTGCCAGCAACGCAGAACAAAATTAATAAAACATCTTCAACAAGGTTATATAGGTTCCACTTTTGTAGAAGGCAGTACTCAACTTGCTTTTTAAATAAACAAAAATACGAATTTAATTGTTGTTTAAATGCTTTGTTTTGTCTCTAAAGCTAAACTACTGCCTGGAATTTAAGAATTCTGGGAGAAGCTGAAGAAGTGGAAGCTACTCTTTGCCAGCTTTCACTGCAGAAAAAAAGATGCAAACATGTCATAGTTTTAAGGATACGGCACTGTACTGAAAATACCGTTTTTCTTTTTTTTAAAGAGTGTACACAGTGTTTTGGCAACAGACTGTGTCCTTGAAGACAGAGCTGTTGCACCCTGTTTGGCAGCAGGGTGCTGTTGTGTCCTTAAAGTAACCGTGAATGTCTTTGAGCAAAACAATGAATTCATTTACAGCATATCTACGTGCTTATTCCGCTTAACAGCCAGTAGAATTCAGTTTTTCAGCACATTAAAAAAGGAAGGCAACAAAGGGAAGCACATCCATAGTTTTACTAATTCAGGGCAAAGTCAGTCGCTCAGCTTTTAAACCTCTAAAAGGTGAGTTTTTTATAAGTAAGCATAATATGTGCCCTGCATCCCAGTTCAAATCCTAAACTGTGTAAGTAGGACACTCCACGCTCAGTTCAAGTAAAGCTTACTGTGAGTCTGAATGTAGAAAAATTGAAAACATCACATTTTGCGTGTCTTCATCAAGGTCGCAGCAACTTTTTTTCCTCCTTGTTCACAAAAGGAATCCATAAACACACCCCAAATAACCACCGCCACCCAACACACACATACACAGGAACAACTCGCTCGTACGCACTCGCACCTCTTTCCCCGAAGGTTTGCAAAGCCCTGTTTGAATTCACCTATCACCATGACAACTTCTCTCTCTTTACTGGCTGTGCCCGTGGGAGGTTTTCGCCCAGCCTTTTCTAATTTCACACTGTGTGGATATCTCCATTCAGTAATTACAATCCCATCCATTCTCATTTTCCCTGTCCAGACAATGTGCCCTGGATATACAAAAAAAAAATAAAAAAATCTCTTGCCTGTGTACACACATATACACATATTAAACTTGCACGAACACACACAGTATAGACCCTGTGCTCATGGACATATATAGAAACAGAGGACGTGTGTGTGTGTGTGTGTTTGTGAGTGTGTGAAAAAGAGATAGAGGTAGAGAGACAGATGTGAACTGTCACAACTCCTAATTCGCCAACGCACACAATCACATACAAGAACATCACTCTAAAAATCCAATTACAAGCCGACCTCCAGTCTGTAAAGTTAAGCTCATTTTTAAAAAGTTAATAATTGCAAAATAATAGCAACTCAAATCATTATGACTTGTCCTGCAAACAGAAATCAACAGATAACTAGTAATAGTAGATATTGAAAATAATTTAGCAGGGATGCATTACAGAGTGTGCCGATATAGGCGATAATGGAGACAAAGAACTTGACTGTGCTGATTACATTTTTTATACTTCATTACCATGATATAAAGATGCCTAAACTATGATAAGACACTATAGTGGAGAGGATATACTGTAGTTCATTGATACTTATTATAACACAGCAGCCAGCTTGGCATGGATACAGTACGTTAATGCATGTGTCACAAATGAAATTTTTGTTCTGCTTTTTTTAAATGATTGTAAAATAATCAGTAACACCAATGTTGGAAAGCTGAAGAAGCTACTTCGGTTGTCCAAAGTTACATATGCACAATACATAACAGATACCTAAAACACATATAAAAGGTTGGTCAAAACACAGATAACAACTGCTTTGTAAGTTTCACTGCCCTTGGTGGTTTGACACAGTTGTGTTATGAGATTTTTATTCTCAGAGTTAACAATGGCCAGCTCTCCAGAATACCAGTATTTTACTGCACTCGCTTCCTAGTTTACCATATTCCATGCTATACATTCTTTCCATGGTGTCTCTAGTGACCTCAGGTAAAGAGTCAAATGAAAAGGAGCTGATTAACAGGTATGTGATTTACTCTGCACATGGATGATGTTAAATGAGCCTAACACACAGTTAACAGCTGCATTCATTTTAGCACCTGGTGGCCATTTAGCTTAAATTACAGTTCTCTGTTGAAAAGGTTTATTTTATTTTTTTTGTTTTTCAAATCAATTCGAGTTTGAGTGACATTTTAATTCCTTGTTTAAAAACTGCTTCTGATGTCACCAGCTTTGTGAACAGTTACCATGGTTACAGGTGTTAGTATCTATTGAGGTCAGTGTCTGTGTCCCTCTGCTCTGCAGTAATTCAACATTACCACAACCATCTGTTCTCTCCACTGAAAGGATGGAACTTGTTACTGCATGATTCACTCACTTGCTTACTTAATAATTTTTCTCACAGTTAGATTTCTTTGGTGAAAATTTAGAGGTTTATTTAGTCACAGTGACTGCTGGAATTGGCTTAACAAAACAGTCAAGTGAATGTAGCAATAATGCTGCATCCACAATTTACATCAGCTTATCTTCTTAAAAATATATTAGGATGATAAACTGAAAAAGGAAACAAAGTTTGCAGCTTCTTTTATAGCCACTCGAGGTTGGTGCCAAAAGTGAGTCATCTCCCATAGACGCCAATGATAAAATGCTCACCGTTACATCAGAAATGAACTTGTTTACAGGCGGGTAGAAAGAAGTATTTTCAATGTCTCAAGCTAATCTTCCTAGTAACAACTGGAGCCTTTGATAACTCACACATTTTTTAAGGCTTAAAGTTCTACATTATTAAAGGTGTGGCAATTAGGTCCCTACCTTGTAGGATAGGTATAACCTCATTAATCTAGTCTCTTATTATAGTATTTTATTTGAATGTTACTTAGCATTAATTACCAGGTATCTGATTCTGTGCACTGCACCTAGCTAAACAAGTTTGCTAGCTTTAGCTGCTATCTTAGCATGCCTTCAAATACAAATATTTCCGGTTACATAATACCATGATGGTGATGACCCTAACGCTAAACTCGAGACTAAAATGACAGTCCACAAACTACTTAGTGATGTCATGGAGGCTTAGACTAAGCTGTAATCTGTGTTTGAGTTTATTTCATGAATTTGTTTCATACAAAAGCTAGTAATGATAACTATATTATTAAATTTTAGACGATACATTGTGTACCTTTGAAAAGGATAACAGTAAGATAATAATTTTGTAAATATTTAGTTTTCCACATTCTTTTTCTATTCAGTTTTGACAAAGAGCATTTGCACATTGCTTTATAAGAACACTTGTTGTGTTAGAAAATAAAAGTGATGAGTCACTGTATACTGTTGAGATACTGAACACGTTGTTGGCAGATACAGCGGGTCATAACAACATGTTTTCACCTTACTAAGACAAAGCGTCGTCTGAATTGTTGCTACTTTGCTCTTTCAGTAATTTGTACATACACCAACATTTTTTTTTACTGAAATTCAAATAAAATTGGAGCTTGATTAGATAGCTTTGTGTATAAATTGCATCCCACTTTCCGTGCGTATCATATGTCATACCAGTAGATTTTAAGCTTTTCACAGGTTAATTACGGTGTAATATGGCACAGTTCAACATATAACAAAATACATTACCAAACTCATAGCAAGTCTAATAGATAACCTACATGTGTATTGATATATTCACACTCATGACTCAGCAGATAGTGCCTAACATACTGAAACCTTGATTGTCTAACACCAGAGAGATTCAACACATTGATTTAAATGACAATATTACAGAAAACTTAAATGGGGTTCTTTTAAGTAGCTGCTAAGTTTCTACATGAAAAGAAGATAATGGAAAAAGTTTCTAAAATCCAATCTGAAGTTCATGTTTTCATGATTTGCAAACACTGGAGCACATGAGACCTCTATTTTGAGTTATGATGGGATCATATTGCAATGTCATTATTTTCCATAAGTGGGTCCTGCAGGCTCAAATCCCTATTCATCTCTTTGATATTCCCTAATAGTTTTTTTTGAATAAATCTATTATCCTTTTATTCATCTATCTTTTACACGCTACACCTATAATGGACTACCTATAATTTTTGCACTTTTACATTTTTTGAGTTAAGCATTAAATTCAAGTGCTTATATATTTTATATGCTCAGATACTACACTTCAAAAAAGAGGCATCTTCCTTACTCCAGATAACAAAAGGGGGAAGGATGTGACCTGAGTTTATCAGCTTATTTTCCCAAGATCCCCTCACTTCTTGTTTATACTTTGGCTTGGCCGTTCTCAGGACTCCCAGGGGACTCACATTGCAACAAACCACAGAGCTACATGTAAACATTGGCCCGGCTTAACTTATGTTTACCCCACAACTCTTTAGGTCATTGCTGCGTCCCCCACATTGACTGTACAACAGATACCAACACTGAGAGACAAGGACGGGTGGAGTTTAGTAAGAATTTGCTTTCATGAGGTCATTTTTTAGTGATTAGAGATAAACGTTGGTCATCAACTAATTTGATCTTAGACATGTTTTGAGCACCCTGCAACATTTTGAAGAGTATAAAAATATAAACAGTACACAATCCAACAATGGATGGAAAATGGATAGGCTATATTTTAAACAATATGATGTTTAGTTTAGCAGATTAACACTGATGCAGATATAGGCTTTGCTACAGTTATGTTTCAAGCCACGTTCTGAATAAGAAATGGGCCGTAAACCACGGTGAATATGGACCTTATTCTTTTTGGACAATTCTTAAAGAGGATTAATTTTGCTGAACTGCTGAAAGCTATTTATTGTTTACCTCTTATTGCAGGCTTAGTGCCATTAATCCAGCGTTGGTATTTCAACAATATTAAGTGGCCACTTGTTCTTAGAATTAAAGCAGCAGGTTTCAGTGACTGCTTTTGAGTGTAAACAGTCAGGAAGTGTTTTGCAAGCAGCCTCAGTTGCTCAAGTTAGTCTTGATGTGCAGCACTGGAAGTTTTGCCATCCTACATCGGAAAGGTTTCAGATTCCAGTGTCATATTTCAAAATGCTAGGTGTCACTGAGTGTCACATTTCCACCGCTGTGGGAACTTTTTGTGGATGTTGTTTAGCGGTAGACTATTCACGTTCATGCGCTAATGTAACCGGTGTGTTCCTGTGTTGTGTCTGACAGTGAATGGTAAAAGAAAGAAAGACCTCCAAGTAATTAACTTGCCTACTCCGGCTCCTCTCCCACAGAGGAATTGTAGAAACTGGCGCATTTATTTTTACATTAAACATAAAGTACAAACTTACATGGAACATCTATCCATCCATCCATCTTCATCCGCTTTATCTGGGGCCGGGTCGCGGGGGCAGCAGCCTAAGCAAAGAGGCCCAGACCTCCCTCTCCCCAGCCACCTCCTCCAGCTCATCCGGGGGAACACCAAGGCGTTCCCAGGCCAGCCGAGAGATATAATCTCTCCAGCGTGTCCTCGGTCTGCCCGGGGCCTCCTCCCGGTGGGACATGCCTGGAACACCTCACCCAGGAGGCGCCCAGGGGGCATCCTTGTCAGATGCCCAAACCACCTCAGCTGGCTCCTTTCGATGTGGAGCAGCAGCGGCTCTACTCTGAGCCTCTCCCGGATGGCCGAACTTCTCACCCTATCTCTAAGGGAGATGCCAGCCACCCTTCGGAGGAAGCTCATTTCCGCTGCTTGTATCCGCGATCTCGTCCTTTCGGTCACTACCCACAGCTCGTGGCCATAGGTGAGGGTAGGGACGTAGATCGACCGGTAAATTGAGAGCTTCACTCAGCTCCCTCTTCACCACGACGGACCGGTGCAGCGTCTGCATTACTGCAGCTGCAGCCCCAATCCGTCTGTCGATCTCCGGCTCCCTTCTCCCATCACTCGCGAACAAGACCCCGAGATACTTGAACTCCTCCACTTGGGGCAGGACCTCATCCCCGACCCGGAGTGGGCACTCCACCCTTTTCCGGCTGAGAACCATGGCCTCAGATTTGGAGGTGCTGATCCTCATTCCCGCTGCTTCACACTTGGCTGCGAACCGCTCCAGTGCGAGCTGGAGGCCCTCACCCGATGAAGCCAACAGAACCACATCATCCGCAAAGATCAGAGATGAGATCCTGAGGCCACCAAAGCGAAAGCCCTCCGCCACTTGGCTGCGCCTAGAAATCCTGTCCATAAAAATTATGAACAGAACCGGTGACAAAGGGCAGCCCTGGCGGAGCCTATCACCCACCGGGAACGAGTCCGACTTATTGCCGGCAATGCGAACCAAGCTCTTGCAACGGTTGTATAGGGATCGAATGGCCCGTAGCAATGGGCCAGACACCCCATACTCCCGCAACACCTCCCACAGGACACCCCGAGGGACACGGTCGAATGCCTTCTCCAAGTCCACAAAACACATGTAGACTGGTTGGGCAAACTCCCATGCACCCTCAAGTATCCTCGAGAGGATGAAGAGCTGGTCCAGTGTTCCGCGACCAGGACGAAAACCGCATTGTTCCTCCTGCATCAGAGGTTCGACTAGCGGACGAACTCTCCTTTCCAGCACCCTGGCATAGACTTTCCCGGGGAGGCTGAGGAGTGTGATCCCCCTGTAGTTGGAACACACCCTCCGGTCCCCCTTCTTAAAGATGGGGACCACCACCCCGGTCTGCCAATCCACGGGTACTGCCCCTGATCTCCACGCTACATTGCAGAGGCGTGTCAACCAGGACAGCCCTACAACGTCCAGAGCCTTCAGGAACTCGGGGCGGACCTCATCAACACCAGGGGCTCTGCCACCAAGGAGTTGTTTAACTGCTTCAGTGACCTCGCCCCCGGAAATTGGCGGGTCATTCCCCTCATCCCCAGACTCTGCTTCCTCCTCGGAAGACGCGTCAGTGGGATTAAGGAGGTCCTCGAAGTATTCCTTCCACCGCCTGACAATTTTCTCAGTCGACGTCAGCAGCGCTCCGCCAGCACTATACACAGTGCAGGTAGAGCACCGCTTTCCCCTCCTGAGACGCCTGACGGTTTGCCAGAACCTCTTCGAGGCAGTCCGAAAGTCTTTTTCCATGGCCTCTCCGAACTCCTCCCACACCCGAGTTTTTGCTTCAGCCACTGCCCGAGCCGCATTCCGCTTGGCCTGTCGATACCTGTCGGCTGCCTCCGGAGTCCCACAGGCTAACCAAGCCCGATAGGACTCCTTCTTCAGCCTGGTGGCTCCCTTCACCTCTGGTGACCACCATGTGGTTCGGGGATTACCACCACAGCAGGCACCAACCACCTTGCGGCCGCAGCTCAATGCAGCAGCTTCGGCAATGGAGGCGCTGAACATGGTCCATTCGGACTCGATGTCCCCCGCCTCCCTCGGAATGCTGTTGAAGCTCTGCCGGAGGTGTGCGTTGAAGATCTCGCGGACTGGGGCCTCTGCTAGTCGTTCCCAGCACACCCTCACTACGCGTTTAGGTGCACCAGGTCTGTCCAGCGTCCTCCCCCGCCACCTGATCCAACTCACCACCAGTTGGTGATCAGTTGACAGCTCAGCCCCTCTCTTTACCCGAGTGTCCAGAACATATGGTCGCAGGTCTGGTGATACGATTACAAAATCGATCATCGACCTACGGCCTAGAGCGTCCTGGTGCCACGTGCACTTATGGACACTCTTATGTTCGAACAAGGTGTTCGTTATGGCCAAACTGTGATTAGCACAGAAGTCCAATAACAAAGCACCACTCGGGTTCAGATCAGGGAAGCCGTTCCTCCCAATCAAGCCCCTCCAGGTCTCGCTGTCGTTACCCACGTGAGCATTGAAGTCTCCCAGCAGGACAACAGAGTCTCCAGGTGGAGCACCTTCCAGCACCCCCCCCAGGGACTCTAAGAAGGCTGGGTACTCCGAACTGCCACTCGGCGCATAAGCGCAGATGACAGTCAGGACCCGTTCCCCGACCCTAAGGCGCAGGGAACAAACCCTCTCGTCCACCGGGAAAAACCCCAACGTACCGGCAGCAAGCCGAGGGGATATTAGAATACCCACCCCAGCCTGCCTCCACTTACATGGAACATATTCGACAAAAAAACCCAAAAAAAAAAAAAAAAAAAAAAAAAAAAACACCAACACAAAATCCGACATACCTGACAATGAAAGTTAAAAGAAAGAAAGACCTCCAAGTAATTAAATTGCCTGCTCCAGCTCCTACAACCAAATACAAACAGTAGGGAAGAGGGTTAGCTCAACACACCACAACTTCCAAGCTAGCAAGAATTATCTATTCATGCTAGCATAGACTGTGCCTATAACACATATGTGGCACACATGTACTACACATTTACAGCATCTAGCAAAGACAGGCAATTATGTGTAATTATAGCAATATATATTTTATGACTGAGTTACTCTAACATTAAAACAACACCAAGTCTTTCAATTAAACATAATAGCCATTTGGTAATTTTCGATGATAAGAACAAATCAAATGAACATTTCTAATTAGGAACACTTAAAAATTGAAGTACGAGTCTCATCTGAGACCACTTTTGTGTCTACTTCTGGTTTGGTTAGGTTCATACTGTTAAATGAAAATGTTGGTTTTCACTGTGCCAAATTCAACCTCATCTGCAATTGATGCCACCAGTTTACATTTCTACATTTTTATTTCTTTAAACATTTGCTATAGAAACATTTCAGATTTCACAGGTATTTTTCATCATTAGTTTACTTTGAAAGATAATACCGAATCTTGACTTTTTGCTATCAAAAACTGAGCTATGGATATTGTTACCACTTAGCCCAAGCACAAGTTACAAGCACGAGAATGTGAATCTGCATTACCTTAATTTAGTAGAAACCTGCTAGAGAGAATGCAATTGGAAAATCTGGCCTTGTGAATTTTTAACCGTTTTTCCATAAGAACAGTCCCTTACTATTCCTACAGGGTCAGAAATTGTGATACAGTTGTTTTGCCTGGCAAATTATTAACCCTAGGCCATTCAGCATATAAAAGACAAGCCTGAGTGACAAACACAGAGAGAAAAACTTGATTGTGCATGAAACCATGACACTTTTTGATATGTTTCCCACTCCAGACAATCCAAATATTTGGAACCCCCACCCGCGCGCGCTCCAAAATTCCATACCAAAACAGTGTAAACAACATGTCATTTTCATGCCTTTTGATCATTGAGCTATTCTGAGCGAACCTCCTGAGGTTTTGCAACTGGGGGTACAAGGTGCAGAGGCGATGCTCTGGTGTAACGACAAGCTGAGGTTTGTTTTTTTATCTCCTCTCTTTCACTTTTTAGGATTGAGGTTTTGAAAAGGAATAATAAAACAAGTGTCAGCTAATTGGCAAGAGTAGCACACTATGGTGGATAAAAAAAAAAAAAAAGAAAAGAAAAAACTACAAAGTGACTCCACGAGGGAAAAGTAGAAAGCTACATAGTAAGCACACACACACACAGATGGGTTTTAAGGGCATTCTCCTGTTGCGGAACAATCCCTAGTTGACTACTTTTATGCTTTCATTGTTAAATTTTTAATATTTTTGCCTTTTGTCTTGACACAGATAAATACAGTGCGTATTAATGCTACAATAAGTCTCCGTCTGAAGCATTTAACTTGGAGCGACAACCTAGACCTGATTCCGACTGTTACAGAAAAAGGTGGGAGGTGAGGATTATTGCATTTGCACTCAGATAAACTATTAGTCACAGCAAGTTTATAGGAGAATGGAGACCTTCTGTCTCAGGGTCCAGTAAAGAGACGTTAGTTAAAAGACGTCAAGTTAAAACTTAATATCAGCAAGCTGGTAATATTTTGTAGTAATATCAGCAGTTCACTTTTCACATATTTAAGTGGCTGCATCATATTCTCTGTCTTTAATTTGGTTTTCAGATTCTGATGAATCAGCAGTATAACAGGAATATTAAAAATTTTAAAGAAAATATACAAAACTTTGTTCATACATAGTGTTAAGTATAGAAGTTGAATATAACTTCTCCTTCTGTGTCTTCTGCTGATATTACACACTTTGTTTAATCCATATATACACTGCACAAATAATTTAAAGCAACACATTTTAATCAGAGTGCAGCATAAACTCAAACTTGAAGACTTCATGAGATTCACCTGAGGGCCTGACATGCTCTAGTGGGCCCTGTGCTCACTGCCCAGCACCATAGAGCCTGATTGGCATTTGCCACCGAATACGAGAATTGTCCGGTCCACCATTGCCACCCTGTGCTGTTTACAGATGAGAGCAGGTTCAGCCTGAGCACATGCAACAGACATGAAAGGGCCTGGAGAAGCTGTAGAGAAGGTTATGCTGTCTGTAACATTGTTCAGCATTGCGGTTTGGTGGGTCAGTAACAGTCTGGAGGGATGCACAGATCTCTACAGGCTACATCATGGCACCCCTTACTGCCATTAGGTATGATGAAATCTCTGGACCCACTGTCAGTCTTGGGTTCCTCCTGGTCCACAGCAATGAGATGCAACCTCACGTGGCAGGAATATGCAGTCAGTTCCTGGAGGAACTGACTGGCCCCCATGCTCACCTGACCTAAATCCCTCAGAACACTTACAAGACATCATGTTTCGGACCATCTGACACCGCCAGTTTGCACCTCAGATTGTCCAGAAGCTTCTCGATGCCCTAGTCCAGAATTTGGAGATCATCAAAGCATCATTCACCATCTCATTGGGAACATGCCCAAACAATGTAAGGCATGCGAACAAGCATGTTGAAGCCATTAAAACTACTAAGCACCCTTTTGATAGCTGCAATTACATTTATAATGACACTTTGCAATGACACTAGCCTGACTACAGTTTTGGGGTGTTTTTTAATTCACTCCACTGAACGTTAATAATTTTAATTTCCCTCTAACAATGTGACATCCTTTTGTTCCTAACCCATTGCCTAGTCCATATCAGTACAGATATTCACTGTGATTTTCCCCCCTTTGAGATCTGATGTGTTTTCACGCTTTTTTTAAGGAGTATATTTTAGAAATGGGATGCTAGACTCCAAGATAGCTGGGTATCTACAGGGAACTGCAATACCTAGCTGAAGAAAAAAAATCCAAGCCAAAAAACATTTCTCATAACAACTTGGCAGCAGGGAAAACAGAAGCCCAGCTGCAATTTAGCGGACATTCATATATTTCTCTGAAAGACAAATCAAGCCAGCATTAAGTGGGGAGGCTGCAGCATGGCAAGCCTGACAGCTGTTTAGGGTGGTAAGTAAAATAGAAAACTGAGGCTGCTTTTAGTTTTTTCTCTTTGGTTTTGGATGATTTAGCTCAAAACACGCCTTGAAACAACCACATGATATTTTCATTCATTTAAAATCTTTCTGCACAAAAGGAGGGCCAGTTTTTATCTAATTTTATTTATATAATGTACATTCATAGTCACATAGGGGCAAGCAGACAGATAAAATCCAAGCACACACACACACACACGGAGGTGTACTTGTTTATGCACAAATGTGCAAACACATAAATCACTGACACATCAACCACACGCAAAAAGCTTTTCCACATTGTTCATTTCTTGGGTGACACCAGCCATCACATAGTGGAGGACACATTTGCACTCTTTTACCATGCTAATAATATGCTATCATCAGGCCGAACGACAAATGCACCGCTCATGGCCATAATCTTGTCAGCTGTCTCACACGGTGGATGATGTGCAGACACTCAAAGCCATTTGGCATGTAAGCCTGAGATCCCACAGCCCCAGCTTAATTGGATTTTGAAATGCAGTGTGTGCATTCATCTGTGGGTGTATGCGCATATGCAGCGGTATTTCAGCACATCCGAGTGTTTTCATACATGTGCATCTGCACTCTCATCTGACACATAAAATCACTGTCAGGTGAGAATCTTGTAAATTACATCTTTGCAGAAGCAGAGAAAAGCAGCCTTGATCTTAAACAGCTTGTGTTTTGAGTTGATCTAATTGGTTTTGAAAGGGTGCCATCAGATCTGGCCATGCGACGCCTTTTCTCATAGATTGGTGGAAGAACTAAATCTTGAACTTGAGTAAAAGAAGCAATAATGAGAAAGCATTCTGTGACAGCTAAAAACCATGCTTTCAAACTATAACTGTAGCTTATTACGAGTTATGCACATGCTTTCATTAGTTTATCCCTTTCCTTTCCATCATTACAGACATTCACTATTTGCCATGTTCATTCCATAACAAATTCCAGTGGATCTCTTAATTAAATCTGCTTCATTGCTGTCATTTATTTTTATAGGCAATTTCGTTCCTCTCTTTGTTTATTTAAAACTATAAATAATGAACAAAATAACAATCATTATCATTATCATTAAGCATGTTTGGAAACCCAAAACAGGAAAAATGAATTCCAATTAAACTTCCATATTTCTTGTGCATTGTGTTGTGTAAACCACTGTGCATGTATTTGTCTCTTTATATCCGGAGGCTGTTCATGGAAAGATCTTTTCTCTGAAAAAGTAGGTACAAGTATTGAGTGGTTAACTGTTTAAAAGGTGATTTTTTTTAATTTTTTTTTTTACCTCGTGGTGTTCTGTCAGTAAGATTTAGAGAATTTCTTTCATAATAGTTCCGAGTGCTGCATCTGACCAGAGTCATACCCAGCTCTCAATATATCCATAAAGCTTACAGGATGACGCCTTAAGTCAGCTTTGAATGTAGTGGACATACATACTGTAGTTGTGATATCATATACGGGGCATATAAAAAAGGAAATTTGGTCCAACATTTTAGGTGCTGTCTCTCTCTCCCTGTCAGCTTTACTTCTGACGGAAATGGTTCGGATAATGTGATTAAAATATATTATCATTCCTGGCAGAGGCACTGCTTGCCACCAGGCAAGGCAGGCAACGGCTTGGGCCCCCAGGCCAGTGGGGGGCCCCCCAAGGGCTGACAAACTTTAGACCACAGCACTGTTAATGTGCAAATGTTTACAAGTGACAAGAGCAGTTCTCCCTCTGGGATAAAAAAGAAAAAGAAAGCGGAAAAAGGGGAAAGATGTGAAAAGAGCAAGGCAGTGGTGAGTGGAACAGATAATAAGAATTCTAAAAATGAAAAAACAAAAGTTTTTTTTTTTTTTTTTATTTAATCTTATTAATGTGTTACTTTTAGAAATATGTTATACTATATCACTTTATTATCATTTGGTATTAAGTTTCTGGTCACTTAAATTCATATGATTTATTTATTTTATTATTTATAACATGACAACAATGACCTCTGGGTCCCCACTAAGAACTGCTGCTGTTCCTGGCATAACTCTTGGAATCATCCTGCTGGTTTGGATGTTGTAACATTGCAGAGTTCACTGCTTTTAGCATTTAACAATACAACTAAAAACCAGTTCCACAAAAATAAACCTGTGATAAATCAGAAATATCCTTCAAGTATATGTAGAGACAAACTTTAAAGGGAGCAAACAAGGAAGGCTCGCTCAATTAGCTGGCTCGCAGATGCTCTGGCTTGGGTTCAAGTCCAACCTAGAGCCCTACTGCATCTCATCACCCACACTCTGCTCTGTCAAGCAAGGAAACAAAAACCTTGGAAAACAAATTCCAAAACAAGAAATCCATCCATCCGTTCATCCATGCATCTAGTGAAAGGTTTTGGACACAGTTTGCATTTTACCTCACGAATAAAACTAATGTTCATATCTCTACTCCACATAAGGTTCCGACTGCTCAGCTGTCTTCTTCCTCTCTTCACATTAAAAACCAAAATTAGCTGATTGTTGCACAAGCGCTATAATCAGGTATTCATCTTTACTTTTCACCATCCCCCATCACTTTTGTTGATCTATATATACACACCACCTCATCTCTGGGTGTAACCTCAGATTGAAGATTTCTACCTGGTCTCTTGTGTTAGTGGAGTCCGCCTCCTACTAAGCAGTTCACGTCATAATAATTTGGTATTTCTAATGGCTAAGATTATTAATGATCCACTGTGTCATTCAGATGAAAAAGCGCTTTTGAAAAAAGTGACATACACAATGAGATGTTTATTGTAATATATAAATACATACATTTTATATTGTGAGAAACAACTCTAAGCACCAGATAATGATTTTTTCTTGGAATGTACTGGTGGAGTAACTCAAAGAACATTTAGATAAATGAAGCAATAGAAGCTCTAAGATGTACCAAATTACAGTAAATGTAAATATATAGAATCTAAGTAAATGCTCCCAGGTACTTTGTACCTGTAAAAGCATGAAATCATCTAAATTGAAAGGAGCTGGCACACAAATGGCAGTGGGTGCTTTCACTTTCCTATTTCCCACGTGTCTGTGGTCGCTCTTGCATGCATGAAAGTTCATAAACCCTAAAATGAAAGGTATGAGATAGCTGGGTGAAAGATTGCTAGTGTGTGAGATAGAAGTGGCCGCTCCACTGCCTTTCAGAGAGACAAGGGAGCCAGCGTCTTGTCTATACTCACCCAAACCACCTTACCTGGTCTCGTCGGAATTCAGCGTCCCTTTTGACTCCAAACAGTAAAGTGTGTAAGTGAACCTATGGAAGGAGCCAAGCTGATGACAGGTTTTCAGACCGTGATCATTCACAGTGTGGAGGAAGTGACTCTTTCTCTCAACTGTCAGGCAAGATTGAACGTTTTAAGGAAAAACTGTGGAGTCAGAAAGAAGAGGCAATACTCCACTTATTAAGGATCAAGAATACGTTTTTAGACTAAGAACTCATATTTCTGCTGACTTTTGCAGACATCAGTAAATGTAAGAGGAAGGGAAGCAGACAGGGTAAAGTTTTCAGTCTGCCACATAGAAATAAAGTAGGTGGATGTTTCAATTGAATATTCAAAAGGTTATGGAAAGTCTCGAAGTCGGCACAGCTGTAAAAATTAATTCATCACAAAGATTTTCTCTAATCCAAGGGGGGAAAAAAAAGACAGAAATTCCCACAGACCGTTAACCATAAAATGTCATGCAAGTTTTTCACAGCCGCAGCGAGGCAAAAGTTTTCAGTCTTTTACAGTGAAAAGAAAAGCAATCTGATGAATAGAATAGTTCATAAAACATAGAAAGAAAAACAGCCTCGGAGCCAGTAAAGTCAATCTGGAGTAGTAAAAATGAACACAGCTGAGTAACAAATAATGTTTTTAAAGCATTGTTACGAAGATGACTTCATAATCAGCAACTCCATTTGAGTGAGGGCACTGTGCTGCACTGAATAAAGGGTTGATGTTGTGCCAGTCGATAACTGTCTATAAAGGAACTGAAAGCTGAAGATTTCATATAAAGGATGCTGTAATAGCTTAATTTAGCAGAATCTACATTTTCCTCCTGTAACACATGAAGTTATCAAGAAACTGTGTAAACAGAATAATAAGATGTAAACAGCGTATTGTGATTAGCGGCTTTGTTTCATTACTTGGTTGGTAGCCATTATAATTATAATGGTGGTTGGAGGACCAGTAAATTAAAAAACGAATATAAATTTAAACAAGTTTTGAATTCATGCTAAAGATGACTTCATGGTAGGGCTGTACCCTTTAAGAGTTCCCGGTAAACCCAGATTTATTTTAGTATTTTTAAAAATGTTTTCATTTCATTCTTATCCTAAAAACAGCTCAGTTTTCCATTGCAATACGTGGAACTGGTAGATTTCTAGGAAATGACAGATTATAGTTAAGTGTCTCTTCTTACAGAAGTATTCAATCCAAACAGAAAGCACTGAAATATGGGAGGAGAGATAGCACTATAGATAGATCGAGGGATACAGGAAAGAGTGGGGGAGACAGAGTTTTCCCGACTTTCCTAGAAGCCATCTGTCTTTGTTTGAAGAGTATGACTGCTGTCAGGTTGCTGTGATAGAGACATAAACAAACAGGGGGATCACAGCTCCTCATCTCTGCTCATTTCTCCACCCTAACAAGACAAACACCAGCAATCCTGTCATGTTGACTGTGTACATGCATGTGCTAGGGCAGGAGGTTTATGTGTATGTGTTTGTTCATCTCGCTGTTTGTGGTACAGTAAAGCTTGGCCAGAAAGAGGTGCATATTTTATGAGACATGATGCAAATCCAGAGAAATACAACTACAGGCCTAGCGGGTTCAGGCAACATGAGAAAATATTAATGTTGATTGTTGCAGCATTATATCCAGTTCATCTGACTTTACTTGATATGAAGTTATGATTTCTGACATAGCTGGGCATAAGTGTTTGTAACGGATCTAACTGGCAAGGGAGGAAAAAGATACATTTACAGTCTCTTCAATAAGCAAATTTACAAGGACGCAACTTAAAATTGTCTTTTGATACTACTCAAAAGTTTTACATAGTAGAATTATGGTTGATATGACAATCATCAACAAATTATTGGTAACGTGCAATCGCACATGACTTAGTGATTAAGAGGGTTAATGCCAGCTTCTGTCCATGTTTATAACTGGAGGGGAAAAAAAAGGAATCGCAGCTCATTGTAAATGGTAAATGGCCTGTATTTGTATAGCGCTTTTACTAGTCCCACCTAGGGACCCCAAAGCGCTTTTTTACACGTCCAGTCATCCACCCATTCACTCTCACATTCACACACTGGTGGAGGCAAGCTACAGTTGTAGCCACAGCTGCCCTGGGGCAGACTGACAGAAGCGAGGCTGCCATATCGCGCCATCGGCCCTTCTGGCCAACACCAGTAGGCGGTAGGTGAAGTGTCTTGCCCAAGGACACAACGACCGAGACTGTCCGAGCTGGGGCTCGAACCGGCAACCTTCCGATTACAAGGCGAACTCCCAACTCTTGAGCCACGATCGCCCCATGTGATTGTGAGTGCATGTTGTTACTGTAGCAACCCAAAGTCAAACTTCCATAATTCATGCATCCTTGCAAATAATACACAATCCAACCACAGCTGTGTGCAACATATTGCAGCATCTGCAGTCCTCCGTGAAGATGCAGGTTAATGACAAGCATTCCTGGTTTGGTGTCAAAACTGTCAGCTGTACATCATCAGTGTCTTGTAACACGGTGACACCTTTTTGCCTAACGAAAAGAAAGGCGAGAGCTTGAACGAGTGACGGCTCTCATGCCTTTCAAATGAATTTCAAATGAAACAAAACACAAGCAAACAATAATATCATACAGCAGATTAAGCTAATGAAAGAAACTGGGAATATCAGGATTTAGTATTTGTGTATGTGTGTCAGTATAAAGTCAAATATAATGAGACCTCATTCAGTCTCAGGTCTGCTCACTCACTGTAAAAGTGCACGGAGAGGCCGCGTCATCTGCAATTCAAATGAGCAATTCACTGATTAGTTAACAGAGCCAAAAGGTCTTAATATAGTCAAGTAATGACTGAAATGCAATTTCCATTCAATCAGTGCTTTTACTTATAATGACTGATATGGAACTCGTATCAGCAAAGCAGCGTAATGATAGAACTTTGTGCAAATACTTGCTTAAGCAAACACACACATTTGACTCTGAATGTGAGATAATTGGCAAGATATGGGGGAAAATGTCTTTTGCTGCTGAGCCTAATTAGGGAGAGAACATTTTCATAGCTGCCAAACAACAGCAGACAAACCAAAGGTGCCCTATAAAGAATCTGTGGCTTCATTATAATGTGACATCTGATGGTGTGGGAGAGGAGGAACTGTGACAACACCAACATCCGAAGATCATGAATGCTAATGTAAAAGTTCTTTTACAGATGAAAACTTGTAAACGGGTAAAATCAATATGACAGGAACAAGGCTGTGGAGGGTGCGTTGTGAAGATCAATACACCTGCTTCGATCTGTGGAAGGCGGTTCGCTGGAGTTTTGATGAAGCACCGGAGGTCAAAGGTTACTGTTGGCATTGATCACTAACAAATGAAGATCATCAGAGAGCCTTCCTGTTAGATCGATGATAAGTTTCTAAAGAGATGATTTATGGAGGACATTTTTCTTATCAAAATAGCTATTCATGGGGGGAGAAAGCAACTGAGAATAGAAAAGGGGTTTATAAATTGTGCTGGAAGAATATCGGAACGCCTCTATCCATCTGAGGATGCAGCTGGAAAGAGCGTTTTTTAAAAACACATCTTGCTGTTAGAATAACCGCTCACATATTTTGGTTGTATTATAGATGAGGTTTACATTTCATGTTGCTTCAACCTCACCAAGAAGCCCAAAGCATAAAGAATAAAAAGGGTTCATAGCTTTTTTTTTGTCAGAGGAAAACAAAAGGTTAGATAGACTGCTGTTTGATTCAAAGAACAGACTTAGAATTGCATAGTATACATAATTATAAACAAAACATTTCATTGTAAAATAAATCAGTGGGCAGCACAAGTTTCAGAGTTCAACTCCATCTGGTCAGGCCCTTTCTGTGTGGAGTTCTATGTGGAGTGCATGTTCCCCCGTGTTCCGTGGGTTCTCTTCGGGTACCTTCCACAGTCCAATGACATGCAATTACCGGGGAAAGGTTAATTGGCGATTCCAAATTGCCCATAGGTCTGAATGTGAATGGTAGTCTATCTCTACCTGTTACCCTGAATCAGATTGGCAGCCTTTCCAGTGTCTACCCTGCCTCTTGCGGTATGGTAGATGGGATGGGCTCCAGCACCCCCTCAAGCCTCAAGTATAAGTGGAAGAGAATGGATTGAAAAAGTCAGTGTGTATGTGATCTACGCATCTACACAGATCCCAAAAAAACCAAACAGAATTTCATGAAACACTGCGAAAAAGGGACATCGGTCTTTGATGAAGACACACTGTCCGAATGCTCTTCTTGTTACTGAAAAACAACTGCAAAAAGACGTGGAATGAGCTCAAAGCAGATAGTCATGTGTCATTAATTTCATTCTTTTGGCCCGATCAGTAAAAAGCCTTCCATTCAACCGAATATTGTTAAAGTTACAAAAAAGGAACTGTGACAGAGAACAGTGTGCGCACACGGAGTTCTAGAAAGGACAGCAGCAAATTGGACTGCAGAGTTATGGGTAGGATCAAAAGAAGTATGGGTCAACAGGAGCAAGTATCGTTTTATCAGGTACAACCCACTTCTTAGACAATTTGAAGCAAAGAGTGTGGGCACAAGATGAGAGTGAGCTCATAAAAAGTTTTTTTTCCTATCAAAAAATAAGATTACATTTGAAGAAGAATGTGCAGAGAAAGACAGCAGTTTACGATGAGTGTGTTATTTTCAGACTTCAAATTCAACCTGCATGGATTTTTTCATAGAAAATTTGCATGGAGAAAGTCAAACACACCACACTAAGACTTTTTTGAATGACTGGGAGCTGCTGCTCTTACAATGGCATGACTAACTTGTTTTATTAATAGAATCAGAAACTATGAAGTTCAGTCCAAACAAGCCCAGCTGAAGAATATTTTGCCCAGTAGAAAAGCTAGCTAGACTTAAGTTTGCTCTTCCAGAGTCCTGACATAAACACAGACAGTGTGGATGAACTGAAACTGAACTTTGCTGACTGAAACTGGTTGACTGCATTTTTTCATAATGTCAACAATGTCCACAAGCAAAAAGGATGGCAAGCTGAATACACAAATACTAAAACTGTGAGTTTGTATTTCTGTTAACTTCCAGGTCTCTGAACTGTTTATCATTTGTTTATTTATAAACCTAGCAAATTTATATACTGCACAGAAATTCATTCTTTACATTTCAGAAATTTCGCTTTTGAACTGAACTTCTAATGGACCTAAAGTCATTCATCTCCTGCTGTATTCATGTCTAAATTTGATCTTTTACAGCACGACTCCTCTTGTTTGAGTTTCCTGTTCCTTCACTGATATTAGAGGCCACCCAGGTGAGGTTTGTTGGCAGATTTTCCTTTCTATCTGAGGGTTAGCAGCTACATGCTGACAGCTTGTCGGGAGCATAAAAAGTAACTTTGCCAAAAAGCCATCATTTCATCTCTCAGGAGCGCATATAATAACTATTTACCTGGTTTTCAACCAAAAGTATTTTAGTCCATGATGCAGGTAGGTTGTGACAAATAATCAACATGTCTTGATACAGTAAGCGATTAGGTCTGTCAAAGAGCAAAAACACGAGCTAAAACAAAGACAAGTATTCGCGCACTCATGTGCACCTATCATTTCTATGCAGATATTAATATATACTCGCTAAAACATTTCCTGTGAGACATTTTACTTCAAGCAGCATCATATTGTAAAACAGAAAAACAATCTGCATTTGTACATGCAGTAGGGCCTCTATGCATTTCTGCAAACTGAACAGCAGGAATGATGCTAAGGTATCACATCTCAGTCCTCAAAGCACTTTGCAACTTGGAAATAATTCAAACAAGCCTGTGCTCAGATGATGTTTTCTATATTTGTTGCAGAGGATAATGATGCTGTTATCACACTGTGTAACAATCTATCTCCATTTACTCTTTGCTCGGCAGTTGCTACTTCACTTTGCCTTCTAACGGTAGGAAAACACTTCAGGAACAAATGTGATAATCATGATTTGCACCAAGAATAGCTAATTAGATACTGCCATTTTTGCAGGTGAGGCAATAGTTAAGTTACTTACATGGATAATGACTTTGCCTACGTGTGAGACAATTTCCTGCATAGCTCAAGACTAGCATTTTGACTTAATTTAAACTTTGCACAAAAAGCAAGGAAATTTGTGTTTGTTTATTATTTCTTTGTTGCTTCTTGACAATAAATCTTATACTGTTGGAAGCCTGTATATGAAGACTACAGTACAATGCAAACACTGCCGTCATAGCTGCACATTGATGACTGGCCTTTGTACACGGAAATGCAAATTCCCAGGGACACACAGTGACCTTGTCTTTATAAGGCCAGAGTTTGCTTTCAATGCCTTGTGGTCATTTGATTAATTGCAAATTTGATCAGAGAATTTTCATGACTAAACTAAAACTTGATCCAGCATACGAGTGCTGATTTGCTTGTAGGTCACAATGTGCACTTTATGAGGACTGCAAGGTAAGAGGATATAGTCAGAGTCAATAATGACACAGCAGCCATTTTTTGTTTTTGCACATTAGTTTTACCACTATAGTTACTTTTTTCTTCTCCGACTGATGACTTTAATTTTTGAACTATAAATAGGTGAATGTCAAGACTTCTGACATGATTATTAGGCTGTCTCTTATCATGTTATTCAACCTCTGTCCTGCTGTAATACATGGCTGGCCTGTTTTATCTTTGCAGGACAGAAACAGGCTGAGATAAAACCAAGTTTTGTGTCACACATATAGATGTTATGATCTAATTTTCATTGAATTTTGATTCCTGTTTTGATCGGGTAGTGTCTTTCTTGTGTTTCTAACACTATTGTGTCTCCCTCTGTTTAGTAAACTGTATGCATGTGTCTTTTCTGGTATCATGTTTACTCTTCATAATTTAATGCACTGTGATAATTGTTTTTGTTGTGTTAGGGATGTGAATCGAGTTCAATTCCTTGGCGCTGTTAGTCTGCTTGCATATCAATTCTGCTTATTGGTTCCAAATGCGCTTCAATCAGCTGTTTTAGGTATGTGTGCTGGAGGAAGTAATTGGTGGCGCAGCCTACAGTCTACAGCATGGATGTGGACATTTTATTATATTTAATTGCATGAACAGATAAGAGAGTAATGGTAAAGTGGAAACAGGAGAGATACAGGGGAGAAAAACAAACAAAAAAAAAAAAAACAAAGCACTATGCTAACACAACTTTGGCTCTTTTCAAGCACTGGCACTGACAGCATGCTAATGCTAAGCTAGCCAGCAAGCCAGAGTAAGGTTAAAGCTAAGTGAATGCTAACACCAGCCCAGCAGCCAGACCTGAAACAGGTAACAAAGACAGTGATGAGCAGTGAGGCTGCTGCCTCTGTTTCTATCTGACCATTTTTCTACAGTAGAAGTCACTTTGTGCTGGTTTTCATCTCTGCTTTGCGCTGTGGGCTTTGTGTTTATACCTAAATACTAAAAGAAGATCACATGTGTGTTCTCATTAGAATACAGATTTGCATTGGTGCGTGGGACTGTAACCTATCTGTTATATAGTTAATGGTAATAATGAGAAAGTGCATTTCACGTCATTTTACGGAGAAACCTGAAAGTAATGCAAAGATTTGTATAACTAATTACTTACTCCAGGGACTGATTAAGTAATGTAATGAATTACTTTAAAAAGGTTGTGTATAATACATTACTTTTGAGTAATGATCCCAACACTGAACACAACAAAAAGGGGAAATGCCTCTAAAATGCACAAACATTTGACCACACAGAATGCAATTAATTTACTCGAATTAATGTTTTTCATATGCTGCTTAAATATGGTGATGACTCTCAAACCAGAGTGAATGTGAAGCAATAAGGAGCTGAATTGATAAGTAATATTGATAATATACGTAGAATGGGAGGCAGAGCGTTCAGCTTTCAGGCCCTTCTTCTGAGGAACCAGCTTCCAGTTTGTATTCAGGAGACAGACACCATCTCTACTATTAAAATTTGACTTAAAACTTTGCTTTTTGATAAAGCATTTGGCTGGGGTTGGATCATGTGACCCTAAATCCTCCCTTAGTTATACTGCAATAGGTGTAGGCTGCTGGGGGACTCCCATGATGCATGGTTTCTTCTTCAGCCACCTTTTTCATCCAATGTGTGTTTATATACCTCTCTGCATTTAATTATTAGTTATTCTTCATCTCTGGCTCTCTTCCACAGCATGTCTCGGACTTGACTAGGTAGATGGCTGCCCCTCCCCTCTGCTGGAGGTTTTTCCTTCCCACTGTCACCAAAGCGCGTGCTCATAGGGGGGGGTCATGTGACTGATGGGGTTTTTTCTGTTGTTGGGTCTTTACCTTACAACATAAAGCATCTTGAGGCAACTGTTGTGATTTGACCCTATATAAATAAACTGAATTGAACTGATCATAAATTCTTATCAATTCTCATGCCTTGTTGTGTATCTTTGATTTTTACTTCCTGGTTTGTCTTCTTTCCTTTGTGATTGTCTGCTCTACCTTTGTTCTCATCTGTTGTTTAAACCTCTCTACCAATATGTTCCTTTGTGTATATCCAGTTCTGTTTCAGACTCTCCTTGCCAGATTGTTAGCTGTGCTGCCCTGTCTGTACACCTGTGTAAAATTTAGGTAACTCATGCTTGTTATTTGGATGCCTGCTTTGTGTTCATTTTGTTAGTGTACGTTTTTGGATTTTGCATTAGCTGAAACAAAGCCTTGCTTTTTGTTATTTTATCTAGCTTGTAATCCTGCATGTGGTCCCCTCTGATTCCTGACCTGCTCCTATAAGCATTTGCTGTTGGACCTAAAGAACCAATTTACACTTAATTCATTGCATTGTTTTAGCTTAACATGCTGAATTTTTAAAAAATAAGAAGGAATCATTTTGCACCCGAGTATGTGTAAATACGGTCTTTGCCCAGGAGATTTTAATCTCACTTCATTACATAGCTTGCATTTGATGCTCTTCCTTAAGTCACTTTAAAGTCCACACATTACTGTCCATAAAAAAAAGAGTCACATTTAATGATCTCAGATTACATTACTATCAATGGGGGATATTCAGCAAATTGTAATACTAGAGATAAGCACCCTCAAAGCACCCCTTGAAATGATGGAGCTCCAGTTTGAGAGTAGCTTCCAAGTGCCAAGTCACACAAGAATTAGAGGCACATCATTCACATGAAAGAAAAAAATATATAAATGCATGGAAGCAGGGTAAAATTTCTGCCATCTGAGTCAAACCTGCATGATACAGGTGTAAGATGTGCACAGTTAGCTTGTTCCCATACTTTTAGACTAAAAAGTGAGATGCAATTTTCGCTAGCCTATAAACGCCACAGCAGAGGTAGCCTCCTTCAAGTGCAAAATTATTCTGTTCATCTACAGGCAGTGTGTAACCTAGGAGATCTGTTGGCATGTTTGTGAGCCAGACTGAGTCAGTCAGTGATGTATGATCATCTCTTAAATATCACTTTTCTTTGAATCTGCATACTCTTCTCAAGGCTTTATCATTCTTGGAGTCCAAGAATGGTTTGCAATCCAAGCATATTAAGACATTTCAGCTAGCTGATTCATGTATTTAAAAAAACTGCGGTATGGAGAGTAATTCAAGGTTTTGGTCTATAGCAGTTAAATAGCATACCTGTTATGATGGTGCTGTGTGGCAGGCAAGGCAGGACCCAAACACAGGACTCAGAGAAAGGGGAATAAACTCAAAGAGGCAGCTTTATTGCTGTAGCAAAAAGAAGAAAAAACAAAATCATCAAACACAAAAGCACTAACCAACAAAAACTCAGAAACTAGAAATAAACAACTAAGAAATTATCACTAGTATTTACCCAGGGAGACAGCAGGTTGAAGATTTAAACAGGATTACGAGGAGAAGGGCAGCAGGTGGGAACACAGGAGAAACAAATCAGACATAACGAGATGGGGTGACGCAAAAGTAAACACAATGCACGCAAGACCAGGACTACCAAAATAAAACAGGAAACACAACACAGAGACATAAAGTGAGGGACAGTGAGAGAGCAATGAGACAAGATGGGCTGAGGAGAACACAAACCAAGACAACCAGGACACAAAGGGGAACAGAACGAACAGATAACTAGAAATTAGAAATAAATGATTAAACTAGAAAGTACAAGGAAACTAAACAATACCAAACAAAGACCACAAAAAACACAAATCACTACAATAATAAGTAAACTAGGCCAAAAAAGTCCAAAAACATAATATTTGCTTCAACCATATAATCGTGTTTGGTAGCGTTTGGAAAATTAAGTAATTGAAGTTTTGTAATTATAAAGAAATTATATCAAACAAATGTTAGCATGCCCTCGATAGCAGTGTTTAGGGTAAATAAGTAAACCAATACTGTAATCATATTACATATATCTGCACATATCGTAGTAAAGTAACATATTACCTGTTTAACCATCCATCAGTTTTCTTAGCTACTGTCCAGTTCACTGTCTCAGTGGGGCTCCAACCGATCCCAGCTGTAACTGGTGAGAGGCAGGATACGCTCTGCTCAGGTCACTGAGACAGACAGACAAACAATTACTTCCACTCACATTCACTAATTCAGCTAAGGAAAACACTATGGAGATAGTATGCTGATACTTGTAGGCAGTTCTTCAAACTTGATGACCGTAATCTTATCTCCAGACTCAAAAACAAAAAACACGAAAACTTTTTAGAAATTAGATAAAACTTTATTAATCCCTTGGGTGGGTTCCTCCGGAATTTTCTGTAATAACGCTCATAATATACAAAGTAGTTCTTTGTATATTATGACTTTCCAGGACAGGGACTAAGCTATAGCAGAAAATCAGCATGAACATCAACATTACTAGTTGATTGCATGTTTCTGACAACATGCTTGCATGGACATAGACAGTGTTGGGGAGTAACGGAATACATGTACCGCCGTTACGTATTTAAAATACAAAATATGAGTAACTGTATTCCGTTACAGTTACCGTTTAAAAAGGTGGTATTTAGAATACAGTTACTTTGTTGAAATAAATGGATTACACGGCGGTAGTTCCCTGTTTCATATTGTGGCGGGTCAGGACTGTTTGGGTTTTGTTTGACAGCTACGTTCTGTTGTTCCAGGCGGCAGCGTTGTGGTTGCCATGGTTACAGGGTGACGCTCTCTCTCTCTCTCTCTGTGTTTCCTGGGTGAGAGAGCGGCTTTTTGTTGTTGTTGTGCTAAGCTAATAGGCAGAATGCTACAGGCATAGCTCTAAAGAATGTAGCATCATAGGCAGTGTAGTCCGTGCTGCAGGGAGAATGGACTGCCATACACGTTATGCGTCTGTGAGCGAGGGAGGGAGAAAAAGGAAAAGTACAAGTTGTCATCAAGCAAAAACGGGAGCTGGAAGCATGTAAATATAATAATAACCACTGCAGCCAAGAAGAGTGCCTGACGAGCCCAGCTGTAAGTAAGCTATTAAGACTCGACTGTACACCGTGTTCGTGTTTTCCTCCGAAACAATAAGTTCCGTTGGAGCAGCCTTTCCACGCCTCTCTCTGTCTCTTGCTAGCAGGATTGACCCAGAAAACAAAGGAAAGCTAGTTTTCGGCTACGAGCCCGACACAGAACCCGAACCATAGTAAAGGGACCTCTGGCTAATACGTCAACATATTAGCCAGAGGTCCCTTTACTACGGTTCGGAGCCGCGGACCTTCAGTAACAGTAATAAATCACAGCAATAGTACATTCATGTAGTTGTAAACAGCATGATAATATATTAAGTAATCCAAAGTATTCAGAATACGTTACTCTCATTGAGTAACGTAACGGAATACGTTACAGAATAAATTTTGTGGCATGTATTCTGTAATGGAATACATTTTAAAAGTAACCTTCCCAACACTGACAATAGACAATATGTAGATGTGGGTATGCAAAGCTCTGTGTAGCGCTTGTGGACCTCCATGCCGGGATCTTTCCTGAGTTTTTCAAGTGACTGACAAGTTCCTGAAAGTTAAGTACATATTTGTTTTTTATTTTTGTTTTTTTTTAAAGTGAGAACAAACACAACACTACTGCTTTTGATTAAAACTCAAGTGTAATATTGCCAGAAAAAGTATTGAAACATGGAAACACACTGTCAAAGGCACTCTGAAAGTTTCTCACAAATCAGCAGTTTTTCAGAAAGAGCCTTTTATACGTCTTTTTTCTGGAAACTGAAAGAGCTGCATCATCAGACGTCCTGCGTTTTGTTGGCTCAGCCTCCATCTCCTCCTGGCTGGCTGCCTCTGTCTTTGTCTCCACTGCTGCCTCATTGCTCCTCCTTTACTGGCCCATGAGCAGCAGGATGTATATCTTGATCTAACTGATGGCTCATTGCCAGTTACAGCCATCAGAGGAACCTCTTTTCTCTTTTCCTATTCCTGTTTAACTTATTTAGGGGCAAATAATTGCTGGACAGGTACGGTATGAATGGACTAAATCTCTCATTTCAATAAAGTGAATTGTCTACTTGGTTGTGTGTCTGCAGCATTTTTGCAGAACATAATACATGGCCTTAAAAGCAGTGACAGTAGTGGTCGGGGTGGTGGCTGCAGTTTCTGCTCCTGCTTCCACTGTTTTCAGTGAAACAATGAAAACAATGACAAGGAGCAAAACCAACTTTAATATCTGACAATCCATCCACATAATCTTCTTAAAATTGATGCTAATGGAATAAATGTCTCATACACTATTAAAATGACACTTTTCACTGTTCCAAAATATTGCTTCTGGATGGTTCAAACCAGAGGTAACAATCTTATTGAATTAACCAGTCACTGGGCTCCACCTGTGTCCACATCATACAAGGATACACACACAACCTGAAGGGAGAAGAGACCTCAGCCACAAATGTGAAGTTACACATTACTGGAAGCCCACAATGAAAGGAATGAAAAGAAATTAATAAATGAATGAATTAAAAAAAAAAAAAAGCTGTAAGATCCTCAAATTTAATATTAATGATAAATGGAGGCTTCAATTTAGACATAAAATGCTACATAAATTGGTGTTAGCTTTCATTTGCTTTTGCCTTTTTATATTCATCTATTCCTTTATTTCCTTCTCTTCTTGTCCCATTGGTGTGAGGCTGGAAGAGAGCCAGATTTCCCAGAGACAACCCATGCAGTCACAGAGAGAATCTGCAGTCTCCACACAGGAAATCCCCAGCCAGCAGGTTTGAACCAGGAACCTTCTTACTGTGAGGCATCAGTGGTAACCACTTACCACGCTACCATACATGTATGAATCCCTCTATTACAAGATTGATTAAAGGCCAAATCCTGGTGTCCATGTACGTCAATCTGCAACACACAGAGCCTTTTCATGAAAAATAAATAGTCCCCTTGACTCTAAGGGCCTCACTTCACTGGTATTTCCCAGAAGGTAATCCGCATGAGTTGACCACATGACACATTTTGAAGGATAACCCTAAAATTTTATAATGAATTTATGTTAAATGAATGGAGAAAGCAAAGAGAAAGGTCATTCCTCCACTTTCTTAATCGCTTTCCTAATTCAGCGTTACAGTGGGGACTGGAGCCTATCCCAGCTGACACTGGGCGAGAGATGGGGTACACCATGTACAAGGCACCAGTCAATCACAAGGTTAATACAGAGAGACAGACAATCTCGCATTTGTACCTAGCTGCACTCAATTTAGAATCACCAATTAACCTAACAAGCATGTCTTTGGACTGTAGGAGGAAGGAGTACCCACGGGGAACCGGGGAGATACAAAGAAAACGTTACACCACAGTTTCAAATGAACGATTTATGAATTTATCTATTTTTTAAAATAATTTTGATATCTCTAATTGAAAATTAATTTATCCGAGTCATTTATTTATTCGTGTATTTATTTATGCACTGTGCATATGCTGGTAGGACTGGAGATTCAAATAAAGGGAACACCAACGTCACCCAGCAGGAGTCCCAGAAGCAGCTGTTCACTGCTTTCCTCTCATCTCAAAGGGAGTTTGGTGGTAAACAAACAGACTCACACATTTCCTTCCTTTTATAAAAAATGTTTTAAACTTGTCTTTAAATGTTTTGAAACCTTTATTGTTCATTGTACAAGAGCTCCAGTCAGTCACACGTGCTGATATCGTAAACAAAAGCAACAATCTTGCCAATTATCAGTCAGTATTTAAAAATGTCAGAGAATCGGCCACATCAGTGCACAAAAGAGAGAATGTAGAATAACACACACATAAAAAAAGATCTAAAATCAGTATTTTCTGTCTCTCTTGGACAACCAACAGAGTTTCATAGCAACCACGGCACCAGGAATTTACTGCTGTAAAACACTCAACACACGTATTCAGTGAGATTTGGAAACTATAACTTGCCTTCGCATGCTTATGTCTATTACGTACTGATGCTGTAATTACCGACAGACTTAGAACCGAGGCGCAGAAAAACCTTTTGCCCTTCTGTGTATTCCAAAACATGAGCGCACGCACTTACAGCAGAATGCACACAATCATTTTTTTCCCCTTTCTTTTTCAGGCTGGAATTCATATCCTTCAGTGTTTTGCCTTGATACATAATGGAATGACACTGACATTTCCCCCGCCAGCTATTTCACGCACACATATCAACAAAACAATGCAAACAAAAGTAGTGTATCCTTGAAGCGCTATCTTGAGGCCAAGCAAACATTACGCGCTGCCTTTCTCTAAAAACACCATTTGAATGTTGATTCTAGAGAGCTCTGAAAGCCACGGCTCCTTGTTTTGGCCAGTTCTGTTCGCTGCATGTCCTCAAGATGAATGCAAAGAGGCCAGCTTTGTTGCTGCGTGTTTTATCTTGGGAAAATTCCTCGAAATGTTGAGAGCTGTTTATTAAAGTGACAATGATCAATAATGACTGATGTTGTAATTATAGGCCAATAGCAGCGCCGTTTGACACTGAATTTTAAGTAGGCTGCGAGGGGGGAAAAATGCTAAAATCTACTCCATCAAGAAAACATTCATCTCCTAGAGCATTTCTTTGTCTTATTAATCTTCATTTTGAGGACAGATGCATCTTATTATAATGCACTTTTATCATTGCTCAATGTTATACAACATGGAGCGTTAAAAAAACATTCAGTCCCAAGTTACTATTGCACCTGAAGCCAGTGCTGCGTGCTCGTTCAGTGCACACTCGTGGAAAAGTAAATTATGTATGTTGTTCTGTTCTAATTTCTCAACCTCCCTTCCCCTGTTTTCCTCGTAGTTCTGTTTGTTGTTGTTTTTTCACTGTAAAATGAATGGAAGATTTTTGTATCAGCCGGTACATCCAAGCTACTGGAGTGCTGGGCTTCCATGCCTGGTTTCAGCGGGATTTGCCCTGTTAAATACTGCAAATAGATGTGGAAGAATCCATTTTGACGAGTCTCTCATAAACACAGCCAGTGGGAAAAGGACCAGAGGAAAAAGGAAGAAGCATAGACATCACAGAGCCCCTTGCCAAGGCTGGGCATTGAACTATGTTTGTTATTTTAGAAAAGCATTCAGCTGCTCTTGAATAGGCATGCAAAGATCAGCTATTTTTCAAATATAGTGTACTGAAGTATACTGAAAATATTCATAATGCATTACCTCAGTGGTTTCTTTCATACGAAATCTTTTGGAAAATATTTAATGAATCGATCTGTGACATAAATGTGTGTTTTCGTGGTTCGTGATCTATTGCTGCATTAGTTTGAGCTGTGTTACCAGGTGAAAGCCAATTTTCTTGTAATTATGACAGAAATTGGTCGTAGTTTGATTCACGTTTTAACTTTTAAATGATTTGATTTTTCCCTTTAAACTTAAAACTAAAATCATTTTACTGTAGTTTTTATCTGGGACCCATTAGTTAGATTTTTTTAGGCTCACTCTGATTAGACATGATTAATCTTCTTCTATGATTTGATGACTACAGTTACATGTTGCTCTCATCTGGTATCAAGAGAGGGAAATTATTTGTTCTCATGCAGTGTCACTAAACCTCAGCTTTCTGTAAAATAGTCACAGACTGTATATAAAAAAGGGATGTTGCTACAGCAACGTTACTTTCAGCATTCTGGGCTTTTTTTTTTTTTAGATAATTATTAGCTAACACAGCACAGCATGCCATAATATTTGTCAAATAATACAATCATATTCCACCAACTAGGCCACTACTTACCAGTCATTTAAAGCAGTTCCTCCCATAATATTACTTAACTTTATATCAAGCGTGGTCCGGTGCACGCTTCGTGGTCCCATATATCCCACAATTCATAGCGCGGTGGTGGGTGTGGATAATTTTGCCGCAAAATACGGCAGAAGGGAGCAGCCAAGAGTGAACTGTCAAAAGTAAGTACTGAATATGACGTCACTTATTTATGTGCGAATGTTTAATAACGAAGAACATTAAAACATTGCTGTTGGCCACATATCGGCAAAGTTATGTGGCACTAGTGATGTTTGTACTTTCAGCCTCTAGACATATATATATATATATATGTGTGTGTGTGTGTGTGTATGTGTATGTATATATATATATATATATATATATATATATGTGTGTGTGTGTGTGTGTGTGTGTGTGTGTGTGTGTGTGTATGTGTATGTATATATATATATATATGATGCTAAATAAATAAAATCATTTTTTCTACTTCTCTCTAAACGGTTTAATTGTGCTGTAAAAGTCAGCTTTTTAACATAAAGTGCTACGTGGACTGATTTGATTTTTGAGCCTTCTTGAGTGCTACCAAAAGATCTACAGATTTTGGCACGTCCACGTCTGCTTCATTTGACTGTAACTGTCAGGGGCTGGATCTGTGACCCAGCGTTTTGTGTTATTTTGTATTGTTGATTTCTTTTGTTAACATTATATTAAAATCATGTGCTATTCTTAAGTTAAGGGTAGAGTTGAGTTATATTCTGTTACTTATGCGATAACGTTAAGTTCTAATATTATTATTATTATTATTAGTCTTGGTTGAGTTTTAGTCTAGTCTTGTTTTTCTGTGCTTCCTCGTCTATGTAGGTTTCCTTTCTGTCTCTCTCCTCTGTGTCCCTCTCTCCCTCCCTCTGTCCTATGTCTCTCAGATCATGTCTCTCCATGTTTCCTGTTTTATTTTGAAAGTCTTTCTATGTTCATTATGCTTAATTTTACTTTTCCCTGTGGCGTCATGACTATTTGAGTCAGCTGTTTGCCCTTGTGGTTCCACATCCCCTGATCACCTCCTGTGTGTATTAATCTGTGTTTTCATTCAGTCTTTGTCAGGTCATCTGTATTTCATGATTCTGCTCAGGTCGTGTTCATGCTTCTTGTTCTCGTTATTCCTCATCACAGTTTCTTGCATGTTCCTGGGCAGAATCATGTTCATGTCTGTTTTCACAGTTTAGTCACACTTATCATAGTTTAGTTTTCACAGTTTAAGTTTCAGTCTAGTGTCGCTCCCGTTCGCCTTTGCCTGATTTTTGTATTCATGTTTACCAGCTTTTTGTTTAACCTTAGTCCTGTCTGCTTCCCTGTCTACAATTGGGTCCTCCCTCAATAATAACACACTATTTTGAGTCTCTTCGTTTATTTTTTCCAATATATGTAATGTCTTACAAAAAATGTTTTTATATAACACCATAATACCATTGACAGCAGAGTGATCAATGCTTCTATTCTCAGCAAGAGTAAATACAATATCTAGCTTTAAGAGTGTTGCAAAACATGAATCAAAGAGGTAATTGATGAAATAGTTAAATGTTGATTAATATTATTTTTAAAAAATTAAATGATAAATTTTCCTCAGCAATGCGCTGACCTTTTAAGCCTCAAAAATATTTAAGAAGCGACCGCTTTTCTTTCCAAACTCCTTGTGAACCTTCACAGACTCAAAAACATTTCTGTAATCGAGAGGCTGCAGGTGTTTTTCCAAAGTCTGGATCTTTCATTTGCATCCTCTGTTCTGTACTTGATGTAATATCCGATGGCTTAAGTAACATTATAATGAAAACAAAAAAGGTGAGGCTAGATCAAGATCCCAAAAGTATAGCAAAGCCCTGATTTATTGATTGAAATATTACATCATGTTCCAATGATGGTGTGTTCAAAGATTTACAGACTGACAGGCCATTTCAAAGGGTAAAAATCAATCTCTCATCTCATTTTTGTTCCTTTAAAGCACAGATCTGGGTAGAGTGCCTTGCCTTGTCGAATTTAATATTTATTTTACTGTGAATCGTGCTCTCACTTTAATTTCTAAGTTCACTTTAAAATGATGACATCTGTTTGTTGCCTTGTTAGCCATCTGTGTTGCCACAAATTGTGACTCAGCATGCAAGACACTGAAGACTACAGAAGAAGAAAAAAGCCTAGCAAAGAGTATTTTTCCCCAGAGAGTAGCTTTTATTTACAGAAAATCTCTATACAAGTAATTAGTTTCTTCTCTTTGGCTGAAGGTGTGATATTTTCTGGAAGGTCTGTTTGTCAGGGAGACTTCAAAACTCGACAGGGTGCCATTAGTTAAGCATTTTCTTTCAGCTGGATTTGAAAAAGCTAAAATTGAGAGCTAAAGCCAGAGAATACCACAGTTATCCTTTTCATCATTAGAGGGGCTGAATGTCTGTTCAGAATGTGTCACGCTCTATTAATGTGACCCTGTCTGTCTAAAAAACTAATATGGTTATCTGCAAATTTATATCTCTTGGTGACACAGATAACAACACCTAGTATTAAGGAGTCATTCATTGATGACTTTCTTCCATTAACTGTTGAGATAGTTCAGTCTAGTCAAAAGTGATGGACCAACAAACCACACGAAGACTGAAACAGTAACACTGAATGCTGAGTTTTCAGGATCTGCTACCGTTATTGATGCAGATATATATTAATCATAGTATTTAAAGATGTGCAAGATACAGAATTTGCTTAAATGATTAACTTTATTCAAACATCAATCATATCAAGGTCATAAGAAGTGTGTATGCATGTGTCTGTGTGTACGACCAAGACTATGATTATATCCAAACAAAATCAAATTTCATGTTTCCTCGAGGCTGCCAAGTTCTAACCCTGCTGTGTGCAAATGCAAATGCACCACCAGGCACAGACTACAGGTGTGACAGTGGGATTACTTGCATGCCAAAAAGTACAATACTGTGCAAAAGTCTTAAACCACCCTTCATTTCTTTTATTTTGCTAGGAAAATAGGGAAAAAATACATTAAAAATAGTACATATGGTAAAAAGTGGAAATCCTATAAAGTGCTTGAAAGCCATGTGATTAAGTGTAATTAACCCACTCTCTATCTTATCAAGAAACACATTCTAGTAAAACGATATTCTTATGCAGTACCCTGAATGTTGAAAGATCACATTTAAGTAGCACCCAGGGACTGAAACATGATGAAAGGTGGTCCAGGCCAAGCATCTGTATGTGATTGGTTGGTGGGAAGAATGCATTATATCTGTTCTTCCAGCATAATAATAGTCTGGTCTGGCTTATATCTCAGATCTTCTCAGAAAACCCTCCAGAGAGGCTCTTCTCATTTGAGTATTCCTCTAATACAACCCTTGAAATGGGATCTTCGGCAAGAAACAACATACCTAACTTAGAAAAACCTTGTTCTTGGAGTAAAACAGGGACAGCAGACTTCAGGTGGCAAGACGTGTACTCATGGGGCTCAATCAGGCTTAGTTTGATGCACTGCTATACTGTGTGTTGCATTGTCGCAGCAGGGTAGGGTAGATAATCCAGACTTTTTAAAAAAAAAAAAAATCTCTTGATATGCATTGCTAGACTTTCAGTCAGATTTGAAAAGCATGCTATTTTCAGAGAACTACGTGTTGATATGAAAACATTTATCTCAGTATAATTCAGATCATTCTTGTGGCTCTAGAGCAGCTCTAACTCTGTTATTTTATGGTGTTTTGTCTTTATCAGATAACACACATTGGAGAGGGAGAGGAAATATGTGGCTGTAACAACCCCAGTGGCAACACTTTAACATGACTCTCACTGACTGTTATGTCACTATTTTCTCAGACAGGCATGCAGCTGAATAAACACTTTGTGGCTACAGGTGAGTTTCACCAACATATTTATTTTGACATGTGACAGCAGGGTAAATCCCCAGAGCTACATCTGTGGGTGATGTTTGTTATTTATAGCCAGAAGAGACCATGAAACTGTGTTTTGTGTGTACGGAGAATATAGTGCGCTCGCTTTTTGTAAAAAATCCCGACTTACACGGTGAAATTGTAACAGTGTTTTTTGGGGGGCATTTTTTACCCCCCAAAAAGTAACTGCTTATTGTGTTAAGAAAATTAATACAAATTTAAAACTAACTTTTTCTGTCAGTACATACATTGGTTGTCGGGATCACAGACACCAGCTGGTCTGTGGGAATAATGACTATTTTGGCGAGATGCCAGTTTACAAAAGGATTTTACTGAAAACTCGACAGACAGTTAAAGGACAAAATAAAGGATTCACTGGCTTGGCAACACTTCAGTGATGAAGTTGGTTATAAATCTTTTTTGAGTCATTTCAGTAAAAACTTTTTAAAACAACAGTTAATGCACAGGATTGAAGGGATTGGACAGTTTATAACTGTAACAGTCAAAGGAATTTATTGAAATGTTTTGAAAAATGAAAAACAGCGTATACGCCAAAACATACCATCGCATAAGCCCTGTTGTGACTGATTTTAAGTCCAGTTCTTGTTTAATTTAGCATATCTCAGCCTTTTCTCCCTGCTTCCATGTTTGACAGTCATCCTTCCAATGAGACTCTTTCTGATGAGGCTGATTTGATGGATTTTTTTTCCCATTTCTTAAGAACATGGCTTTGAGAGACTGTTCATCTGCTACATCTTATTTTGTCATCCACTTGTCAAGCTTATTAAAGATATACTATGCAGATACGTTTTTGGCTAATAGCACTTTGGGAATCACCTTACTGGTGCAAGGGAACTCTTTTTTGTGCCCTTCAAATGATTAACTTTGGCATTTTTCTGTATTCAACTAAAGAAAGGTGAATAAATCATGTGTTTTTGCAACAGGTTGTCAAAAACACGGAATTTGTCATTTGTTCTTTTCCTGAGATGCAGGAACAACAGTGGATCATTTCTTGAGTTAAGTGTGTTTTTATGCTTAAATCAGTCATAGATCAGTGTTAATGGACTTGGCAGACAGCGAGTATTTGCTAGGATACACCTTGAACACCAATGACAATGCCACTGTTAAGTAGCTGATAGTTTGTTTATTTATGTATTCATTCATTTTATGAATGAACAACAGATTGCATGCGTTGTTTAAACCTTTTATCACAGCAAGAAACTCTATTTTGCCAGTGCACAGGCAAATCGACCTCTCTATCCCTCTCTGTGATGCTGCAAAACCAGATTTCTATCAGTTGGTCAATGAAGATAAGGCTACTTCACACATAGCAACATCATGTCATCAAAGCTCCAACATTAACCCTAACCTTAAAGTCTTGAATATACTCAGATATGCGTATGGACAGGGACAGCTGGAGACCCAAGGGGCGAGTAATCAATTCACTTTTTTTGAAATCCGCCACCTAGGCATCCGGACATCCCATCTGATCATGAAATTTACATCACTCTTCATACTAGCAGATCCCAGCAGTTGCGCAAATGTGGAAAGTAATCAACTCTTAACTTCAAATCCCACCATATGGTAACTTAATTGACTTTAATTTGTAACATATGAAAAAACATAAACACAAGTTTAAAAAACAAACAACAACAACAAATAAGCCTTATAATACCCTCAAGTTGAAATTAAACATTTCCAAGTATTTAAATGAGTGTGCTGTAAAGGCTTAAGCTAGTTACATTATAAACTTTCCTGCAGAAGATTTTAGAGTTGCTAACAAAGTGTAGTAACAGAAGTATGAAAGTTAAGAAACACGTTTCGTCTTCTCCTCTCTCAACCAGATCATCTATGTGCCGTCTGTGTCTCGACTCGTTCAACATTCCTCCAGGCATAATTAGCTGTGTACCAACCGATTTATTTCAAAAAAATATAATATTTGGATCTTCATCTCCGATCACAAGCAGTTGAGTATAATTTTTTTCCAAACCACTAGTTTTGGGGTACTATACGTTTAAAAAAATAAGTTAGATATGTGATGGACAGTATCTAAATTTTAAAGAGATGTCACCTTTTTCAAATTACGCCGACTGTTATTGACAACAGAAATGTAAAATATATTAACACATTTCCAAATACTGCCTCTTAAAGACCAGTTAAACTCCCTAAAATGGTTTAAATCTTAAACAATAGCAATTTTTTGCAAAGTAGCAACAAGCTGTAAACCCACAACATTTAATTATTTTTTTAAACTAGCATACGACACTAACTGAGATTAGCATTCATCGTCAGTTGAGTGTCATTATCTTGCTAAATGTGGTTTTTGGTAGTCCGTCTCTATTCTGGACTCCACCGTGTTTCACTGTTGCTGCATCTGATGGTGCGGTAAGCACAGTCAATTGGATACTTGAAATGAGTTTGAGAATGTTGGGATTCTAGTTAATTACAAATTTAATTAACTGTGATTACAAATACTAAGAAGAACACTTGAAAGACTTTAAACAATCATATTGCATAATGCCATTATTAAACTGATATCCATAATTTAAAACCAAATTTCTCAGCTACCGAGGTGCACGGCTGTTTTCTATTCCTCTTGATTTGTCTTGCTCTTCTTGCAGCTCCTCACCCCTCTGGGTAAACTCTTCATGGCTTTCTGGCAGACATCACCTCTTGAGTCTTGCGTAACGTCCCACTCTTTCCAGTTGGATTCCCTCACATCACCGTGATCATCAGCAGGCCCTCCTTGATCTTTATCGCAAATAGCCCCTTATCAGTCAAGAACTCCCTCATGAGGAATTCATCCTTTTTCATACGCACCACTCGGTCGTAAAGGAATTCCAATAAGACTGCATAAATCAAGTCTAACGTGGCCCCGTTCTCAAGGCTCCAGCAGAATCAACATGAGCCTGGCGGTGAGCCTGAAAGAAGGAGCGTATTGTGAAGCAGTGCTTGTAAAAGGAGTTATTTGATTTGACTGGCTCGGCACAACCGGTGTGGTTATGTTCAACATTCTTTAGCTAATGGTCCATGTTACAGCTAGTCCCCTCTCAGGGGGGATTAGGAGGAGGTGGATCAAAAAATGGCAACACTTTGAAACAGCCTTATTCTGCTGTAACAACCTATGTGCTGACCTGTGAAAAAAATGGAGTTCAATATGTGCACAGCAGCACTGAGTGAGTGCACAGGATGAGTTGATGTGTGGCCACAGGGTGTGTGATTGTACAAGCATACTTTTCCTGAATGGATCATTACATTTTCCATTGGCTTATATACTAAAATAAAAGTGAGTTCTTCTATCAAAATGTAAATGTACCTTTCTTTCTTGTTGCTTGTGGTCACTTTTCATTGGTTTCTAAATGAAAAGAATCGGTTACTTTGTTACAGAATCCAAAACATTAAATACAACTTGAAATCAAACAGCTTAAATAAAGCTAAATGAAAACAATATGACGAACAATGACATCAGTTATAGTCAGGGGTTATACTGGGAAACTGTTTTACTCCAAAACAATGTCTTAGTTCAACTTTAACCTTTCTTAGTGTGTAATGTAAGGTTGAAAAAATCCATCCATCCATTCACTTCCGCTTATCCTTTTCAGGGTCGCGGGGGGCGCTGGAGCCTATCCCAGCTGTCATAGGGCGAGAGGCGGGGTACACCCTGGACAGGTCGCCAGTCTGTCGCAGGGCCAACACACAGGGACAGACAACCATTCACACTCACTTTCATTCGCACATTCACACCTAGTGACAATTTGGATTATCCAATTAACCTATCCCCACAAGCTGCATGTCTTTGGACGGTGGGAGGAAGCCGGAGTACCCGGAGGGAACCCACGCAAACACGGGGAGAACATGCAAACTCCACACAGAAAGACCCCTGATGTCGGAATTGAACTCAGGACCTTCTTGCTGTGCGGCAACAGTGCTAACCACCGTGCCACCGTGCTGCCTAAGGTTGAAAAAATGCTTAATGAAATATTTATCTGATGAGGAGGAGGTTAATTTTTTAAAAATGGCAGCCGCACAGCCTCAGCTTGCAATTACATTAGTCTAGGATAAACATACAATAACAACAAAAGCTTCATTTTAATTATAATTCACCAAAAAGTAAAAGGGCAAGATGATCAATATTCATGTCTGGTAGAACAGTTTAACCTTTTACAGGATGCTATTTTTCTATTATGTAACATTAAAAATTACTCCATTTCATTCTGCCCTAACATAATCTGTATCAGCTTGTTATAGTTCTCTGTTAAAGGTAAAGTATGTTTTACCGAATGAGATAATCAGTCAGAAGAAACAAAGACGCCGTATGCAACATCATATGCATTACTTCCTTTTAAAAAGCACCGTCTATATAAGATATAGTGTAGGCAAAACTGCTGGAGAATTTTTATACAAAGTAAAATTAAATCAATGTTTGGATCCACCCCATGAGTGACGACTGAGCAATTTGGGAGGGTAAAACATGCATCTTCAGATTTTTCTGAAGGACTATCTACTGTAACCACTGAAATCAACCTCTGCCAGTTTCAATAGAAACATTTAGGCCTCTAAGCCTTTTGAAGCATCAAATACAAGCATCACTCTAGCTTATTTCTTTCTATTGCATGTCTGCCAACAGCAATTTGACTTGTGTCACTTTCAGACATCATCCATTAGTTTTGCAGCACTTTGGCAGAGGCAGTATTAGATTTTGTGCAAACCCACACTGACAGTCTGAATGCAAGTGTAGGCAGCTGGCCACCATCACTCATTGAGAGTAAAGGTTTGTGAAACACACCCATACTTTACTCGCATGTAGTTCTCTCACAGCTATCATTTATCATTTAGACAAGTGTTTCAACACTTGATATAGAGCAGCAGGGCAGACGGAAGTCAGACCATTGAGCTGTTACACCACAGGCCAGAATACTCAACCACTGCACTCAGTGGATATATTTAAAGCTATTTGGACAGCAAGTATCAAGCATCCACATTGACTGCACAGTGAATATCCTAATATTCTCCAGTTACAATATCCAGTGGGTGGCACAAGCTGACACACTTCTTTCATCAAATAATAGTTTAGAAATTGACTAGCCGTAAATATTTGACTACACAGCAGGTGATTTAGATGCTGATTTGCTGCAGTACAGAGCATAACGATGTCTCAGTGTCTGCTTCTTTAAAGAGTTGCAAAGTTTATCTTATATATTCCTGCAACCAGTTCCAGATCTTGCAAGTGAGAGCTGCTGAGAGACACAACAGGCAACTTTCAGTTTTCCTATTTGGCAGCATTTTGTGTGAGAGCTGTATTTTAAACCAGCAATTCGCAGACTTGCTGTCTTGTTTTTAAAATATAAAAAAGTAAATAAACAGCATATAATAATATCTTCTTTGTCTATACAGCATCAGATGCTTTTTGGTTTCCTTTGTGAACACAAACCTGTAGGTTATGGAGTAAATTAAACTAGCTCCACCACAACGAGCTAAACAATAAAATGGTACTGACTGATTATTTATTCACTACTTTACTACAACTGCTGCTACTAAATCTGCAAACAGTCTCTCAGCAATCAAAACAGTCCAGAAAAACACATGTTGGACAAAAACCAACTTTTAGATGGTGACCATCAAAATCGCTGTCCAGGGTGCTGAATCTATGGCAACTGAGGGGTTCTGATGTAAATATAATATAAAATGAAGCATCACTCTGAGATATTTGTATCAGCATGAGAAATTCACGCTTTAGAGGAACAGTAACATTTGCAATTTGCATAATGAATCAAACTTCTAATGGTAATAATATTCAGATCATGCATGAAGACAAACTCGATACTGTTTTATTTTGTTAAGTGTACATATTATCAGTCAAATGTCTTTTCAAATTTAGTCAAACTAAATGGTTTGTGCCTATAATTCTTTCAGTGTAAAGTTGCCTGCTCTGCAACTCTATACTGCAACACAAACAAGTACTTTAAAAGAAGGTTTGTCATCATCAGTCAAAGATGATAAATTACTGGTCCCAAAGCCAAACCCAATGCTTACAGAAGCAATACTGGTACAGTACATAGTCAGCCTTGAAGTAAAGACAGAGAGATATTGAGCTTTGTTTCACCACAGATTAAAAGTCCTATCATATCACAACAAAGCTAAAACTGAAAGTGACTTTCTAACTTCTGCACATGCATCTGCAGCAATGTGTACACTCAGAACAAGCCCTGGTCATGTGGGAGAGAATCATTTTGCTGGAAATATCCATTCATTTCGCCACCTTTTCGAGTATCTTTGATATAGAAGCGTGTTATAATCTTCTTTTAAAAACTAACGGGTCATGAAACTCGCTCAGCACATTAACCACAATGCATCTTTGTATTTAACACAGAGGCTTCATTCAGACGTTGATAAGAGCCAGCAGCTTTCCTGCTCAAGTGTCCTTGAACACAACACTTCCAACTACAAAAGTGACCTCTGCCCATTTTTTTCCCCCTCAGGCACCCACGGAGTGTTACTCTGCACCGAGGAGAAAAATACCAGCAATGGCAGATAAGAAGCATTTCCCGACCAACACTCATGTACATCGAAGATAAACCTGACATTTGGTTACCCAGATGAATCATAGATGATAGTCTGGGACCGGCTCTTGAGTTCTCTGTGGGATTTTTGTATCTCCAAAGACCTGAGCTTATTATAGTGATGGTGCATTAAACCATCTAAGATCAACTATTTTGCGATAACATATCAACTCCTTTCATCCTTTCCTAAAGGTAAAGAATTAAAGGGATAAACTTTCTGAGGTTTTTTTTCCAACTGAAAAACTGCACTTTTTGCCAGAGCAAGATTGCAATCGTTGAAAAAACATGGAGATAAAGACCTGGATAATTTAATAAGGTAAGTGCTTAAATGCAATTTATATATACAAATATAAATGTTTATTCTTGATTAATAAGTTCATTTATGTGAAGTCTTCATGGTATCATTTATAAAGTCTACATGAGTGATTAACAAAGTATTTAGATGCACATTTAAATATAGAAGGATGAAGATATGAGCTCATCATCTGTGAGTGTATTAATGGAAGTTTTAAAAATTCTTATTTCATGGAGTAATTCATGGTGAATTTAGGAAGTTACTAGTTGTTAGTTAAGTCAAAGGAGCTTGCAAAGAAAAGCGTCTGGACTTCTTTAAGTTGCTTGAAGACGTTTCACGTTTCACCCTCACAGAGGGACAAAAGGACCCCCTGATGATCCTCTAATCGCCTGAGCCAAGGTGTGAAACTGGGTGTGGGTCCCAATCAGCCAGGGTTTCGGGTGAGCTCATTGTGAAACCTGGCCCCACCTAATCATGCAAATTCCTGGGCATTAAGGCGTCTGGGAAGGGATCTCAAAACTGGATTATAGATGGCAACAGTCTCTCCAATGTAGAGGTCTGGGCATTGGAGAGACCAAACAGCCACTTCAGAAGCGCATGGCACAACATAGAAGAGCTACCTCCACAGGACAAGACTCAGCTGTCCATCTGCATCTTAAGGATAAAGGACACTCTTTCGAGGACACCAATATTCACATTTTGGACAGAGAAGACAGATGGTTTGAAAGAGGAGTGAAAGAAGCCATCTATGTCCACTGTGAGCGACCATCTTTGAACAGAGGCGGTGGTTTACGACACCAACTGTCTGCCATTTATAATCCAGTTTTGAGATCCCTTCCCAGACGCCTTAACGCCCACTCAAATCCTGGGCCATCTGACCTCAGGAATTCGCACGATAAGGTGGGGCCAGGTTTCACAATGAACTCACCCGAAACCCTGGCTGATTGGGACCCACACCCAGTTTCACACCTTGGCTCGGGTGATTAGAGGATCATCAGGGGGTCCTTTTGTCCCTCTGTGGGGGGATACTCCCACTAGGTTTAAATCTGTGACTCCCCACCATTTGACCTTAGAACTGAAGAAGCTTCTCAGATGAGAGGTGAAACGTCTTCAAGCAACTTAAAGAAGTCCAGACGCGTTTCTTTGCAAGCTCCTTTGACTACGATGACCTGGATGACTGAGAACCTTCACAGACAGTTGTTAGTTAACTGTTACTTGGTAGTTGTGTGAAGCATTTATAAAAAAAAATTAAATGACTCTAACAAGTCAGCTATCTTCACAACAGAAAAAATGACAGAAAAAGTACAAAGAGATACAGAGCATACAAATATTTGTTGGTAGATGCAAATACCTGATGTTTGCAGAACACTAAAATAAAGGTAGGACCAGATTCTAAATCCAAGTTTGTAAGACAACCTCAGCAGTTGTAGCCACGGGGTAGCTTAACTTCAATATACTGAAGATTCTTCATTGAAAATAAAATAGTATTAAGGTCACCACAAATTAGTAGTGAATATTTGACAGTGAGATTCAGAAACAAGTATAAACACCGTAAGCAAAGTGCCCATCATATTAAACTGATAATGCAGGAAAAGGTCTCTGGGATGTTTAAGAGCTTCACAATGGTTCAGGTTTAAGTAAGTCAGCGTCCAGTCAGGTTCAGTACCAAATTACCTTTTATGCGATAGAATGGTTTCATTTTTAAATCTAATATAAAAATGATGTCTTAGCTTAGTTTAGCATTAACATAGTGAAAGCTGCTAAACATTTTGAAAGTGGAATAAAAATAAATAAAACTGGAATTAAGTCAGCAAATATCCAAATTGTTACTTCCAGTATCCCATCACATAATTATGTGTATATAATCATTACACTGTTATGGAAGGACGTTATGCTCTGTATAGTTATTGTTAATTTTCAACCATTTTTATTCCTAGACTCTGCCAAAGTATCTCTGTGTAATTCAGACATCAAAAATAGTTCTTATTTATGTGATCCTGCACTTTGGTGCAACCCACTGTTCAGCCCGTAGCTGCCTTTCCTCTTCCTTTGACTCAGCTTTCATCTTGGCTGTACCCTTCAGTCATACGATTTGAACAACAGATGGATGAGGCTGCTATGCTCACAGCTAGTGCTGTGAGTCTGAGATGACCATGTTTAATATTACTACTATGAGTATGTGAACTTATTACTTACACACATGCTGACCTAGTAAATTAAAACATTGTGCATGTTTAATCTATGCACCTACCATTTTAACAGTATGCATATGATAAGAAATATTTGACACTTTTTTGTTTGTTTGGTTGGTTTTTGTCAATGAAAATAAACGAATGCCGCAGCACAAACAAATTAAAACATAAATCATATATGATGGTTTCATGTTTGATGATGTTTTAATTCTTTGACTTTAGGTTTCTATTGAGGTTTTATTGTTACTCTGAGTGTTAGTGTTAGTGTAAGTTTTGGATTCCTGTTTTGATTCATTATTCTAACAGTGAGTCTGGTTCCCTGTGATTTACTGATTTCTGTCTTCACTACATGAGTTGCAAGCAGTCTTGAAAGGTATATAAGATCTTTTACTACATTGTTAGAGTACTAAACCTCAGAGTCACAGTGGACAGTATACTGATCATTAGGCTATTTATCTACAAAGAAAACTTTTACCCCCTTTTTTAACTTGCCTCTATTTGTAACAGTTTTGGAAGGTTGTAGACAATGACATTTTTCTTGTTGGCATTAAATCAGAAAGTATTTTTCTGTGTGGGGAGAGAAAAGCAAAGTGCGTATGTTAACATTAGAGAGATCTGTGGAAATGTAGTACAGTGGAACCCCGACTTACGAAATTAATTCGTTCCCAAGGGTCTTTCGTTAGTCGAAAATCTTCGTAAGTCGAAGCACCCATCGCGCCTTTTGAGTGAACGATAGGCTATATATAGGCTAATTGCTAACTGCAACAACAATACGTTGTTCAAGTGGAACAGCGAAGCGTAAGTACGAAAGCCAAGGGGGTTGTCACATGATTCGGAAGGCACTGACAGCCAATCAGAGCCAGCGGATTTTGTTACGCAGGCATTTTGCCGTAACACGGGCAGAAATATTGCCGTTAAGTGCCTTCGTAACTTGAATTTTTAGTTAAATGGGGTATTCGTAAGTCGGGGTTCCACTGTATATTGCCATCAGAGCTCCATTTGAGTGGAACCAGTACAGAATAAACGCGCATTGAAATACAATCACATTATACACACTATATGCTTTGTGAAAAGAAAAGTGGCTACATGTGCACTTCTTTCTTCTAACTTACACATTTTCACGTTCTGGATTGTGTTATCCCATGATCTATGACGATAACCATACATAGCAGTGCTCTGAAAAACAGAATGACATGTAATGGGCTCAGTAAACCTAAAATGAGGCTATAAAATGTGTCACCTAAGCATATCTGGAGGTAATATTTTAACTTTTGGTTACTTTCCAAGAACTATGAGTCTTTTGTGAGCCTTTGCAGTTTCAAAATAATCAGGGGAAAACTTTCAGGCCTGTCCTTGGAAACACTGATCGCACTCACTGGAATACACAAAAGTGATGAAATTAGATGTGTGAAGATGAACAAAGACGAGTTTGGGAGAACGTTTCAAACCGACTTCCATTCAAATCTGTCTTTGTAAAAACAGAAGTCTCCAAAGCACCAAATAACCCGTTTCACCATTTAAAAAGATTTTTCAGACATTCATGGAAATGCTCTTGACTTCCTCCTACATGTCTCCTGGCCTCTAGCATAGCAGTGTGTCAGTGTGGCTGTTGGCAACCACTGTCCAAATATTGTGTGACGGCACTGGCTTGGTAAACTGCCTTTTAGAGACTTGAGAGAGGGGTCGAGCACAGTTTGAATGAATTTCCTCCCAGGCGTTTTGGATGTTGCAGTTTGATTGATGCCGTTTTTCAACTCTGTGAGGACCAGGGAATTGCATCACAAAGTGAGTGAATGGTGTCACCGTGACAACTGGTGTCTTATCTGTGTGTCCAGTGTGTCCTTTTTTATGCGGGTGGTTGGGTTTGCAAGTGTACATCGCCAGTCGAATGCCCATGCTTCTGAGTATGTGTGTTGGTGCGCTTACTCGTATTTCTGCACCAATGTGTATGTCTCTTTGTGTTTGCATCTATGTGTGTGACTGTGAGGGGTTTGTGGGATATGCTAATGTAAATGCCCCTGATTTTACAGTCTGTGTACACATGTATGGATGTACTGTATGTGCAGGCAGGAAGTGGGGGTTGGGGTAGAAATGGGTCATGCCTAATCAAGGAGAAAGACAACTCAATCAATGTCAGTTCTTGACAGATGATTAGCCAAACAATGATCTCGCCTGACATCTACTCATTCATTTGTAATCTGTTTTGCTCGCTGACTGAAGTGGGGGGGGCATTGATCTGATCTGGAGATAAGTCACACACCGGATACAGTTGATTTTACAGTGTTTTCTCCTGGATAAAGATTCCACGTGCTCCATAAACCCGGCTGAAAGCATTTTACATTTGCATTACTGGAATTAAGCTGATGCTCTTTTCAGCTGCCAGTGAGTGAGTGCTGTGTTATGATAAGTGCAAATTAGTGGAAATTTAAAGGAACACATAGAGCCATGACATGCAGATAGAAGGCTGCAAGGTAAGGAAATAAGAGAAGAAAGAAAATCAAAGACAGAGAAAATAATTTGCTGGCAAGATAGACAACACAACAGAGGAAACTGTGAGAGTATAAAAAATATATACTATTAAATATCTACTTTGGTGATATCTTATTAGGTTTTCACTCAGCTGAATGTTTTACATGTAGTTGGAGTAAAGTGACTGTCATTCTCCCTGAATAGTGTAAGAAACTATTTATCTGTTCACCTCTGAGATCTCAAATGAAATTAATTTTTGGATTTAAAATGCATTTTTTTTGGTCAAACTTGACGCAACATTGTGTACCACATAGAGGCAAAGACGTGGTGTTCAGGGCTCTTTGTGTTTTCTACAAGATAACCAAAATGTAAAACACACCAACAATCCTTTAGGGCTCAGATCATCATGACATTCCTGACATGACTTATTCTTTTTCAAATCATTGTTTGGACTTCCAGCTATGAGAGAGCTGAGTCCAGCACTGCTAGCTGTAATTTAATATTGCCCCATGGTTTGTCTTCTTTAAAAAAAAGGTTTTACTCTGCCATAATTTGTAGCCAAGATTTTTGTCATCCAGATGATTATATAAAATGCACAGCAGGTGACAAATGAAGGTTCCATCAGAAAGTCTTTTGACTTCATCTATCAAGAGGAAACTGCATGAACAGATCAGCACTTTTCTCCCAGTTCTTGACTCTGGATGTCATGTCAGCAAAGCACCGCCAACTGTGTCAGGGATTACACACTGCACGTGGCTGCTCAATGTCACAAATTCTTGACTGGCACTATTAGACCACCGTTATATTGGGTCTTGGACCTTTCCTCCCATCTCATATAACGCCCCTGCGCCACAACTCCCCAGGCTCGGCAGAAACACTATTTTTGGCCTCTGGGTTCTATGCTTGACATATTAATTATATAACAGCGGTACAAGCTCGCTTCTTGCTGCTCCATTTCTTTTCTGTGCCATAGTTTAGTGTTACACTCACTTTTTCTTTGTCAGCACACAGATCCCTACAAAGCTCTGTGTGGGTCCTTGTTGAGTTGTACTGATTTACATGTCCCCTGAGAGTAAAATCGAGTCTCTACCGATAAGTACACTGGCATACTTTGGCCTGTTAGCCCTCAGCTGTATATACACCTAATACTACAAGTAAGACTTAATTCATTCATCAAAACTGTGAAAACATAAAAATGCTATCAGCACTCACACTAAGGCTCATTAATATAAATTATATGCAAATTGATCACCGTCATGCATCATCTTGAAAGCTATACATGTAGCAATACCTTTGTATTTTTACAACATAAACATGCGAATTGATGTATAGCAAAGCCAAAGGGCTGTGGGTGGTTTTCAGAAACAGCTGTGATGTGAAAAGTAGAAAATTGGACCATTTTACTCTTAGAAAATGGTGGGAGATTTCATAGAAAATTGCTGCACTTTTATCACTTGAGATAAGTGTCCCTGCATGTAGAAGCTGGCCGAAGTCCACGCAGCTGAATATTTCTATATGTGGCCATGTCGCTGTCATTGTATGCGTTTTGCAAGAAGTGCACTTGTGGGCTCACATTTACTAGGTGCATTTGTTAGTGCACATGTGACAAAGTGCTTTTCTGTTTGGAAAACAAGACGATTTGTACTTTAATTTAATTTGACATTTACAAAGCAGTTGATGGTGTGTCACTGCCCTATTTCTCTGAACTAACATTAAAAACAGACATACCTCTGAAGCTGTTAGCAGCAGCGGCCCACTCTTTTTTTTTTTTTATTGGAAGAATTCATAGAATTCTGTTATTTGTTGTACCTGCAGGCTTTTTCTCAAACTTTGGTGTGAACTGGAAAATACCTTGGATATGGTTTGATTAATGCATGGTGATTGTGTATCCTTAACTCATCTTCATCAGAGAACTATGATGAAAATGTTTAAGTCCCATGTAAAAAAATTGATTTTTTGTATTAATTGTATCAATTTGAATGTATGTAGATTTATATACTACTATATTTGTGTGTATATATGTGCCTCTCAGTGTGTGCTTAGATTTTAGGATTTTCTACTCTATGCTCACATTCATGCTTGTCGCTGCATATTTAAGTGATGCATACAGCTCTATATGTGCGCACCTGAATGAATGCAATGTGTGAGGAAGTGTGTGTTTGAGATCCAGGTATTACTCGTGTTATGGGATCCTCGAAATATTTTTAGGGTCATTTGTGGATTTATTTTCCCTTTTGAGGAGGAGAACGTAGGTTATTTCTAAGACATGTTCCTGAGTGAGTGTTAATCAAGCATTTGGGGTTAAGGTTAGCGTATGCCTCCAGGAAATGAATGCAAATCAATGTCATGTCCTCTGAGGCCATATGTAATGTATGTCCGGGACTGTGTGAAAATATGCAGCTAACAAACAAAGCAGCGGCTGACAGAAAGCATCATTTAAACCATGCTTATCCTCCCCTGACTGCTAAAACGGAGCCGCTGCTGGAACCTTTTTGCTCCAAGGATTTGGACCACTCTTTGCACTCTCAGATGCTCCCGTGGGATTTGCCTCTGGACCGTTGCAAGGTGTTGTTATTATTTTTTCCCTTGTAAAATTTTTAATTGGGGCCTTTTCCGGATTATTACAGAGACAGTAAACAGAAGCAGATTTTTGTGATTTTTGAGTTTCCTGCCGATGAACGTCTTCCGTCTTTTCTCTGTGTAGTCCCTTGCTGCTTCTGGGAGTGCGCTCAAGGATTTCAGAGTGTTTGTTGAGCACCCTTACCACCTCCCTCACCCTCTACACCCCTCGCCTCGCATCCTTCTTTTTTACCCGAAGGAGCAACAAGGACAAATTGATTCAAATTGAAGAAAAATTGAAGCAGTAGTTTATATTGGCTCTGTGGGCATTATTCAGTGCGTGTGGTTGTGATGCTTGTTTACTACTGGGTCACTTGATATTTTATGAGTTAAGCTGTTGCTACTCTGTGCATGAAATGATTTTTACACATGACCACACCAAGAAAGCAGTCCCCATCATATACACACTTTAAATCATATGTTGGCTGGAACATCAGAAGCCAAGCTGCGCCTTTCCATCACAGCTCCAAACGTTAGAACCAAGAAATTGTTGTAGAGTCGACCTTACGATATAAAGCGCCTTAAGGGGACTGTTGTTGTGATTTGGCGCTGTATAAATTGAATTGAATTGAATTGAATTGAATTACACATGATCCACAAGACATTCATCGTTTGAGAGACCAGGGTTTTATGCCCATTTGTTATCAATAATTTCTTACTAGTTTCATACTATTTTTGGACTTTTAAGTTTCTTTTTCTGAAGAATTTATATAGCGCCTTGAGGCAACTGTTGTGCTGTGATTTGGCGCTGCATAAGTAAAAATGAACTGAATTAACTTTAATTTTCTTTACTCCGTTTGTTTAGCTTTTAGAAACCAGCTAGCTGTGGATGTTTAGGAATTATCCTGACTGGGGTAAAATATGCACTTTCCTAACATTACCTATATTAGAAACTTCCTCTGTTTTGGGAGGGGTAATCACTCCTTGTTATACATGATTGGTTGCCTGAAAACAAGCAACAGTAAAGAAAAGAATATTAACAGCACATTTGGCTATTTTTCCAGCAGGGACATATGAACATTTCTATCGACTTAATAAATGTATGAAAAACCTAATAATATTTACACATTAGTTTTTATTTAATTCCCTCTAGATCATTAAAAAAATATCTGACTCTTCAGCTTCAGTTAGGTTTGTCCTGAAAAGGAATTTGTGGGTAGAATATAAACCTGTTTGCCTTTTCTCTAAGTTTATCTCAATGCAGCAGGAATTACTTATACATACAGTGATTGTCAGAATTACAGCAATGACCCGAAAGAAGATTTATAAGATTAGAATAGCTTGAAGTTCAATTTGAAAATCATTGCAGTACTGATGTAACACACAATATGTTGCTTGATTAATGCTGGTTTATTCATCTGAAAGATAATAATCCTAAATAAGAAACAACACATCTCACTTTGAGCCTGTTTATGTGATTCACTAAGGCTATATCACTATGTTTTACATAATTATCAAACCCCAAGATGCATACAGAATTAAGCTAGAATTTTGGCACCTATGGATATATTTTAATGAATCCGTTTGAACTTTTATTGTGTTTGGAATGAAGGGTAAAATAAATTACGATTTTCTTCCAAAGAGAACAAGAAAAACAATTTTGGTTTCTAATCTGTGAGTTTCAGCCTATTCTTCCAGATTTATTGTCATCTATTATATAAATTGCAGTTCTTAACCAGCAAACATTATTTGCCTTGCAAACTGATTCAGAATGATTTCTGTCACAAGACCACACATGATCTACTGATACTGTGTTCACCACCGTTCAATACCCATGAAGAATGTAATCTATTCCTATCTATTCAAAACTGAAAAGCAGCACTGAGGCACCCGGTCAAGGTTGAGGGGACCCCGCCCCTCCCTTCACGCACAGAGAGGAACAAGCCAAAACAAAAGATTCTCATTATAAACAGACTGGAAGCAGCTGACTATTAGCAAAGACTTTCTGTTTGTGTGTGTTTGTGTGTGTTTGTGTGTGTCGCTTTGAATGAAAGAAAGCACAGAGGAGAAATAGACCATGTGTTTTCCTGTGTGCTCATGCAAGAGGGCAAATAATTGAATCTTATTACAGAGATGGAGACAGCTTGACATGGAGATGGTTGTTTATGTTATTATAGTAAATGCAGTATATGTGCACTATGAGTCTGCCTGTGTACCATTTGTTGTTTGTGTTGCTTACAAGTGAAAAAAAAAACATTTCTGGGGTTTAAAAGAACGTCAACCTTTTTTTTAACTGAGAAATGACTGGAACATATATAGCAGCTACACATACAGTGCAATGCTGTTAAAAGGTTTGATTATTTAGATCCCTTAAAAACCTGTGTAAAGAAATAGTGAACTTTGTATGGAGTTAATTAATATAAAAAGCAATTCAAAACCATCATCACCAGTGCTAAATGTGTGTATCAGTGCTGAAATATCGTTGGGTCTACTGAAAATTAATTAAAACTTAATGGGAATAATTCCTTGAATCATTCACTTTGACTAACGCAGTCCATTTTTTCAACAGAATGTGTTGTTTCTTTTGTAAATGTTGCATTTTTAAATGATTAAACTCTATTTAAATTCCACCAGTTTAAAAGATGAGAATGGGGGGAAAAATTGCCCATGAGCATTGCTGTGCAGAAAATCCACCGTTAAGCTAAACATAGTGGATTTCCCTGAACTTACTCTGTGAGGTATCATCATGCTCTCGCCACACTTGTCAAAAGCTGGATAAGAAGTGGTTCAACCTTAAAATATGGTCAGCAGAATTCACTTTCTTTGGCTCTAGAGAAGATGGGCTGAACTGAAAGGGGGGGACTACCCCCACTGGTATATTATTGAAGCTGCAGAACATCATATCAACTGATAAAATTAACAAATCATTGTCTACATGTTGCAAAGGAAAACACAAGTTGACATTAATTCCTCACATTTGACTCTGACCAAATTTACACTGCAAAAACTATCTACATAAAATATCTAGCATTAGAATCAAGGCAAAGCGGTCCGTCCTAATTGCCAGAAGCACTTTTGAGTGTGCTTTTGATAAGTTTAAGTATTAATAAATCAAGCACTGAGCAGTGAAATGCATTTGTAAAACTCTCTATCTCTGTCTACAGACAGAGAAACTCTATACGTAAGATAAATTAAATTAGAATAGAATCAGGTTTGTTTTAAAACCTGATTCTAAAAAGTTATAAACATGGTTTATTACTCCAAGCTCATTTTCACAACTTGTCGCTGGCAACCGGTCTGATCAGTTAAATATGTCATCAGTCAGACCACATCATATTAACCCCTTAAATCACAGTTTCAAACTCCAGGCATTGAGGTCCTGCATGTTTTAGATGAGTCCTTGATCCATCACAGCTGATTTAAATGGCTAAATTACCTCCTCAACATGTCTTGAAGTTCTCCAGAAGCCTGATAATGAACTAATCATTTGATTCAGGTGTGCTGAAACAGGGTGATATCTAAAACCTGCAGGACACCGGCCTTCGAGGCCTGGAGTTCGACACCCCTGCCTTAAATGCATGAGTGACTGAACCCTACACTCTTCCAATAAGTGGGTCAAAAATGACCCATGAGTTTTTGTCATTTTGCTTAAGAATAATCATTTGTATTATATTTTGTATTATAATTATATAATATATTTTATATTTAATCTTTTAAATATTTAGTATTTTTCACTTTTTTAATACTTTTAACATTTTGAAAACATTTACAAAATTAGGAAAGAAAAAATTACACAACACCAATAGAACAATGTCAACATTCATATTGTGTGCGTGTGCGTGAGAGAGAGAGTATATGCATGTGTGTGAAACCTCTCTCTTTTCGTGCCTTGTCTCCTCGCTGTATGGAATTGTGACAAACTACCTGTATCTGGCTGTAATCCCCGCTCACATGTACATTGCATTTCCCACTTTACGAGCTTCATTACTTGGATCTGAAATCTTGTCTTTGGTCTGTCCTGTCTGCTTTTTCCTGTGGCTGAGTTGTGTCTTTGGTCACCCCGTACCTTCCCATTGGTTCATGATCAGGGTTTGCACTTGGGGGCAACCTTCCAGCCAACGTCTCATATGTGGTTTGGCAAACCTCTTTTGAGAGCTCAGTGAGGAAGACCTGTCATGTACTGGTGATACTGTTTTTGAGTTCAGGGTGGTGAGCTGTGAAAGGTGTAGGCATTCAAGATGGCAATGCCAAGATGTACCACAGCATCAAAGGCCTCCTCTATGTTTTACACTTGCAGGTGTAAGTGTCAACCATCTGGTCCACGGTGTCTACATCCTTTGGTCTTGTTGTAGGATGTGTTATTTTTTCCTTTGCTCAGAAGTACTGCAGCTATTCCTTTCTTTTTCACATAGCTGACCATGGTAATGCTGCCTGCCGCAAGAGAAAACACTGCAGAAAAAGTTGTCTGTGGTAATGTTGCATCTTGTCTTTTTGAATCTGACAATGTTTAACCCAGATTCTGATCGTCTTCCCCTGTTTGTCTCCCTGTGGAAAACATTCCAGATGGTGCGTAGGGAATGTTTGCATCACAAATCCAGAAGATCTTTATGTCATACTTGTCTGGCATGTACTGTAGACATTTGAACCCTGATCACTGAAGATGAACCAGTAACCTCTTCTTAAAGGTTACACTCTTTGTGGTCTACAATATATGTATTACAGATATTCACGGTTGATAAGAGGCAAAGGTTCCCATAAAAATTCATAGGAAATAAACGCCGATCATTTTTGACCCACTTATGGAAGCTTGGGGTTAATAATACAAAAACTACAATATTATAAAATGTATAAAAGGGTAAGTCAAAAGTTTGAATTGCATGGTATCAAGAACCTGTTTTTTGAGGAATGGTTGGATCATGAAACAGTAAAACCTTTTCATTAATTAGATACGGCAAGAAAACAATCTCACCGGGTCATTTTTGACCCACTTATGCATGTAAGGGTTAATCATATTGGGACTGACAGCAAAGACTCATTTTAATTAAATATCAATACTGGTGCAGTGACCCATGTCCAGCACCCAAAGGAAAAGAGGTCCACTTGATAAGAGCCTTCTCATCTTACCAGATACCAAAAAATCCTGAAAAGTGGACACGTATTTTCTAGGATGGAGACAAGTTAATCGCACACTCTGTGTTCTCAAGAGCTCCTCATTCACTGACACCTATCTTGTCATGGTCCTGGGCCATGTTGACCCAGCATTCTGTTTCCATGCGTCTTGTATTTTTCTTTATTTATGCCTTGGTTCCCAGGTTGTCCTGTTAAAATGTTCCTTATTTGATTACCCCCTGTGTGCCCCTCTGTGTATCTGTGAGCCCTCGTTTCCCCTCCTTGTGTTTCATTCAATGTTTTCCCCAGCCCGTTATGTCTGTTCGCTCTCCTCCTGTCTGCACCTCTGTGTACTTCCTGTTTTACTTTGACAGTCTCCCGTCAGTGTTGTGTTCACTCCTGCCGTGTCTCGTTATGATTATCTGTATCAGCTGTGTTCCCCGTGTGCTCCCACTTCCCTCGTTAACCCTCCGTGTATTTATGTGCATGTCTCCCTCAGTTCAGTGTTGCGTCCCGAACCTGTGTGCCTTTCTGTGTCCCCTCGGTCCTTAGTTTAGTTTTGCCGGTTTAGTTCTGTTTCTTTGTAAGGCCTGCAATAAAGCAGTGATTTTCAGTTCAGCTCCTGTCTCCGTGAGTTTTGCGTTTGGGTCCTCATCTGCCTTCACACAGCTAGTTCATGACATATCTTCCTCTACTGAACTCTATCCCTCAGTTTATCCATCCTGATCTCTCTCCCTCCAATCTGTCACTGTCCATCTTCCTCTATCTCACTTCCTTTACCATTCTTAGTATCCCTCGCCTCCTGTATTTCCCTTCCTCTCTCTTTCAACCCACTACTTTCTATGTTTCTTCTCCTCACAGCTAGTGTCCAACCATGAAAACGATATACTGCCTCTGAAGATGAAGTCAGCTTTTATCTGTGAAAGGAGACATTAGAAATTTACTAAGTCTTCACCCCCTGCCTTCCAGAGTCTTTCAGTCTTGAATCTCTGTTTCTATTTTAAGACTTCCTTCTTCACAATGAGTAAAGGGCAATCACCTATCATATTTCCTGCTTGCATTCTTCATGCCCAGTGTATTTTAGGCTGCATTGCCTGCTGCTGTCTCCCCTCTCATTTAGATATACCACCACTGATATGCTTGTAAAAGCTAGTCTTTTTCAAAGAAAACATACTGTGCTGTCCCTGTCAGATTGTGGATAACTGTAGTTTTGTCCTTTTCCATATACATTTAAAAATGAGAAACTTTCAAGCCTTGTAGACTTTCCTAACTTTATTTACTCATCTTCTACCACAATGAACAAAACTACAGCCTCCTTACTAACATTATAAACATTCTTAATGTTTCCCAGGGTTACTCATATAGTCACTTTATTGATAATAAATGAGTCGGTATAAGAAATGCATGCTATGTGTAGGCAAATCCATGTTGGCGATGATTTTGCAAGATGTTGTAAAGAGCTGTGAAAGTGCACCTTGGATTTAAGTGTGCATGTACGAGTGCATAATAACAGAGGAAGGGATGGATGTTGAAAAATGTGCACATTAGAAATCTTTAGCGTCTTATACATGAGAATCACTCTGCCATAAATCGACTAGGAAGGTGAACATGCTCGATTTCCCTGAACTGATTTTTATGTAATTCACGCTACAGTGTACTTGCCAAGAAGCCAGTGGTTCAGCCTTAAAATATGGTCAACAGGTGAGTTGTTTTGGACCAAGTATATACAGATCAGTGTATTCATAATTCATAAAAGCATCTATTTTACAAAATAAATTGCTTGACTTTGGGACAAATGAGCAGATGAGTAGTTGAAATGGAAATCTTTTGATTATTTACATTTCACACTACACATGAAGGATCTACTGGTAAAACAAAACAGGTATATTCATATTAATGAGGAGAAAACCATAATGTCAGTGCTATCACTTAGTATTCCTGCTCTTTGCACTAACCACCCCTTCCACACCCTCTGCAGCTGTTACTGCTCATCCCTGAGTCTCAGTCTTTGGAAGATGTTTCATGGATAAGCTCATTAACTTTCGGTCAAGAGGGAGACTCTTTGGGGCTGTTGCTTACTACAAAAAACCCCCAATCAAATATTTGTTGCACACAGTGCAGTCAACGATGAACTCGAGCCAATTATTATCTTTGTTTCTCCCCCACGGGGCCCCAGTGGCCTGACCTAACCTGAGATGGGAGAGGGTTGGACGTATTACATCGTGTATGCATTGGTCAAAGAGAGGGTTTTGGGAGTGCACAGAACAGCATGTCAAATGCCCCTTCGGGGAAGAAAAACAAAAAATATCAGCCACTCAGGGTTCCTGTCACCACAAAAACATCACGAGCTAATCTTAGTTTGTGATGGGGTTTTTTTTTTCTGTTACCATAAGAGCAAGCTTGCTGCTAACTATTAAGATGCCACTCCACATAACGGACCGTTGCCATAGAAACAAGCAATAAAGGAGTCTGGGAGAATGAGTCCTGTGGGGGAGAGTGCAAGCGAGGTTGTGCTCAAGGTCGTGTTTGCACTGACCCCCGCGGCCTTGTTACAATACAATATACGACCCATTTATGTCTCCATCTACTGTTGCGACTGACCTTGGTGTTTATGAGGCTTCTGCACCACAAAAAGGCCATCATACAATTGGCCTGATTCATGTGACATGTCGGCTAAACAACGGGCTTGTTACCCCAAACACACCCGCCTCGCTACCTCATACTGGTTCCTATATAACTGCTCACTAAGATATATAAGCTCGAAGCTCAAGGCGTTATTTTGACAGGTAGATTTAGTTACCTGTTACGATCGATGCAAGCTGCTGTACCAGTTAACAGATGTAGTACTTTATATGTTGGTGACATTTCCCAAAATGACATTATAGATTTTATGAAGCTCTATCCACCTTATTGGAGTTTTTCATATTAACTTTCTATTAAAAGTATAAAACATATTATAAATCATCACTCCCTGTTTATCTGTCACCCTTTCCTTTGATGCCTAAATCCTTTCCCATCCTTTTGACTGGTGCCTCAGTGATTTTAGAAGTCTTAGGTTGTGTATAAACCATTTCCTGTGACCGAGGAAGAAGGAGATGAAAGACCAGCAACACCAGACGTTCAAAAAACAGCAAACATCAGTGTTTCCTTTTGTTATTGCTTCTCGTCTGAGTTCAGCGTCTGCTTCCTCGACGCCTGTGGAGACTCGGCTGTTGCCGGTTACTTCAGCCTCAGGGAGGATGACAGCTCGTCAAGATGAGTGACAAGTGTGCGTCTAACAATACACTCAAGTCAGAGTGTTAAATAATGAAATAATTAAAACAAATAGTTGTTTTCAGAGTAAAAGACACTTAAGAATGTGTTACTGCGGCATCTGTCTTCATCATACTTATGCCATGTTGAATAGCTGAGCCCAACCTTTGGACACTTAGAAAGTATTCGTTTTTCAAAATGCATTTCATTCATTTATCTATTGAAGAGAAATTTAACAGGAAAAATCATTTGTCTGCAAAGCTGTTTAGGTTTTCAAAAGCGAGGATGAAGCTTCAATGGTATGCATACTGACTGCAGGAAGATTTAAAGTCAGCCTGTTTGTGTGACTAAATAACAGTCTCATAACCTTTTGGCTGTCTCATTCAGTTTCCACTTATATAAAAGTTTTTACCTTGATATATTGTGTCAATCTATAGGAAATTAAGTTAACGTGTACTTAAAAGGAAAAGCCAAACCAATGGTAATCTGGTTTTGTCTCCATTGGTTTCAGAACACTAAGGCTCGTTCACACTGCAGGTCTTAATGCTCAATTCCGATTTTTTGATCAAATCCGATTTTTTTGTCTGCTCGTTCACACTACAAATAAAATGCGACAGCAAACGCGCTCTAGTGTGAACGCTCAAAGCGGCCCGCATGCGCAAAAGAAGACGTCACACACAACGCGCTCTGTTTAGACCCAGAGCAACAATATTGTTTGACTGATGGCCCTTAATATAAAGACTTCGGACTTCACGTTTCCCAATTTTTGCTTTAAGTTATTTTGTTATTTACATAATAATGTAAATAACCTAATAATGATCCTTATTGCTGTTTTAGAGAGGAGCTTCAAAGGATAGTTGCAGATTTCTGTCAGAATCTGCAGATTATACAATATAAATAAATGTTCACGTTTCTCCAACGTTGTCTTCCCAACAGTTTCACCGGATGGCCAGGAAGCGTTCGCGATGTCTTCCCCGGCGCTGATAATTGGCGTCTGTCTTGTGTCGGTGACGTAAAAGACGGATTTAATGTGACGTGACCGTTCAAACAGCAGTCGCTTTCTAAAACATCGGATATGTATCGGATTCAGTACCACATACGAAAGTGACCCAGATCGGATTTGAAAATATCGGATTTGTGCCGTTCACACTGTCATACCATGGTCGGATATGGGTCGCATAGGGTCAAAAAAATCGGATTTGATGCGCTTTCGCCTGCAGTGTGAACGGAGCCTAATTATTGGAAGTCAAGGTTTTTCCTGTTTTAGGCTCTGACATGCTGCCAGGTGGTGTAAACTACTTCATCTCTGCCACAGACAGTCATTGATGCCAACCAGTCATCGCTAGTTGATATAAAACATGCTACTGTTGCTAGAGACACCACATTTTACGTGTATCCGTCCATCTATTATCTTTCAGCTTATGTGAAGTCAGGTTATGGTAGCAGCAAGTTAAGCAGGATATTACAGACATCCATTTTGTCAGCAATGTGTGTGAGTTCCTCTTGAGGGTTTCCCAGGTGCTCCCAAGCGGAGCTCTATAATCTGTCTCTGTGTGCGACAGAGCCCCATTGCTCAGAGCCTGGCCACCGGTTGCTCACCAGTGAGCACCACTCAAAGGTCTGACTGCAGGAAAGGGAGGATGTTCCTATTCCAGGCAAAGTGCTGTATGTCTGATTATTTCAGTTGTTGGCTTGTTTTGAATCGCTCTTCCTCCGGCCCCAGCCTTGGGAGATGCCACCATAAGATCGCAGACAAAACAGCACTCCGGTTCACAGGGACACACAAATCCCTGCACAGCAAACCACTGATCAGTTCAGTTTATCAGTTAACTTCCTATGAAGTGCTTGTATTTGAAATTGCAAATACACTTCAGGCACATAAAAAGAAGCGTCTCTAAAATGAAGCCAGTCTCATTTGGCAGCCTTTATATTAACATGAATAAAATTTGTGGTTATGGTTTAAGGTTTGTGCAAACAATCTGAATATCGCCGTAAAACAAGAAATATTCCCTTTAATATCGGGCACTTCATACTCGGGGATGAGCAAAGTGTACTTTATGATGTTGAATTTGATGATTAAACTGGTGAAAAAACATTAAAAAAATCGTTCCCTGAACATATCAGGGAAGTAGTTTTGATTCAACTTTTCTTGGCAGGTTTAGAAGCTGTTTATTCAGTAGCTTGGCAAATAAATTCTCTCCATATATGCCTTTTTTTGTGTTTCTCTGAACACACACACAGAAACGCATCCTCCCACTCACAACCACACACTTTCTGACTTCATTTTCTCCTCTGGCATACTTGATGTTTCTTTATTTCCAATAAAAAATCTTATATTGATTGCTTTAGTTTTCTGTTTTTATTGGTTTGAATTGAGACTCATTTTCCTTTATGATTTTCAGCAATGTAGTTTTCCATTTTGATCCCCAGTTTGCGTCTCCCTAAGCCTGACGTTCCAACATTTTTCCAGCATTCCCCCTGAGGTTGTGGCACAGTATGGGTCCCAGCTGCATGGATCAAGTGTTAGTGCATCTCGCCGTTGCCATCACAACCTCATAAGCCGTAGACATCTCTGGTTGCTGAGCATGAGGATATATGTTGTATTTACACAGAGAAAGAGCAATGTGGTGATTTAAAAAGAAAGAAAAACACACACCCACACACTAATATACACACGGACAAACTGCACACAAGATGACAACGCTTCATTTGGAAATTCAAAAGCCACATTCAGAGCGGGGAGATGTTTGAGCTCGGGTGTCATTTTGTATGAATAATTCCTTTTATTTGATTATGCACTTTCAAAAGTTGGCTCTTTTGATCAAAACGGTGTCAGAGTGTTCTCAGGTGCGGCTACGTCCTTGTAGCGTTGCATTTTATGGGATGCCGTATTTGAGTTCTGTTCGAAAATGCTTTAAATTCACTCTGGGGAAACATACATAAAAGTTTTCATTTTCCACATTTCTAAAGCACGGAGAATCTGTTTTGTAAAAGTGTAAAGCTGCCAGGGTCACACTGTTCTGTTAACTTTTTATTTCTTTTGCCCTTATTTGCTACATCTGGGTAAGAAGCACAATTTGCTGATTCGATTATTGGATCGAGTCAACAAGCTTTGTTCTTGCAAGTGCCCTTCAGCAAGACGTACCAGAAGATGCCGATTGTTCGGGTGTGAATGTATGAGAAACAAAGTACTGTAGTGTGTCTCCAAAAGTTGATTCTGTTCATCTGGACGTAGCGTTTTCGGGGAGAAACGTTTCGTCAGTCATCCAAGTGACTTCTCCAGTCTCAGTTGACTGCAGGTTTCCCCAATCTTATAAACAGCACATTTGCATAATAACTGAAACCAGCACACTGAAGGAACAATGGGCTGTGAGGTCAGTTCCTTAATCACAATTATGCAAATTCTCATGACCATTGATCAACAACCACTGACCAAAACCCACTGATCAAAGACCACTGATCAATGGCCATGAGTACCATTGACAGAGAGTTGGGGAATGGCTGCAATCACAGCATTGTAAGATGGCGAAAGATGTACCCTTAGGCCCCCTCCTCGATTCAAAGATGGTCTTTCCCTTTTCACGTAAATGGCCTCCTTGACTCCACGCTCAAACCAGCGTTCCTCCCTGTCCAGGATGTTACATCCTCATCCTTGAAAGAGTGTCCACTAGCCTGTAGATGTGGTTTCTTTGTGCTTTGAAGTCTAATTGTTGTTGTTAACTATTGAAATGTCATCTATGGATGAAGCTTTAAAAGTGGGGAATGTTTTAATAGCATTATAAAATAAAATGAAGGCTTAAAATTAGCAGTTAAGATCTTAAAGTAATCAAGCAGTGTTACCTCCTCAGTGTTGGTAAACAAAGGTATTTTAAGGGTAGTTGCGGATTGGTTTTACTTCCGGACCCTTCAAGAAATGTTCATCTTCTTAATACAGTCTATTAAAAAGACTAGAACTGCTTTCAGAAATAATCACCATTTATAGCGAGAAGCTGAAAATGCACACAGTTCTAAGCATGCAGAATCACAGCCACATGGTGTGAATGGGGAGCAGAAGGTTGGTTGTTTTGGTTGTAATAATTTACAGAAGGACGGGTTATGAAGAAGCTAATGTGAGAGTCTGCATCCTTGTTTTCAGTTTCTCCGTTTTGCCCTTTCTACATGTCACTACTAATACGAGCTCCTGAATATGTTCACACTGGAAGACATTCTTATAAAAGGTCAGTTTTCACCGAGTTAAAACTATGTTTGCATGTGTATGAGGCCTTATCACAGCCCCGATGGACAGGAGCATTCATACAATCGAGTTTGGTAGCACAAGCAATCTGACATTTGTGAATTCTGTTGGTAAATTAAAATCAAGTAAACTAGAAATTCCCTTTTTAAATTCTGGGACTCTACTTTGTGGCCCTTAATAAATTGAGAAAATAAAAGGACAATTTCTCAGCCTTTAATGTTTTCCAGTGGACTTCAATGGCTCTGTTGTCCCTTGATTGACGGGACAGAAGTACTTTAGCGTTACTCTGGTTTTGATGATCACCTAAAGCACAGTAATAGCGATAGTTCTACAAGTATCTAAATAATATGTTTTCAAATGCAGAGCAGCACTGAGATGTTTAGTGTTTTTTTAATTACTGTTAATGTTCCTGACCTCTCGCGCCAAATATTGATACATTTTCTTCATTGACGTAGCGTAAATAAACGAGATGCTGTAAGACCATTTTTCTTCATAGACTTGATAGAAATCCTTTCCATTCATTCAACAGTCTTCTCTTCTTAACAACACAAAATGAAGAAAGAAAGAGAACATGGTGCAATTATCAGACGACGAGCATGTTGATGATAAGCTACTTAGTAATCAGGGCCTCTTAATATGTATTTATTGGAAGCTAATAGACTGTGGGCTCATGAATATGCAACCATTAGCAGGTAATTGCTAATTAATTAGCTTTGCACACTCATCCAATTAGAGAAATATGAGGCCATTAAGGAATAACAGATCAGTCGTTAGTGTCAAATATGCAAATAAATGTTTACTCATTAGGGGGAAATCTATCCAAGTAAAATTATGGGGTAGTGTTGGGAGTTTTTGTCCAACTTGGCAGAATGAATAAAAGATTAAATTGCCTTAAAGCCAAAACAAAAGTGTAAGTATCCATTTTGGAGATGTTTTGCTTCCTGAATTCATTAGTTAGTATTTCAACAAACTTCTTTCCTCCATAATAAAGATCCAATAGTTTTAAAGCTAAATGTTAGCTTGACTGATTACTTGTATTAATCATTAATTTGCTTAAATTTCATGCCCAATTCTTTTTGTTATGTTTTCTTCCAGTGGAGTATATCTCAATTTACAGTGTAGCTCTTCATCTGCTTTCAAAGACAGCTCGGCTGTGGGCTGCTGCACAGTGCAGCACTGAACTTTTAACAAAACCTGAATAGGGTTTCTCATTTTATTCTGCACGAGCTAAGACAAAAATACTTCTGAGCTCCGGCTTCTGCAGGAGACGCAGGGAGAGAAGGAAAAGCAAGGTTTGGCTCAGTGGAAATGTGACAGACAGAGAAGTTTTTGTTTCAGTGAACGGCTTCAATACGGTTTTTAGGTTCTGCTGCTGCACACATACTGTAAGTTATTTTTTTCTCCAGTCAAAAAAGAAGGAAAATTGATATTGAGCGTTGTTACAGTGCTGAGATTTCATGCTCAGTTCCTTCTTTTAGTCACATATGAGTAATATTTAATTAAATAATAGATCGAGAATTCACATTTTTTCAGAAAAATAGCTTCTTTTTTTCTTCTATTAATAAGGAAGATGATGTAAATTCATCTGAAGGAATTCCAGATTTTCCAGATAACTGATACAAAAAACACATCAGACAAAAAATAGTATTTAAAGTGTTTTGACATGCTTTCATTGTGACAGCAAACTATTGCTATGACTTGTAAAATTACTGTCAGCAGATCCTCTTCGGATTTCAAATATTTTTGCCCATCTAACAATAAATGCCACACTAAGGTGCTGTGTAGATAGATATATACAGCACATGCTAGGAGACATAATAGGACACTCTGTTGCTACAAGTTACTATCGCATGGCAACAAGATCACAACTTAATTAGGCATGTGAGTAAGATATTAAAGTCATGGCCATGAGTTAAGAACGTATGAGCGTGAGGTATACAGTCATGAAAAACCTTTATTATTGCATGGCCATTCTTTATTATCGGGTCAAACGTCACAAAGACACTGAGAGATGTTGTGATTCTATCCTACAATAATAATAATAATAATAAAACCCAGCCATCCATTCGCTTCTGCTTATCCTTTTCAGGGTCACAGGAGGGCTGGAGCCTATCCCAGCTGTCTTGGTGCAAGAGGCAGCGTACACCCTGGACAGTTCACGAGTCTGAGCAGAGCTAACACATAGACACAGACAAGAATTCGCACTCACATTCACACCTATGGGCAATTTAGAGTTTCCAATTAACCTATCCCGACTACCTGCATGTCTTTGGACTGTGGGAGGAAGCCGGAGTAGAAAGAAACCATGCAAACACAGCAAGAACATGCAAACTCCCCACAGAAAGACCTGATGGTGGAATTGAACTCAGGACCTTCTTGCTGTGAGGCAACAGTGCTAACCACAGTAACGAACACTGATAATAATAATAATAATAATAATAATAATAATAATAATAATAATAATAATAATAATAATAATAATAATAATAATAATAATAATAATAATAATAATAAACATACCTTGTTGACATCTGAAAGAGACAAAGAACAATAACATCCTAAAAGCCATAGACAATAGAAAACTGGTGCTCATTCACCAAATATATTTATCTTGGCTTCATATTGTGTCTCAGAGTCAAATGGAAATGCCCATACATGCATTTGTTTCATCACACCTTGATTATTGTAATTCATTATTCCTTTGTCTGAGCAAAGAATCCCTGGAAACGACCCAGAATGCTGCTGCGAGGCTGGTCCTCTAAAAAATCTCATGTGGCATCAGTGCTGTTCTCTTTACACTGGCTCCAGTAAAATTTTAGGGTTGAGTTTGGGATTTTGGTGATCATTTTCAAAGCTCTGAACGGTCAGATGCTATATTAATGAACGACTTAATCCACATGTACCTGCTTGGGCCCTGAGGTCATCTGATCAATGGTTTTTGGCTGTACCTCGGTCTGGGTTAAAGACAAAAGGAGACTGTGAACTGTTGAAGTCGTGCCTCTCAAGTTGTGTATTTCACCTCCACTGAACTTTAGATCTGTACATGTTGGTGATACCTTTAAAAAGAAGTTTAGACCCACCTGTGTAGGATTGCCTTTTATTGTTTTTATCCATTTGTACAGTTAAAAAAATAATAAAGGTAATTACTTACTTCAGAAGACCAATCCCATGAACATGTAGGTCCGTAAGGCGACACAAGATCAGATAAGTAACTTTGTGCTTATTTTGATTCACATTGATGCTTATAAAAAACACTGGTCACTGTAATGTACTGTGTGTAAATAGCGTGCCACCTCTGGGCACATTTTATCAGATACAATTGAGTCATATGCAAAGAAGGGTCACTGTTAAGATCAGGATATTATAAAAGGACACATACATTTTCATAACATTCTGTGTTATTAAATAAGCCAAATATTCAACTTGATCTGCCACCGTTTTGGTCATTATCCAGAATTTTGTCTACACATGTTTCATATCTAGCCATGTATTATATTAGCCATATGAAACTTGCCTGTTGTACTGAGTAAACAACTGTTTCCCTATCATGTAGCTGTGTATTAGTAAGTCGCAGACAGAGATTAGTTATAACATTTCCACACCTTATTAACTTGCAGCTTCCATTTAATTATCTCATTATCATGCATTACTGGCTCATGATCACTAGTTATTGATCTTTGGGGTTCACATTGCCAGTGTGGACGCACAAGGTTGATTTTTGTTGTTGATGTTTATTTGTTGTTTTTTTATTTTCACCACCAACACGGAGCTAATTGTTTCTTATTTTTTATTTCAGTTTAAAATGACCCGGCTGTTTCTGAACAGAGATTGAAACTATTTAATGAACCAGCCAGCTCATGTTCTACAGTAACAAAGTTGCCTCCAAGTGAAGGTCAGCGATGTGTAAAAGAAATGACAACAAAAGTTTGTTCTCAAGGAAAAAGCTCCTGGTACACACACGGTTTTATGAAACCAGCTTAATGTTTAGACAGTTAAAAGGCAAAAGGACAAAGATGTGTGTGAGGAGTGAGTGATGGAAACAGATTGCTTTATTCCCTTGTGAGCATGATTAATTAAAATCATGGCATCAGAGCATTCGGGCTGAACTAAATTATAATAAAGAAAATAAAGATTTTAACAAATTTGATAATAAATAACAATGACTGCAATAATAAATGACCTGGAAACGCGAATCAACTCGTTGAAAACTAACTGATATTGATCTAAACATTTAAGTTTATGAACACATCTGCAGCAGATTTAAATCAGTGATCAATTCCAGAATGCATGAACATGTAACTGTTATTCCTTGTAGAAAAAACAAGCATGGTGTCTTGTCATTTTGGTTTATTCTGTACTTACCATTTAGAATTTCACTACAGATGTAATTTAGTTTTCTGGTCATATGATGTATAGTCTGGCAGCCAGCTGGCCAAGTGGACGAGCCATTTACCAGTTAGCTAGTTGGGTCAGACAGATTTAGATAATTAGCAGCACATGTGACAGCGTTCTGGCTCAAACCATTGATTTGGCGGGGCTAATGCATGAGCAATCATGCCATAGAATTTTGATTAATTTGTTAGTAATAGATAGATATATCATATAGCTATGTTTGAAAACAAAGAACAATAAAACAACAAAATCAGCTAGGGCTGTAGAAACAAAAGTAGGATTGTATCGATCGCAACCATATAAAGAGAGCAACAAGATCAACAAACTTCAGCAATCTGAGCCTCGGCATACAAATAAAGCTTCAGCACATCTATAAATTAACCCTGACATTTCACTGTGGCCTAAAATAAAAATAACATTAGATTTCTTTCTGGCTTTTCCACATTTTTCTTCTTTTTTGTGGTAAGGAGGAGAAATATAAGACTCTCCTTTCCCTCTGACGCATTGAAAACTAAATGAATGTATTCTTTCTTCAAAGCATTATGTAAATGACGACACTCTCAGGATAGGGCTCCTTGAGGACCCGCTGCAGTAGTAGTTGCAGCGGTGCTGAGAGTTTGCTGTTTATATATTTCTTTTCCTTTTTTGCCGTTATCTTCATAGCTGTGGCAAACGCCCTGTAGTTCTGTCGTGTAAAAGAAGGCCGAAGAAATTTATGCCTTTAATCAAGGAAGTTGCGTGGCCTTGGAGAGATGTTACACTGTGACACTGTGCAAGTCACCCCCACTGCTGGCACATTGTGCCCTGCACGTGTGGGTTGGTTGAAGGAGTGTGTTCACTGTGGTCTCAAGTGTCATCTTAGGAAGAAGAAAATGGCAGACAGTAAAGGAAAAATGTTGTAAACTCTCCTGGAAATGTAGTTTCTCATGAGCAGTGATGCCCATACAGCAACGTGGAATAAAGACCACCAGAAGGAGAGAAGAACACAGAGTGCCTCAGAGTTTTAATTTAATTTACATTCTCTTTAGCTTTAACAGAAGACAGCACTCACCATCTTTACCAGAATACATTTCATGGTGTGCGCGTCTATGTGTGTGTGTGTGTGTCCACTGTGATAGCTAAAACTTGCAACTGACACATTCCACGGACCAATTTAGAGGCATGTTTATCTCCACTTAATGAATTTAAGTCCTGAATTCCATCTATTCCTCATCTAAACTGGTTTCCACCAGCTCATAGGAAAAACCCTTCTTCAGTCATCAGACTTTTTTCGGACTCCTGCTTGTTGATGGGTATGTACTGAAACCAACAAATGATTTTACAGCTCGTTTGTGGAAATGATCTGTCTGCAGCTGCTAGAGGACAGGCTGATGAGATTGCTGAGTGTAAACCCCATTAGGCTACAAAACGTTGCAGACCTGTGTTTGGTAACAAACACCTCACTCCATCAAGCCCTTTCCCAAGAAAGTCTATAATTATAATTATAATGATGATGCTGATATGAAAGTTTTTAATGTTATTTGACCACTCCAGATAATAAGAAGTACTTTAACAGTAAGGCCACTGAGGTTCAAAGGTTGTTTTTTTTTGTTCATAGTACGGCATAGTATGTTCCATCTATCAAACTGGAGGCAAAGGTTTTATTACCAATACTACATACAGGCAGTGGGACCTTGACAATGTCTAACCACCAGCCTATATTTTTGCAGCCTCTAGTTGAAAATAGTGTAAAATAGCTACTTATTTTCTCCGTATTTTGTATTATATGTGCTAAACATGAACTAATCCATAAATTTTTTGTAAGTGTTTCACATTTTGCTGTGAGACTTTTCTTTCTTAGGCTACAAGCTACAAAAAAGAAACTAAAACACATGCAGATCAAGGAGAATTTAGTCATATTTTTCTTCCTAAATCTGATTAAATGCATCTGAACATACAACAGACTGTGACATCTTTTAACGTAAGGACTATCAATTGCATAGCAACTATGTAACATCAGTCGAATGAACAAAATAAAATGCTGATTCTTGTTTTTTATGTGAAGCTTAATCAAATAAATTACACACTAGTCAATTTTCCTACTTTGTTGTTACTTTGAAACATTCTACGACAAAGGCAATATGCATATGTTTAGATTCTATATGATTTAATACAGACACTAAAGTATAACCACCTTTTAATTATCATCAACCCACCAGCCAATGGCAGAGTCTTGTTTGTACACCTACCTATTACCTATTACACATTTAATGCTAGATAATCAGTGTTTTGTCAACTGAGCTGAATTAATCAGAACATTTCCCTCCGGCCTAAACAAGAAAAAAAAACTCAAAAAGAAAAGTACAGAAAAACATTCAGACGGAGCATTGTCACTGACTTTATGTCATGCTGTGCTTGTGTTGTCGGTTTATTTGTTTGTTTGTAGTGTTTATGCATCTGACATCAGTGTACAGTAGAAATGTTCTTGTAAATCTTTAAATGCCAATATTAACTGACAAAAAAAAAGAGAGACAGAAACAGGACGGCTGTGAAGTTGAATATGCCGTTTTATCTATCTTTAATGTGTGTGTTTATTTATTTACCGATTAAGTTTCTTTCACTCTGCATAACTGTAATATCATATTTGTTTTATCTGATAGGTCTGTGTTTGAAAAGAATGAAAAGAGAGCAGAGTTGAAAATACAGATAATTTTTTTTCCTGTAAAATGTTCAGTTATCATATTTATGAAATTATTTTCTGATATATTAAAAAGAGGATGAGAGAGACAAAGAGACAAGATGTTAGATATAAAGAGAGACGCGATGATCTCATCAGGAATGATCTCATCGGTGTATATCCATGGAGACTATGTGGGTGTATGTGTGTCAGACTGACTGGGTGACTCCTAAGGGGGAGTTAGGGGGAGGTCAGGCATTGAAGGAAGGGAGTTGCCTTGTCTCTTGTCTCTCCCTTTGCTTCACCAACCCCCAAACATACACACACACACACATAACCCCACATTCACACACTCACACACAGAGTGCGCTTTTGTGTTTGACTTTGATCCCTCGCTGTTGTCAACATCTAAAAAGTCTACTGTCAGTCGGAGCAATGCAGTGTACAGCTAAAGAAAAGGTACTCGTGTGTAGAGATGACAACAGGAAATGTGGGGGTAGTATGCTTCTTCACGCTGTAGATATTTAATAAAGTAAATGACTAATTATGAAAAAGTTAAATGACAGTGATGGGCTAAAGCAAATGTGAATTTTCAGAAATATTTTGAGTCTTAAAAATTGTAAATTTGTGCAGCCTACTCACATGATATATGAAAGGTAATTACTTTAATTTGAAGCTGTGTTGCCCTCCTTCTAATATATCTATTAAAAATGGTGAGGAGAGCAGATTTTAAATTGTTCTTTTCCACATTTTTGGCAGCTCCTTCATTAGGCCTAAATGTGAAAAGATGAGGAAAAGAGACTGCTCCGTATTGGAAGGATGACAAACTTTCTGTCATTTTCTCGTCAAAAGTAACCAATTAATAATCCAGACATGCTCTACTGGAGCAGATCATTTAGATTAGAAGTTCTTTTCCTTATAGATAGCCACACATGATGCATTTTATAAGCATCACCCAAGAAGAATGGCAGTACTAAATAAATTTGAGAGTATGTCCGTTGACAATGTTATTTTACTTTTAATCCTGCGTTCTTCTCCAATAAGAGCTGATGGACAGGCTTCAAGAATCAAAGTGGTTTTGATCATTCTCTGTAGCTTTCATTTCTCTGGAATTACTCCAGTATCAATTGCGTAGGTTGTTTTTTTTAAAAAAAAAAAAAAAAAAACACACACAAGGGAAAATTGTAGAGAGACAGGAGATTTGGTTTGAGACCAAATTATATAAAATCATTGGCTCTTAAAGTAAATTTGCTTTGATTTTACTATCTACTCAAAAGTTAATGATGGATATACAAAGGTGTATGGCGTAGTGCTGGAGCTGGAAAGGAGGAGGGTAAACTCCTCAAACGAAAAGCTTGTTCAAGGCAGAAATCCCATAATTGCATGATTTTATTGATTCTACGCAAGATAATGAGCTCTGATGAAACTGAGACTTAACACCGGGGTATTTCTGTAGATACAGCAGCAAAGAAATCCAGCTTCACACACTAGCTGTTTCAAGCCAAGAAACAATTATAATTTTAATGCATTTGCACGATGTAATGAGAGTAAGAATCTCTACACAGTTGCAGTTGTTGAACAGTAGCCATGCCCAGAAATACAGAGAAACTGTGTCTTTCTGCGGCTTCTAGACGTCACTGGCTGAAACTAAAAAGCAGTCTTTGTTTATGAGCTCATTTTGTCTTTTTCTTGTTGCTTGCATCAGTGCAGAGTGGATTGGAGGAAATCAAGGACGTCTCTTTCAATCTATGTTCTGTCATTTGTGTGAGGTTAAAGCTGATTCAGTTCAACACAGAAAGACTCTTCAAACATTTAGTCCTTTAAAAAGCAGCGAAACACAGAGAAACCTTCATCGTCTTTAAATTAGATGCTAACATCGATGCATGGCTAAAAGTATTCATCTTCACCTCCACCTTAATTAGCTTAGCTTTTAAATCTGCAGTGATAAACACAGAGGTGTGAAAAGCCATGATAGCACACGTTGTTCACATTTCAAAAATATACAAAGATGTGTTTAGTCTTTGGCAGACTCTTAGTCAGAAAAACCACAATAAGTGTTTTGCTTTTTCTCCAAATGTCTTTTTGGTTTTACACAAACACTTTCGACATGCCTGTGGTTTGCCAGTCTCAACATTCATCTAAGATTAGTCTAATGCTATTGCCGTTTCACAAACACAAGCCAGTTATTCATATTTCTTTTACTTCTTTTTTCTTTTGCTAGTACACACTACCCACTCTTTGTAAGTACACTTGTACAACTGATTGTTAACACGAATAGTCAATCACACAATCACACAGCAGAAATTCAGTTCACTTAAGCATGTAGACAAGGTCAAAACAAGCTCAAATTGAACACCAGAATGGGGAAAGAAATGTGCCAGACAGGGTGGAATGAGTACTTCTGAAAATGGCTTGAGAAAGAGAAAATATCCAGTGAGTAGCAGTTCTCTAAACAAAAATGCCTTGTTGATATCAGATGGAGAATGGCTAGACTGCTTTGAGCTCATAGACAGGCAGCTAAGAAGAGAAAACCGCGGCTTCAATTCGCACCAAAACTGGACAATAAAAGACAGAAAAAAAAGGTACCTGCTCTGATGAGTGTCGATTTCTGTTGCAACAGTTGGATGATAGGGTCACAATTTGCCATAAAACAACATGAAAGCATGGATCCATCCTGCCTGTATCAGTGGCTCATGCTGGTAGTGGTGGTGCAATGGGGTGGGGAATATTTTCTCGCTGCAGTTTAGGCCTTTTGCTTCCAGACAAGATTTTTTTAATGCCACAGCCAACCAGAATATCTACTTTACTCCTAAAGCAAGTATATACCGTTATACTCCCAAAACTCAATCTTACAGCTGAAAAGTGCAATTATCTGATAAAGAATATGGCTTGCTGTGACGCAAATTGAACTAACAGCATCTGACACCCTGGAATGAGAACGTATTGTCTATACCTAAACAGAAATCTCTATCTCTCAAGTGAAACGCAATGACGTGAGTTAGCATCAAGTCACCATATAAAACAAAAGATCTAATCCAAAAAAAACATTTAACACTTTCTATCTGATTTCATTTTTTTCCTGAGACCAGGCTACGCAGCCAAAAACAACACTGCTGTATCATGTGAAGGAACCGGGGGCGTGAAGACGTATTATTTGTATACTGTACATCAGAGCTGTAGTTGACAAACTACCTGCAAAGTTTTTGACAGCTCATAAAATGAAGTGGTAGCAAAACTATCAGCTAAATATTTCAACATGTTCACTTTGTCAATGATGTCTTGTAAATATTTGATTCTTGGATTCATTTCACTGTCTTCTCTATGAGAGAAGAGTTCAGAAGACGCAGGTATTCAGCCTAAAGAAGAAGAAAAAACAACCAGAGGGCAAAGCAGATCAGGCATCTTTGTACAAGTTTGTCTGCGTGTGTGTGTGCGTGTGTGTGTTTAACCTAAAAGACAAATGAAGAGGATTAAATAGAATAAGCAGGTGGAGGACAGAATGTTCAGACAAGCTTCATGTGAGTTTCCAGCACTGGGAAAGAAGCGCTGTCTAATCTTTCTGGGACAATTTGATTGCTTTTTATATAATTATTCAGTGAATTGCTTTATTCTATACCCAACAGTTAGACCAAAACATCTACAAAAATCGAAAAAGCTTTTTTATTACCACAGTTGCACGTTTTTATCTTTCAGCATATGTTCAGGCAGAGCGGTGCACAAGGTGATAGCACACATATAAGAGTAAAGAGGCTCAAAGGGTCTGGTTAGGCATTAAAGCAAAGCATTATGGGGTGGATACAAGGATCCAGTATTACAGAAATGAAACTGTGGAACCTCAGAGACAAACAGCGCACTATTCTTCCCAGAGTGCAACCTCATGTCACACTAACACTTGTCTGTTTGCACTCTCATGGCCTCGGGCTGGATACTTCAGAATGAGCACAGAGCCGTGTGTGTGTGTGTGTGTGTGTGTGTGTGTGTGTGTGTGTGTGTGTGCATGTGTGTGTGTGTGTGTAATACAGATTAAGGTCAATAGCTGTGCACACCTGACCTCCCTACAGCTGAGCCTTGTAGAATATCATGGTGCCCCGTGCTGTTATATAATGTAAAACTGACTGACTCTCATTATTACACCACTCCATCAGGGACATACAAGAGTGTTTATTTTGTATTAATTTTTTTTCTGCAAGTCTCTTCTTGTTTTTCCCATAAGATATGTCCATGCTGTTGGCAAGAAACAACATAATATTATAAACAACAAAAGATTTAATGACATACAAACAATATATACATATTTTCACATAAACCACCCTTCTACAATGCAGCTTGAAGAAATAAAATATACATCATATCATGCCACGTTATTTGTTGATGTGTACTGATGTTTAATTAACAAACTAATTCAACAAAGCTGACTGTTAAATGCAGCATCCTCATCCCACACAAACTGGAAATGGAGAAGGTTCCCCTTCAAAGTAAAAGCTGTGCCTCAATGCTGGAACCTTCTCCACTTACAGTTTGTGCCACATTTTCCATTTTTCAGTAGCTGGCTGGGGAATACATTTTTCCCGAGCAACAGGTGGTTGCCAGGGGGTCACTGACCAGTCTGAAGAAGGTTGACGTAACTGGGACTTTAGCAACCATTTTCCCAGCAACTGCAACCTCCAGCAATCGCTCCCACCCAGCTACAGAATACTCATTTTTCCCTGACCAGTGACTGCCAGATGGTGGTGAATCAGACCCCAGACCTGTGTGACTGGAGTCTTATTCACTTGACCCCGATGGTCACATGTCCAGAAGGGTTGAAAAGCACTTTTTAGATCATTTGATTGGAGGTCTTGTTGCTTCTGTCTTTCTCTATTTGCAGACTATTTTCGGAGGTGTCCTAATGTTGAAAATAACAACTAAAGTAATGGATTTGCTGCTGTGACTGTGCACATATGTCCTGATAAATTGCTCTCCAACATATATTTGCATTATGGTGCCACATTATTATGACAGCTTCTGTGCATAATCTGTGTTTTAAAACCTTTTATAGCAATCATCTAACAAAGACTTTCACACTCAGATAATCTCTTGAGGATCTGACTTCATTTTTTTCCTTTGTTACCAGAGAACAAAACGCTCAGCTCCCCACCAGTGATTCTGGTGATTTAGTACACTAATTCAAGGTTTAACCAGTGCTGGATCACAAAAAGTTTGTTGGACTAATTTAAATGCTACTCTACCACTGCAACTGTAATCCTCACACTCCATTAAAAACATGAAATCAATGTTTTCACCTAATTCTGCAGTGTTTCGTGTAAATTATAGGTCCTCCTCAGTCTTTTCAGACAGTAAGACATGTCTGTTTCTGATTAAATTTCTACTGCAAGTCGTCATCTAAGTGACTGAAATGCCAAAACACACAATCTTTTTTCACTTTTTCTAAACATTTGTTAGAGCTGCTAACTGAAGTAACTTTAAATCCGACACAAGAAAAGATCTGTAAATACATCACATCCTTTTCATCTGAAGCTCAGTAAAGAGGTGATCCCCGCTAAGTTTTCACCAGCCAAAAGCTAAATATATGTTGGGTTTAAAAGTCCATTAAAGAAACTGTAAAGTAACCCTAATTTGAAGTGAGTAAAGAGGGGGAGGGTAGATGGACTTCAAGGCTGTCTTAGCTTCCCCATCCACTCGTGTTGGCAGCTAACTGGAGTAATTGGTATGTGGATGAGACAATGATCAAACGAAACCTTCACACCTCCATCACACTTAATGAAAGCTCAACAAGCAAATACAGAACTGCCAGATCCTTTGTAGTCCCTCCACTGTGAGAGTATATGTGTTTTAATGTGTCTGTTTTTCAATACATACACTCCTTGTTTGTGTGTCTCCGAGTGTATGTGTAGCTGCTCAGATCCACTGTGATTGCTTGAGTTATTTTTAAGGCAATTATTTTGGTTTTTGGCAGCGTCAGTCAATCCGGCATTATCCAGACTGACACAGATTGCATTCAGATAAGTCATCTAATGGCACAGATATAATAAGTCAACGCCGAGACAATTTTTTTAGATTTCTGCTGTTTGTGTGTGTATGTGTTTGCTGTTTTGGCTTAGTTTTTGAGGCAATATAACACCTCAAGGGTATTGAATTCAATTATCTACAAAATTATAGAGGAAAACAAAATTCACAATGTGTGTATTTCATGGAAAAGTAATTATTCTAGTCTCTTGGGAGTTTAGACAAAGAACAATCCTCAGCATCCTTCTAACACTGTTACTGCTGCTGCTTGTCGGTCTGTGTATGTGTCTGGAGAGCTGGGAAGTAGGAAATGGGGTTGAAAACATTGTTGACAGTGGGTTATCACATCCTCAGCTTGTGTCAGTCATGTAATCATTGTTTTTACATTTGAGATATTTGTGTTATTCTTCCAAATAAAAAGAAAACAAACAGAAAAAAAACATATAGTAAGTGTTTATGACTTGTATGTCTCATTTAATCTCTTATTCGTGCCTTTTTTTGCATTTTGCACATGAAATTTAATTAGCAGAAACAGGATATATCGTGTACACACAATATTGTTGGTGAGAAAACATCAAAAAGGGCATTTAGTTAAATAACTGAACAAGTAGAGTATCACATATAATATGTATTTACTGTTTCTTGGTTGACAGCAGTAAAGATAATCATTTTAATTAATTTAGTTAGAGCAACATCTCATTTACAATGATGCCTGATAAAACAAAAAAATACAATTAATTAAGGACACAAAATTTAGGTAGAACAAGCGAATCAGTTTCAACAGCTTCAAACAGAAGCCAACAGAATCATCATTATGAATTTTAATGAATTGAGTGTTACAGAGAATTTTGTTTGGGGTGTTTTGTAAGAGTTGGTCAGAACATGGGAACTAAAATAGTTCTCCCACGCTCAGTACAAACTTGAGCAACTTGCCAGGCCCTGGACCAATTTGGGTATGGACCAGCGCACCAGTCCAACACATTTATGAGGTCAGCTTTCCTTTCAGGGACCTAGAGATCCATTTGTGATTGGAAGTTTGCATATACTCCTGATGTAAAAGTAATTATATTACAGAAAATTAAAAATAAATGTAAACTTCTGCACCAAATGTTTTGGGGGCACAGATATGGGACCTACATGCCACAGGACGTTTGCAGCTTATCCTTTGAGCGCAGTGACGTGCAACGTGGGACAGGTTTGTTGCACTGATAGATGCTACACCCTGAGCAATTTCTCACAGTACGATTCAGTTTGTTTTTCTCAAGAATCCACACTGTTCCCAGTAGAGCAATGTGGAACGATGTGAACAATGTTTTCACTTCAGCTGTCACTAGTTGTAAAACTAATCACAAAGCAGGTATCTTGAATTTAAAAGCATTTTCAGACTTTTAAGCTTGACCTTGTGGGCAAAAGGTTGTTCTGTAATAAAAAAATGAAAGTTCAACATAACAATAAATAGTTTTCTAACCATTTAACCATGTTTCACACAGCAGTTCAACTACAAGTTATCAAACAAAGTATAAAAAAGCAATTTGAGCTGTAAAGTCTGTCAGCCCAAAAAACTTGGTTATTAGGGTTTGTGCAGCTCTACTGTATGACTCAACCCAACATCAGTGCTTAAGCTTTGTTAACATTAAATGTTGACTTGATTGAGGTTCAACAATATTCCTTCAGGTTCTCAAACTCTTGTTGAAGTGTGAAAAAATTCACACTTACACTTCTTATTTCATCATCAACGATGAAAAAAGATCTTGTGTTGTACCGCGCAACATAAATGTGAATATACTGTATACAAAAAAGTAGTGAGCAAATAAAAGAAAACGATTTGGTAAAGCATTTATTGAACATTGGATTATTTTGTTATTGCAAACAGTCAGCTGTGTTTGAAAGTTTGGCTTCTATTTATTTTTTGCCAACAGATGCTTTTATCTGTGACTTGAATGCAATCACCACTTGATGAAGGTGTAGATGTGAAAGCTGCAGACTGCATGGGGCCACATTATCTTTTTGTGTTACATGCTTTGTTCCTGCTTGACTCGTTTGACCCTCGTCTTTTAAAAAACATTGCTCGGTCAACCTCTGCTTCTCCAGAGGGACTAAAGGCAGCAATAACCAGTGCGATGTTGCAGTTGTCACACTTTCTGTCTGTCTGTTGAAATGTGAAATGCTCGTTTCCGTGTGTTAACACATAGGTTTGTTTCTACATGCCTGATCCAACTTGCTTGTGCCTCATACAGTTTAAGGATTAACTCTTTCCCGCTACCATCTGTTTCTCAAACTTGCTCCCAGTGTAGACATGTGTTCAGTGTCACGTACTGTTGCTCCTGCGGTGAGAAAGTCTCACAGCACCCCACTCTGTGGAGGCAGCGTGGAATATGCGAAAACAAGTTCTGGCAACAAACTGGATGAATTGTTGGAAGACACATGAAAAAAATGTGACATCTGTTTGAAATTTTGAATTCCCTGATATTTGTTTCCTTAGAAGGAGGCGCTGTATACGCAGCATTTTTGAACTATTCATCATCGTCTTTTGTTGTAATGAGGCATCCTGGTGAGATTACATTAAAGATTAACTCTGATGTTATTGTGTAGTTACCATAAATTAGTAATGGCTCCATGTTGTAGACTACTGATCACTCCCAGTTTCACACCAGGGGTGCTATTCTCTGAAACAAAGACTACGACTAACAGTCACTTATCACCTCATTTCATCTCCCAGAACAAGAATGAACATAGTGGAAGTGATTTTTCTGTCAGCGTTTCCACTATTTATCATCATCATAAACTCAAAGCTGAGTTAGCTCTCTTAGTGCAATTTGGGTGCTTGGCAGGTTCAAATACTTCCTATTTTAACTGCAGCCATTTAAAAGACTCCAGCTGCATTGCAAAACTGTGACTTCAACCAATACGTTGCAATGATTCTTGAAACTTCTTTATTTACTACCATTTTATAGCAAATAAATTCACCAAAAAATATTAATTTATTAAACTGGTATTTATTAGTAATAGCAATCAACAATAAATATAATTGGGGTTAAAAAAAAATATTCATATGATTTGCCTTCTTTTTAACTTTAAGGCATGGAAATATAAATATTTCCCTTTTTTTTGCTCTTTCCTAATTTATTGCTCCTAATTTCACCTCAGCATGAGAATAAGCATATCGCTAGTCTCACACACACACAGCATGTGGACAGGAGCTGCTGGGACATATGACGTGAGTTAACATTAAAAGAGCTGGCGACAGCATTTTACAGTACTGTAAGTGCAGTTAAGGCTTCCAAACTAGAGAAACACCAATCATAAACATTCAAGAACAAACACCACAGTCATGGGTGAACTGAGTTTGCTCAACTCACTGGCCTACAGTTTGCAAACAGCAAACACATAATAAATGAATCGGCCATAGAGCCACCTTTTTGAATCAGGATCAGATCAATATCTGATCCAAATACTGGATCCATGCATATATTCAGTTTTGCCAGTCCATTTTCTTACTTGCCTCTCTACTTGTTCTTAAATCATGTCCTCTATTGTTCCCAGCCTCTTTCTCCATGCTTCAGAGTTGTTCAGAGTTTTATTTTTCCCTTTTATTGTTGGTCTGTAGTACTTTATGTTCTTTATTTTTGCAAGTTCAGTCAAGTTATCCTTTTTTAGCTGACTGTCAACTGTAATTTGTGTTTTGTTTCTAATCTGTAACATTTTTATATCCAGCCTCTTTGAAATAAGCCAAATTTATATTGAAATAAAAACAGAAATAAATTTGTAACTGTTCTTTTTTTCTACCTAAAATACTGCTGGATAAATTACCATGTAACTGCATCGCAGTCAAATGATAAAGCTCTTTTTTCTCTTGAGAGGTGCTTTCACATGAATATGTGAACACATAATGAAATTGCTCTAAGCTAAACTAGTATAAGCAAAAATCACACAGACATGTGTGCCATTATGATGCATTAGCTACAGTATGTCAACAAAGTATTGGTTGTCACTGAGATAATACTGAAATTAAATTATCACAGTAGGTGTCTGGAATGAACAGACTGAAAAATAAATTACATATCACTGTTGACAAAATTGTCACTGTTTTTTCTAAGTTCCTGTGTGCAATTTAAACAGTGGGGAAGCCATGGCTCATTGGCTGTCTGCATTCAGTGTCCTGTAGTCCTGGCGCCTTTTCTTCCTTTCCTGTTCCCATGTTTATTTCCGTGTTTTATCCTTTTGTCTCCCTACTCTGTCGTGTCTCCATGTCAGTTTATCCCCAGTCCCAGTGTCAAGTTCACATGTTAGTCTGAGTCTCAGTATGTGTTACTTCCTGTTTTATTTTGCAGTTCCCTGTCTTGTGTGCGTATTTTCAGTCCTGAGTTTTCTGCAGTTCCTTGTTGTGTTCTTCCTCTTAGCTCTGTTTCCATGTAGTGTTTGAGATTTGTGCTGTTTTCACTCAGCTCTGTCTAGTTTTTTGCTTTTTAGTATCAAGCAATAAAGTTATTTCACTTCTGTTTTGCAGTCCTGTGTTTGGGTCCTAACCTGCCTGTTACACAGCATCATTGAAGCAGTGGGATTTGTTCCTTTTGACAAGGAACAAATAAAAAAAACAGCAAATATCCGAAGAAGAACTTTGAATGTCCCCCAAGAAGCCTGGAGAACTATTCCTTAAGACTACTTACAGAGAGTTTAGGCTGCGTTGAAGAATAAAGGTGGTCATACCAAATATCTACTTTTAAATTCTGCTTATGTATTTCCATGCGCACTTACATATGTTTCTATAAATCTCTGTACCTATTTCCCATTTTCCTACCGAATATGAATCTGTAGATTGAGACATTTGCGCAGGACTGAATGAAGCAGTAATTTAAGACATGGTAAGTAAATCCAAATACTGGATACAGTATACAAATTACAGATTGAGGAATTTATGCGATCGTGGCTCAAGAGTTGGCAGTTTGTCTTGCAATCGGAAGGTTGCCGGTTCGAGCCCCGGCTTCGACTGTCTCGGTCGTTGTGTCCTTGGGCAAGACACTTCACCCTTTGCCTACTGGTGGTGGTCAGAGGGCCCAGTGGCGCCAGTGTCCGGCAGCCTCGCCTCTGTCAGTGCGCCGCAGGGCAGCTGTGGCTACAATGTAGCTGCCATCACCAGTGTGTGAAAGTGTGAATGACTGTATGTAGTGTAAAGCGCTATACAAATACAGGCCATTTATAATATGAATTTTTAGGCTTATGAGTCTGTTGGGGCCTGTTAGCAACGATTCATATATCCTAGTAATCAATGCTTTGTCACTAGTAGAAAGCTACTAGCAGTTGCAAATGATAAGAAATGGCAAACAAAGGGGGTTTAAGTGCAAGTTATTTAAAATGTAGTTTTCTGTCCTGATGTTCAGCACTAGTTTTTTTTAAGTAGTTCCATATCATATGGGTATAATGGCACACTATGGGAATTTTCTTGATTCATTAGAGCTGCCAAGAAGTGCAAGCGACCTGTAATCTCATTATGGATGATATAATTTCATCAACAATTACTACTGATAGTTTATTTATATTAACAGATGTTCAATTATTTTCTTAAAATAATCATTCCCTTTTGTAAGAATGTCTTATTGCAAAAAAACTGGCAAGATATCAAAGGTTTATCTCAATTCATGCCAAAAGAAAAGAAGTGTACATTAGGAGATAGAGAAGTAAAACCAGTCAGTTGTACTGAGTTTCTGACAGGCAAGAGATGGAGACTATGATGGAGCTGCGTGAGTTTATATGTGTGTACGTGAGTGTGTGCACACTCCCTCATGGGAGTTTCCCTCCCCACTCAGCAGTAATGAGCTGTGCAGGCAGCATTTTGCTTATAGGCCCATAAACAATGCACTTATTAAGATGGAAGCTGCCGCGGGCAAACAAGGCTAATTCGGCGACATATGCGTGGAATGAGCGCTTTCGGAGGAGTCTGTGTGTCTTTGGGTGCGTGTCTGCGTGTGCGGAGGTGGGTTCTAAGTTAGTCAGGTTGTACACGGAGACAAAATGATGATAGAAAAAAAAGGCTGGAGAGGATTTGCACCCAAGAGATTCTGAAATGGGAGCTGTTTGAGAAAGCAAAGGGGCAACAGAAAGCGAGATGTACAGAATGAGAGACTTTAAGAAAGATAGAGGTAGAAAAGTAAAGCCACAGAACAGAGACGCTGGTGGAGTCTGGAAGATTGGAGGAGAGAGAGAACGGTAAAACGGAATGAACAGCGCAGAGGAAAAGAAAGATTTGGCTATCGAGACAGAAAAAGAAAGTGGGAACGCAGACAGACGGAGATTAAAATAGAGAGCGAGTGAGTCAGACGTGGAAAGAGGGACAGAAGGGAAGACTGACTCATAAAGATAAAGAGAAAAAGTGAAACAGAAAAAGTGACACAAAGACGACGAGGGAGCAAAAATAGAGAGAGGGAGAAAAAGTCTCTGGGAAATTCCATGGAGTAGAAGTAAAAGCAAAAGGCAAAAGCAGAAAGGGAGGGAAAGGACGGAGATGGAGCAAGAACTCTAATGACTTTGTTTTCAATTAAACGGTTGAAAAAGGAAGAGACAGAGAAAGATTTTTGTTTTAGCTTATAACCTATTTCAGACAACATTAAAAAAGAAGAAGAGGAAAAACATCAGAAACAAAAGCTCTTCCTATTAAATATCTTGACTCTTAAAATATGTTCATATAGTTCCTCAGTAAGGAATGAAAATGTCGCAGCATTGGGTCTCTGTGTTTTTTGGTTCAAGTTATACTCTTTGAATTATGGTTTGTATTATATTACAGTTCCTGGTTTCTAGGTTTCTGTTATGTTTCTATTTTCCATATGTTGTATGCTTAGTCTTGGTTTTCTGTCTTTCTGTCTTCCCTGTGTTCCCTGACCAAAGTGTGTAGTTACTTTGGTCTCTATGCTTCATGTTCCCTCTATTCTGGAGTCTGTCATGTTTTCACATCTCTGTGTCAAGTCTGCATCTTTGCAAATGTCTTGTGCTTCCTGTTTTACTTTGATAGTCCTTGTCCTTTGCTTCCTTTGTCTCATTATGTCTGATTTGTCTCAGCTGTGTTCCCACCTGTTCCCCATCCTCTCATTGACCTGCCTGTGTATTTATGCCCTGTGTCTTCCACTGTTTGTTTCTGGTTTGTCTGTCTGTCTCCTGTTGAATTTTTCCAGGTTCCATGTTTCGTCTTGCTGGTCTTCATGTTCTGTTTTTTCCCGTCTCAAGTTTTTATATTTCATGTTTTAAGTCCCAGACATTTTGTTCCTTTGTATTATTTTTGTACCTTTCCCCAGTTCAGATTTTTCTTAGTTTTAGTCGCTGCCATGCTCTGCCTTTGTTTGTATTTCGTTCCCCCACATTAAATGAAACTAACGCACAGTTACTCATTCATCAGTGCCTGCACTTGGGTCCACACTCCTCACCACTCCGCACGTCTGCATTGGCACTCGTGACACAAAGGTTGGGACATGTTTATGACAAACATTTGATAAGATATCTATGTTGGAAGTCTAAGGAAAATTCTAAATGCATCTTGAAAAGCCACATGCAGTTTTTTCTGTATGGCTTTACTGTAATTACACTAAAAAGAGGTACAATAGGCTTGAAAAAGGGCCACTTGAACATCATGTGTGCACATGTAAAATTCACGTGCCATCATATTAGCTTGCATGTACAACTTACAACGCTGTCGGTTCACATCATCATTACAAAGTTCACTTCTTAAGATATGACCTAAGTCATTTCACTTTGCTCACCACGTCTAATACTTGGTCTGGTAATTAAAAATAAGTGAAACACATTCAGTGATTTTTCTTTGTCAGTTTAAAATCAACAAAGAGTTAGTTAAGAAAGAGGAAAAAACCCACACAAACTGAAAAAAATTCATGCAAATCTACTGTAAAGAAGACCAAAACTACGTGGAGTTCAAATCTTTTAGTTGTTTAATTATTTATGGACCATTGGGTCGGTAGTGTATGAGTAATTGTGAATGATTTTGCATAAATGAAGTAATTTCTCTTATGCCTCAGTTAAGTTGTCAAGCATTAAGACATAGAATCTTTGATTAGACAGATGATATGATGAGAAAGTTCTTCATGGCAAAGTACACATTCATAGCTCTAAAAATACCGTATTTATGAGCATTAGCTGATATTTCTATCAGTAATCAGTGTGGCAGAGGTTTTGCAAATTATAATACTCCTGTAACTTTGTTGGGTGGGGGTGGGATTACCTCAGTGGCCAGCTCTGCGAGAGACAGGAGAGATGGAGGTTTGCTCTGAAGAAAAGAGGAATGAAAATCAGAAGAGCAAGATGTGTGTAAATGAGAGGGAAGCACGTGTAACAGTGAAGATGCAAGGAAAGTAGTGAGAGTAGCTGGGGTCAACCATCCAAAGCAAAAGAGCACCAAAAAAAGTAAAGAAGAGCGTGTAGGTGGAGTAGGTGCAGACAAGTGTCAGAAGAAGAAATAAATGATTTGTATGAGCAAGAGTGAAGGGGAAGATAGTAAAGCCTGCTACGGTGTATTATTTGAAGACAATGGCATTGAGAAAAAGACAAAGCAAAGCTTGAGGTGGCAGAATTGAAGATGTTAATATTTTCATTGGCAATGATCCAGATGGACAAGATTAGAAATGAGAACCAGTATCAGACAGACAGCTCAGGTCGAGTGGTTTAGAGACAACATTAGAGAGGAAAGACTGAAAGACATGTACAGAGGAGCAATAGTGAATGCAAGTTTGCTGCAATGTCCGCACACAAAAAGACTGGCAAGTGGTTTTCCTCATGTGAAAAATATGCTCACAGTAGAATGATGGAGTTCAAATGTTTGAAAATGACCCTTTGATGAGGAGAATCAAAGGCCTTTAAGTCTGATTATTACTGATGTCTTTCCTTCTTTGTGTTAACACACAAATAAATGCTCCAGACCAGCAAACCTAGGTGCTCACACTGGACGATGATCAGTTAATCAAGTGCATCTTGCTGCTTACCCTCTTAGTTCCTGTATAAGCAAGAAGGGTGTACCTAGTTTGCTGCTTCTGCATTTTGGCATAATTTTTTTAAACAAATATTGGCAAACTCTGATATGTCTTTTTGTAGTTCATTTGGGGTTGTATTCGTTGAATTTAAGACCCGCTAAGGACCATATTATTTTTATTATGAGCTCATAGAATTGAAAAAGGGTGTTTTTTTTTTATCATTTTTACCATCCACGTTTCAAGCAGTCAGAAAGGTTTTTAACAAAAAAACCTGTATAGTATATACACATATATATTGACATCGGCGTAACTTTGTGCTGAACACTGGGGGGGTCAAGAGTTCTGTCTAAATAAATAAATAAATCTGGGTAAATTCCCAGATGATTAAACATGCAACTATTTTACTGGTAATAACTGAAATGAGTAAAGAAAATCAACAGCCTATTTATGCAAGATAATTCATCATTTTATTGGGGGGGTTATATTGGTTGGGTCTGATTATTGGGGGGGGGGGGGGGGGGGGTCATAGCCCCCTGGAAATTACGTCCCTGTATATTGAGGCTAAAACTCTGTGCATTGATTTGGGAGGAGTGAACATGAATAAATAACACAAACAAGCTTAAAGCTGGCACAAATGAGCCTGTATGTAAAAGTCCTCTGACTCATCTCAGGGCCCTGTTAGCCAGGGTTTTCTTCCCCCTCAAGGCAGAGCTCAACTGGACTTAATAGTGTCTGTATTTGTTTTTGCATGCTTTTGTATGTTTCTGTGAACAACTGTCCAACAGAGTCAAATTGGTCAAATGGAATTTTTTCTCTTTTTAAGCACTGAAATGTCATGGGAGAGTCATTTGCATCTGCTGCATGAGATAGCTTTATGTTGCCAACTACTGAGTGTTTCAAGGCAAAAGTGTATGTGTGCTTGTGTCTGTATGTTGGTTTTTGTTTGATTGTGTGTTCATCTACTACACTCAGCGACACACACTTCAATGTATGCAATAAATGATGTCAAGTTGTTTACTTATATTGAATATCTGTCTTATGCTGACGTTCCATCTCGGTTATGCAGACCCACTCGGAGACTAAGAAATACGAAAATGCTTCTCCACTCGCTATCATTATGAACAGCTTCATACAAACAAGCACATATTGACACTTCAGCCACATGCATGCCCACTTGTGTAAACACCTGTGCACACACAAACACAAGCACACTGCTGCAGTTTTTTTATGTTTGCTTACTTGAACAAACATAATCTAATATGCAAATGCATTCACACATGCAAATGCACAAGAGGTAACTCACTATGCTCTCACTGACGGGCACACGCAGTGAGTCCATGCAGCACACAAGTATCACTGAAAATACATGTGCAGCCACATACACAAAGAAGGCGCTCGCAAACTATTTACTCTATGACACATTCATGCACATGCTGTTGCTGCCATATGCTATCTGTCTCTCTCGCACACATACGCGCTGAGTGAGAAGACAGACCATCCTCTCTCCAACACATTCACATGTGCAGTCGCCAAGCTTGTTTCCATGGAAACCTGAGGGGCAAGGTGCTAATGAAAGACTTTGTGATTGTGTAACCGTCAAAAAATGTTCACCTGTACCTGCATCCACAGCAGCGCGATGAACACAAAGTTCAGGGCTTGAATTCATGCAGGAAAAAGGAAAACTGTGGCATCATTACATGATGGGTGATTCTGCAAATTAGTTATAAGTAAACAAGGACTGTGGCGATCTTTGTATGACAGCAGCTGATTTAAGCAAGCCTGTGAGACTTTTTCCTGAACAGCTGCCAGTATGTGACAAGTGCCCATAGATTTAGTTTAGAATGTTGATTGCGCTGATTGTCAGTCAATTGAGAAGCTTGAAGCATAATTTCTTACATTTTCTTTCCTCCAGGCAGCAATTTGCTTTCAACAAGATTTTCATTAAACTTTTTTGCAACTAGGTTTTTCCTTGTTCGGCTCTCTTCATGCAATAGCTGAAAGACAAACGAGTGACTGGCTTTAAAATGTTCACTGCATGATTTTTTTTTTCAACTGATATGAAGTCTGACCAACAGCACAACCAATGCACATCTGAACTAATAATCAAGGCTGCGATTTCTCACTCCATCCCAGGTCGCTCTGTTAATGCAAATCACCAGACTGTTAATTTTGTAGCCTGTGTGTCAATTTAATGGGCACCACGTTAGTCATGCATTTGGCCACAATATTCATCTGGGAAAAAAAAAAATTCAGATTACACAATGCACAAGTTTGGGAACGGCCAATAAATCTATCTGAAAGCTAAAGGCATTCTATGTTTGTATTTGCGCCTGCAAAAACGTAAAAACAAACAAACAGTCATTTAAAACATCAAATTTACAAGGCTGTGGACCCAAAACCTTTACCCTGTTTCTTTTAAAAGATGATTTGAAAAAAATGTAGCTGAAATGTTTGTAAGATTCCACCATCAAACATATCAAGTGTAGGAAAAAACTTCACACAAACATTCACTGGAATCAAATGTAACCTGACATTCCGGCATTAGCTCAGGTTCAAGTCGGTGTTTTTGACTGAAATTGACAATTTGAGACTTGTTTTTGCGACATTTTCCTTCCTGCAGCACAGGCTTTTCTCTTTTTTATGTAATTCTTCCTACTATTTTTCCTTTCCCTCTTACTGGGCCAGTTGTCAAGGTTTTATGCGTCGAGAAATATACACATACAGTGTGAGAAACCTCACATTGGGGACAGGGAGAGTTAGAGTCATGCCTGATGAGAGGTCTGTCAACTTTTCCTGCTTAATGTATTATTGCAGGTCAAGCTGACTCTTCACTGCTGGCCAAAACCACCCCTGGGCTACCCTTGGGGACATGTCTCATTGTTCCCATCGGGGTCATTCACCACTCAGTCCAAGATTCAAATTACCTCTATTCTCACTGTAACAATACGATTTTCATTAAGTTGATACCTGTGGTACTGACAAATAATAGTACATTTTTTTAAAAAAATTGCTGTTTGTGGTGTGCAAAATGGCCATAGCCTGTGCACACAGCGTGTTGAAAACAAAGATATAGATCAAGAAAACATTTTGCACATAACTCTTGTATAACTATTGTAAACCATTTACATCCACCTACAGTATCAAACCACAAGTGTCAATATTGTGGATAATTTTTCCATAGACAAAACATAGGCTCTGTGGGAAATAAAAGTTTGATACCTTTTGATGAGCAAATTAATCTCCACAAATTGATTAAACAAATTTTGTGTAAATGCAAAGTAAAACCAAAGCGCTGATGTTAGGCAACAAGTAGCCATAACCACATGTGGTATTATGATATTAGTCCTTTAAATGGCTGATAATTACATTTTTTTTTTGAAAATGGAATGTTTATTGAACTTTCTGACAAAATTTTAAAAAAGTTAAATCTTAATATGCATGATTTTATTTATTACATACATTTTGATCATGCTGATGATGTAGAAGTCTCGAAAACACACAAAAACTCCCGAGTCAAATATGATACACTTGACATTACTGGATTAAACAGATGACTGATATTAAACATATCACCTGGTTTTAATGTTTTAATGTGGCTGATCACTGTAAGTGTTACACTTACGTTTATGTTCACATCAAGATTGATCACGACCATATAATCCCCCCGCCGTGGTTCATCCCCACTGGGCTCAGATCTTCCAGTTTTAGAAAAACACATTGTTAAATTGTTCAACTAATGTGTGGAAAAGCAGAAGTGCTGAAAACGAAGGTTGCATCTCTTTTACTAAATGCTTTTTGTGCCTTTCTCCATAATTCTGCTTTATTTTTTGTCAATTTCCATAACCGTGGAGACAATATGCATGACTGTTTTCATTCTTATATTTGGTAAATCCTGTGTCTTTCTTCTCTCACAACAATCTTAATTCCTTAGCAAAGTAAATTCTAATTTCTTTTTTCCTGTGCAGGCTTCAGCTGTGGAGGAAGGTGCCCGAGGAAGCTGTGAAACCCTTCAGCCTAATTTTTTTCACATATTTTTCCAGGTGAGTGAGCGTCAAGAGAGATAAGGCTGTCACACTTTCCCTGCAGACTGAAGCACAGGGAGCACATCTCAAACAGTGGGACGACTGGCCAACAGCGATAGCCAGCCAACATGTCCGTGAGACGGGTGAGGTGGTGGAGGTAGGGGAAAGCAAGGAGAGACGCATCAAAAACTTGGCACACTTTCACAGCAACTGAGGCACTCGGCAGACGTATCTGTGACAGAGCCGGCGTAATTGTTTTGCTTCCAGACAAGGTTCACTTTGTTGTCAGAGCAGAGGAAGAAAAAAAAAAGATGACTGATGGAACTAAGTAGTGAGTGATGGTGAATTTGAATGAGAGGAAGCCTCTCAATCTACTAACTGGAAGGCTGAAATCTGGTATTAACAGCCATTTGTTCTCACAATACAAGGGCTTGTTGAGGAAACACTCTCGGCTCAGAGAAAATGAGCATCCAAACACTGTATGAATCCTTATGCGTTTTGTGTTTGAGAGCCACAATAAGAAGAATTCAAACAAATTAAGGAACTTATTGCCGATTTCAATGAAAAGTATTTGACTCAAGAGTATTTATGGATAAATGGTTATATTTAATCAATACAGACGTTCCCTTCTTATGTGTTGAAAGAAAGTCAATCAAGTCGGTCTTAATACTACTTGTCGTATCTGCCACTGAGCCATAGTTGAACTTTATCCTCGTCCTTAAAACTTTATCTTTACCCTTATAGCAAACCAAGTCTTTAATCTCAAGTGGTCCTCTGAAACGAGGACAGACCAAAATATTTCCGCACTCACGAGGTCTGTTACTTAAATCACAAGTACATGCATGTGTCTTTTTTTCCTGCTTGCGCTCAAGCACACGTGGACACCTCAAACCTCTCTCTGTGCACATCGCTGCACACACTCCTCTCACACACTTACACGTATATTTCCCCAGGCAATTCCACACCGTGCACTCGGTGCCGTCGGGCCTAATAAACGTTCTCCAAGTTAATTATGCGTGCCTTCTATTATGTGGCCATCCTGGTCACAGCCAACACGTGTAATTTTTCCCGACGTTTATGAATGGAGGCCAACAGCCCACCAGAGGCTCGTGGGAAGCAGGTGGCTGCTGGACAGTGGCTCACAACGAGTGACAGGGGGCTTGTTCAGACTTAGCAGCACTTTGAAACGGTCAGATGCAAGGGCCAGGGGTTTCATCTCCAAATCAGAAGGGCACTTCCTCCAATGTCACATTTTAGAGGGCAAAAGTAGAAGTAAATGTTTCAGCTTTCAAACTTTCTAAGGGAAGTTTTCCCATATTACATCGACAGCTGGTACAGTATATACTCTGAGTGAACCACTTTGGCTGGTAACCATTTGTCAGTTCACCATTACTTTGTGCAGTCGAGTATGAAAGGGGTAATTTTCTGCCTTGTTATTTAAAAAGCGGGGTGTGTGATCTGTTTCTAGTTTAGCCTGACCCACAGAATCTGTAAACGGCAGAGAGGCCAGATATGTCAGAGCTGTAAATGCAAATGTTAATAGAAGTCAAACACTAAAACCTGCAGAACTTTTTCTTTTCATTGCAGTAGTCAAATTTGTGTTTGACTACTGTGATCCAAGATTGATCCAAGAGTTAAAGTGCACACTTGTGCAGAAATCCATGCCCAGATATCACCAAAAACTGAAAGACAAAAGCAAACTGCCTTCATATGTAAAAGGACTGCAATTGAGGTCAAGCACTGTAACTTGACTCTGTTAAGTACAAGACAATCACATAATCAGCTGCTCAAAATTTATGATTTATTTGATTTTCTAGGAGAATAATTACTTTTTTACATTTTTTTTTACTCATGAACCTGTTTACATTTGACCAACAACAGCTGTTTACTGTATTTATGCTTTTCTAAACTGACACATTTATTTTTTAATGAGCAAACAATGCTGCTTTGAATCTGCAGCCTGTAAATTATTATTTTGGTTCAGTCTCACTCCTCTCACAAACCCGCTTTACACAACCTGCTCAACACCAAACAGCAGACGTGCACATCAATCGCCAAGAAAAATGAACATCTAACAAGTCAAAAGTCAGATGATTTTTTTCACGAGTTGCTGGAGATTTAACTGATGGCCAGATGCACACGTTTAAATGAATGCTAATGTTGTTCTGTGTCTGATTAATGTTTAAAATAGCAAGTTTTGCTGACACATTCTGCTGCCTCTGGTGAAACAATAAATCACTGCTGCTTTAAACAGCAACTTTTAATGAAAGGCGTTGTTTGTCTGTGCTCTAAGGCAATGCAAGTGTTGTGTGCTTCAATCCATGTCCCACTGCAAAATAATAAAATACAATAAAATAAAATGCAGTACCGTAAAGATTTGTGTTTTAGTTATGGTGCCTCATGTATCCCATTTATAACCAGCAGCTGCTGCTAGGGCAGAAAAACTAAGCCAACACACAAGTGCCAAAAAGCTGTTTCCAAAAACAAGTCAGCCTCCACAGACTCCCATATTATAATGGTCAGCTTTGTTGATGAAATTATAATGTTTACAACCTGGTAAGACACTTCTTTGGTTTGGGTTGTATTGAGTATTGAACTTGTTTGTAACTCACCCATTTGGAATAGAGTCTGTTGGGCCTAATACCAGCTAACTTGAGCTATTGCGTTTAAGTCATTTTAGGCTTTTTCCATTAACTGAATTATCTTACAGATGATATAGCTTTTTGTGTGATAGTCTGCTCCTCATAGTCTGTTTTTAACCATTCCAACTTGTCAGAGAGGCAATAGATAAAGAGCTATTAAGGCTTTAATTCCAGGGGCCATGAGCCAGTGATCCCTGGAATTAAATTATATATGCCATATGTTCACTATAAATCTTACAATAGTGCCTGCCTTACAATTTCTACTCATATACTGCTAGCTCAAATTATGTCAAGATTACCATTAAAAAAGCAAACTTTTTCAGAAGGATGGTAGAGAACACTAAACCGAGGCAGCGTGTATTCTGCTTTTTTTCAGCTCCATCTGTATTTTCCCAAGTTGCAAGTTGCTGTGGCATAAAGTTACCAATGATGCACAGTGGATGAACAGATTTTCTCAATTGTACTGTTTATTCTTTGATGTATATGATACATGAAGCACCTGTGAATCAGTTAGGCTGCTCCCCAGCCTCCCCACTTTTATATTCGTTTCATGGGCGCACCAATATAGAGCTCACCCATGAGGATTTACATCATGCCCGTAACATCCACTTCATTCCTCAATACAACAACCAACAACTCCTCCCTCGTGTGTTTGTATTTAAAAAAGCTCTCCATGCACTTCTCCATTCTTGAAGGATGTCTCTGGTTTGTTTTCTGATCACTTTTTGAACAGTGAAGTGTCGGTACTAAAATAATTTCCACAAGAGAAGTAAAGAGATATGCAGATGTGCCTGTGTTGTGCTGGTTAATTGATATTTCTCTTCTGAGGCTGAATGTCTCAAGAGTTTTAAAAAGAGAAAGAGTAAAGCCACTTTGCCACCTCTGAAGTGCAGCGTTGTCACAAGGATGTAGGGAGGGGTAAATGTGAACTCTGCTGTGAATTTAGAGATTCTGCTGGATAGGACGCCTCACCCACGCATCACCCATTTACACCTGTCACAAAGCAGAGATGGCAACAGAGAGGGCTGGAGTGCTGTTGAGTACAAAGTGAGGCAGTGAAGGAATGAAAAACCCTGAGAGGCAGATGTGTGCTGAGCGTATGTGGTTGAGGGAAGCTGTGGGTTTTTTGACTCTGGACACCATTTTGGTTGCTGAACACCAGCACCGCACTATTTGGTCTTCCAAAGAGGTGCACTGTGGCAGAATTACTGCATATTGCCTCTGACAGTGATAACGACTCGGTGCATATTGGGATTATACTACTGTGTGAAGTCTTGGCATCCAGCCTATTAAATATGCATGAATGTTTGAAATGAATTTTGGAGGATCCCACTCCTCACCACCCGTACCCCCCCCCCCCCCTCCTGCCCCCTCCCCTTCATTGTCAAACTATATAATCATATTCCTGTCTATTAAAATTCAGATGCATAATTTAAACATATGACAACAACAGGCTGAAAGAGAAGCTTTCTGTTCTGCAGCTGGCAGCAAGGTTGCTTTTGATGAGCGGCGCATGCTAAATTGACGTTGTTGTGGTAAAAAAAAAAAAGAAAACAATAAAAGAAAAAACAATCCTCCAAAATTTTCCCCCATGTGAAATTTGACGGCGCTACTTCAAAAGTGTGACACAGAAACATATTGACAGATATGAAATATTCAGCAAGGTTACAGCGAGGCTGCACCAGGTGGAAGCACAGCCTCGCGTCGGCAAGCACCTGTCAATCTGTGGTTGTTTCACACAGTTATATTTAAGTTAATAACTTTATCTGTATGATAGTTCTTTAGAACCAATTCTACTGAGACAGAAATGTAGGCTAAATTTTAACAAACGGAAAAATGATTTGCAGGTTTAAACCAAACATTACTCGGTTTAGGGTGCAGGTGGAGCTTGACAGGGACAGCAGATGAATAAAATGAAAGTTGGTTTTTGGCCTTTCAAAGACCTTTGCTAGAGAAAATATGACTAAAAAATAGAATATTATATATATTATAGAGAAAATAATAAAATAAAAAATAAAATAAATAATTATTTAAATAAATAAATAATAAATTAAATAAATAATATGTATACATACTGAAAATGAATAGAAAGAAAACTGAAACAGCTTTAAAAATGTCAAAATAATGGTTAATGTCTGTTAATGTTATAGAGGTTAAAATTAATTTCATCTGTCAAGCCACCCCAGCTCCTTCTTTTCATGCTGTGTCCGACTTAATTGTGTAATGTCTGTTGCCAATGGTGCAAGCTCTGTTCTCCCCATTTCCAGCTTGATAGTACTTGGAGGTCCCAGAATAGAGCTTCACCAAACTTTCCTGCAACAGGAGGACAGTTTCCAATTTCTTTGAGGAGTACCTGAAACTTTACATACTAAATACCCAGGTGTATTTAGTATGTAGTTGCTAATTTTTATGCCATTTAGTGCTTTGTAGCTACCTGGGGATGCTGAGTAATATCATGGATTACCATATAAATAGCGCACAATTTCTGGTACATTTCACTTATCATAATTGCACATTTTCCACTTTTCCTGTTTTATTACATAACATGAAAACAGCAAAAATGAAAACAGTGTGTGACTATTTCATGATTCGGTTGATTGATTGTACAATGGAAATGGATGTGTGAGAGAGATCCTGACAATAAGACTGAAAAACTGGCCTGGCTATAAATATATTTGTACGCTTTTCTAGTCCCTAAGGACCCCAAAGCGCTTTACACATCCAGTCATCCACCCATTCACACACAGGTGATGGCAGCTACATTGTGGCCACAGCCACCCTGGGGCGCACTGACAGAGGTGAGGCTGCCAGACACTGGTGCCACCAGGCCCTCTGACCACCACCAGTAGGCAACGGGTGAAGTGTCTTGCCCAAGGACACAACGACTGAGACTGTCCAAGCCGGGGCTCGAACCGGCAACCTTCCGATTACAAGGCGAACTCCCAAGTCTTGAGCCATGATCACCCCCCAAAAACTAAAAGGGAGTGAAAGGCTGCACAGAAACGCCCAGTAATGGACAAAATATTTCACACCACAAATGACTCATCATACATTCCTTATAAGTCAAAGTGTAAATACATTTGCTTGGAGGAGACACTTCCCTGATCTCCACATTGAGGTCCCCACACTGGGTTGACATGAATACAGTGACATTCAATCCTTTTAATAAGATCTTTAGGCTGAAAACAACAGACTACTGGGTGCAACACCTAAACTAGATAAACATAGATAGATATAGATAGCAGTTCTTTACCATGACAACAGATGAAAAGAGGAAAGATTTGAATCAGTCTGTGTCAGTGCAGACTGACTCATGTACATGCACATATGGAGAAGGAGACAAGCTGGATGCAGACCCACTGATATGCAGAGATAGACTGTGCGTGTGTGTGTGTGTGTGTGTGTGTGTGTGTGTGTGTGTGTGTGTGTGTGTGTGTGTGTGTGTGTGTGTGTGTGTGAGTGAGTGTGAAACAGAGAGAGAGGAGAGAGAGAGAAATTCTGAGAGACTAAGAGGGTGCAAGCTTGAAAGTGAATGCAGAAATTGGAGATATAGCTGTGGGTGGAGGGCAAACTAACTTTGAACATTCATTGCAGTGAAGTTATTATCCATCCTCTCTAGAGGTCACAGCCAAGGCTGCTGGGAAGGCTCCTCAAACAGGAAAAACTCCTACATACTGAACTCACAGGGCACAATATGAGCCTTTGCTTATTCCCCAGACCATAAAGAAAATGTTCTTTAGATATAGATGGAAAAATGGATGGTATGACTTTGTGTCTGACGGTCTTATTTGATGTGTGACAACAACATTAAAGGTGGAATAATGTGGGGGGTTGTTTTCTGTCTGTCTTGAAAAAAGACACCTGTCATCTCCTGATTGCTCAGTTTTTATAGTTTAATCAGCACGATTCCAAACTTCTTGGCTATTTTGCTAAAAAAAAAAAGACCAGCATCCAGTACTGCCATGGCAGGAATGTTGAGACATACACACTAAAATATGCTCAGGATCTGTTCAAGAAACCAGAAAAAAAAATATCCCAAGTCAAACCTTCAAACTCCCAATTAAGCTTTTGGAGGATAAACAGAAACAAACTGAAATTGCAGAAGCTCCAAACCACAAGCCACACAACCCAAAGGATCTGCTGCCAGTTTCTCAGTGTCAGACTCCAAATGATATCCCCGTGCCTTGTTTTGAGCCTTGAATTATTTCTGTAAATTACATCTTAAATATATATTTTCTGTTTCATTATTTTACACTTATGTAAAATCAAGGCTAAGTAGGGTATTTCATACCTTATTCCCAGTAATGCTTTCCAGGTTCTCCCTGAGGATCCTGAGACGTTTCCAGGTTAGGTTCTGGGTTGTTTTCCCAGTTGGGCACCCCTGGAAAACCTCCAAAGGGAGGTGCTCAGGAGGCATTCTAATTTAATGCTCAGACTACCTCTGCTCACTCCTTTCTATATGAAGCAGCAGCTTTATTCTACATGTCTGATCTCCTCACTGTAAACAGTTCATCTAAGGCTAAACTCTGCCACCCTACAAAGGATGCTCATTTTGCCACTTGTATTTGCATCCTTATTCTTTTAATAGTTACCCAGCACGTGGAATTATGTGTCTGTATTTCTCACGTTTCATCATTCTTAAATAAAATCTCAATTCTTACATGATACATGAATTCTCCTGCTTGGGCCAGCTTCCTCCTATAACCCAGATCGAGCAGTCCAGAAGCAAACCATTGCCTAAAAACCTGAACATCATTGCTCTCAACTTTGTTTTTATTTGCCTTTTTCAATCTGTTGAATTATATTAACTATTATATGATGAGTGAAAAGATACTAATCAAATTAAACTGCATTGAAATTTGTATAGACAACATAAAGTTGTCAGCGTAAAATTTTCAGGCATGTCACCTATGTTTCAGGTGATCTTTCTGTTATTTTGCAAATATTGTTTTATGGGGATGTGAATCAATCCCATTCAAAAGCAGCACAGTGGCAGCTCACACCCCCGCTGAGAGGTTAATAGGAGCCAGCAAACAGCTCAATACTCAACCCACCTTGTTTAACACCTGAACAAGAGAATTCTTAGCCAATAATGTTTTCAACCAATGTGTGATTGATTTCACTTTTCATCTAGACACAATGTGTGGTGTTCAGCTGGCTACACTGCTTGTGTAAGTGTGATGTTTTACCTTTTTGGAACCTTTTTTTAATACACTCCAAATAGGAAGCAGGAAAGCCTCAGGCTGTGTGTCAGGAGAGCCGCCATACTCTGAGGTAAGCAGGCGAGGGCCTTTCCACAAAATCCATTTATGTTAGTGTCAAACACTGCTTTAGATTTAATTTTGCAAGTTTAAGACCAAAAAAGTTAATTAAAATTTTATTTTTTTTTAATCACTTTACTTCACACAGAAACCTTGTACGAAGTTGGCCTTATACAAAGTGAAAATGAGAGAAATCTTCATAAAATCAGTATTCGGTTTGTCTATCCTTCACTTTTCAAACTGCGTAAATTCTCCCTGGTACATTTTTCTGTAGCTACTGTAGTGTATTTTTCCAATTGGTTGTTCTGTTGCTTTAACCTGTTTTGGTGTATCTAATGTTTACCCAGGTTACCTCGATGATGTTTATATCAGCGGTCTACTTTATGACTCTGGATCAATTCTATTTTTCACGTTACAGAATGAATTTGAGACGCATCAGTTGCAGAATAAATGAATTGTATCTTAAATATTTCAGCCTTTATGCGCTGTGCTACAAGGGTCTGTGTATCACACAAAGTTCACACAAAGTCAGCGTTACCAATAAAAAAATGATTATTGTGTTGCATGTTTCTTCTTTGCTCTTTTCTCTGTCTGTGTAGTGAAGTGTTATGGCCCATCCAGGGGTGGCCAGACAACAGCATAAGTGTGATCCATCCTCACCATATCACACGTTTGGTACAGTTTGATAATGATTTATTTACAATATGTTAATTCATTAGGTTATTTGACACTAAAAAGAAGCTGGTTATAACTTCGAGGTGAACTTAATGCAAAAACAACAAACAAAAGGATCCTATCTCGAGGATTTACCAAACTTACCTAATGAAAAGAATCAAACCAAATGACAACAACGTACCTCTCTAACTAAGAAAAACGGGAGAAAACTATAATCATACAAAAAAGGCAGTCCACCCCTACAAACTCCTGTATATAATGAACAGTATTGGGCATGTTTGCAAAGGTAAACTTGTTGGGATGAGTTGAGGATGAATGAATGGCAGTCTATGACCGCGTCATTGTATAAGTAATTTCCAGCTAGTTAGCCTATTCCTATAGTCGGTCCTCTGGATCCACCAATCACAGAGAGATACCTGCACACTCAAATTTGCATATTAGACAACACTATGACAGCGGTCGTGACACTAGTAAAGAAACATTTACGTTGTAGATGCAAAATACGAAGACATTTTTAGCTCTTGTGGGTCAAGGTCAAAGTGGATATAGATAAGTTGGTAAAATGTCTTTTGAATATCATATACAAACCACTTTCAAAAGTAGCTTAAAAATATTTTTTTATAAAAGCACCTTAACTTCTATTACACTCTTCATAAAGCCCTAAACATATGTTAAAACAGGAACTTTAGGTTTTATTATTATTATTATTAGTCGTAGTAGCATTAGTTACTGGGCTTTGTAGGCTGTAGTTAAGGGAGTGGAGATTATAGCAATTTGTGCACTTCTGTCTATTTGCACTATATATGCACTTTCTTTGTGTATTTGTCTATGCACTTTATGTATCCACACACTCAGTGCTGCCTGTTCCCCTAGAGTCTCTGCTCAATAAGTTGGCAGCAAATGCAAAAACCTGCAAGATCAAAAGGAATATCACCCCGCTAATTCAACTTCAGATCAGAGAAAGATCTTCAAATTAAGCACAAGGTTTTGAAGTAAATGCTGTTTTGCCACCAAGTTTCATTTATTTTCAGCTCCAGCATCCTAATTGGCCCCAGAGGTGAAGAGGAAAGTGGATGGGATGGGAGTGCAGACCCAGGGCCAACTATCCATCTAAAATGTACACTAATGAAAAGGTCTGGGGAGAAATTGACATTTCAGTGCAAAAAGAGCAAAGCCTTGTAAGATCGCCCAGTGTCCAAGCAAAGAGCGTTGTGGGACCGGGAGCAAGTCAATACTTCAAATCATGCAGATATTAATTAGACTCTTCACGAACAATTTTGATACCTTTTAACACAAAATTTGCAGAGATGCATTTGACCAATATTAAAAACGCAGAACATCTGCTCCTTTTATCCTATATCATCACCTGCATGAGAAACCGCAATGAGGACACAAATCCCAGGAGGCAGCAGGCTTGTTCAGTTTGAACATTTAAATTGTTGCTCTTTCCTGGCTCACTGTGTTTTACAGAAGCAGCACATGCACTGACGCCTGGCATCAAATCATTCGGTGCTTTAATACGTGTTGTTATGCAGTCGGAAATGGCTTCATTCCAAATCAGTTTAATTTCTGCGAGACAAAAAGCATTGCTGGGTATTGTTCAGTATGGGAAAATTACACATTCCCATTTTTCTAAAATAGTGGGTTATTTCATATACACCCGTCCGGACCAGTATTACCTGGTGCAACAGTGTTTTACAGCTGAAATGAAGGAGAAAGCTCAGCTTCCCAAAGATGTGGTGAGCTCAAAGTAAACAACCCACGATAATTTATTTTGTCAAATTAAAATTTTATCCATCAAAGTTAAAAATGATTAGTCATCCCACAGTCATATCATTAAGCACAGCAACTTTAAAAACTGATATTTATTTAGATTTTTTCTGTCCTATGGATCTTTCCAAACTAACGTTAATGATTTTTTTCTCTAAATCATTAACATGTTTAGTTGACCCCTTTCCTACAAGACTGTTCAGTGAAGTATTACCGTTAATTAATGCTGCAGTTTCAAATTTGATCAATATCTCTCTCTCAACAGGATATGTACGACAGGCTTTCAGGGTGGCTGTAATTAAACCACTTCTTTACTTAGACCAATCTTCAATCTTCTCATTTCAAGAATTCTTGGAGGAGTCTTTCTCAAACAGTTAACTGAATGTTTCACCACAAAGATTATAAAACACTATTGGGCTTTTAAAAATGTGCTGGGATGGTTTAAATGATATTTTTCTGATAGTTCACAATTGAGGTAAGGGGAGGTCTTCTTTACACACAAATGTTAGTCATGGAGTTCCACAGGGTTCTGTGCAATCTGTGGTTTGGTCCCTGGTATGCCAAATATCCTTTGGCAAGATCCTGTGTGCTCTAGGAGAGTAGTTCTATATAATTATCACACAATTTACTGCTTACACAAATCAACTATTTAAAATACACATAAGTCATAAAGATCTCAGTTTCTTTCCTACATTTCATGCGAAACTGAGGCTGTCATATTTGTCTTAAAAATCTTAGAAACATGGTGTCTAACTAGATGGATGGCATTAACTTGGTCTCCAGTAACACTGTGATCAAGAGTCATTTTGATCAGGATTGTGTCCTTCAGAGTGCACATTAACCAAACATGTCTTTTTTCATCTGTGCAATATCCATCTGTCTAAAAATCCTGTTAGAGTGATGCTGAAAAACAAGTTTGTGCATCTATTACTTCTAGGCTGGACTACTTTAATTCATTATTACAAGGTTGTTCTATAAGTTCCCTAAAAAGCTTCCAGTTAATCCAAAACACTGCAGTAAAAGAACCAATAGGGACAAGAAAGAGAGATCGTATTTGTCTTGTATTAACTTCTATTCATGGGCTCCCTGTTGAGTCCAGAATTTAATTTAAAATCCCTCTTCTCACAAAGTCTTGAATCCTCAGGCCCCATCATATTATCATATTATCCCAAGTATCATATATCACATTATCCCAACACAGCACTTTTCTCTCAGACCGCAGCTGGCTGCCCCTCCTTAAGTGTGGTTCTCCTGGAGGTTTCTTCCTGTTAAAAGGTAGTTTTTCCTTCCCACTGTCACAGAGTTGTTACTCATAAATTGTTGTTTGTTTGGCTTTTCTCCAGAATAATGTAGGTTTTGTGCCATCGAATATAAAGCCCCTTGAGGCAACTGTGATTGTGTTTTGGCGCTATATAATTAAACCTGAATTAAATACCTGACCTTTATTTGGCCTTCATGACAAGAGTGAAAAAACTGTAAGGGTATGATAAACCCCAGAACAGACGTGACAGGTAACTGAATAGTGACCACACACGAATGGTTGCTGCATCATGTGAACAGAATGTGATTAGAACCCCTAATCCCAAAACAAGATTAAAATTTAGATGACTATACAATGATAACCCAGCTTATCGCTCTTGGTTGGAACATTTTGGTCCAGACTAAGCTATTTTACCTGCTATCAGATGTCAGCTATCAGACATTCCCATCAGTCTCAGCCGCTTTTTTGTTTTTAATGCTAGTTCTTTGGTAGATATGAGCATTTGAACATTTACTTTGCATACAGTGGCAAAAGGCTGTTGGAAGACTGCTAGATTATTATTGATATATACTTAGCCAGAGCATTACTTTGCATCTATAGGTCTTTCACTTGTAGGACAGCACCTTGATTTGCTGGTGCTTGGATATATTTAGTGATCACAGCAGTAGTTGTTCTCCTTTTTCACTTTGCATGCTTGTAAATTTGAAAATTTGAAGAAGAACATCCTTTGTAAAATGCTACATGCAACATACTAAATATGCTCACCATGTTAAAAATGTAATTATCTCTATATGCAAATTGTTTTTAAAAAAGCAAATTAGAGTTGCAGGTTAATTTCATGTAAAGGTAAAATACAGTTCAGGGCAGTGATGTCAAACTCATTTTATATCACGGGCCACAAATATGTGCATGCTTATGCGTGAAATGGCTTTGATGTTGTGCAGTTTATGATTATAGACAGTTGCATTAACGTTTCCTCCGTCTGTACACGGAGAATGAAATTACATGGCCAGCTCCGTACTCACGCAGAACTCATGTGTGTGATGATTGACATGTTTTTGTGAAACCTTAGAAAACATTCATCTTCCTCTATAGCAGCAATTACCTTTACCTTTATGTGATTTTGTATGATAGGACTCATACAGTAGTCAAGTATTTTAATTCACACCAAGCGTGCTGGATCAGATAGAGATCAGAGCTCCGTGCAGGAAAATTAGGTTCCAACCAAAGTGGAAGCAGATATTAGTACATGGAGCTGTTGTTGCACAGAAGGATGTTGTCATGTAGAAACAGGGAAAAATCTTTTCTATATTTAAAAGAAAAAAGCAAAGTTCAAGTGAAATACAGACCCTTCCCAATACAGACTGGACGGTCTATATTCATAGTGAACGTAACAGAGAGTAGAAGGTTGTTTATGAAATAAAAGAAACATTCATGTACAGGAAAATGTTGTTGGAAAACAAAGCTCTAAGGCTGAAGTACGGAAGCGCATGAGAAGCTGAGGGTTTTGTTTTCTATTTGACACTGATGGGTCGCCTAAGCCTGGATGAACCGGCGTCTGGCCAGTCCAGACGTTTATAAAATCCTGTGGATTACATGGAGGAAAAAACACATCAGCAGCAACATACTACTCACTTTCCTGACAACATTTCATCCTGTGTAGAGAAATATGATTGTTCCATTACCTAAAGTATGCTTTGGAAACTGAATTGTTGTTTGTGTGCCATATTGTCAAATCTATCTTCTTTCCATGCTTTCAAAACCCTGGTGTTTATAGCTTGACCGCATGTATTTATTACTTTATTTAAATAAGGGCTTTTAGAGGAGTAGGGGTATAGAGCTTGCTCAAGCTAACAGAGGCCTATGTAATCCTTCAGTTGACCTTAAAGTCACCATGAAATGAAAAGTGACTTTAGAGACTTGTTTGCTACTTTTCCGCTCTTCTACAGTAAATCCCTTATAAGAACACATTGCAAAATATGAGCATAAGTTTATTTTCATTTTTTTGTTATCACATCAGAAACACATAAAAAGTTGCTTGAGTTCTCTTTCATAGACTGCTTTATTGATCCACTCCTCCATTAGCCCTTCTTCAAAACTTTGCGTAAGCATGATCATAACAAATTAACAAGGCAACAGGCATGCAGCCGAAATGTTTTTCTTCTCCTGTAGATTAAAGATTGATGGTTTGAACATTAAAAAAGGCTTTAATTCAAAATTTTAAAGAAAAAACAGAAATGTTTTGAACCCATTGACACCATATCCACTTTTACAAATTCTTAAAACATTGTTAAACTTCACTGAGATCATGTTACCTCATGGCTACATTTTACTTTTCTTGTAATCGTTTTTGCCTGTTTCCCAGTAGTTTACCTGTTTAACCCTTGTTTGTGTGATCAAGGTTTGTTTTGTTTTTTTTAGTAATAATGAACAGGCACTAACAGACTGGAGCCAGCTACTGCACTGAAAGATGCTCCTGCTCTTTCAAAAGCCCCTCCTGCTTGCTTACCAAGGCCTTCTCTTTATGCTGCTGGAAAATCTCCCACATGCTGTCAGTGCAACACAAGAGATGACCGTGGGTGCCTCAAAAGATATTCAAAAGAAAGAAAGAACGAAAGAAAGACGGAAAAAAAGAAAAAAAGGCTGTTAGCTGTTGCTGCCAATAGACGCAGATTGATTTTTGCATAGAAGAAACAAGAAGCTGGGGAGTCTGAGTAATGAGAAATAGCTACCTTTTCTAATCCCATAGGATACCATTGTGATTCTGCAGCATCACTACAAGGTTTCTAATAAATATATCACTATCATCTGTATAACCTTTCTAACACATCGTTTTAGGGTATCTAATGCAGAGGCTTGCATTTCTTTTTTTCACTTTTAACATACATTGTATCTGGTGCAATTTTGAATAGGAATGAAAAAAAAACTGAACAACTGTCGTCAGGGTCCCAAATGGTGAGGGGCGAGCAAAAACAATGCAAACAATGTTGCATTGTTTGCTTTACATTTCCATATCGCTTGATATGATAGTCTGTTTTGAAGAAGGGTGCTGTGCCACTGTATCCATTTTTTTTCTCAAGAAAGTACAAATCAATAAATTAATGTATGCATCTACATGAGTCTGCAAAGAACCTAAAGTGAGATAGAGCTTTAGTCCAGAATACAGTTTCAAGTATATGTACACTCTACTTATATAGGCTATAGAGCACTGGCAACTTTACAGTTCTTTTTTTTTTTTACTGTGAAACTACTGAAGAAGAAATACTCTTTAATTTAGAAAAAAATTAAATGAACCTAAAGCAGATAGAGCATGGTGATGAAATATTTCTAATCCTGCAGCCAGCTCAGACTTGGATTTAAGTGCAAAAAACTCTCTGCATGTCAATGATCGAAAGGAATTTTAACACAGTTGTAAGGCACCACTCACCGTTAATCAGTCGCACAACTGTCATGATGATTTTTATTCTTTTTTTTTAAAGGAAAAAAAAAGATTAATAGTCTGCTATAAAGTAACTTAATCGTTATTTTGACAAAGATTAACATAAGAGAGATTATTTAGGTCTATTCGTGTTCAAGCTTTCCCCTACAGTGAAACCATTTTGCAATTTCATGGCAAACATGACAGCAACATAGGTTCAAAAACTGTGTTTTAATATATACATTAATATTGTTTGAAATAAATATTGGGTCAGATTGTGTATGCACTGCTTGAAAGCAAAATTGTACATTTGCATTTTTAATCACAGCTTACCTTTTTGAAATGAGTGCTACATCAAAAAAAAAAGGGGGGGGGGGGGAATAAAACTAATAGAAACGTGCTCGAAGAGAATTATCTTTCGTCAAATTAATGCGATCTTATGCTGTCATCTGCTGGAGGTTGTTTGTAACTGCATTAAATATAAATTTGTACTGTATTTTTGTTTTGTTTTTTAAAGTTTAATAAGCTTTTAGAGAGCGGAATGACGTGATTTAGATTGTTGTTCTTTACAAATTGTAACAAAATTAAAGTCCCTAATTAGATCGTTTTTAAATGTCCTTCAAAAAAAACCCTCTAGTCACCGTTTAGTAACCTCGGACACCTTACATTGCTTAACCAATTATATCTCTTCTTCTTCAACTTTGACCAATCACAAACAGGGACGCTTCGAGGTGAATGTTCGGCTTTCCGCGTGGTAAAAACTGCTCAGTCGGTAACTGTAGAATTGCAGTGCTGTAGGATCGGTGAAATCGAGCAGAAAACTGTTGTCAGATCTGCGACGCGCGCCGGTGTCGCAGCCATTTTTACGTGTACGTTCCCATTCAACGTCAATGGCAGCGCTACACACGGCATGTGAGGTAGCAGACTGCACAGGATGCTCAGTCAAATAATGACAATTAACCCGTAGGAGTGTGTGTAATTTTAAAACTGGACACTTTAAGGGTAGTGGTAGTAACTTAATTTAGCAACTGACGGAACAATGTTTCGACAGACGAAGTCAGTGCTCCAGAAACTTCGATACTTAAGGTGAGTTTTCCAAGACGTCCTGAAGCTAACCGTTAATTAGGGAATTTTGTGTGTGTGTTTTGTCGACTCTGTCTAGACAGAAAGACAATGTTAACCTTGATGTGTAGTTCAAATATTGTTAATTTATATACAAAAGTAGAAACAAGACTGACGAAAGAGCTGACGCAATCAATGATGAGAACCTATGGCTTCAGAGTTAGCGTTACTGTTTACAGCCAGTAATCAGTTATTATTGCTTTAGGAGCTGTAGTAGAGGTTAAATGTCTGCACTTTTGTTCCAGTGACGGGTAACGATAGCTAATTTCGGGTTTGATAAAGGCTTTCTATGAGCCTGCACAGGTGTTGTACCATTTCCAGTCATTCTGAGATCTGTTGTGATTAGTATTTGCCTGTGGTCCCAAATGGAAATTGTCTTACTAGACTTCTTACCTGGGTGGGCATGTCTGAAAAGAAATGGTGGATATGGTCAAAAAGACCCAAAGAAGTGCAATAGTGCTCAGAAGTCTTGAATCATCCCTCATTTCTTTATAGTTTCCTTCCTTTCTGATGGTCATTCAAAGTTTTTCTTTGGGCATTGGCTTGTTTATGATTGGCTTTCAGTCCAGTCCTTTAACCTCAACATTTTCAGAGGAACATCATAACTGAAACTTTGGCATCTACTGTAAACCACAATAACCATTATTAAACTATGTATTATGGTTATTTTGTATGATATATTTTATATTCTTTGTATAAAAAAAAAAACCTACTAAACTTGCACTCCTTTTTTTCTTTAAGTTTCAATGGACAGCAGCACACATGGAGGCTGAAGAGCACTTCAGCAAGAGAGAGAGCCCTTCAGTACCAACCGGGGCAGAAGATCCACGGCTTTACGGTCAAAGAAGTAGGAACACTTTAAATTTTGGCTTGACTCTGTTAGGTGACATTGATGCAGTCAACTAAGTAACTAACTTATGTCGGGTTAGCTTGTAAGATATTTTAAGACGTATTTCAAAAATGTGGAACTGCTCTCTACAAGTAAATGAGCCATTTACTAATTAAAATGTGAAAGATCTGTTGTGACATTTATTTTATTGTTGACTGAACTTGCATTTATCTTGCTGTGATCCTTTATGAACCTGCTCTCAAACCATTTGTGATCAAAGCTACTAATTCTGTTCCTTCCCAGGTTGTAGCGGTCCCTGACCTGTTTCTCACAGCAGTGAAGCTGACGCACGATAAAACTGGAGCTCAGTATCTGCATGCAGCACGGGATGACTCCAACAACCTCTTCAGGTTAGCGTTGTGGGGCTTTTTTGTTTGTTTGTTTTGCTCAAACAAACAGCACGGTGGTCAGCACTGTTGCCGCACAGCAAGAAGGTCCTGAGTTCAATTCCAACATCTTTCTGTGTGGAGTTTGCATGTTCTCCCCGTGTTTGCGTGGGTTCCCTCCGGGTACTCCGGCTTCCTCCCACCGTCCAAAGACATGCAGCTTGTGGGGATAGGTTAATTGGATAATCCAAATTGCCACTAGGTGTGAATGTGCGAGTGAATGTGAGCGCAAATGGTTGTCTGTCCCTGTGTGTTGGCCCTGCGACAGACTGGCGACCTGTCCAGGGTGTACCCCGCCTCTCGCCCTACGACAGCTGGGATAGGCTCCAGCGCCCCCCGCGACCCTGAAAAGGAGAAGCGGAAGCTAATGGATGGATGGATGTTTTGCTCAAGTCACAACAAAACTATATAAAAACAATCTAGCCTTTTAAAAATACTTAAAGTCTCTCTCGCTTAGTGTCCAGTTCAGGACGACCCCCATGGACAGCACAGGGGTACCACACATCCTGGAGCATACAGTGCTGTGTGGATCTGAGAAATATCCCTGCAGAGACCCCTTCTTCAAGATGCTCAATAGGTCGCTGTCCACCTTCATGAATGCATTCACAGGTATGGAAGCATAACTTGGACTTCAATTGACTGTGTGACCTCCAAGTCCATGAGAGAAAAGCTGTGAAAGCTTGTTCATTAGTCATGTAAATTCTTGCACAGTAATGTGTTTACATTTGGATTTTTTTATATTTATTCTTAATTTATGTTATTTATGTTTTTTATATTTACTTATTGCGTTAAGTAATAACAATGAGTGTTTCAATGCACCAAATAAAGTTCATTCTCCAAGCTAAGTGGTTATTTAATCAAAAACCAGTCATTATTTTATCATTCAGCTTCAAAAGAAAATGAAAGGTATTCTAAATGATTGTCGGTTATTTCTCACATTTCTGATGAGACCTTTCCCATTATTCATAAACAGCCAGTGACTACACCATGTATCCGTTCTCAACCCAAAATGGGAAGGACTTCCAGAATCTTCTATCGGTGTATCTGGATGCAGTTTTTTTTCCTTGTTTACGAGAGCAGGATTTCTGGTGAGTTTAAATCATCGTTACGTATTTACGTTTACGAGTGTAACTGCAATTAAGTTCATACTGAAATCAAGTTCAAAACGGTAAACAAGTTTTATTTTCAGATATGATGCTGTTATTGTGGCACTTCAGTGATGAAAAGTATAGATTGTGTGTCCGATCTGTTCTCTCTGGTGAAATGAAGATAGCTGAGGGGTGAACTACAAAGTTAGATTAAAGTGAATCGGCCTCATTAAGCTATTAAAGTCTGAGGTTTCTGTGTCAGTAAAGTGACGTTATTTATCTGGCTAAATCAGCATGAATCACCAAGTTTTAGTTTGAAGTCGTCCAGAAGTGCCATGTTTTCAACAATTCTTTTATTTACAGAATGTTTTAGGTACAATGTTGAGTCTGTGCTTGGACAATATGTTTCATATGTACAAGCTGATAAAGTGTACTGTACAAAAATCACTTAAAGAAGTTAAAGAAGGGCAAACTGTATGAGACATTGTTTGATCTGAAGACAAACTGAAGTGATTTGGGCGGCTCCTTTGTTAGACTGTGGGACAGTAAACTTTGATGTTTAAATGTATTCAGTTTAAAGTTTCAGATTTCTTTTGTGCTGTCGACACCTGAGAAATAAAACAGCAGCGCGACTTCACTCGGTGTTAAATTTAAAATCTTAATTTTGTTGCTCTATGTGATGAAACCTCTGCTGCAGTAATCTCTTATTCTCTTTACAACAAGGTTACATTTTACTGTTAATTCTTCGTTCGTTATAGATTTTTAATTACCAGTTATCATCATCATCATCATCATCATGACCTCTCTGATTTAACTTGGTGTCACTCAGTGATCATTTTGTTCAGTCGTATGTCTCATGAAACCCTAGTTTTTATGTGAGCACAGGCAGAAGCAGAAAGCCCAGCTTCAAAGATAAAACCAATAACCACCAATATAATACTTGTTATCACCAACTGGGGTTTTAGGTTTTTTGTTGAGCCAGCTAAGAAAGCCTGGCTGTCTGATCTGATTGTCTGTGGTTGATTTTCCAGGCAGGAAGGCTGGAGGCTGGAGAATGAAGACCCCACAGATAACAACTCCCCTCTCATGTTTAAAGGAGTGGTGTTTAATGAAATGAAGGGTGCTTTTGTAAGTTGACACAGCCACAAAGCTTCTAAATGTATAGAATATAATATTTTCATAAACGCTCTTTTTTCCCCCACCTCGGGTACTTCTCGGTTACAAACTCTCCATCAAATGCAAAGCAAACAACTCTTTTTTTTCTTTTTCTTTTTTCAATTTCATTTTTCATACTTAAGAGAAATACTTTACTTTCATATGACTTTTTTTCTTTCTTTCCTTTTTTTAAATCAACAAAAACTGCTTGAGGCAGTTCACACTGACAGAAGCCTTTAAAGACTGCATAACTTTAAAAAAAAAAAAAGAAGAAGAAGAAAAAAAGCAGGAAAGTAACAAATTCTTCTGAACAGCACTCCTGTTTTCTTTGTCTAATAAAAATTGTCACTCTGGCACTTTAACTGTGTAAATAAACAGCGTTTAGCCTTGAACTGATAAGATGGTGGATGATAAGAAAACACTGGAGACAGGGTTACACTGCGTCTGTGTGTGGACTCAAAAAAAAAAAGAGTAAGAAGTGTGACTTTGTTCAAAATTAACAGAGTGCCTGCTGCAAACCAACTTGAAGCTTTTTCATTTATAAAAACAGAAAATGTTTCTAATAAATATTTAGTTTAGAATAATGTTTCTTGCTGTGTGTACTTACAGTCAGACAATGAGCGTCTGTACGCCCAGCACCTCCAGAACAAACTGTATCCTGACCATACCTACTCTGTGGTGTCAGGGGGAGAACCTCTGGCCATTCCTGACCTTACATGGGAGCAACTTAAACAATTCCATGCCACACATTACCATCCCAGCAACGCAAGGTAAATAGGCACATGCATAAATCATCCAGAGTTACTTTAAGATTAGGACTAATTATGGTTGAAGTATTTTGGGGTTATTTTGTAAAATAAATGTGAACTGGGAACATTAGAATATCTTGCGCATATAAACAAATGAGATTTTTATGTTTTTAAATGTTTTCTTACATCTAGGTTCTTCACTTATGGAGATTTGCCTTTAGAACCTCATCTGAAGCAGATTCAAGAAGAAGCTTTGTCCAAGTTTGACTGCATCGACCCGAAAACAGAAGTTCCTTCTCAGCCACGCTGGACCAGTCCTGTAAGCTCACATTAAGCGTGTCTCTGCTGCAGTGGGTTGGAGTGATAATCTACTTCTCTTACACATGTTCAGTGCTAATTTTGCCTTGAATCAGATAAACAAAGTTCTGTTTCTTTTATCATTTCAAAGAATGCTTTTAGTTGCTACAAAAGGTAGTTGAATATTTGATTTGTGAATATTTGTTTTTCTCCCAGAAAGAGGACCATGTGACTTGCAGTCCTGATCCTCTGGCTCCAGATCCAAACAAGCAGAACACAGTGTGTGTGAGCTATCTGCTGGGAGAGTAAGATTATATCATTTATTTCCTGCTGTGTCCTGTAGAGATATCTGCTAAAAATCAGTTCAACATGAGATGTAACCCCACATACTTCTTTCTCTTTTAGAGTTGATCTTTTTTTTTTTTTTAACTTCAATTAGGTTGTTTTATATAGTCCTTTTTGTAGATAATTTTTCAAGAGCCATTTTAACCCATAAGAACCCACTGTGGCACAGTGCTTCACACATTAAGGAAAGTTCCTGTTAAAGTTTCAACATTGACTCTCCCATAGTGTTCCTGACAGTAAAAATGGGTGTTTTTCTTATTGTTGTTTCTCTCTTTAGCATCACTGATGCATTTGAAGGACTCACTCTCAGCCTGCTGTCTTCTCTGATGATCTCTGGGCCAAACTCTCCCTTCTACAAATCTCTCATCGAACCCAAACTGGGAACAGACTTCTCCTCTGTTGTTGGGTATGTGTGCAGGCGTTATAACATCCACATCAAACCTTTAATTTCACCAGTTTTGTTGGAAGTTTAATAACTGGGTCTGTATACCTACTTACTCTTCACAAATTCTCTTACCACTTGTTACGCAAGAATTCCAATTAAGCATCCATAACCTGCATGTACTTGTGGAGTATTGATACAAGTGTTGCATCCTGCAGATATGATGGCAGCACCAAAGAGGCGTCGTTCAGTATCGGACTGCAGGGAGTTGATGAGGAGGATATAGAGAGGGTGAAGCAGATCATCAGCCAAACCATCGATAAAATTATAGAGTAAGTTCCCTGATCAAGTCTGCTCTCTTGTCAAACTTTCCTTCTTTGGCGTAACAAACTAAAGCCTATACAGCAACTGTTATCTTGCACTTTATGTAGCAGATTTAAAAAATGTAGGAAAACAAATAAAACATTGTATGTTGGAAAATCTGTCAATTTTTTACTGGGCAAAATAAAAGTCATCTGACTTTCTAATGTTTTTGTTTTGGTTTGTTTTTTGAGTGTGTTCACAAATTGGTTAAGCATTTAGTTCCATTGGAGAGCAGTGAGAGGAGGCACAGCTTTGCCACTTATAAGTTACAATTTACAAAATATGACAGACTTGTTGTATTTACTGAAAAACCAATATTTCTGTAACATTTATGCCTCAGGACTTTTACTTTCTCTGCACAGAGTGAGCGACAGAATACAGCAGGGTCTTTACTGTAGGGTTTAAAGCATATGTATGACTTAAGATTTAATATAAAGCTAAAACAGGAAGGAAGGAAGAAACCAAAGAATAATTTTCACACTTGTCATTTAACAAAGGAATGGCTTTGAGGAGAGAAGGATTGAGGCTCTTATCCATAAGCTTGAGATCCAGATTAAACATCAGACCACAAACTTCGGCCTGTCTCTGGCCTCGGTGAGTTTACTGTTGTTTATCTGTGACCTTTATTAAATTTTTACAACTACAACTACAAGTATGGCTTTGCAGTGCTGTGTTTATTAGTGTGTGTGTTCATTTTGCATAAAACCTCACATTGAATGTGTGTTTCCCCTGTTTTTTTGTTTAATATCTGTACAAATCAAGAATGTGAATTTAACTGTTGTTATTTTTTGGGAGGCTGTCTTTGGTACAGTGTTTAAGAGTTTTATATGTTATAAGGTGTAAATAATCCTAGTAAATTCCTCACCAAAACCTTTATTCATCTTATGTTATTAGTACATAGCTTCATCGTGGAACCATGATGGGGACCCGGTGGAGCTGCTGCAGATCAGTGACAGTGTTGCCAAGTTCAGACAAGCCCTGAAGGAAAACCCTCGCTTTCTCCAGGAGAAAGTCAGGCAATACTTTAAGGTGATTTAAGCACAAAGTGTTTGAAATATTTTTTGATTGTATGTCTCCATTAAATTATTTTACTTATAGGGTTCATGGCTTTACTATTTAACATTGTTGGGAAGATAAATTGCACAGTTACAGGCTGAGAGTATAATGAAATACTTTTTTTCATAGTTGACAGTTTATTTCTTATGTTGTAGTATCAAAAAACATTTTCTGAGTCCTTTCGTGAAACAAATGAAAAAACATATATAACATAAATATATAAATGCTTTAACAAGGATAATGCAGAGCAGGTATTTGCTAACAAAGGATGCCACCTTGGATTAATTGTCATTGACTGGCCTTTAGGAGAACACACACCGACTGACTCTGTCAATGAGCCCGGAGGAGTCCTACCTGGAGAAACAGGCCAAAGCTGAGGAGGAGAAACTTCAGAAGAAGATCGAGGTTCTTTCTGACAGCGACAGAAAGCAGATCTATGAGAAAGGTAACATTTGAACATGTGAAGATTGATCACTTGTGGGTGTAATCTGTTAAACTAAATATTACTGACCTGAAGCATTGTATATTGAGACAGGTCTGCATTCAGTAGATGTTAGTATAATATGATTTTTCCTCTCGGAAAGGTCTGGAGCTGCTGGCTGCTCAGAGTCAAACCCAGGATGTCTCCTGCCTGCCAGCACTCAAAGTGTCCGACATCGAGCCAACGACACCCATCACTCCTGTTCAAATAAGCACTGCAGGTGTGAGTCTACGCTGATTTACAAAGAGCGTGTGATGAAAACTGTTGTCTTATATGAACTGTGTATATAGAGCACTTTCTCATTCTTCATAGGAGGCGTTCCGGTCCAGTACTGTGAGCAGCCCACCAATGGCTTGGTATACTTCAGAGCTTTGTGTAATCTCAACACCCTTCCAGAGGACCTCAGGGTTTTTGTCCCGCTCTTCTGCAGTGTTATTACCAAGTGAGTAACCTGTTGGTCTGCAAGACCAGAACAAGACGAATCTGAAATGCGGTGCTTACTAGCAAAGATTAGTGCTCAGGAGTACTGGTAAATGTCTCTTCCTGCTGATACATTATTCTTTAAATACTTTTAAATATTTCCAAATGAAATACTTATCAAGTTTTCTGAATTAGTTTGTGCTGATTAATACTACAGACTAAAGCTGATCTTTGAATTTATTTTATTGTTGTGTTGACTCATGTGAACACAGTCTTTTGGGACCTTAATAAGATAAGTGTGCTGTGATGTAATCACAGTGGAAAACATAAAAAAAGATTAGGTTGTTGAAAAAAAGTATCAGACTGTGATGCAATGCCAAATGGATTGCACAATGGAGTCTTAAAGATTTTTCAAATGTCTGTTTGTGTGTCTGCATATGTTTGTCTGTTTAATTAGGATGGGCTGTGGAGCTCTGGACTATAGGCAGCAGGCCCAGCAGATGGAGCTGAGGACAGGGGGCATGTCTGTTTCCACTCAGGTCATCACTGACTGCAACGAGCTGGATACATATGAGCAGGTCGGTGCCAGCTAAGTGTGTGTTTTAAGCCAAGAACACCTTTCTATCTGTGATCATTTCTGTGTGCAAAATGCAAAACAGAAAGTAGCTTTCAGCTTGATTCCTTGTGTTTTTACACAGTGCACAGTGGCATGAACTGAATCTGTTGGCCTCTCTGAAAAGAAATAACAAATGAAAAATAATAATAAATAATCAAATAATTCATGAAGGATAGAATTAAACTTTAGACCAAGACTTTATCTCTTAAGACACTTAAGTGAGCTCTTAGCACTTCCTTGCTGTGGTTGAACATCTGGATCTCTACCTTCTGTTTTAGGGTATCCTCTTATCTTCTTCGTGCCTGGAGAGGAATCTTCCTCACATGTTTCAGTTGTGGAGCGACATATTCAACAGGTAACTCCTCCCAGCTGTTTACATTTTCCACTGCTAGCGACACCAACAGATGGAACTGTCAGTTAATGGGTCTTATTTTGTCGTTTAGTCCTCACTTTGATGACAAAGAGCGCCTGAGGGTGCTGGTGATGCAGTCAGCACAGGAGTTGGCCAATAGTATCGCATACTCAGGTCACCTGTATGCTATGACTCGGGCGGGTCGTCTCCTCACTCCAGCTGGAGACCTCCAGGAGACTTTTGGTGGGATGGAACAGGTATCTTTGTACATTTTAATAAAGGCTTAACCTTTCAGAAAAACCCAGCTATCCACAAAGCTGCTTTGTTTGTTTATTTGTTTGTTTTATATTATCTTCTAATTATCCGGGGTCGGGTCGTGGAAGTAGCAGCCTAGGCAGAGAACCTCAGACCTCCCTCTCCCCGGACACCTCTTCCAGCATGTCCGGGGGAACACCAAGGTGTCCCCAGGCCAGCTGAGAGATATAATTTCACCAGTGTGTCCCAGTGGGACATAGGTGGTTGAGGCATCTGACTCAGGGAACCACCTCAACTGGCTCCTTTCAATGTGGAAGTGTATTGGCTATAGTCTGAGTCACCCTTCGGAGAAAGTTCATGTCTGCCGCTTGTATTTGCAATCTTGTTCTTTTGGTTATTAGTCAAAGCTCGTGCCCATAGGTGAGTGTAGGGATGTAGATCAACCAGTAAATTAAGAGCTTTGCTTTTATGTTCAGCTCTCTTCACCTCAACTGACTGGTACTGTGTCCACATCACTAAGTACTTACTAAGTACTGCCTCCAAAGTCCCACGGGCTAACAAAGCCATAGGATTCCTTCTTCAGCCTAATGGTTCCCTCCACCTCAGGTGCCCACCATCTGGTTCGGGGGTTACCACCACCACAGGCACCAACCATGTTCAGGCAATCATCAGCCTGCGGACTACAGATGACAGTCAGGACCTATTTCCTGTCTTGAAGGCGCCAGGAACAAATCCTCTCATCCACCAGAACAAACCCCAACATATTGGCAGCAAGCTGAGGGGATACTTAGATACCCACCCCAGCTTACCGCCTCTCACCAAGGGCAACTCCAGACTCAGATTCAAGCCCCTCTCCAGGAGACTGGTTCAACACCAAGCCATGCATTTTCGGGGCCAGGCCCGCCCAGGCCTCATGAATTAAGTCCCAGCAACTAGGCGCTCGCCCTCAGGCACGCTCCCCGGGCCTGGCTCCAAACTCCATCCAACAGTGTCATGTGTCAAAGAAAATGTACTGTATGTTTAAAATCACTATTCATGTTATTTTAAATTTCTGCAACAAAGGGTAGAGATGTGATGGTGTCAATACTTTGGAACCAATACTTCATCTTCTAACAACAGGTTACGTTTATGAAGAGAACAGCTGCGATGGCAGACCTCGGCCAAATCATCCGAACGTTAGCCAGGATCAAAATACACCTTTTCAACCCAAACAACATGAGGTGGGTCTATAATACACCTGCTATATGTAGACTTTATCTTTATTTCAGTGTAAATAATGAACTATAAAATAGTGAAATATCAGGCATTCAACGCTTCTTATTTTAAATGTGTCCATATAGATGTGCAATCAACTCAACTCCAGAGAAAGTATCTGATGCAGCGGCACACTTGGAGGGTTTTATAAAGGATGTGGCTAAGAACAGAAAGGAACGCAAACCTGTCAGACCAAATATTATTGAGGTGAAGTTGAACAGGAAAAACAAAATCTGTGTAAATGAATTCATTCATTGTTATAATCAATCCAATTAAAAAAAAAAAAAAAAATCTTTGTGTTTATTGCAGAAGCCGATAAACCCTCTGGATGACAATGGCCCACGAAGAAAACTAATATCAGTAGGTTCAATAGTTACATTTTTCTTTATTTCTTTCTTAATCCACTGATCAATTTTTGAAGAATTGTTTTCTTACAATTAACATCTTCATAATTCAATAAGTAATCCATCTCTGATTTAGAATTAAATTAATTTGCGGTTTTACATTTTTCAGGAGCCAACCTTCCATCCATGTCCAATGAAGACTTTCTTTCAGATGCCTTTCCCTGTCAACTTTGTCAGTGAGAGTATTCGCGCAGTGCCCTTCTCCCACGAGGACTATGCCAGGTAACGACATCATTACATCCTGCTAGCAGCAGGTAAATAACTGTAACACAGTTTATGGCGGCTTTAGTGTGTTCTTTAACTTAATTTTACTGAAAATGTGTTGCATTTTTTTTCTCAGTTATGCATTTGTAATAACTGCATGCAGTAAACACTTTCTCTTTACTTGTTCATTAGTTTATGCATCTTAGCCAGGATGATGACAGCAAAATTTCTTCATGGAGAGATCCGTGAGAAAGGCGGAGCTTATGGAGGCGGGGCCAAGATAGGAGGAGGCCTGTTCACCTTTTACTCTTACAGGTGGGTAGAAGTTCAATACAAAGTAGGGATGCACCGATACCACTTTTTTGGAAACGAGTACGAGTACTTGCATTTCAGTACTCGCCGATACCGATAACTTAATAAAAACATGATTTAAATTTGCAGGTAACAGCTTTATGTCATGATTAGGCTGTGTGCAGGCAGGATGAGGACCCAAACGCAAACTCACGGGAAAACAGGACTGAACTCAAAATACAGCTTTAATGCTGACAAAAGATAACGGCGATACAAAATAATATGAAACTGAACTGGGAAGTACTAAGGAACTGACTTACGAGGAAACACACGGAGGGGCACACAGTCATGAGGGAGAACACGACACTGAACTGAGGGACATGTGGACATAAATGCACAGAGGGTAAACGAGGGAAGTGGGATCACATGGGGAACACAGCTGACACAGATAATCGTAACGAGACAAGGCAGGAGTGAACACAACATGACACATACTGACGAGAGACTGTCAAAGTAAAACAGGAAGTACACAGAGGTTCAGACAGGAGGAGAGAGCACGGACATAACGGAAAACATGGAATAAAACACGAGGGGAAACAAGGGTTCACAGATACATAAAGGGGCACACAGGAGGTAACCAAATAAGGAACATCTTAACTAAACAACCTAGGAACCAAGGCATAAATAGAGAACAAAATACAAAACACACAAAAACTAAGAATACTGGGCCAACATGGCCCAGGACCATGACATCTTAGTCCTATAATTTAACAAAAAACAAACAAACAAGCGACTAGTTTGGAATTAAGAACATTTATTTAAAATGAAAAGCATGTTGTATGCAACATATTACAGAATAAATTAAAAAAACAAAATTTTATTTTAAATTTGTTCGTCTGTTTCTCTGATTAGAAGTCTCACTAGCACAGTCACAGCTGGGATGACATCAGAGGCTAGTGCGTCGTAGCTGCTCACTTTTTTAGTTAGTTCCTCAAAGGGGGCGAGGATGGCAACAGTCGTCTCCATAAGAGCCCATTGGTGAGATAGTCAGGGAGTTCATGCTCGGACACGCCCAGCACTCGCTTTTGCTCAATGAGGGACTGGAGCATATAATACGTGCTGTTCCAGCGCGTCTGTACGTCCTGCTGCAGTCTCTTTATTGGCTGGTTGAGCTGTCCCTGAATGTCCTCGAGGCGGGAGTAGGCTAAGGCGGAATGTTTAAAATGCCCAACTATTTTCCGTCCCACTGCTATAGCATCAGCTATGCTCCTCTGTGCTAATAAGCGTGGGTAAATAAGCGTGGGTAAACTCTTTGTACTCGTTGTCGTGTTGGGATTTTAGGTGCTTGATTAAATTACTTGTGTTAAATGCGCTACCTTTAGAGCCTCCTCTGGACAATTTCGCTGAGCACAATTTGCAGTCCGCCTTTGTTTTCGTGTCTTCGTTCACTTTGAAATAGTTCCACATGGCTGACTTGTCTCGCCTCGCATTCTCCCCGCTCTGAGCCGCAGCCGGGGCCTGGGGGCGGGCACTCGGCGCCTGTGATTAACCCCTTACATGCTGCTCAAACATAGACAGGTCTCAGACCGTAGTATTGGTCCTCGGTATCAGGGGACTTTTAACGAGTACTTTAGAAAATGTGGTATTGAGGCCGATACCGGTATCGGTGCATCCCTAATACAAAGGTTTACTCTGTATCAATAGGGAAGGAAGGCAAGAAACATTGAAAGTTCAAATTATGATAAGAATTTGATAAGAGTTTTGACCTCATGTGTTGTCTCTTCTGTGTCCAAGGGATCCAAACACAGTGCAGACATTATCTGCTTTTGGTAACGGTATCGATTGGGCAAAGTCAGGAAAGTTCACCCAGCAAGACATCGACGAAGCCAAACTGTCAGTCTTCTCAGCGGTGGACTCACCTGTGGCCCCCGCAGACAAAGGTGAGGTGCCATCTGAGTGATGAGAGGTTCCCTGAAAGCAGCTGCCTGGATCAGTTTACATCAAACCTTTAAAGGATTTTAACACATTCTGTCCTCGCATGAGAATGAATCTGTAAATATTCAAAAAGGTTTCATAATAGAGTAAATTTTAAATTTTGTGTGTGTTTATGCATCTGTACAGAACTTTGCATTCAGACTCTCACAGCCAGTATGGTGCACATGCTACCTTCCCCCCTATTTTGCATCATTTTAGACTTGAAGTAATAATATAGAGTTGAATTTATAGAGCGAATGGATCCCTTAGCTGAAGCTGTAATTTCAGCATTCTGTATGTTCTGATGTAAAGCTTGTGACTCTGTCTTTGGTGCAGGCATGGGTCAGTTCCTCAGTGGGGTCACGGACGAGATGAAGCAGAGTCACAGACAAAGACTCTTTGCTGTTGACCATAAAAACCTAGTGGATGTGGCTGAAAGGTAAAACTGACCAATCCTGCAAAATGCAATTTGTCAAGATGCTGCTGTTGATTTACAACAAGTAGAGCTTTCTTATGCCCACAAAATAATCCCTCGTTTTTTTCTGCAGGTACCTCAGTGCTGGTCAGAAGTTGTGTGGCCTTGCCATTCTGGGCCCAGAGAATGACGTTATTAAAAAAGATCCTTCATGGATTATAAAATAGGACTGTCAGTAGATATTTTCAAAGTGGTCATCCAAAGAACAAGTGTCATCTCAGAAATGTTTTAAATGGTGGCAAAAAGAAAGCTGAACTGCACAAAAGAAAGAGGAAGAAAGTTACCTAATCAGTGTCTGCCATTTGAAATACTTGTATGACTGCCTATTCATATTCTGTTATGTACATATTAGAATTAAATGCTGCATCATGACATTGGAATACAAAATCTGTCATTGGTGAGTCATTAAAACACTTTATTCCTGGGGGAAAGAAATTAGTTTCCCCAAATCTTGACTTAATTGGTCCAGTTTAAGATATTTGTGTAATATTTCTGCCTGGGCTCAAATACTTTAAAGGTAGTTTTAACAGTAGGCAGTGGGCAGCATGGTGGTTAGCACTGTTGCCGCACAGCAAGAAGGTCCTGAGTTCAATTCCACCATCAGGCCAGGGTCTTTCTGTGTGGAGTTTGCATGTTCTCCCTGTGTCTGCGTGGGTTCCTTCCGGGTACTCCGGCTTCCTCCCACCGTCCAAAGACATGCAGCTTGTGGGGATAGGTTAATTGGATAATCCAAATTGCCACTAGGTGTGAATGTGCGAGTGAATGCGAATGGTTGTCTGTCGTTGTGTGTTAGCCCTGCGACAGACTGGCGACCTGTCCAGGGTGTACCCCGCCTCTCGCCCTATGACCGCTGGGATAGGCTCCAGCACCCCCCGCGACCCTGAAAAGGATAAGCTGAAGCGAATGGATGGATGGATGGTCTCTTTCCATAATCAGTGTCCCCATTGTCCTGGTAATTTACTGTTTTTTACAGAATTACTTCCTGCCAGAGTACTTAAACCAAAGCAAATCTCATGGTTCTGCTAGTTACTGCCCCTGTCTAAATGAATGGATAGAAGTTATACTGGTGTCTGTGTGAAGTTGCACAACATTACGGTTTAATTTATGACTCAATCCAACAATGAACATCTCAGGCTCCTCCCATCAAACAAATACAAAGAGCCAACCACATAAAAGTGAGATACAATAACACAAAACAGTTACAGTTTCAACACAATAAATGCTTTATTACTCTGTGAAAGAACACGTCACACTGCCAGCACATAAATGTTGCGTAGTCTCAGACACTCTCCGTCTCACTGAGGAGCTACAGCAACAGTCAATTGGACCCTACTTACAGATAACCACTACAAGATGCCAGACACAACGCCCAGGGTGGATACAAAAAGCAAAGGCAACAGCACAACAAACACACAATTAGCAGGTGACAGGACACACAACCAGCTTGTCCCAAAACCCCCAGAAGAAAAATATCCTTCAAGATTCAACATTTTATAATCACCCTGGCCAACATGCTTAAGTGCGGCACTTTGAAGTGCGGCACTGAAAGCATGTGATCCTCGTGAAATATATTCTCTCTGTATAAGCAGCTTTAGGGGGTCGTATTAAATATAGGGCTCAAAGTGCAGTACAAGGTAAAGGTGACAAAAGCTGGATTTCAGCCAAGTTGTGTTTACACAACATTTGCTCAGCTACATATCTTCAAGTAATAAAATTAGATATAGCTACTCTTTAGGGGATAAAATCTAAATACTTATACAGTACATAATGAACAGGGCCCATATATGTGTGTTTACTTATATAATACTTTTAGGGATCTATAAAATAAAATATTAGCGCTGCTAGGAAGTTCATACTACTTAATAAAATCTCAAATCCCATGACCCATAATATAGAATCCCCTCTGAAAAGTGCCGTGACTTTACCATTCAATAGAGCTTTTAAAATAACCTATCTTTTATAATCTACCTTAACGTATTTGCAGCCAGTCAGCAGCTGATCAGTCAGTGAGTGAGTAGCCGTCACTGTTTTGTGAAGCTGTTGTCCTGTTGAAGTGAAGCTCTGCGTGTGGAAGTGAGGCGGTTCAGATGGCCGTTGAGGTGTTGCTGTCTTTGGGTCGGACCCGCGTCACGTGTTCCAGCTGCCCGGAGTCGGACACGTCATAGCTTGTCTTATACTTGGCCAGGATTTTCATTAGAGGACGGAGCTTCAGCCACCACTGCTCCTTAGGGATCCTGTGACTGAAAGTAGAGAATAGACAAATGTTCTCTACACTATTTCTTAACCACAGAGATCTTTAAAGCAAGATTAAAACAAAAGGCCTGGGACCGCTGCTTCAGAGAATTTTAGAGGAATTGGATCAGAATATTTTCCAGGTTTGTTCTTAATAATCTGGTTCAGATGCATTAGCACTACCTTTTGTTTTTAACTATGTTAAAGATCTGCAAATGGTCCTCTAAAACATTTTTCCTCTCACACAGTAAGTAAGCTCAGCTTGTGAGCTTACTTACTCAGTGTTGTGAGCTGCACTGCTACAGATATTAAACAATCGTCTTACACAAAGTCTGTCTCGTCCCGGAGCTGCGCCACAGGCTGAAAGACCAGAGTTCTGCGACGCATCCCCAGCAGGCATGCGGTGTCCTCCGAGTTTGCAAACACTCGCCCTGCAATGAAGAGAAGCATCAGCTTTTGTAACTGCGGCAAAGCAATTTCACACGTAAATGTTCTGCATCCTCGCTGGAATCAAGTGTCACATTTATGTGCTTGCCTCCTTTGTAGGACTCCTTGAGTGTCCGGGTGATCCACTGCATGGCTTTGGCTGCAATTTTGGTACCAAAGTTTCTGTCAAAGGGAGATGGAGCTCCTCCCTGACATGGAAAAAAAGTCATATTTATTCAAAATAAGGACATTACATATAAATATCACAAGTCTAGTATCTAAAATAATGTTAAGTGCACTTTTCTGTTACACTATAATTTGATCACTTGTTTAGCAACATAACTCTACACAGTAATGTCTGCAACATCTCCCAGATAGACAAGATGGATAAAGGATAGCAGATATTTTGTGGATTTGGCTCCTTGCATCACACATTGTCATCATTGCTGATAAACATATCAAGCACAGCATTGCGTTCATTTATTTGTGCACGTGGCCAACCTGCTGCATATGACCGAGGATGTTCTTCCTGCAGTCGAACACTCCTCGCCCTTCCTCAGAGTAAAGCTGGTAGATGAAATCTGTGGTGAAGTTCTCGTTGCAGTTCTCATTTCTAAAACACAGCACAAGGGCAACAGGCCGGTTAAGGGATCGCTTCACCAAATAACAAGTGCTCCCTTAAAAGAAGATGCTCTAAATAATGCCTGAACCCATTTATCAACTAACAGAGGACACAGAGTCACCAGGCTGCTAAGTCTCCACACACCAGCGTTCATATACCCTTCATCCAGGCTCTGCTTTTCACTGCATGCATGCATAGAGATGCTGTGATGCACCACTATGTTTGAGGGCATCTTAAAATAATGAAATTATGCAGGCACACAATGTCACCTGCACTCGGTTCAAAATACAACGTTTGTCCTATTTCCACAGACCTCCGTCCTGCTGGGAGCAATTTCCAACAGCATGGTGGTGCAGTGGACTAAAATAACCTCAATAGAGGACATGAAATAAAGTGTAAGGTTAATCAAAAATCTTTTATTTGCCGAAATGGTTTTACATACATAATTGAGAAACACTTATTTACAAATAGCGCACTGCAGATGACATTTAAAAATAGAGCATTTTGCATTTTTTGTTCATCGCACACGTACGCACAGGTCCATACAACAAATCCCACAGGCTTGTGTAATGTAATGCATCTAAATGTAACTTTATAGAATGAAAGTGTTTAGCCTCACCTGAGCACCAGTCCCCTCTGGATGCTCGTCTTCATCTTCTCTGTCAGATGCTCCACGTTGGCCTGAAAACACAGAGTCTCTCACATTAAACCTGCAAGAGCAACTCTCACTCTTCAGTCTCTCATTGCAGAGTGAAGAGCTGCAGGTAACATTTACACCACCAAGGGGCGCCATATCTTGTCTTTTACCCAGCTGGTGAGCCCAAGAGGGTTAATGCATCAGAAATGCAGGTTTACGACACCACACACATGCGCTTTTTACTGCTTCTCATTGTGATCACTGAAAAAGTGTTTGGTTTTTTTTTTTACCTTTTCGTGCATTTTTATGGTTTAAATTCTTTGTGACACGTACTAGTTATAGTTCATATGCAAAGGCAGACTTCTAAAAAACTAAATTGTGCACTGCGCCCAGACTTTTTCAAAAGAAAATTAGTTTAACAAAATTTACAGAGCATAAAGAACTCAACATTGTTAGATTAAAATTAAGTAAAACATACACAGACAAAATAAATAAAAAGACAATTAATATTAAAAGTGTATGTAACAGGAACATTGTAAACAATAATAGTCCTGACATCTCTAATCTCCCTGACCTGATCTGTGTTGATGAGATCTGTCTGTCATTGAATGACTGATGCAGCTCAGAGGTTATTAATAAGTTGCTTCATGTGCACTGCTATAATCTGGGTCACCTGCACAGCCCTGAAACATCCAGGCAGAGGCACTAATTGACTAACTGAAGCTTCTGCACTGCACTGCGATCAGTCTGCTCCACTACTGCTAAGGATGGAAATGTGCAATGTAGTGAAAGGTATTAGGCTCATTTCCAGCTCTATATTGCTTATTCTGAACTCTTGATTCATAATCCAGTTCAGGGTTGGCTGGAAGTCTGTGTTAGCCCTGCAACAGAAGAAAGTGGACGGATGCCCTGATTTTTCAAAACAAGACATTTTTTAGCCAACTTTCTTCTAACTGGCTGCCTGTCATGGACAGAAAGCTTGAACATTACATGGGTGGGGCTCACAGTTGTGTGGCTGAGATGACCATATTAGGAATTTCTGTTCTCATTGACATCATACAGAGCCCAAAAATAAAAAAGCTGTGTGAAACAGAGGATTAGGAGCAGTTTGAATCCTGAATGTTTATGCTGTTGCCCTCATAAATGTTGTTACCAATAAAATCCAGTCATGAAACATACAAAAAATAACTTAAATGGAACAAAAAGGATTTGACAGGAATCATGGCTATAAGAGTCATCGAGAGAGTAAAAGGTCTTGGTATTTTCTGATGATGAGAGGAGACATGAAAATTTTCTCTCTAACCTGAAGGTCACGGATGTCAAATGGCTCCTCGTAGATGTAGACAGTGTCGGCGCCTGCAGCCAGACCACCCACGGTGGCCAGGTAGCCACAGTAGCCCCCCATTGTCTCAATGATGAACACTCGCCGCTTGGTGCCACTAGCTGACTGTTTGATGCGATCACATGTCTGATTCACACACACATAAAACATTATACAATCATTAAACAAGAAAAATATGTTCACGCGGAGAGCATGCAAATGCAAAACACACTGTACACACAAGTAGAGCTGACAGGAATATTTTATTTATCCTGATAATATAAGAAGGATTTGTGTGCAAACATCTGAGCTTTTTGATTGTGGGTGAAAATTGGTAAATATGTCATCACTTTGTAAAATAAAATTAAAAAGAAAAGAAAAGAAATCTGCATCAGCTCTACTTTAAAGTACATAAAATAGCTGAGTGTCCTTAGAGATGCACAGATTGACTCAGTAACTCAGTCCAGTCATTTATTTTACAGCCTGTCATACCACACTGAAACTAATTTATCTGATTATTTAAAGTGGCAGTCGACTGGCTGCATGTGGACAGACCAGTGCATGAGGCTAAAAATGTGCTTATTTCTTCGGACACCTTATCATCAGTTTTGTAAGTGGAGGATTTATTAAATGCAAATATTTTCAGGATGTACAGAACATTTGCAGCAAAAGAGTTACTCTGCTGTGATTTTATTTCAGGCTTGCCCAGTTGAGGTGAAACTAGACGGTATGCAAATGACTTTGACACCCCTGATGTAGACGGTCGCGGACTGAGGCTACGTCCACACTAGCCCGGACAGATTTGAAAACGGTGCTTTTGTCTGACAACGCTCTGCGTCCACACGAGTGATTTCAGTCATTTTCACAGAGTTCTGCCTCCACATTGAAACGGCCGAAAACACTTACGTCCCAGTACTGTGCATGCGTGAAACGCACGGTCAAACAGTATCCCACATTGCTGATTTTTCGTTCACAAACACTTCTTATTATGACGCATTACTCCTGAAACTTTGGAGGATTTAGCTCTTTATATAGTAAAGTTACAGGAGAATAAAAATAGTTATCAGCCAAAATGTTAATGGTTTATTAAAATAATCCCATCTGATACAAATATATATATAATTTTCTGTTGTTTTCCTTTGTAACCCTCAAACTGAATGGTAAGGTAACGATACTAATTTTTAACTTTTTCACAAAATGAAAACATCAGTACTTCCTGCGTGCTCCTAGCACAGGGGAAACAAATTCTGTCAGGGATACCTACTTTGGCACTACACCGGCTCGCGACAGAATGTTGAGGAAAAGCAGTTTTTTAAATGGACTAACAATGAGGTGGAGTTGTTGCTGCGAGTAACACAAAAGTACAAAGTTGAAAAAGCGAGTGAGAGTTAAAGAATTTGAAGAAAAGCTATCTGGAGCATGTACAGACTGATATTAATCTTTAATAGGGCTGTCAAAATTCAGAGCAAACAAAACAACTGCTGTATAATGCCCTCCGCTATCTTAGTTTAATTGGTCAAATGACTGCATCATATGACTAACATGCGTTTAGAAAGTCTGCGTTTTTGCTGTCCATACTGCAACGCCAAAGCACCGTTTCCAAATGTATGCATTTTTGAGAGTGTTTTCAAACCGCTGCGTTTTCCATCAGCGAAAACGCCTTCTCAGTGTGGACGGGAGGCCAAAACGGAGAAAAAACGATGCGCATTAGTGTGGACTTTTAGCCTGAGAGGGTTTTTTTCTTCCCAAGAATAAATAAAGAACAAAGGAGACTGTAAAGAACTGGTAAATTGGCCATCAGAGCCACCAGAGTCAACCTGTGCGTCCCTTTAGTCTAATCAGATGAGTGAAGGCTTCCAGATGAGGACGCTGCAATGTGCTTTCCTATTTACCTTCTCAAAAACACTCTTATTTTAAAGTCTTGTTGGTTGGCTTCACCCATCTGTTACCAAATGCACAAGAGGCCAGAAATAATCAACACAGTCAGTAAAACACAGGAACAGTCACTGACATGCATCGTGCCATCTCAGCTATTCACGCAGAAAGAAAAAAAAAGTACTCACTGACACTCGGGTTTTACTTCTGTTTACTCATTCATCTCTTAAAGTTTTAGTAGATGAATTGGAGTGCATAGTTCAAATGACTGCACCTTGCAGGACTGGATCCAGTTAACCAACTCTTTGCTGTACTTTCTTTGCCCTCTTTGCCTTGTTTTTGTACATACTGAATAAATAATAAAGTACATTCTCTACATCCTCCTGGATGGTAACGAAAGATAATAAAATCGTCATATTTCAAATACAACAAACCAATATTAATGCATGAGGCACATAAGCAACATCTGCTGTGTGCTGATCGAGCTGTCTTTATTTTAGGATTTGTGTGAACAACAACAGTTTTGACTCTTTTAAACCCAATTTTTTATTAACGGTAACACTTCAGCATATCTGTAGCTCTTAATATCTCCCCTCATCTCCTTTGCTGGGCCCTTACCTCCACAATGGCGTTGAGGGATGTATCAGCTCCAAGACTGAGGTCAGTGCCAGGCACATTGTTACTAATGGTGGCAGGCAATATGCACATCGGGATGCAAAACTCCTCGTAGTCAGCCCGGGCCACATGCAGCTGCAGAATGGACTCAAAGGCCTGATGACGGTAGCCGTAATATGGAGTTAGACCACTAGGGGGAAGACTACACATCTAAAAATGCCAGTGTGTCCTTTAGTGGCTGCTTCATGGTGCCCAGTGACTCCCTTGTCTTGTATCCTTCATTATCATGATAGCTAAAGCTGTTTGCTAATCAAATGCCAAGTTGCAATATCACTGTGGATGGATGGATAGTTTATAAAAACACCATTGAATGCACTTTTCTGTTTCATATTAGCAGCTTTTTTAAACATAAACAGCCCAGCCCATATTTGTCTGATCTGTCAGGTTTTTATGTTGGAAAGGAGTGTCTGTGATGTAGAGATAAACCCATTGCTGCACAGACAATCATCAGCATGAAATCACTAAGGTGTTCCTTCTCATCCTGACAGGAAAAGCTTGTTACCATGAAATTCTGAATAGTTTTAATTTCCCATTTTATGACATATAATTCTTTAAAGATGGTCTACTATACACTGTACAATATTTACAAACCTCCAAAATGTTTGAAATTATAACCTGCTGCAACTTTAAGGGTTAGCATTTTAAAAGGAAGGATACAAGATAAAGAAGTAACTTTAACTCCAATGAGACCATGAATATGCAGCTCTGCGTGTGTGTGCATGTGTGTGTGTCCTGTAGTGTGTGCAACTGGCTGGCTCTCTCCAGGAGTTGGGGGGACTTTGGCTTCTCATTGGCTGAGAGTAAGTGGAATGAGGAAGAGGGGTTGCATCGTGGTTGACATGTAACGGTGTCGACGCGACAAGATAAAGCTTGCGAGGTGAGACTCCAGAGGCCTTCGGGCAACGTTTCCTTTTATGTTCAAGAAGCAAAGAGGAAGTTTTTTTTATTTCTATTTGGGTTTTTTGTGTTTTGTCTGAAGACAAGAAAGGCTTTCTCAGATAAGAACAATAGGAACCATGATGTAGACCACAATCAGTTATGCAGCAAACAAACTTATTTCCCAAATGCAAACAGTGTTCCCGTTAGACTGAACCTTCCTGCTGTCTAGTTATCTGCCTTTTACAAAACACACAGAAGATCGCATGAACACGCCAGGGTCATGCACCAAGAGCATGCCACAACACACCACTGCATGCCCTAACACTTACCTGGGACCTCTGCTGACCAGCCCGCATCCAGCAGCAAGTGTTTTCTACTGTACTTCATGCTGATTATTAACAGTCTAATGTCTGCATCAGCTAAACTGAGCTGAGTTATTTGGCATAGTATGCGTTGCCTGTCCTAACTGTAAGGTCTTGTTTCTATTATCTTACAGTTGTGTTTATGTGAAAGCAGTAAGTCTGTACTTTCCATTTAGTTCTGCAAAAACACAAGTTTGGTTGTTAAGCGGGAGGCCAGCGTTTACACAAAACATTACAGAGCACTAGCACTGAGTGCTTCTTAAAATGTCTCTGTCATGTGACCTGAGTTTCAGTTAGTGAAACTACGGCACTTCAAAGTGAAAACTTGGAAGTTAAAAATCTTACCCAGGCACAGCTGATTTCATTTCAGAGCGAACCAATGAGCAGGTCAGAATTTCAAATATTTGTTTTTTAATCTGGCTTTTTTTGTCACTACTGCTAAGCTGACAAAGTTCAATTAATGGCAGCTCTAAGCCCATGCACAAGATTAAGAACCAATTTTTGACAATTTATACTAAATAAGAAACAATAACAATAATATATTTTCAATTTCTGAATTTAAACTAGAAAACAAATGGATCCTGTAAAAAGATCTAAACTGTCTTGACTTGTGAACTAAATCTTACCTACTGCTTGTTAATGCAAGGATGTGAGCTGGCAATCAGCAAATCCCGAACTGTGCATGTGTGTTAAGTCTACAAACACACACACACATACATTCTCTCTAGCCCAGCCACACTTACGTCAGTAATGGCATTCAGAGCAGTGTCTGAACCAATGCTGAGGTCTGAACCGGGTATATTATTGGAGACAGTGGACGGGACCATAACCATGGGCACACAGAACTCCTCATATTTGTCCCGTGCAGCAGCGAGTTCCAGTAATCCCACGTAGGCCTGCAGTAGTGAGAGCCAGCGTCTTAGTGGTCATTGAGTATGTACACACAAGTGGGGGAAAAGTGAAGAGCTCTAATCCCCAGGACTTTGAAGGTGCAGTGGACAAGAGGACACAGGTGAGTTTTGAGGGAAAAAACATGACAAGAAGAGCTGGGAACTTACTGGAGATAGCAAAGGTGTGTCCAAAAGCCATACTACACTCAAGAAGAAGATATTATCCACTATAAAATGGAGTATAGTCCACTAATTGATTCATGGGCTAGCACCAAATGCTGAGCATTGCACAGCTTTGATTTTGTCTAATGGAAATCAAATGTTTCACTTTATTCACCAACTTCTGCAAGATGTTTCATTTCTTCTTCAGCTACAGCAGGAGCTAGGTACTACTGTAAAAAAGAATCACTGCATTACTAAAAGTGGCTTAGGATAACGTTTACTTTGACTTCTATTGTTATATATTGATTAAAGCTAAAATTTTAGCCAATCATAACTATGATACATGCAAACTAATAATCTGAACATGTTTGCTTTAGGAATCATAAGTTAACTTGTGGTGGGTGTGAAGGAGGAGGCGGCTTTGAGGTGAGAGGGAACTGCTGATGAGAGATGGAGCTCAAGAAATGGAGTATGAAATGAAAAGTCAGCGATGGGATGAAGAAACGTCTGTGAGGAATGTACTGTTAGGAGAAGCCAAGGGGAGAGAGCCAGGCCAATCATGACGGGCAGTGAGACATACACAGGAAGTCAATGTTGCAGCTCCTCACATAAAAGGACAAAGACAGAGACAACATTCATTTTTGGCCAAGCTACCAAAGTCAAAAACTTTTTCTTTTAAATGACATGGTTGAATTGTTAAAGTTCTTTGTTAAAATAAAAGTTTTATGCTGGTTTCATTTAATCTCTCGATTGGACAAAGAGCTTGAAAAGCATCAAAATACCATAAACATCCATTTCAATGTATTGAAAATCATTAAATCTATCTATATACATGCTGGCTTTGCAGCTTGGCCAACAGCTCATACTGACACATGGACAGACAGGGAGAGAGCCTTAAAAATTTAAATATGTCTTCATTATATTTTGAAAAAATATTAATATAGAAAATGTGTTTTGCAAATTTAAAATGTCAAATTGGGTAAATTGGTGAGAAACAAATGGACCAGAAAATGCTGAGCAATACAACACATGGCAATCGTAAAATGCTGGTGGGAGACGGTGCTTGATAATGCTGATACAATAAGGCTAGCCATTTTACATTGCACAATAACTCTGCTTTTACATTATCAGTAGCTTTTTTTAAATGAAACAATAGCTGAATTTAAGATTTTTCCTCATTGTATTTTTCTAAATGATAAAAAATGGTCAAAGATACAATATTGATAAAATGCGATTACAAACAAAATGCTTTCATTTGCAATAACCAGGAAAGGTTGTACATACCTCAAACCCTCCGACCACAAGCAGAGCATTGATGTTATGAATCCTCATCTGCTCAGCGATCTTATCCAGATGTTTTCCTGGAAGAGTTCTGACACATAAAATGATGAGTCATTAAAAAGGCAAAGGGGATAACACTTTATCATGTACATTTAATGTTAAAGCATTTAACCTTCCTCTTGGTGTTAGCTTTCTGTTACTATCTTTTATGTTAATGGATAGTTTTGTGTCTTAAATCAACCAAAAAGTTCCCTCAAAAAAGTGGTTTATCATTCAAATTGTTTATAATCTTGTTAGGCTTCCTTATCCATGAAAAGATGGGTTTTAATATTTTTCCTGTGGCCCTCAGGCTCTTTCTTTTAGCAGCACACCTCTCATTTTCATTCCGAAACTATAGCAAATTAAACTCAAGAGATTAAAAAAAAAACTTGTAACAATGTAACATAACATATCTCTAAAATAAATAAGTTTTATTTATTTTTTATGTCAATATTATTAACTATAGTAACATTCCTGTGTAATTCTATCGATTCGATGCACAGAATTACACAGCCCGTGATGCTGCTTTTTGCATAAAAAGAAGTTGTCACTTATTCTTGTCACGCAAACCTGGAAATCGCAGGGTCATTTTGATGACATTTGCAGCAGTTGGCCTGCCATGTAAGCCAGGAGGTACTGCAATCCAAGAGATGTTACCACTTTCTTTTTACTCCGGGAAGGAGGCAAAAAGGTGAAGAGAGAAGCCCCTAACATCTCTCTGACAGTGTTAGTGAGCTCACAGTATGTTTACGATTTCAGTTTTGGCACTAATTATTGTTTTAACAGAGTTGAAACCAACTGTAACAATACAATGGTCATAATTTTCACCAGAACATTTTCTAATTTTGTTTTCATTTTGTTTTGTTTAAATAAAGGTTCCTGACAAAGTCAGAAAGCCTTGATGCGATAAACAACTTTAAATGGCACCTTTATGCATAAAAACCTAAAACTGGGTCAGTGCCGACCTCAACCTCATTTTTAACCTTCCTCATCAAGAGGAAACTTAAAAATGATGTAGGCTTATAATAACAGGTATATAAAGCAGCAGATTACCTTTTTGTCCCTAGCAGTGACCCACCCTGGCCAGTCCAACCACCAACATCTCCCCATTTGATCTCCTTAATCTGATGAAAGAGAAAGGCAGCTCATTTGTATCGCAACAAAGCAAATTAATGCATGGCAGAAAAGGTTCACAGATCTCACTGGGACTATTAAAAAAAGCCATCTACCAGATAAACACCCCCTTGAAAATTATTGTGTCAGTGTCTAAATTATCAAAAACATCAGAGATAGAATTTCTGCTTTTTAAAAGAAATTTCATTCATGTTCACTGTACTTGAGGGAAGTTAGAAACTCTTCACATGGTTAAAAATCATACAAGGACTAAGTGGGAAAAACATAAAAAAAAAAACAACCATGAAGCATTAAAAACCAAGTAAAGTCACAGGCATATGAATAAATATTCTATAATGTATAAATATATGACAGCTAAGTTGTGAGCTCCATTTGATGATTAAGATGATTGATGATTCAGAAGGCCACTGCTGAAAAGGCTGGCTGTTCACCGAGCGCTGTATTAAAGCATTATACATTAATGGAACTTAAATGGGAACGTGTGGTAGGAAAAGGTGCAGAAGCAACACGGATGACCACAGGATTGAGAGGAACTACAATGTCAAGTACAAGTCAAGAACATCATGAAACACCAGCCCCAGCCCACTTCCCATGGAAAGGAAATACGACTGTCCTGATGACAACATCAGGGGCAGCTTACCTAGGATGAGGAGAAAAAAACGACCAGGCTGATGCTCAGTGGTTCATATTGCTCTCTGTAAGCACATTTTTCATTTCATTTGGAAATTAAGATCTTAAAATATTAAGGCTGAGTTGAAAGGCACTGAATCAAAGTTATTTGAAGTCCAGTGTGGAGTTTCTGTAGTCTGTGATGTGTCATGTTGTCAGCAAGTGTTGGTGATGATTGATCCACTGTTTTTACAAAGTACCTGCCCATTGTATCCAAACTATCAAATGATTTACTGACAATGTTATTACTCAGCTTGACTTTTCAGTGAATTCTTCGGGCTTGAACCCTACAGAGAATCTATCAAAGTAACCTGGTCTTCAAAAACACCTCAGCGTTGCCACCCCCATGCCACACTGACGCAGCAGTTCACGATAAAAGAGCCCCAACCGACCACTGAGAGTGCAACCCTAGTTTTCAGAATTTAGACATTTCTGTATGTCAATTCTTGCTTTTGATTGAACTTAGGAAATGTTCTAATAATTTGAACTACTGGATTGAAGTCTTGAAATAATTAACATGTAATGAATATAGATGTTTACTTTTTTTTAAATTAAATTATAAACAATAAAGACTTTCATGACATTTGCATTTTTGTAAGATGCAATATAAAACTATTTTACTGTGTATTTTACAGTTTTGTACTTTTCTTGTAGAATATCATTAAATTCACCTAAATAGACTGTGATTTTACATTTCAAATGTAAATTAACGTAAAATCACTGTAAATGTAATAAAACATAATTTTCTTGCTTTTTAAATGTATTTGTCTGTACATATGCATATTTAGATTGTTAAAATACATTCACAAATGCATCATAATTTCACAAATATTTGTCCATTATTTGAAAGATTGAAATGTTAAATTCAAATGTAATGCTATGGAAAAATATATAAAATGATTCATATAAACTTTTTGTACATCAAGCAATTATTATTGTTATTGATCGTGGCTCAAGAGTTGGCAGTTTGCCTTGTAATCAGAAGGTTGCCGGTTTGAGCCCCGGCTTGGACACTCTCGGTTGTTGTGTCCTTGGGCAAGACACTTCACCTACCACCTACTGGTGGTGGCCTGAGTGGAATTGTAAAGCGCTTTGAGGGTCTCATAAAGCGCTGCATGAATGCAGTCTGTTATTGTTTAAGTTAACTGTATATTTCTGTACATTTAAGTATTATTATTCATATTGCCACATTCATTGACCTTGTTTATAGGTAATTTCATTGTTTAATCACGTTAAATTGTTCCTAATTTAATTTTTAAAAGCATGTGAAAAAGGCAAAATCCCATGTAAAATTAGGGCAACAAACTGTATTGTCATTACTGAAAATAACCGTATTTTCATGGGAAAGTTATTTTCTGTTATTTTATGGTATTATTTTGGAGCCACAGCTGCCAGAATATTACTGGGTTTTTTTAGGATTTTTTTTTTACGGTGTGTGCTGGCAATATGCAATCTTGTCACTGGCTATGACAGTCACAGTGAATCTACAATTAAGCAGCTGCTCTTTAATCACTGTGATACTTAGTGGGGTTATTAGTCAGGGACCCCAGCTTCACTTTTCAGCCAATCTAATCCTTCAAAATCAGGATTTTGTCTCATGTCTCATGAAAGGGACAATAGTGTGTCATCAGCATAGAAATTGTAACTTATATTCGGTTTTTCAATAACATACGGTATGAAGAGAAAGCCCAATAACAGATATCCGTGGAACTCTATATTTGTACATAGTTGGCTGAATGACAACTATGTACATTGAATCTCACCTGTCCTTTGTAGAATCCCTCGAAGCCATCGTTGACAGCAAACATTTTGTGGCCTTCGGTGATTCCCACTCTGACAGCAGAACGAACAGCAGCATTCATACCTGCTGCTGGGGCACCGACGTTCATTACTGCCACATTAAAGGAGCTCTGTGGGTGATACACAGCACCAGTCACACTCATGTAACACTCAGTACTAACCTTACAGTGGGGGAAGCAGAACCCCATGGTACTGTGATATGTGGTAGCACCCTTAAGCTTTTTCAAATTTTAAACCATATTCATACTTTAGGCCCAACTCCTATATTTAGTGTACGAACACAGAATATATCTATGAGCAGCTTTTACCGGCAATGCAGTCATGCCATTAATTCCATGGCATGAGGCAAACTGGACAAAAACTGGACTGAAATGGTTCAGTTTGGACGTCATGGAGCCATAATCATGGCTTCATCTGTCATCAGGAGAGACTCTGCCTCACACAGCAGCAGGCAGTGATAGCCTTTCATGCATGAGCCACATGCTGCTAAAAGACGCAGTGAAGTAGTAGCTACTTTGTCATGACAGCCACTGAAAATATCAACAGTCAAATGAATATTTTACCAAAATTTTTTAGCAGTTTTCTTGCCATTCAGTCTTGAATCATTTGGCAAAAACGCAAATGGTGCTCTTACCAAACAATTTTCAATCCAACTTTAGAGGGGATCTTATTTCAAAGTCAAACTCGGGTTCATGTGGTCCACATTGCAAAATGCAATATGGATACACCCAACAACACAGAATGCATTATGCTGTGCTCCAATAATAAACTGAGCCTGCAATGTTCTTGTTTTCAATTGGGTTAATGACACATATAAATATGACGTGAAGTACCTCAAAACGGACAGGCTTCCAACTCTCTCTCAATAAATGCTTAATACCAAATCTCACACAGTTTGCTCTGTTTTTGAAGTCTAGCAAGCACAAGTGGAATCAAACTACAACACCCGGTAAGGTCATACAGAAATGTGTCTGCAGAAACTATACCAGCATCAAAAACTGCCAAGAATCAAACCTTGGTTTTTGAAGCCTAATCAGATTACGTTTATTTTCTGTTTGATCAAATACAATTTCTTCATCATTTTTCAAAGATTGAAAAATCTTTGGCTGCTGCATACAGACAGCACTAAACAGTTGGAGAACATAGACATGCTGAGATAAAAAAAAGATTATAAAAAACGAATATTCAACAGATGAAAGCTTTACGTTTAACAACCACTAACCATATTTGAATAAAACAAAGAGCTTGGAGCCTGTCCAGTTTGAGTTGAGAGTCAGCGAAAACACATCTATAAAGGAGACTACTTCAGAGTGATTTGAAGCAGATCACACCCTCATTGCCCTTATCCCTGGCAGCAGGGCTGGTTGGAGTCCTGCACTGCAGCGCTAATGCACCTCTTTGCATGTCTACATTTCTAATTCCAAGCATCCAAGCAGAGCCATGAGGAAATAAGCAAAGGCAGACAGAACGACAGGTGAAGAGCACTGACGCTGTCCTTTTGTGGCACCATTTTACAACAACTAAAATAAAGTGGATATTAGTTTTAGACTTGGTAAGTAGCAGAAACTAAAATCCACACATATTTATCTCAGCATTGGGAAGATTATTAGAAGCCAAAGTGAATAAGATGGTCAAACTAACTGCAAAGCAGCTCCTCGTATGACCTACACCTGCAGAAGCTTCAGACGCTGATCAAAAGCCTGCTCAGCTGCCCCATTTTCACTCATCACATACATCAATCTGCTCTTCATCCCCCGCCTCCTCCTCTCCCTCAGGATGGACAGTTATAGAAAGACAGACTGTGTTAGTGTCACAAAAAGACTGCAGCACCCACAATACACCTGACCAGGAAATACCTTACGCTAATGTACAATTCTCAGAGCAGCTGGTGGAAAGACACATTTGGAGAATAAACATGGTAGTTATTATTTTACTGGTTTAATTAAATTATTTTAGCTGTTAATATTTGAGAGTGATAATACTTACATTTGGAAGTTCAGAATCTGCCTTGCGAAATGAGAGGAGTCGGTAAGTGCTCAGATTGTTTTCGAAGCTCCTGCAGATGGAAAAAAAGTTAAACAATGTGGAAAATCCACAATGAATTCTGGTCTGTAAATGCAGCAGGGCAAACATTTAGAGTAATTAAGAGATCAATGTTAACACAGATAAGCAGGAAGTGGGATGCTGTCAAACCGCAAAACGTACTATACACAACTTCTGTGTTGTGTATAGTGTCAGACATCATGTGCAACATTCAAACCAGTGCTCCTGGCTTGAGCAACATTTAAGCGCTTTATGTATTTTTAATCTACTAATATGTCGATTGGTTATATATAAACATAACAAATCCTACAGGTGTTTAATCATGTCAGCGTAGTGGAATTTTACAAATACCTGCCACGCAGTCTGACCGCCTCATCAAATTTCTTCTCATCCATGGCCTTCTGTACTTCTTGAGTCTGATGACAAAAAAAACAGGGCATTTTTTTTCTGGTGAGGCAGTGCTGCCTGCTAACTGTATTGCAGGTAAATAGTGTCTGGAGTTATGGGAAACTCAAAGCACCTCGATCCAGTGATCCCAGCACTATAGCTGCTTCAGTCTCACAGCATGAAAGCCATATTTTATCTCTTTTTGAATTCCAGCTACATCCCTTTAGTACGTTTATTTTAAGACCTCTTTCTTTGCAAGAATAAAAATTGTAAAAAATCAATGAATAAACAATTTTGTCAACTATATAGTTGCTTTTGAGGCAAACATAATAGCAACCTTTATTGCTTGAAGAGACTCTCAAGCTTTTGTAGTTATTTTAGGTCATTTTTAAAATTAATCGTCACATCTTTTTTTTTTTTTCCAGGAATCAAGTTCATATTTTTCTTTGGCATAAAATTAATCTTTCACTGTTTGATTTGTAAACTGCTTTGTTTCTTCTGTGGAGCTTCACAGTGTGCAACCCAGCAATTCACCCAGAAAATAAATGTTTCTCAAATTATTTTATATCTTCTTGCATTAAGCTGGTAAATGCTAAATGTCAAGGTTAGTAGTTTTTTCTTGTTTCTTGTTCTTGAAAAAAGAAGGGAAATGGGCTTGTTGAGGTTTGTGTAGACATTTCACCTTTCATCCAAGAGACTTTTTCAGTTCTGAAACAACTGGTAGAGAGACCTAGGTAACTAACCCCTACTGGGGGCTGTCCCTTTTGAGGAGAACCTGACGGTCATAGACCCATTATTGTTCATGTGGGTTGTTACATAATCTGCAGTATAGAATAATAGAGCCAAGGTGTGAAAAAGGTGAGGCCCAATTTCCTTAAATGGGTAAAACCTCTGTGAGACCCTGTCCCACCCCCACCATCATGTGAGCTATTGTGGTACCTTGAGGTGGGAGTGAGGGTTGAAATTACCTCTGTGCCAGCTGTTTTATAACTGAAGTAGCAAAATGTGTTTCCATTTTCACAAACCTGAAGAGGATAATTTATCTTCTTCAAATTCTCCAGACTACCATGACCTGGTTGACTGAGAACATACACAGGCCTGTTTCATCTCTTAATTTTATCTGCTTTGTTAATGTTGTAGGCTGACTGTGGATTCTGTCAGATTAGTTGTCTTTATTTAAGTTTTTGATTTTTATGATGGACTGTCTAACTGAATAACATATTGTGAGATAAATAAAGAAGAACTCACAGAAAAGTGACTAGCCAGAAATTTGATGCAGCTCTTTAATGTTTTACATTTTACAAAACAGTCTAATATACCAATGTTTTCCTCCAAGGTTCATGTTCGGTTTTAGAATTGGATTTTATTCCAAAAGTAGCATTTCTCTATTATAAAATTTAATGTTGTTTCAGATACTCTCCCTGAAAAATCAGATACTGTTCTAGTGGTTCCCATCAGATACAATTTAAAGGTTGTAAGTGAGTCCCAGCAGAGACTCAAAGAGAAGATCCAGGTTGCACAAAAAATGCGCATCTGCACAGTAGGTACTCAGAGTGGGGATTCTAGGTACGTTCACATCACCTATGTGAATTGTACGCCACATTCTGAGTCATCAAGAGATGGTTTTGTAGGCTCTGTGGCGCAATGGATAGCGCGTTGGACTTCTAGTGAATTCCATGAGAGGCAATTCAAAGGTTGTGGGTTCGAGTCCCACCTGAGTCGTTAATTTAACGGGGAGAACTTTATTGAAGGTTCCTGCTACACAAAAATCTTAGTTTTTGACCAGCTCGATTGTAGTCATCAAAACAAAGTGCCTTGTTCAACTGAAAATGTGTTACTACCACCAGGAAAGGAAACCCTCAAGTTTACTAAGCACAGAATCCACACTACTTGTAGTAGCATATGGCTGTCATTTAAGTAGAGTTGAGTTTGGCTGTTAATGAAATTTTCTAGGTTTGCGTTCCACCAGAATCACTAACTCAACAGGGTTTTTATTTCCCTTGAATTCTTTGCAAAGCAGAGAAAATCCAGGTTGCACACAAATGTATATCTGCACAGTAGGTACTCAGAATGGGGTTTCTAGGGACGTTCACATTACCTACGTGAATTCTACGCCACATTCTGGGTAATCAAGACATGGCTTTGTAGGCTTTGTGGCGCAATGGATAGCGCGTTGGACTTCTAGTGAATTCCATCAGAGGCAATTCAAAGGTTGTGGGTTCGAGTCCCACCAGAGTCGTTAATTTAAATGGGAGAACTTTATTAAAGGTTCCTGCTACACAAAAATCTTAGTCTTTCACCAGCTCGACTGTAGTCATCCAAACAAAGTGCCTTGGTCAACTGAAAATGTGTTACTACCACCAGGAAATGAAAGCCTCAAGTTTACTAAGCACAGAATCCACACTACTTGTAGTAGCATATGGCTGTCATTTAAGTAGAGTTGAGTTTGGCTGTTAATGAAATTTTCTAGGTTTGCGTTCCACCAGAATCACTAACTCAACAGGGTTTTTATTTCCCTTGAATTCTTTGCAAAGCAAAGAAGATCCAGGTTGCACACAAATGCGCATCTGCACAGGAGGTACTCAGAATGGGGTTTCTGGGGACGTTCACATTACCTACGTGAATTCTATGCCACATTCTGGGTAATCAAAACATGGCTTTGTAGGCTCTGTGGCGCAATGGATAGCGCGTTGGACTTCTAGTGAATTCCATGAGAGGCAATTCAAAGGTTGTGGGTTCGAGTCCCACCAGAGTCGTTAATTTAACGGGGAGAACTTCATTGAAGGTTCCTGCTACACAAAAATCTTAGTTTTTGACCAGCTCGATTGTAGTCATCAAAACAAAGTGCCTTGGTCAACTGAAAATGTGTTACTACCACCAGGAAAGGAAACCCTCAAGTTTACTAAGCACAGAATCCACACTACTTGTAGTAGCATATGGCTGTCATTTAAGTAGAGTTGAGTTTGGCTGTTAATGAAATTTTCTAGGTTTGCGTTCCACCAGAATCACTAACTCAACAGGGTTTTTATTTCCCTTGAATTCTTTGCAAAGCAAAGAAGATCCAGGTTGCACACAAATGCGCATCTGCACAGGAGTCTCAGAATGGGGTTTCTGGGGACGTTCACATTACCTACGTGAATTCTACGCCACATTCTGGGTAATCAAGACATGGCTTTGTAGGCTCTGTGGCGCAATGGATAGCGCGTTGGCCTTCTAGTGAATTCCATCAGAGGCAATTCAAAGGTTGTGGGTTCGAGTCCCACCAGAGTCGTTAATTTAACGGGGAGAACTTTATTGAAGGTTCCTGCTACACAAAAATCTTAGTTTTTGACCAGCTCGATTGTAGTCATCCAAACAAAGTGCCTTGGTCAACTGAAAATGTGTTACTACCACCAGGAAATGAAATACTCAAGTTTACTAAGCACAGAATCCACACTACTTGTAGTAGCATATGGCTGTCATTTAAGTAGAGTTGAGTTTGGCTGTTAATGAAATTTTCTAGGTTTGCGTTCCACCAGAATCACTAACTCAACAGGGTTTTTATTTCCCTTGAATTCTTTGCAAAGCAAAGAAGATCCAGGTTGCACACAAATGCGCATCTGCACAGGAGGTACTCAGAATGGGGTTTCTAGGGACGTTCACATTACCTACGTGAATTCTACGCCACATTCTGGGTAATCAAGACATGGCTTTGTAGGCTCTGTGGCGCAATGGATAGCGCGTTGGACTTCTAGTGAATTCCATGAGAGGCAATTCAAAGGTTGTGGGTTCGAGTCCCACCAGAGTCGCTAATTTAACGGGGAGAACTTTACATGTACTTAAACCTCGTTCAAGGTTCCTGCTACACCAAAATCTCAGTTTTTTTCCAGCATGAATTTAGTCATTCATTGGGCTTTGTGTATTGTACTTCTAGTGGTTCCCTTCAGATGCAATTCAAAAATTCGAGTTCCACCAGAGTTGCTTTTACACATAATTCTTTGTGACTCCTGCTACGAACGAAAATTAGGACAAGTGAAAAGACCAATATAACTTGAGGCTTTTGTTGTATTTTTGTTTTCCAAAATTCATCTCTTTCTAAATTCTAGCCACATCTCTTCAACAAAATGGTTTCCTCTAGCGGAAAGATTCTGATTCTGATGATGGACCTTTGACCTTTATTATAAAACCTAACAATCTCATATCTGTCTCTAAAACAAACATACTTACCATCTGAACACATTCCATAAGTGGCAGTCGAACAGCCTGGTTGCCAACCAGAGACACGACGCAGGCCGGGGTGTTTGCAGATGCTTCCAGTAATGCTAGCACGGCCTCCACACCCATGCGGCTTGCCTGCAAAGATTAAAGTTCATTCAGAGGGAAGTAATGAGCACAGAACTTTTTTTTTTTTTTGACTTTCACCAATCCATGATATGAGTCTTATTTATTGATTGCTATTTACCAGGATTCTGTCAAACGCTGAGGGTGTTCCACCTCTCTGCACATGGCCCAAGATAGTAACCCTGGTGTCGAAACCCAGGCGGCACACTACCAGCTGGTTTTGAATAGTAAACATGAATTATTAGTTGGGATAAAGGGCTTAAAAATATATGCCATTCCAGTTAAATACAATATATCTATAAAAAACATTTAGGGTTTCACTTTAAAAAATTCCAAATTTCTAAAGAATGTAATCATATTTCTACTAAATATGTAGTGTCAATGTAATAATTATATAAAGCAAGATTATATAGTATCTTAAAAATAAACAAGAACATTCATAGGAACATACAATAACAAGAAAAGACGTGCCAAAAGAAAAAAAATAAGAAGGAGAAATCATGCAAAACATCTCCTGTCATGTAATACACATGCAAAGTGAACAGGCATAAAGCAAAATAAAGGGTGCAAAGAGAACCGTACAGCTCATCCATAAATGGTTCATAAATGGATATATGAACATGCCAAATGAAATGTGTAAAAAAGAACGAAATACAACAGCATACAGGACACGAAATGGTGTGCTCCCATGGTGAAGGAAACCAACATCCAAACCACGAAAGACAGTGGCCCATGCTTCTGAGGGAGAATTTGTGGCTCCGTGTATCGGCCAGGCTTCGTGACCGTACTTACATCCTTGATATAATCAGGGGTTATTGATTTGTTGTGGCGATCTATGGCACCCTCGGCTACAATAATAATGTTCAGCCTTTTCTTATCAGCACGATTCTAGAGGGATATAAACAAGCAAAGGCAGTTTAAAACATGACAGAAAATGTTTTGCATTGCCAAAAGCTGGAACCAGTAACGTAGGATAAGTCTGAGCGCTAATTACTGAGAGACCTTTGCGTTTCCAAAGAGCACCATGTTTAAAAGGTTGCCCTTCATCAGCAGACGTTTGCCACAATTTGGGAGAAGCTTCATATGTGAAGTTAACTGGTCGTGAAAAGCAGTGTGCTGTAGAGACACATCAATAATTTACTTATACTATTGCTGTTAGCCAGCAGGGTTAGTTTAAAGTTGACTGCAGAACCTTATTTTATTTACAGCTCAGTTTACATGCAGTGTTCACATATTTGGTCCTTTCTCATAAAACATTTCTAAAAGACAATTTTGAATTTGTTGAAAACTTTAAATTTAGGAATTTCTTTTTGTTTGGTAGTCTTTCTCTTTGCCCTCTGCTGTAATTTGGCTGAAATATACATTCAGTGCCATCAACAGTCAATCAGCTGATCTACAGGGTACACTTTATAACACCATATTTCCCTTTTATTTAAAAACTTTTAAAGACATCAGATCATTTTAAACTGTATTTATTCTTTTTAAACTGTATTGCTTTTTGCACTGCAGAGGCTGGTGAGAAACAGTATTTCGTTTCAGGCTGGGTAACACAATACGAAATGACAATAAACTTCTTGAGTTTTGAGTCATTCCATATCAGTGTCTACTGAGCTAAAGAAACCATGACACCGAAACATGAATGTCTATAATATCACAATGAAACCTTTCCTATGTGTGTGGCATGTGGCAAATGTTTGGATTCAAAACAGAAAGGTTGCTCTGCCGTAGCTTTTCATTTTCATGTTTATATCCACCAGCTGGTCCAGCTTCTGGTTCCCCTCTGTGTCAGTCTGAAACACAGCTCTACTCACATCCTTTACAAAATCAGAGGTAATGTGTTGTCCTTGTCGGTCAGTTGCGCCTTCAGCAACTATGATAATGTTCAACCTGGAACCTCGAGATCGAATCTGGACAATAACAAGAATACTAATCATATGAGACTGACTGGAAAATAAAAAAACAAAACAATGTTCTTCAGGTCTTCAAATGGTCTGTGATAAACATTAGAATAGTCTTGTGTTTATGTGGTGGCCACATTGGACTGGCAAAGAGTCAAGATGTAATCGAAAGCTTGTGGGGTTGACGGCCACAAGAGTCAGGTTCTTCTCTCAAACTTTTCTACCATATAACTTTCTTAACTAACTGCCATTACGAAACCCAATTTCCTGTGCTACTATTGTTAATGTATGAACAGACTTGAACTGAAGGCAACAGTGACTCAGACAGGCTCTGTGGTGCAATGGATAGCGCATTGGCTTTCTAGCGGCTCATGTCAGATGCAATTCACAGGGTGTGGGTTCAAATCCCACCAGAGTCACTTTATTAAAGTGTGTAGAGAACCTTTGTTATAGACCAAGTGCTGCTACATCTTAGCTACTGGCCAGTGTGATTTTAGTCATCCCAGCACGAAGCATCTTGATCTACTGGGACTGTGTAACCACCAAACTGGTTAGTTATTCAGGTTCACTAAACACAGAATGAACTTTAATGGTAGTCTTTCATGTGTTGCCAGTTGGCAGTTGAGCTCTAATTCAAAGTTTGTAGGTCTGAGTCCCATCAGAGGTTGCCATTCAAGGGCCTGATTTTCTCCAATTCTCCTGCCATTTAATTTTCAGTCATAACTGCTTTTATGGACTCTAATTTCCAGCTTGAAATTAAATTGAAGTTTACTTATAGGAAGGTTTAAGATTACAATCGAATGATTTGGAGATTCTGGGTTGCGTTTTGCAGGTTTGCTTACTGACCCAACACCCAGCATTCAACAGGCTTTGTGGCGCAATGGATAGCGCTTTGGACTTCTAGTGATTTCCTTCAGATGTAATTTAAAGCTTGTGGGTTCAAGTGCCAACAGAGTCACTGTATTACAGGGGAAAACTATAAAGATTCCTGTTATACAAAAAATCTCACAGGAAACATTAAACTTTCTACTTTTAGATGCTTAAAATTAAATCCATGAAAAGGCAGCATGTGAGTCAAGCTGAAACGTGTAGAAATAGAAGCCCTTGTGGCACAACTAATAGTTAAACGGTTCAAATGTGAGTTCGATTTTATAGTGAAAGTCGAATTTGAGGGACTCCTGCTTTACTGTGGATAGCTGGGGAAGTTTAAAGATGTCTGCTTCCACACACAAGTCACAATTCTGTGGCAAAGACTGGACGAAAACTGGAGTATGGTACCATCAGAGCATTGTGAGAAACTGGTAAAATTCTGTGGGTGCAGATGTCCTGACGTACATCAAAGCAAGCACTTCTACACATTATACTAAGTTCTGACAGCTGTAAACTTCCAATATGTCATTTATAAGTTTCTTTATTGTGACAGGGATTACTGTTCTCACTTTTTACACTGTATTTTCAATTTGCTTAATTATTCTAACATATTTTCTGTCATGTAAATCTTTATTAGAAACTTGCTTAGCTAAATGACTTCTGTTATATGTCCCTAGCCAAAGACAGAAAACGATCCACTCTAATTAAAACATAAGCTACTACAGTGGAAACAGTGTGTGTGTGTGTGTGTGTGTGTGTGTGTGTGTTTGTCACCTCAGACAGTTTCTGACACATGTTGTCTTCCCATCCATCTTCAGGAGGCATTTCTGGGATAAAAACCCAGTCTGCTCCACATGCCAGGGCGCTGACCAGGGCCAGATATCTGCACACATACACAATTTATAAAATCATACATTTCAGCTCTCACTAAAGACAGTTCTTTTAGTCTCTTGCTACACAGAAATCTCACCAAAGCCAGAATGCACTCCACTCACTACCCTTATCAGTATGCCCAATCAGCAGGCTCTGTGGCATAATGGACAGCGCATTGGACTTCTAGTCAACCACGTGCGATGCAATTCAAAGGTTGTGGGTTCATTTCGCCTGCTGTCAATGCTAAATTTTCTGGACCATGGTATCGCACCTTTGCAGTGTCATACAATATATCTGCATAAAATACTGCTTTGACATTTTAGCTGGAGTCTGACTCGTCGGTATTTGAACATTCCACATTTATCATTTGACATTTTCAAAGTCTTAAATATGCTTTCTAAAGAATTTGATTACATACTTGAAAAAGGTTAAGCATATGATTTTGTGGCCACTAAGACTAAGTGGATGTCACGCAATATTATGTATATGTGTGTGTGGAATAAAAGATGCCTACCCGCAGTGTCTCCCCATGACCTCCAGGACAAACGTCCTCTGGTGGCTATAAAAAAAAACAGAAATAATGTCAAAAACAAACAAAAAAAGAGCATTTATGCTGAAACTCAGTGGGTTGATCTAAATTTGTTCAGTAGAGGGGGAACAACCTTTACCTTACACTGAAGCATATAAAAAAAAACACAGTTTATATCTTTTCTATTAAGACCTCTCTCAGAAATTGTTCACCTCTGGGCAGTGGTCATGATGGCGTCCACCACCTCAATGATCCGATGCAGGGCCGAGTCGGTGCCAATGGTCATGTCAGTGCCGCAGAAGTCGTTGTCGATGGAGCCAACCATACCGACGATGTGGAGCTCGGAGTTTCTCTGGGTCGCTTCCCCATCGATCAAACCTAAACAAAAAAACAAGGAGGGAGAAAGTTTCCCTTTACACTTGTAAAAGCAGGGCAGCCCGGTGTTAAAGTTAAAAACAAAACCTCCTGTTGTGAGGAGTCACCTTGCTGCAGGAGCTCCTCCAACAGGCTGCTCCATTCCTCCCTGAACAGGTTGGCCCCAGTCAAGCTTCCGTCTCCACCAATCACACACAGGTTGGTGATGTCACGCTGCACAAGGTTGTGTGCAGCTTTCAGCCGGCCCTCATGGGTACGGAAATCTTTGCAGCGGGCACTCCCGATGACAGTTCCACCCTAAAGTAAACAAACATTACAATAAAAGAAAACCTGTCATGATTTTCAAGATTTTTTTAATTTTTTAAAGATTCTTTTGGCTTCTTTTTAGGACATTGTGTCCTCTTAGACTGTATTTTTTCCAGTATCGCTGACCTACAAGATCTTTTATCCCCACTGTTCACTCAGTGAAAAGGTCTCATTGAACTTCAGTATCATCAAGCTGCAAGCTAAAAGCATTGTCGCCTGTGTCCCTTTGAGTAAAAGTCACTCATGTCCACTATGACAACACGTACCAGCATAAGTACTATAGAGGTTTCCTTACCAAACACTTTTAATGATGCTAAAATGTCTACAGTATTTACAAAACACAGTAATTTTCTCAAAGCAGACTGAGTTTGTTTCACTGTTTACAGCCCATTAAGAAGAAATGTGCGGTGTGTGTGAGCTGAACACTGATCTGCTCACCACTTGCAGCATGCTGGAGACGCTTTCCCACTTCGCCTCTTTGATGTTGTCTCCACCGTCCACCATCCCCTGGTAACCCTGAGAAGAGCAATCAGTGTGACAGACATTCACCGGATTGTTGATAACTTGGCAAAAACTGAAAAAAGCTTTATTTTTTAACTGACAAAAGACAAATGAAGAACGGTGCGCGATATTTTTAAATTGAACCAAAACTCAATAGGAACTTGAAGACAACCCTGTGGGTCAGGTTGAGCTTTTTTAGGGAACTGCTGTGTTGTGTTCAGGGATTAAAACTGTGAGGCCATGGTCCCAAACCAAAATAAAAGCACTGTGGCACTCAGCTGTTATTACTCACAGCCCAGTGGTTATTTGAAGCTGATGGGGACATGACAGTGTAGCAAGTGAAGGATGAAGCCTGCCCTTTGTAATCCAATTATATCTACACTGAGACCAGATCACGTCTGTCTGCCCCCGTCGTTCATGGCATCATGTCCAGTTAAAAATGCACATACTGTACATCCTCAGACATTCAATATCGATGACTTTCAGAGACTCAGGAAAGAAGGAGTTACTATAGTTACTATCACTATCAAATCATTATTTCCATCGGCAGCACGTTTAAGTTCAAATGCTGTTACAGTAGGTGTGATCTGTGATAGAGCCCAAACAGTAGGCGGCACTTGTCAAAGTAATATTCACATGAATGCCAGAGGTCAAGGTTTTCCAGTAGAAAATTTATGATCCAGGTTACATGCCAGCTGGTCAGAGCACATACTGTATGCAAATCCATGCCCTTGCTTCCAGTAGGTTAAAAACACAAAACGAGCCCATAGTGGGTTCAAATTTCCATGTGGACACAGTTTTAAGTGTCAATACACTCCACTTCAATCAAATGCTCACACACAGACACTCCAAGGGCACCACTTTCATTTTAGTGTGACAAGTGTGGAGGCCAAGAAGACAAAAACAAGGTCACTACCTGTAAAGGGATTAATCTGGAGATCTTAATGACTGAAAAACAAAGGCTTAACGACCAGAGCCATAAACAATGACTGTAGTCAGTGTGGGTGATTGAAGGTAATCTTTTCAAAATAGCAACTAAACAGCATGAAGTGAGGTGTGAAATGCTTAAATCTGTTGGAACAGAACAGCTTTCACAGAACAGTTTAAGGAGACGAAAATGAAGTGGCGGGCAGCCAACACTGTGCAGTTTTTGATTTTTATGTGTACAGAGGTTTTTGCAGCTACACTTGGGTGAATTTGGGTGAACAAAATATAATTTGTTTTGCAACAACAGGCAGTAACAGCACAATGACTTGTCTGTGGCATGTTTGCGTTTCTCTTCATAAACCTGATTTGACACAATGTGATTACATCTATGCAACCCTGCAGATACGATGCATTTAACCCCAATAGAAAAATAAAACAATGAAATTCACATTTTCAGTTTTGAGACTTTACAGCCACCTGAATGACTCCTTAAGGTCAAATTCAGTTACAAAGGCAGAGCAACATGCAGTCTTGAGTCCTGCTGGCTGTATCACAGACAATCACAGCTCGATAAAAAAGACTCGTCAGTTCTAATTTAGTTCCTCGTGTGGTGTGACGACACTGCAGACTCTCCTGGGGCTATGTCTAAAGCCTGAGTCATGCCTCACCTCATGGATGAAGTAGACCTTTGCTCCCACATAGATGCCCATCCGCACGACAGCCCGGACAGCTGCATTCATACCTGGAAATAGAGAAAAAAAGAGTTTGGGGTTGATACAGAAACAAACAGTGTTTCTCACATATCACGTTTGACAGGTTGGGAAATGAACCATGTCCGTCTTTTTCATGCTGACAAAGTGGTCTTAAAGATATTTTTGGTGTCAGCTAATGAAGAACCACCATGTTTATTAAAACTGCAGCGCAGCGACTAGCAGCAGTTTAACCTTTTCAGAGGACGTGGGAGACACAGAAACTGGAGGTAGAAAGTAGTTAACGTCGGTCTTATTCTAATGTGCTTTTGACATTTAAGAAATTAGATCTGTCAGTGAACTAAATAAACGATGTTTCCATAAATGTGATTGTATAAGCAGCAGCACAAACAGGGCGTGGCAGAAAGCTAGACAGACCAGCAGAAAGCAGGAGCGGTACACGCGATTGAAAAAAAGGGAGACCAGGAGAGGAGACTGCAAGTGAGAATCCCTCTGAGGATTTTGTGTCAAAACATAAAAGTGTCTGAAAGAGCACTTAGTGAAATTAGAGACAGAACAAAACATAAACCTTGAGCTAAGTCTGGTATCACAGTGAAGGTGCAGTTTTACATCACCGAAGACTCCCATAAAAGCACGATGACGAGAAATATCTGATGTGTAAAAACGCTGAGAGAAGGTACTGAAGGTGGTATTGATGTTACTTTGATTCTGTGTCGCAACCTGCATACAGAATAAGAGCTGTAATAAAACTTTAATGATCCTAACGCTAGGTGTAATAAGAGAACCTGAAAAAAAGAAACAAGCCCTACGGCTGAAAATAACAAATACATCTTCCACTGTTTCATCTTTGAATTTTGACTTATCAGTGAACTGATTATTTACCAAATTAAAGGTAAGATAAGCTAAGATAGACTTTATTTGTCTCAGAAATGGGTAATTTACAATTATCTTATCTTATCTTAATAATAAACAGTTTTAAGTTATTCTGAAAAAGACATCCAATCAACAAGACGCTGAATCAGCTGACTCTTGGCTTTTTATGCCATTAACACGTGAAGTGGCTGAATCATTATCGTAATTGCTACTGATTATTTCTTCTTTCCATCAGCTAATCAATCAATCTAATAGGGTCGGTGCATATCAATGAATAAAGAGCAATGAGAATATAGATGACTGGTAAAAAAGAAAAGGTCACTTTAAAAACTCAAAATAGGGATAAAGAATTAATTAGCCAATTATGGAAAAGCATTGGAATGACAAGCATGTTAGATCTCAGTGAGTCCAGTTTGGTGAGGCATTGCATGCATCCCAGAATTTAGCCCAGCAAGCACAAGCTAGCACGCTCTGCCAACTTAACCACCTCGCCAAATTTCTTCCCACACCACATGGAGTAAACAACCCATCCCTTTTACTGGCCCTTGTCTGCAGAATGCGTATGGGATGGGTCTACTCCTTGGATGACTATGTCACGATTTTGGCATTACTACAAGAGCTCAATTCAATAAGCTTGGCAGAGCCAACAGGGCCATGGCAAAGGGCCAGAGCTAAACAACAAAGGCTTAGCTGGGGGAAAAAAAGTTGAACATGAACTCTTCAGGAAAGGCATTGCAATCAGTCAAATGTGTGCAATCATACATTTTTTGTAGATAACTATAAACAAAGTTTTCTGTTTACCTTGTAATGATTGCAACAGACAGAAATAATGGTTTAAGTGGCGGCCACTGCATGGGCAATCAGCTTTAGATAGAGAAGCACTGATAAACAGGCTGACATCAGCCTTGTTGACTGATATCAGGCTATTAGCAAATAAGATGACAGTGTCAGTGTCAGTGGCTAATATCGATCTCTCAAGTCACATCATTTTGTGTTTGATGAATGTTCAAATATAATTTGGTAAACAAAGCAAACTAATAAAAATAAACGTATTAATAATGTATAAAAATACTGTATCTCAAAACTATCATATGCAGGAATTCAGACAAAGACTGTTTGTATTAATGAGGGGTTTTCAAGGGTTTCTTATGATCCAAATATTCATAAACTCACTTTTCTGTCAGTGGATGACTCAATAAATCAATAGCTGCCTGCAATTTTCTGATAAGAGACTAAAAATATCTCTTTTTTAATCTTTGTTTTTGTTTTCCCCACTTCTCTTATTTATGATCATTAACTACCTTGTTTAGGTAAAAGAATGAATTAACTTGCCCATTACCAAAACTACTCCTGCTGACCTAGAGGAAGTAGCAACGGCATTATAAGGCAGGTGACATCTAAGACAAATGCACTAAGGGGTGGGGGTTGGGTGGGGGAGTCACCCAACACAAAAAGAAACACAGTATGGAGGCCTGGATGTGGTTTCAGCCTGTTCAGTGTTTGCTAACGAGTGCTGACAGCACAAGCTAGTGTTGCTAAGAGACCTGCAAAGTGCTGATTGGTCAGAGGGGACCTGGCAAATGTGTGAAATTGAGCTGAATTGTGTGATACTATAATTGAGTTTTACAAAATTAGAAAGAAAAAATGAATAAGGATTTCACAGACAGATAAGAGCGAACAGCGACCGTGAGTACATCTCATTTATCATCTCATGTATGTGTGTGTGAGTGTGTGTGTCGTGTCCCAGCTGAGCTCTTGGATTAAATCACAAATCATGAAATGCTGTTAGTATTTCCTCCCAGACTGCTGCAATGACTAAACGCCTCCAGCTCAGTCTGGGCATGTATTCTCCGCAGCGGTCGGGAAATCTGCCTTGGCAAAAATTTGTCATTGCACATGAAGCACCGATATTCCTGTGGGTTCAGAAAACTGTAAAGTTTGCTAAACGAAAGTCTGAAAAATAGCCTGTAATATTTCACAAAACTACCGACTGAAATAAAAAAGGAAATAAGGAAAAGCATAAAGATCCTCTTTAATGATTCTTAAAACTTTAGCATTACACTGTCTTACATTATAACAGTACCATGCAGTTACAGTTCATTTCTTTGGTTTGTATTTGTTTTGTATTTTTTAATTTTTAATGACTAGGTAGTAAAAATATACACGTTCAGAAGAAATGTGGAATGGAACCAGTGCTCATAGACATCAGAAACTTTGTCCACATGTGATTATTATATCACAACAAACCTAATTATTCTTGGTGACAATGGCAAGTGGGGAAAAAACCTCCTTAAAGACACTCGAGGCTGTTAAAGGCTTCCGCTGCAGAGAGATTCTCCAGGAAAGGCATTCAAAAGCTGGTCCTGCTATCTTTTGACCCTGGTGAGAGGGACTGTGTGCGCATCAATTTCACACCGCGGAAACAATGTCCAAGTGTAGTTATAATTAAATCTCAGCTGCTGCCAGGAGTATGCACTCTTACACATTGTTACTACAGAGGCTGGCTCTATTACATTCTACACAGGTACTCATGTGCTGCCTTCTGCTGCAGAGACAACTGAGAAACGAGGCACTGTGTGTTATGTAACAGCCTGGCTCAGAGGCAGCAATGGCTCTGCTGCTGCACTGCACGCATAGAGCCGATACTACACTCCAATATCGATATATAGAAGTCCAACAAAATACACTCTAGTGCTGTTTCTGGAACATCACATGAATGAATGGTGACGCTATTAGACACATAAAAATACCAAAATCACTGTTTCACCTTTTTTTAAAAAATGTTCCACTTATATTAGGCTGTCATCATAGAACCTAATTTTATGGATAAAATGACATCCACACACAGTAACTTATTTACGTTTCCTTTGCACATTGCACATCACAGCACACCAGCTCGCCCTCACGTAGGCGACTCAACCCTTCGTGACTTCCGGATGACTACAGTGACTCAAGGACAAAGGAAGTCACTGCAGGTCTCTTTCAAAATTAAGGCCCTGCAGCGGAAAGGGGAAGGGAAACCCTTTACTGTGAAAGGTTACGCCGGAAGACGAGTAATTTAGTCTGGCTTCTTCACGGTGGTCCTCCTCACGACTCATCTTCAGTGATGAAATACGTGTATTTCTGCTGAAACATGACTCTTTTTTAAAATGAGGGGAAGTTGCAAAAATCATAGTTAATATAAAGAAATAAGATGACATTTAATGGCGTTGTCAACTTTTGCCTGAACCGATAATTTATAGGGATTTTAATAATAACAAGAATAAGAATAAGAATAAGAATAAGAATAAGAATTTCCATCAGGAGGTGTGGACTTTACGCTTTTCCACCAAAAGCAGTGGCGAAACCTGACTGAGTGCACACCGCAGTGTATAGCACTATCAGCTTTGGGTTGCTGTTTAGATCATGCGTATGCCATTAGACGCGCACAGGGACGCAGGACACACAGGCAATCAATACAGGAACACAGCCCATATAGATTCTGCAGTGGTGCAGAACGCATGATAAGGAGAGCGACTCCCCACATAAGAGGATTCAATTATTTAATTACCGCGAACACTTGTTGATTTCGTTGCAGCTTTCCAAACTGCCCCCCCTCATCCCTGCTGCAATCCGAGCATATCTTTTTCCAGCAGGTCGTGATTACTACTACTACTTCATACCTCCTCAAGCGGTTATAAATAGTATACTGCAGCATCCATGTAAAAAAATGTGTAAGACAAGGGTTTCAGGGCAGCTGTTGCGTAATAGTCGCTGTGATTTGCTTAATACCTTGTAAATAATGGGTATCAAGAAAAAATAAATATATACAAGGCAAATAAAATGCATTATTTATTTTTTTCATGCAATTATGCACCTTGATTGACCACCACGCTTTTTGACAAGCTTGGAGGGGATACATCCATTGTATCCAGGCCTCTAGGTAACATATTTCTCCAAATCTCCACAAAGAGGTAGGGAGTAAAATTAACCCTACAACCACACTAGGGGAAGAACCGCTTATACTTAAAGTAGCATAACTCTGGCAGTGCGTGCCACTTTGAGAAAATGCATATATGTGCAAAAGACCACGTCAGCCTCAGTAAACACGTCTGATAACATATTTTAAGAGAGGAGTTTATTCTCCTGGTGCTTTCTCGGCAGCACTTTTACGCGAAATTATCTATTTTCATTAGGGCAGGAGCGCCGTCCGATAATGGAACCTCACTAAGTTACCTTGGGCATCTCCGCCGCTGGTCAGCACTGCGATGGATTTACCAGCGCCGGATAGATTCTCAAAGAATTTCCGGGTGTCCTGTCGCTTTGGTGCCGATGCGCCAGCCATCTCTGTCTCCTTGGCCCCTGTCACCTGTTAAATAAAAATGTTAGATTTACTCTTCTACAAGCAGCGACCAGTAATACTGTCAATAACCGTGACAGGAGAACTACTGGAGGACTGCAGTGGTTACCGCCCTCTTTCTCATCATACACACCCCCTCTGCAGAGGTCCTACATTTAGTGAGGTGAGTCACTGCATGGCGGTTTCGGCAGCGCAGTGGGGTCAAGTGTCAGGTTCTGGGGTCAAAACGAGGCCATTTGGCCTTTCAAAGAGCGAAACTGCCCTGAAGCCATTAATTGCTCAGCCCTTTCACTGAAATCCATCCAGCCTTCCTGTGTGGTGAGTCACAGTGAAAATGCGCAGGAAGTTACGTTTTTCTACATCTAAATCATTATAACAAATTATTGCTTTGTTACAGAAATCTGAAGGTTTTGTGCCTTTCGCTGATCTGCAGTTTATATAATGTACACAGCTTGTACCTAAAAGAGTGGCCAGTGAGTCTGTCTTTATGATTCTCCTAATTCTGCATAGAAGATGCTAAAAAAGATGCTGGACACAATCCTTTTGGTTTAAATTGACACGATAGCATCACACAGTTGCTGCTGATTTGTAGACACCCAAACAATGCTTATCTCTGTTCCAACACATCCCAAAGGCGCTCTATTGAATCTGGTCATGGGTACACTGTGAGTTGGACATGATCACCAACAATACTCTGGTAGGTGTCTGTGAAGGTTCTCAGTCATCCAGGTCATCGTATTCAAAGGAGCTTGGAAAGAAAAGCATCTGGACTTCTTTAAGTTACTTGAAGACGTTTCACCTCTCATCCGAGAAGCTTCTTCAGTTCTAAGGTCAAATGGTGGGGAGTCCCAGATTTAAACCTAGTAGGAGTGTCCCCACTAGGATACTCCCACTAGGTTTAAATCTGGGACTCCTAGAACTGAAGAAGCTTCTCGGATGAGAGGTGAAACGTCTTCAAGTAACTTAAAGAAGTCCAGACGCTTTTCTTTGCAAGCTCCTTTGAATACTCTGGTAGGTTGTGTCATTTACACAATGCTCAGTTGATACTAAAGGGCCAAAAGTGTGCCGCCCCCCACCCCCAACCCCCCCACCCCCACCCCCACCCCGCCGCCGCCTCCGCCAACATATCATTACAACACCACCATTTTTACAAGAATACAAGGCAGAAATAATCCATGCTTTCATGTTGTGAAAGTCAAATTGTACTGTACCAAGCAAAAGCAGAAATCCTGATACATCAGACCAGGGAATGTTTTTTTCCATTCCTCTGTTGTTAGGTTGAGCCCACGTCGGGCTGTTGGAGGCCTTAAAAAGAGTGAAAATTGCCATGAAGCCATTAATTGCTCGACCTTTTCACTGAAATTCAACAACAAACATGCTTCATGAAAAACCTCAGAGATAGTGTGTTTGTTTGTTGTAGCATCAGGACACACCCAACCAAACATTATTATTTCATTGACTGACTTGTCTTAGTATTACAACCTTTAAATAAATAACGAGTAACCCAATGTTCCTCATTTCTCCAAACTTATTTCCAGGATTCTCAAGCACCTTAAAGAAGTCCAGACACTTTTCTTTCCAAGCTCCTTAGACAACGAGTAACCCCTTTTTAAAAAATAAAAATAAAAACTAAATGCTATATTTTTGTGGCATTAACTGGGACGCTGTAACAACCCAACATAAATTATTCAACTTAAATTCTGCTTTTAAAAGCTCATTTCCACTTTACTGTCTGGGAGAAACAGCAGAGTGATGCATCTTCGCGTTTTTCCTCCCTTCTTTGGCGCTCGCGAGCCGCTCTTAGAAACCAAAGCCAAAGCCAGTCTGCCTGACTGACAGCTTAGTCCACCAATAGGAAGCCAGATCACGTCCCATGGAAAATTCCAACCAATTATAGCCAGGAATATGCGCCTTCATTCAGGAAATAATAGACTTTGAGCAATAATTCATAAATTCCTTTCTAATCCAAACACTAAAACCGTGGAGTATTATAAAAGCGTGGACATCTTACATAACGTAACACCAGCAGATTAGATTATTAGAAGAGAAAATATCTAACGGCAGCACCAGAGAATAAACAGATACAAATCCTCAGTCGTTGCTTAATATTCTCATGTCATCCTATAGGAGCCGTGTTTTTTAAGGATCATTTCCTACATCATCATTTTGAATTTCAGACATTTGGAAATAACAAAAATATTTCTAATCCAATCATAAAAACGCTGCAGATAGAATTGGTGACCTTTCACGAATCCCATGACCTTGAGTAATCCTCTGTATGCTATAGGCTTTATCTACTCAAGCCCCACGTGACTTCTCACACTTGTTGCCAGCCACATTTCATAATATTAGATTCATGACAAAAACATTTATCTGAAGGTATGCTGGAGCAGTTTTCATATCTATACTGGTGGACAGAAGGCAGTGCCTGCTGCTGCCTGATTAGATTTGAGGGGCCATACAGAGTGCACTGGTCTCTGGACCAGTTCCAAGTTTCCCTGTGCAGAAAACAAAAGAGCCTCACGAAGGCAGGGTCTGTGTGCCGTTGTGACATTTTTGCTGTTCCTCACTTGTCCGAACTTAAATAGGGAACCACTCTGGACGCCACATGATTCCCGGATGTGTCACACAGTTGCACGGCCAAAGTATTTCTTGCGTTACCCTCAGCATGTCAGATATACGAGAATAAACAAACTGACACTAGAAACTGACACTTTAAAAGTAAATGTCTGTGGAATTTTAACAGTGTCTGATCATTGATTAGTGGGGTGTGCGGGGCTCGGGGGAAGGGGAATTTTCCCAGGATATTAACAGGTGAGGAGAAAGGTCTTTGGGCCATGGAAAGGGATCATAAGTCAGCTCTATTTCAAGGCACTTGGGGTATCCATCAATAATGCGGAGGCTACGCACCACCCACATTTTAGAGCACATTTATCCCACATAACTTACATTTATTAACGTTTTGTTGTGGTGTTAAGGTTAAATATAAAGTATATAAAGACTGGGATTCCCTGGGACCGCACAAGTCACTTTTTATCTAAGAGATTCACATGTACTTCCTCCTTTATGGATGAAATTAAAACAAAGACACAGCTCAGTTCAGTAAAAATAATTTATTTACAGTGGCATGAATCATAAATTAACAAGCAGCATTGGCAAAAGCAACATTAGAGTCGACAGCTTGCATAAAAATGTGTGAACGTCCGGACTTCTACATAAGAAAATAATTAATGAACTGTATGCACTGGACTGTGTCACAGCTGAGATGTTTAATCACAGTAGAGAGGATACTTCAAATAGCGATGAGAAAAATATTCTTCGACACATGCATTCTCCTTCTGTTTTGCTCTAATTTACCACTGCGTGGTTATCAAGATGTCAGACACATTTCATAAGTGGAAAGAAGGAACCCAAGAAAATCAGAGCAAGTAACTTCCTTAAATGACTCTTAGAGGGGAAATGAGTCGATTTACTGACATTAGAGAAGAAAGGGGAGGAAAAAATGTGTTAGGGTTGACCCAGAAGCTTTACTCAGGGGTTATTTTACCAGTGACAGAGATTACTATTCCACTGGTTCTTTTAAACATCCCCAAAACTTAAAACCCACAAGAAGTAAGACGTTTCTTGCATGACCACGGTCGCGTAAGTACATTTAAAACACGTGACTTTGGCGCCACCTTCTGGTAGAATCACAAAATACATCCATAACAGACCAGTTGATCCTGTCTCAACCTTTTGAATCAAAATAAAAAGAAAGAAAAAAATATAATGGCCATAATTACAAAGAAGGTAAAATCACATCAAATATTAAAATATCTTAAATGAACAAAAAAAACTCAATTTAGTTAAATGGTAAAAAAAAAAAAAGGGTCTTAGATTTCATATATTACCCTCATATATAAGAATAAGTTTATCCAAAAGGGAAATTCATATGTCTGATGTATGTCATCTGGTATATGACTGTTCTATTACAGAGGTTATCGATTCCTGTTCTGATTCCCAGGGTTTAAATTATGCTGGTGTCTCTTATTTACAGGTAAGGTGTCCTTTGGTGTCTGATGCATGGCTTTATGTCATCAGGGCCACTGACCAGTCACTTCCAACATGTGAAGGGTGCGTTTTAACAGAAACCACAATCTTTTTTCTAAAGCTAACTGAAAAAATAACCAAACATAACTAAATAGTTTTTAGTGGCTAAATCCTATTGAGCAGTCTTTAGTGGCTATGTCTAAACCAGTGAATGAAAGCCAAATTTTAAATACAAAACAAACAGCAGGTGAAAACAAGTCCTGACACAAACCCCGATCTGCAGGCTGACAAACATGCATTTTGTAAAATTGTACATTTTGTGCGTAAAGCTGAAACACAGGTGGTGCTATGTAAAACCCCCAAGATGGGAACTCTTCACACTGAGCCTCCACCCCAATTATTTCTCAAGCACAGAGAACTGAAAAGTGTCAGATCTTATAAAGCAGAAGTTAAAATTTGCCCAATTTCAGACTAAATCGTTCTCACACTACTGTTTGTGCTGAGACAATTTCAAAACAACGAGAGATTTTTCTTTTTGGGGGGGAAGTTAAAGATAAAGTTGCTGAAAAGTAAGATCGGTGTGAACAGATACTCATATGGAAACTTAACACTTCCGACAAATCATTCGAAATAATATCCAGTTCCACAAGTAGGTTTTTGTTTTGCTTTTTTAATATTGGCAAATATTGAACTTTGTCAGCTATGAAAGGCAGAAATGATGCCTTTCTTGAATAGAAACATGGCCCTGCATTAGAATTACTTCAGTAATTCTTGGGCCACAGTAGCTCAATGTGCTTAACTGGGCGTGCTAAAAATGTAAAAAAAACACTTAATACCCATTAAAACCAAAAACAATGTTAGTCAGGTTAAATACCAGTACAGTGCAACCATAAATAACCATTTTGTTCTGAGTGACCACCTGTGCAGGCTCACGTCACACAAGGAAATCAAACATTAGCAGTTACTGTAGGTGGTCATTCATCCCTCAATGTGTGACATTCGAATACTCATGGCTTACAGTTCATCATCAGTTCATCAACATTTTTGGGGGCTAAAATGTTATGATGTGGAAACAAAGTGAGAAGCGCTACAGTGAAATTCATTTCAGTGTTACAGTGTGTATTTTCGCACCCTCTCAATCATATTGTCGTTGTTAGAGTATCAGATCACATCAAACAGACCAAGAAGTCTAAAAACACATGTTGCCAGTTAAAGTCAGTTTTGTTCACAATTACAAGCTCACACGCACAAAACAGCACCTAAATGAACAGTACCTTGCAAAGTGATTGAATCAAAGTGGAAAATAAAAGTCCAGTCTATAGAAATTTAGATTGAAAACATTATAACTTTGCGAAATGGACAAAGTAATTTAGCTCTAGTTCTTCATTTACGTAAGGATTTATCCTTGGCGCAAAAAATGTCTGCATTGTTTACCAGTACATACAGTATGGAGACTTAAAGATGACAGCTTTAACCACAGAAACTCAACACAAAAAACAGTTAAATTTGCCCTTCAGCACAACCCAAGATTCAACTACACACCTGCAGTGCAAGACACATTCTGGCAGGCTACAAGGTCACGACCTTGAAGGGTCATTTCAGAATGAGCTGCAGTAGCATCGAGATTTTTTCTTTTTCTACTTTTACACATTTTTCTTTTCATTTAGAGGCAAAGCTGCATTAGAGGCAGAAATAAGCTCACTGGTTAAATCTCAGTGGGGAAAAGTATTTCTGACAAGAATGGTCTGAAAAAAGTAATGTGCTCAAAATAACAATAGCGTTATTTTCAATGCTAACGCTAACATTTAGCCACGTGATACCATTCTAATTTAAGATGTTATAACGCTAATAGTGGCCAATTGTTTTTTTTTGTACCAAAACCCTTGTTAGTCCAGAAAAACAAAAATACTGAAAACTAAGATATTAAAGCTAGAAAAAGAAATTATTATTATTGCTACTTAAGTGGAAAGCTAAATAGGTTAGCTAGTTTGTCAAAATAGCTTCAGGATTCTAGCAATAGCTTGTGATTTTGTAGCTGGGAAAGCTAAAGGGCTAGCCTGCAAACAGGGCAGAAAAGTGAACAAACTTTCACTTTAAGTGCTTCTTTAGCTTCATCTACTGATGCTCATTTAACCAACAAAATATTTCTGCTCTCATTTTTTGTTGAACTAAACTCCGAGCTGCTGCTTTACAATACCACTTGGGGCAAAAAAGGATATTAAAAATCTATGTACACGATCTATACACATTCACTTTCATTCAAAAAGTCATTAAATGGGGAGACAGGTCCCCTGTAACTACAGCAGTTGAAATATATTAATTTTAAATCGACATCAACATGTACCATTTGAGAGAATTTTTTTATTCTTGATATTCTTGATTGTTTTCTTTTGTTTTTCGTCATAGAAAGAATCTCTAAATCTTCTTTAAAACTATAAATAACCATAAAATATCTTTCATAAACCTTCTCATTGTCATTTTCACTTAGGCTCCAAAACCGAACCATAAAAGATATAATCCAGAGGCTTCATTTATACTCATCATCCTGCCACTTATGTTTTAGTTTCACACACGCACACACAAGAAACTTAATCCATCATAGTTACCTCAGAGACTCAGAAAAAACTCTGGTAATACACTGATCTGACCAGAGGACATTCAAACAGCAAACACTGTGTGTGTGACTATGTTAACTTGGGCAACTTGGGACCAATAACCTCCACACAAATTTTAATTCAGCAAGTTGCAAATTACCTATTTTTAAATGGTGCTCTATGTAGCATTTTCATTATAGACAAGCTTCTTCTCTTTTTGGACATGTTTAGTACTTGCCCAAAATTTAAGGAAGTATAATAAAAAGTGAAAATTACAGCATGAATTTGCATTTTTTTTTAACTAAAGTGTCAAAATGTGCAAGGAATAAGTTTGTTGCTTGCTCTATCCAACTCCAGCTCAACAAAGCATGCTGAAAAATGCTAGAGGTGGAGAAGTTTACCTCGTTTCTTGATGGCAATTCAAATAATATCTCCTAATGAACCCTGAATGTGCTACCGGTGTCTGATTACATACTATTACTGTTGAAACCCTCACAACATCCGCTTTAATTGTAGAGGAAATCCGGGGATATTTCAGGAAAACTGAATATCATAGGTATTGAAATCAATTTTAAGATGTAAAGGTTGCTTTTCTTTCCCTCCTTGTAAATTTACATCCCCCCAAAAACGCACACACCCCCACATTTTCTCATTTCTAGATATAACCTCCTTATCCAAACTTCTTTTTAAACTATAAGAAAAACAAAGCTTGAAAACTTTTTTAAAAATGCTACACAGAACACCTTTCAGTACTTTTATTAACTATTTTTTTTAGAAAAATTCTGTTTTAAAAGTCCTCTTGAGTGTTTGATTACTGTGAATACAGTGTTTGATTTGACTACAGCTTACAGATACATATCACATGTTGATTAGCTGATATCAATCAAAGAATAAGTTACATTGAAAACCTAAAAACCACAAATAGCTGGGGGTTTTCAGGATTATCCTCACGTTGGGCATTTGCTGTCAGGATGGTTCAGATGGCAGTTTCCCTGTAATGTCAGACTTTTGCTTGCATAAAATGTTAAGCAATGACTAAACCCACTGTGAATGTAGTCCTGAAGTTTGCACATGTCTCGGTTGTCCTCATGCTATAGAGCCTCTGAGTTGCCTGGTGTGACAGAGGGGCAGTGTTCTCATCAAGTCCTTCATACGTCTCTGTGTGCTGAGCTGAATGGGTGTCAGTGTTTTTGCATGGATTCCCTCACTGCTCGTCTCAACTGCAGCCTGGGGTCAGCAAAAATTCTGTAGAAGACAGAAAATCATCAAGGTAATTTAAATTACAGTCACTCTGATAACAAAGAACTGAACTGAGTTTCCTCACTCATAAGTGGTTTCCAAGTACAAAAGATCAATAAAAGGGTAACAAATGATGTATCAGTTTAATAAACAAGGACGATCTAATCATTTGAATGCTTTCAACATTTTAAGATCTCTACTTGTTCTGGGGGAAGAACTTCAGATGCATTTCAATTTAAGTCTTTATGTTATTACAGACTTATACTCCACAGAATCAAAACTAATCATGTAACCAAAAACAAAACAAAAACAGATTTTTCACCCACACCTTATCTGTTAAGCCCACAATGATCTCATTTTCACCCATTAAAGGCTTCCAGTGCACATTTTAAACACAAATTAATGAATTTAAATCTAAAGACTGAAAGTGGGGCAATACCAAGCTAAGGATGGCAAAATCTGAGCCTAGAGTTAAACCATTTTTTATAGTGTAGTGATGGGTGCACTTTTAAGCAACAGTGTACAGCCACATCACAGAGCATTTCCACCTATAGCATACATTTCCCAGCAACCTGCAGCAATTACTGTGTATTACACCCTATGTTTTGTTACGTTTTACAACACTGTGCCTGTGCTAGTATTACAGAAACATTCGTGCAAATAGGATACGAAGATGTTTTGAAGAAGTGCATTACTTACAGAATTGGATTCACCCTCTTGAGTCAGCATGTCAATCCCTGTTATCTGTTCCAGGATAAGGCTGCTTTCATTGCCCTGCAAATTCATAGCGAACAACCACAATTACAGCTTCTGCATGTGCGAAAAAACAACATAAAAAGAATTAGGCGTGACAATGTAAGCTTGTATGAAGCACCTGTTCTGTATTCATAGAGGCCATGGAGCTCATCTGTCCAGACATTGGGTTCATGCTATTATTGCCCATGGCAAGGTTCATGTTGTTGTTGCCACTGTACATTCCTCCACCGGGTTGTGTGGAGTAGTGAGACTGAGACTGCTGGGGGTAGACGCTGAAAGAAGACAAGCTGAGTCAAAAAGGATAAAAAGAATTCTAAAAAAAAAAGAAAAATAAACTAAAATGACTGAGACCTATTATGCTTTTCCTTATTCTCTGCCATGTGTGCATCTTTAAAATAGCTACTCTTTGTTCTATATGTCAGCAATTAGTGTGGATATCCCTAATTTGGAAACAATAACAATTATAATAATATTTAGGAACACACAGCTCTGACTTTGAGGACAGAAACCATCTCAGAAGTAAGCTGGACTAACGTTACAAAGGCGCTAATACAGCTAGTTTTGGACAACAGAAGGCCAAAACAAGCCCCCAAATAAGGATTACTACTGTGAATATGCAAATCGACTCCTGTAGATGCCAATAACAGAAATACTCAGCTGTAAATAAACACAACATTTTAAAAGCATTTGCACATAATACCTGTTGCTGCTGGTGATGTTGGCAGGCTGAGGCCATCCGTTGAGGTCGGCACTAGGCTGGTAGCTGGGAGGTCCTCCCTGGTTCGGACCCTGGTGTTGGGTTTGGGGTGGACCTTGGTTTTGCTGCAACATAGGGCTCTGACCCTGCCCCATTCTGGGGGACAGCAAGGAGCTCTGCGGCGTGGTGGCCCCGCATGGAAAACAGGACACTGGATCCTGGTGTTGCTGCTGCTGCTGCTGCTGGCTCATTCCTGCACGTCAGAGTGTCATAGACAGTTACAATAACACAAGTAAAAACTAAGACTTTATAATAATTTTCAGATGGTGGTAATCTGGACTAGTTAGACCCCAACATTATATGAAGATCTTACCAAAACGATAAAGTGAATTTGAGACAAATGAGAATGACCTTTCCTCTGAGACTCAGAGAAAAGTTTTTTACAGTATCTGAAAAATCATCAAAATCTTTGATTCACCAATGAGAGAGCCCTATAACTGAAAGACCAACCCGAAATGGAAAGAAAAAAGGCCCAAACTCACCAACAGCTGGATTGTTAATAAATTAAATTCACACAAAATACTCAGAATGTTGTATTGTCCTCACTTCAGAAGATCGTTTTTGTTAAATGAAATTCATTTACTTCAGTTCTGACAGCACTGACAGAACTTTTACAAACCACCCCACCCCTTGTGATTGTTTTACGACAGTTACAATAAAACAATCACAGAAAAAAAAAAATCGACTTCCTTGTTCTTTTAAGTAATAATAAGAAAATAATTTTGCTTCTGTGTTGATTAGCACAGAAAGAAAAGACAGCAGAAGGAAAAAACTAATCATGCAGCCTTCACCAACACCCAGTCATGAAAAAAAAAAAAAAGACCGCCACCACAAAAAAAAGTAAAAAAACTACTGCACATCTTCCATGAAGCACACACAGACCACTGAGATGCTGCTGCTGTGCTCTCATCATATACCTGCACTGCTGAAGTGGAAGGGACTGTGGTGTGATGGCGGACTCATTACACCTCTGTATTGCCCTCCCACATTTCCCATCATGCCCTGACTAGCCAGATGATGGCTGGGGGAGTGAGGGGAGGAGAAGGGGCTGGAGGAGCTTGGATGAGGAGGAGAGGGCAGGCCTGTACCGTAGCTGGAGGCCGAGTAGGGGAACTGCTGCGGGTTGCCCTGCGGGAGCCGTGGGTTGGTCCCGCCCATGGGCATTGGCGTAGGAGCAGCGCCCCCAGTGGGCATATTGGGTGGCATGTTGATGCCCTGAGTGCGCATCATCATGGCACGCTGCTGCTGCATGTGCTGCTGCTGCTGTTGTTGGCGTTGGCGTAGGTGGTTGGTGAGGTACTCGCGCTGCCGCTGGGCCATCATCTCAGAGTTGAGGGTTCCCTGCAGGAGGAGATGCACATTTAGGCATAAGGACAAGGAGCAAAAAGGGGAAATGATTTGTGCTGATAATATTTAGCATGTGTTTACAAGAGAATAAAGTGTTCATGCAGACAAACCGACCTGGTTTGGTACATTAGACCGTAGAGGTAGATTCATGTTGGAGACTCCACCCATCTGGTTCACCATTGGCTGTCGGTTCTAGAGAGAAGGCAGAGCAGCCCGGAATTAAAAAAATATGATATTGCAATTTTGCCCTTAATAAATGCCTTAAAATACAATCAATGCATATGATTCGTTGATGTGCACAAGTACTGAAGCACTGATCTGGGTGTTTGTAAGAGTTTTGCATTCACCTGCAACCATTTAAAGAAAAAAAAAAGAATTAAAATCACATTTTTGATTCAGATGGGTTTTGAAAAAAAGTTTTCTTCTATAAATAAACTTTACTGTTTCTCTGCTGGCACAATAAATGTAAAGCTGGAAGTGTAAAAGTCGTGCCACACATCTGAACAAACTGCTAATTGCTGCTAATTTTAGTGACGTTTAAGGGACAAAGCGTTTTGCCTTGACTCTCCACCAGGTGGCAGCCTGAACCAAAACACCAACTGTGTCTTTGTTGGCGTAGACAAATTTTAAGACAAAACAAAAACTGAAAATCTAGATAAGCACAACATTTATGTAGTAATACAAACACACCAAAGAAAATAAAAGTGTTTCACATAGAGAAATTAGACAACAACGGCTTTTCAAAGAGAAATCCTAACGTGTTACCAGCTAATAGTATAAGGTATGTGTATGAATTTGTCTGTGCATATTTTGCCGTTTCAGCTGTCAACTGTCTAAGCAACAAAAAAATGCTGATTAAGCCAGAAAGCTGGAAAACATTTGTGCTTTTGCCGCAGTTCAAACTCAGTGAACCCTGTTGGCTCAGAGGCATCTTTTGTAATCAGATTTTTCTTTTTCAAAATGGTAATGAGGTTTCATGCTTGGATGAAACATCATTTGCCAGGATTCATGACTGAATCATATGAAACAGTTTGTAGTTACAGAAAGGAAAAGATTTGTTTCTGTGATCGTACTTAGGTGACATTAAGGGATGGACATGACTATAAATATATGTAACTGACTGTCTGCAAAGCAACTGATGGCCTTTTAAACCCGGTGACTGCTGGAGTCAACAACAACAACAACGGTAACCTTTTGCTCCCTCACTGTACTGAATTTCCATAAAAGCGTTGCTTTACAAAACAAACTTTACTTGGAATTTTTATTTGCTCCAACCACCAGTTGCATGCAGCAATAAGTGCTGGCTTTTTTAAGCAACAAAGAGAATCATAAAGAAAAAAGAACCAAATGGAGGAACTTGTTACATTAGCCAGGTCACATCTTTGAATTTAATCTAATCTTCATGCTGAGTAACTAATTATAATTGTCCTTATATCCATTTCTGTCAGAAAAACTGGATTGATATTTCATCTGCAGTACTTTATCTTTAGTAGTATGGCTCTGTTCTGGGACCTCGCTGCCCTTTGACATGGGATGGCAAGACTAAGGCAAGAACAGCAGCAATACGCCCCTCCTCAGAACTGAGCAAGCACCAGTGAGAACAGGCATAATATCGACTATGTCAGAAATAGCATGAAAAGGATGAAGCTGGGTTGCAAAGTGGTTTGCAGAGGCAGAAGAAACTGTATGCAGGATGACACAGCTTAGAAAGGACACCCTAAGAAGGATGTGCTTTCTAAGAAAGGATCAGCACTGCCAGCTCCACTCTGCCCACCTGCCAAAACTAATGCCATGTTCAGCTTTTTGTTAAGCACTATTAGCTACAAGTAACGCCTACACAACCTGTAACTGCTCTGTCATCAAGCATTGAGCACAACCAACACTGTAATACAGTATTGCAACATCAATGTTATATTGTGTACAGTAAAACGTCTGGAAATCTGGAAAAAATAAAAGAGTGAAATTCAAATATTTGGCGCCACCTACCAGCTGAGCCTGGAGTCTGTGCTGCAGCTGAAGCCTCAGGTTATTGGGCTGTGGGGGCATCATAGGATTAGGCCCCCCTGGTCGTATGCCAGCCTGCCTCGGCCCTGCACCTCCAGGCATTCTCATCATTGGGGGATAACATGTGTGCGGCATTCTCTGAGCGCCCATGTGGCTTCCCATAGATTGGCCGTGATAACCACCATCAGGAGGCATGCCACCATAACTTGCCTGACCTGCATAGTGTTGACTGTAGAGAGGAGGCTTCATGCCAGCTGCTGGGTCCGAGGAGCCCAGGTACTGGTCCTGGTCTGGCAGATGACCCTATAGAGTGGTGAAAAGTGCTTCACGTGTTATTTACCAAAACTCCAAAACAGGTTATATGTTTAGCATAGAGTGGCTTAAAGGAGCTCACCTGTCCTGCCAATGTGGGGATTCCCAGCATTTTGTCAATCTCCTCTAGACCCTCGTAGTCCTTTAGCACCGAACACAACTGGTTCAGTAGAGCGCCTTCATCTGGCTGGCCCTCAGACCCTGTGCCGCAACACCCCATGCCATCCTCCTGGGGGACACTGTATGGTGGCCTGGAAGGTAAGTTGGCATTATTATCACACTAGATTCAGTGCTTCATTTTCTGCTTATGATGACTCTTCTCTTATGCCATACCTGCTTGGATTTCCATAATGATCCATCATCATTCGGTCTGGCCAAGGAGCAGTCTGATTAGGTGGAGCCTGCTGCTGAGGGTAAGGAGGCGTTGCCATGTCCATCTCTGCTGGGGAAAAATACACAGAATATCAGAAACAGCGTAGAATTCAAGGAGAGAAGAGTTTCTGTTATTTGCCCATTTTCTCTTACCGTTGCTCATCATCTGCATATTAACCATGGCTCTGGATCCAGATGGAACACTGCCTCTTGCAGGGAGTGCAGCATTCATGTTGGGAACCATACGACCAGGTCCAACTCCCTGGCCCATTACTGGGCCTGCAGAGCCCCCCATGGGCCTCTGGGGACTCCAACCTTGCTGCATGGAGCCACGCATTCCTGTTATGGGGAAAAGATTCATTCAAAGGTTATTTAGTATTATATATGTATTTGTATATATGTGTATATATGTATTTGACATACATATTTGCTATATAGCCAGAAATACACCTCAAAGTTATATCTTGTTCTGCCTCACCTGTGTTAGTCATTGCAGCTTGGTTAGCCATGCCCGCGTGGGGTCCCATCATGCCTTGTTGCTGCTGCTGTTGCATTAAGTGGTATGGGCTACTGTTCCTGTGCTGAGGAGGGAAAGGCCTGTTGGTGTGAGGGGAGGGGCCCATGTTGCTGTCAAGAGACATGCTCCTTATTGGAGGACCACCTTGAACCGGATGGTTGGGCCTGGGACCATTAAAGCCTGCTAGGAGGAAAAACAGTATTTTTTATTCCCCATACAGTACTGTACATATTTAGAGACAATCTGAAGATTTTCTCAATATTTAGCAAGTTCAAGATGTTGGAATGGTGCAATTCAGTCAAACACAAACACTGTGTTGCAGACGTACTTGCGGGGCCGATGGGAGGGAAGGGTCTGTGCTGGGTGGGCGGGCTGCCGCTGTCTTTCATCTGCAGAATGTCAGAGATGATGGTCTGTTTGTCGACAGAGGAGGCAGGTGGCACAGAAGAGGAGGAGGATGACGAGGGATCAGCACCCCTGGTCGGTGGTTGACTGGGGAACAGCGGCTGCTGCTCCTGGCCACCACTTTGCAGGTTATCCAACAGGTCCTCGAGCTCATTGGTCTGAGACCAGGAAGGGGAAAAAACAGGATTAATAAATAGATTATTTCAGGGATAAAATGACATAAAACACATTTTACATCACATGACGGTAGCACCAGTGTGCCACATTGCTGCATTACATCCAAACATACGTTGTAACATTATGTTCAGTGAAGGGCTCTTGACATTTAGGGAACTGAATAATGAAAAAATGCATGCTTTCATGTGACAACATGCAGAAATAGGGTTCGAAAGTAGATGTAACATCATGTGGTTTCATGTCTTTTTTCCATATGCTGTGGTAATCCTGGCATGCCACTAAAACTAGTTCATAATTCAAACAACGTATGTCACTATACGGTTGCCTCTGGCCATTTGGTTGATGAATAGAGGAGGAGCTAAAAATAAACTGCTGGTGCTAATGAGGTCATGTGTGATGTACAGTAAGTCCCAATCACAGCTCTGTTTAACACCAAGAGAACACACACACGGATACAGAGTGAAAGGTGAAAACAGAATGGCCACACACCAAAGGAAACACTAGTAAAAAAAGAAAAAATGTGTAAATGAAAAAATATATTTATTTTTATTATTTCAGAGGTTCAGCTGTTCATAACATTGTAATAAGACCCTGCTTTATAACTCTTGTGGTCTTGCTAGCTGTTAGCATGGTGCTCATATGTAATATAGCACAGAAACTGTAGTAGATACACAACTGCTAATGGGTGTGCCTCTATTCTCCGAAAGACTGAACTTCAGTCATTTTCCATTGGCCACTTCCTGTAGCTTACTTTTACCATAAATGCACCTGCCTGTCAATAAGCAACAATCTGAACTGAATACAGATTTACTAACTAACCAATAACAGCAGGCTAGAGCGTTACGACACTGAAACCAATGATGTGTTTGGGTTTAGCAATTTTTAACCACTTGAAGGAAACCACATACATAATATTAATGTGGGCAAATGATTACATGTTGATGCTAAAAATTGCGGGTGTCTGCTATTAGCCTAAACTTTAAGCAGTCGGTGTTACAGTAGGTCTGCCATGAGATCAAGCCTTAATTTCCATTGGTCAACAGACCTAGCTCCTGACTCACTAGCTGTACTTCATTGGACAAGTTTTGGTAGCTGCTAATCGCCACACGTCGGCAACACCCCACCATATGAGCTGTTTTGGAGATGCTCTAGTCTTACACATCTAATATGAAAAATCTACTGAAGTTATCCTTTATTTTAGCATACATCTAATTAACCTGGATCCAATAGGCATAAGGAAACAGGAGGTGAACTGTGAGGAGGATTTCTCTGTATTCTCTCAGATCTTTACACTTGATAAATTCAAAAACCAACTGCTCACTTTCTTCCTGGCACATCACACCCCTGAACAGGCGTCAATATAATAACCAAACTCCATATCAATATCACATGTCAGTGGATTTATGGTTGATCAGTTTACATATCCCTGATAAGTTATAAAGCGTGTCTATAAAAGGAGGATGTGCTTCTCCAGTACCAGTTAAACCTGGAGTCATTCTAATAGCCAGAAGAGGACAAGTCCTGTTTACAAAAACAAACATTTCCTTAATGAGGTCAGCCATTCCTTAGTGGTGTCAACAGCTATTTCTAAATACTCAGTGGAGCAAGTTAACGTGCCATTTTGTGATTGCTAAGGTGTACAGTATTCCTAATTTTTTTCAGTTAGTTCCACCATCTGCTCATAACAGGTAGTTTAAAAACAGATTACAGTGACAATGAGGCTCATCTCGAAGCTTAAAAACGGAGTCCCCAAATTTGTGGGTGACATCACTATGTCCATCTTTTCAATACAGTCTAAGTGATGAACCACAGAATTGTTAAAGCATGTTTAAACAAACTGTCAAGTTCAGTTCGGGTCTAGTGACACATGCTCACCAGAGATGGATAGACTTTGACCATTGTTTCAAGGTTCACTGACAGATGTTCATCCACTGAGATAAAGTTTTCATATGTAATATTTATTCTGATGATGCCCATTTGGTTCCTGGAATAAACGTTTAAAAGATGTTCATGGGATTTAACATTGTTTAAAAAAAAATTCAACCCTCCAAATCTAACAAATCTATAAAGTTGTCTATTAACTGGTGGCAGACATCATGGTTTATTCTTCTACGATGCTGTGATGTGCACACATATGGATATTTTTAAACATTCAGGCACACCACACATGCAGCCGTGCACACTTATACAAATGCACGCAAACACACCTACATGTGTGCTGATCCATAGCAACACAACTCCTCTGCTGTTCCTGCAAGATATGCCTCAAACACAGTAAGTAAACTTTCCCAGCGAAACTGCAACTCTGCACACACACACACACAGACACACACAGACACCACACAGGAGACCTGTGCAGTGTTTTTGAAATCTCATTCCCATACAGTATTGGTTTCCCTTGTTCTTCGCTCACACACACTGACTCACACATATGCCTAAGCCTTTAAACAGTACTCCTCTGCTTTCTTTGCCAGGGCATCTTGTGTTTCTGGGAGCGTGGGGGGCAGTGTGCCATTGGCTGTCTAAAGAGGAACTCAACACGGATCTCACAGAACAAACGAGCATCACCGACCACGTTTCTTACTTTTAGGTGTTCATGTGAACCTTAAGCAATTACAAAGATTTGTTAACAATACAGTTTTCCCAAGAAATTGAATCATCTATTAAAACAAATGTACCGTTATGTGTTGCTTAGACAATGATGCATCTCAGTGCTTATTTTGAGGGATTCAGGGCTCCCTGTGTAGTCTCCCTGGGGCTCCCCGTGTAGGCCTCAGTATTAGGAGTAAAAACTCCTAATACTGAGGCCTCTGATTGTGTAGCATCTGTAACAGTGACTATGACTTAAAAGTGCTGTTTTCTTAGGCTGATACTTGAAAGTATTTTTAAATTGACTAAGGTAAAAGGTAAAAAAGATCGACACTGGATTGTCTTTCTGCCTGTTTGGAGGGAGCAAGGATTAACCAGCAATGTGCTCGTTGTAAATGAGAAACAGCTGATGACTTTGATGTTACATGTAGTAAAGACATCATATTGTAGCAGGAAGCTACGACAACTACTACTGAAACGTGAAAGCTGTAATATTTAAGGCTATTTTATGTAACTAAGGAACTGAAAATACATGGAAATAATTGAGCTTCACCACCTGAAACCTAAAAAAAAAAGCATTTAAAAACTAAACGGAACTGAACCGAGCACACAAGGCAAACAAAAAACAAACTGACGCTACCAAACCAGTAGTTAATAAATCTGCCTGATACATTACTGACCTGTGGCTCCATGTTAAAGCCTGTTTCTGGTTTCTCAGTCTTAATGCTGGAGAGCTTCAGTCCTTCACCAGGTTCTATCTTGATTGCTTTATCCAGGATGCTGTTATCATCCCTGTCCAGGAGATAGCGAAGCAATGCATTGTCCTTCTTTTTGGGGCTCCCTGGCTCCTGTTTTGTGCAGAGTTCACCCAGAGCGGTCATGCTGTCTCCAGAGGCCGACTCTGGACCAATGGGATCTTTTCCGGTTGCCTCAGCTGTTAGTTTGGCCAACTCCACGGGCGAGGTGCTGTTTTGCAGCAACCTGTGAAGAATTTTATGTTTCTCCTTTAAAGAGGTGGAGTGATTGTTATGTCCCACCCCACCTACACCACCAAGCTGGTCCTTACAGAGCTGGTCATCTCCGAAAGCACCCGTTGGTGAGCAGGGATCAGAGGGCTCCAACTTGGTGGTGAGCAGCTGGAGCAGCTTGGTATGGCCTTTGGTGTTCAGAAGTTGGTTTGGCGCATCACTAAGGTCACCCAGGCTCTCCCGGTCACCATCTCTTCCCTCCCCCTGATCACCTTCCTGGTTCTGGGATGTCAAAAGGTCTTGCTCCTGAAAAGTTCCAAATAGGTCAACCTCTAAGCTTATATTGTTCTTGGCTTTTTGGCTACCGGGGTTGGAGCTGTGAAGAGGGCTCTGAAGGCCGACTGGTTTTCTGTCAGGGGACTCTGGGTGCTGTCCTTCACTGAGTCCCTGGGAAATCCTGTGGCCCTGGCTGAGAGCCTGCAGTGCGCTAAGAGAGTTAAACCCTTGGTTGGTTCCTGTGCTGCTGCACACAGGGGCTGGCGATCGGAGGCTGGCTGCAGGAGAGAAAGAGCCAGGGGGGTGCTGGGGGAGATGGGGACTACTACAGCTGCTGCTGCTAGCTGGCATGCTGGGGCTCTGGCGATGACGAGGAGACAACATGGCACCTTGGGCCCCTGAGGTGATACTGGGGCTTCCCAAGGCTAAAGGGCTGCCCAGCTTTTGTGCATGGCTATTTCCCTGAGGTGTAGGCGCTCGCCCTGACATAGCTCCATAACCACGTCCAAGGTTGCTGGAGGCTGTGGCAGCGTAGTGTGTGTTGCTGGTGACACTGGCGTCAGGAGAAGGAGAAGAGACACTCATGCTGGTCGGGGTCATTGGTTTGGCCATAGCCTGACTGGCAGATGTGTCTGCAGTCATGCTGCCGTTTTCCCTGGATGAAAAAGAAGACAGTCAAGAATGAGACCTATTCAGTTATGTGCTGTCAGTATGTAGATATGCAGACTCAGTGTGTATGCTGAGCTGATAAAGCTTGACAAAACATAAGGGATAAAACCTACAAGCCACATGTCACACAGTTATACATAAAAGAGATGAAAATAAAGATTTAACGTGAAGCAGGCTCTATTATAATGATATAAACGTTCAAATAAAATTCTATTATACCACCTACGGTTATTGTGTGCAATCCATCATCCCTGGGAGATTACACTGACCAACACTTTCTAGTGACCAATGTCTTTTGAATTTTGCACAATGTGTTTGCATTCAAATATAGACCCCTTCCTTCCTGCTGCATGTATTTTTCTTTTTGGAGTGTCATCTTGGGGAGAACTGTTTTCTCGAATGGCTGAAAAGGAAGTCGGTGTGTTGGTGCCTTAGTATCCTGCACCTTGCCCTTTTTCATGTTAAACATTTGCCTGGTGAAGACGTAGTAGAGTTGATATGCTTTTTCTTGAATCACACTCGAATACAGCTTTTGCAGATCAAAAAAAAATTATATTATTGTATCTTCAAAGATGCCCATTCAATCACATCTTACCCAGTTAGATTTGTCAGTGGTGATGGTATAAACAGAAAGGCAACGAACTTTGATTCTGAGTTTCAGAGCCTACAGACTGAGGCATCCGTCTTTTAGTCCAAAGTCCAAAACATTCTGGAATAAGTGATAACGATGTCACATGTAAGGATTAAGTAGAGTACACCATAAAGTAAAACAACCAGAGTAGGTCTGCGAGTATACACAAGTGAGAAAACATCATAGTAACAAGGGACAGAGGGAGTAACTGTAACAGAGGGAGACTTTCAAACATGAATCAGCTTCAGCTCCACCAAACACACAAAGCTCTCATTGTGCTGAATTCTAGTGCAATAATTTTCAATGTGAAACTTGTGGAAGTAAAAAGGGCAAGTTCTCGCCATTGATCCACAAACACTCTGGGTAACAGTCCTGGCATTGTTTTCTGACCACTGTCCAAACCCAGACTTTGAGCATTCATATCAGCACTTGGATGTTGGTAAAGTCGCAATCCTTCCCTGTGGAGGGAAGGAGGAATGAGGGCACTGTGGACTGGACTGGCTGGTAGTTCTCGTGTGACTTTTGGCTTTAACGTACGATGACAACTCTGTATAAGAGACTCTCTGTTTACAATGCAAACTACAGAACCAAATGAGGAAGAAAATGACCAAAATTGCTAGGGAATGTGAAAAAACACAAAAGTACATCTTTTTCTTTAACTAAAATAAGTATGTCGCTTTTTCTGGATGGATGAAGGCAATTTGGGGAAAGAATTTGATTTGACTAAGGAAGAGAGAAACTTGGCACTTGGATGGCGTTAAGTGGCAGCTGCAAGGGTGATCAGAAGATTCATAAACAAGAAATCATATGACTTAACTCCTCAAATCTAAAGGTTTTCTCTGACTGGAGGACAGATATGAAGCTTAATCTGGAAAGACTCTCCCATTCTTGATTTTAGCATTTTGGGTGTCACCATCAGACCTTTTTGGACAAAAAGGTGGAATATCAGCAAGTCTGGTTGCTGGCGTTAGTATCTGTGCATTGCGACGCACAGATACAGATGTTAAGTAACACATTAATGAAGAACAAGAATTTCACTCACCAAAAGAAGAAATGACATACTTGGACAGGACTTTTTCATCTTTAAACCAGCAGAGAGCCAAGCTAACTGCTTTAAAATCCTTCGAAGGGCACTTTTGAGGCCCCAGCAGGCCCGTTGTTGTTTGCTGTGTGAGTATACTGTGTTGCTCTTTTCTCTGTCTTAGGTAACGCCTATCTCTCGGTGGAGCCAGTGAGCAGCACTCAGCAATCAGGCCTGGGAGTACTTAAGCTGGGGAAGAGGAGCTTTTCAGGGCAGAGTCCTTTGTCTCTGCAGCATTTGAGTGGTGTGCACAATGCACAGGCACAAACAGAGCAGGTCAAACAAGAGGTCTGGTTCAGAGATTTAATTTGCGGAGATGGAGCCACATGCTTAATGATATAAATTTTAAACCTACAATTTAAACAGGTGATTTATTTTTTAAACGGTCATGCTCCTATTTTTGTTATGAAAAAGGAAATTAGCTATAGAGACCAAAAGTAATTTATGTACCAGATGTACCAATCAAGTATATTTCTACTGTAAATTAGGCTTTAAAGTAGTCATTTGAACAACTGTTCAAGTCTTATGTGTGTGACATAATTGTCACTTGTTCTGACCATATGTTTTTACATTTGGTTGTAGTTACACATTTACTACAACTTGTCAATGTTTTTTTTTGTTGGAATTAGAACAAGATAAACCTTACATTGATTGTCTTAAATCTAAAAGAAATATTTCAGAGCAAGAAACTCAAAATCTTTTGTGTGAAAAATGCAACATATCTTCTTTTCAACAAAACAATAAGTTAATGACACATAAAGGGCACTGGGTCTCGTGTAGTGAAGACAAAAGGAAAAGAAAGAGTGAGTGGTACCTCTGCAGGGCATGGAGGGACATGTATAGCTGTGGTTCATTTGTTGCTGGAGATCGGACCAGTTTGCTCTTAGTGTGCGCTGAGACGATGGTGCCGTCAGCCAGGGAGAATCGGTAAAGAGGGCTGAGCGCATGGCTGTTTCTCAACACTGGGAACCAAAAAAAAAAAAATCAGGTTTCATCATCATATGAATGATAAATACTGAGTAAAACTAGTAGAGGGAATTCATTTCTGGTAACAAAAAAAGTACAGAAAAGCGTAGCTGTTGTGGAGTGGCGGTGCAGTGGTTAGCAGCATTACCAAAAAAAGTCCTGGGTTCAAATCCAGACTGGGGCCTTTCTGTGTTGTTATTTGTGTGTCTGAAGACGTGCATGGGTCAGGCTATTTGGCGATTCCAAATTGTAGGTGTGAGTGTTAATGGTTGTCTATCTGTATGTTTAGTCCTGTGACTAATCCTGCTGGCAGTTTAAAGCACCCCTGCAACCCAAAATTGGATGAGTACAAATGGACCAATAGTTATAATTTTTGGATATTTATGATAATAAAATGTGCCTTTGGCAGAAAATGTTATTTCCTAAGATTTAAACACAGACAACTCAAACTTTCTATTAAGTAAAATGAACATGTCCTGGCTTAAAATGACTCGTTAATGAACCATGAAGACCATTTTCCGTTGCTTATCCCCACGTACAACCTGGAGCTGTATAAGTGGAAGGAAGCAGATGGATGAATGTGAAGAAAACTGTTTTACCCTCTTGATGGTGCTTTTTAGCGAAGGACATTTCCCCTTCATTCTGCAGGTGGAACCTCTGAATGCACCGTCGAACCAGGTCCTCCCAGCCTGGCTTCATGGATGCCCGCAGCTGACTAGTATCCAGTGACGTGATCTTACCTGAATCGGTAAAATATGACATTGATATTTGCAGATTACTAGTCATGTTTTAGAATATGCATCAATACACATATAGACCCAAAGATGGAAGCGCAACATCTGCAGATTTCACAGATGCAGCCAAAAGATTCTGCCTGCTCTTATTTTCTTCCAACAGAAATTATTTCATCATTTGCTACCTAAAATTTGCTTTTAGAAGCTATCAACATTTTTGGTGGTGGTCTGATTCCACACCAGCACAGCAATGGTGAAAGCCAGGTATAAATAATGTCTTTGAGTAGGACAGTAGCATCATTTCCAGGCTGACTTGAAGCTGTTTCAGATACTAACAACATATTCTTATTGTATTTTATGCTGGCAAGCTACCACAGATCATACAGCATATTAACTCAAGACCTAGCTCTGCGGATGTACCTTGAAGATCCTGGCGTGTGGTGAAGCTCTCATACGTGGGCATCACAGGTCTCTCTTTGACAGGGGCTCTTCTTGCCACACAGATGAGACATGACTGGAAATCTGCAAAATCGAAAAATAAACAGGTTACATTATAGAATAAGTCCTGCTTCTAATGCAACAGGGACTGCGAATGAAAGGCTCTTATAGCTTTAGCAACCTTCGATAGTGAAGCACCTCAAAATATAATGTAGTCGATACAGCGTCGGTGAATGTGTGAAAAACTGAATGTTATAAACATCTAAAAACTGGAATGTGTTCAACTGTACAGGTGTATGTAATAGTGTGACTCCCAGGTGTATCTTCATCCCCTCGGCTGGGGCATCATACCTCCTACCCACATCATTCTACCAGCCTAGATCGAATACTAAAGCAGCTTCAGCTTTACTCTCAGCCGTTTTGTTAACCCTGTCTGTTCCACAACCCTAACATCAAACACACCCACAGCTTCACCTCAGCACTGAAATCAAACAGGACAACTGTGACCTCACCCCCGACATCGATGTCAGCGCTACTCTCAGTCAGAGTCAATCTACACATCAACCTAAATCTCAGTCTCAACCTGCAGCCTTCACTCCGTCCACCAGATATCCTCCTCTTGACGTGGGAGACACTGGCACAATATCTGGTTGTCAGACATCTAAAATTAGATTGGCAGACAGATTCTTTTCCCTAATGTGCATGTGTGTGTGATTAGATTAGATGGGAAGATGACAAAGTGCCACACACTAATTAGTCTCTTCCAGTGGATGGGAGGGAAAATAGAGAGAAGTGATGATGGAAGGAGGACAGGACACAAGAGACTGGGAGACCCAGGATGGTAAGAGTGATAGGAAAGTGACAGAAAGTCAAGACACAGACTGGGTGGTGGAGAAAAAAAAAAGGAAATAACAGTGTAAAAGATGTGCACACAAGTGAAAGGGCCAAAGTCACTCTACTACATGGTGAGAAATAACAAAAAACGGGACCAAATCAGCAGAGACAGAAGAAGACATAAAGACGGGGACTGCAAATAGGAAGCGAGGAATAAAGGCATGACAGAGCAAAAATGGAAAATGAGCGAGTGAATCTGAGAAAATAAAAGAAGAAAAATAAAAGGACAGAAAAGAGTGACAAAAAACACAAGTATACTGGCATAAGGAGAGACAATACCTTCCCCCTCTTCTCTGATTGACTTGGGTTCAGAGACAGCAAAACACTGCATGGTCTCATACTTCTGCTGCGCCGCCTCCTGCTGATCCGAGGTCAGCCGGGCTTCACCGTCAGCATGAGGGTTGATCAACATGCGACAGTTAAAGGTGTGGCTGTTCCTGTTGGACGAATCGCGATGATTGACTGAGAGACAGGGAGAGATGCCAAAACAAAGAGGAGACATCGTGAGCATGTTAAATTTCCAACATAAACATTGCAGCATCAAACAAATTCGATATAAGATAAAAAAGCTACAAGAAAAGCTCATTTCACAAAGCAGGAAATGCTCCCAACAGTAAGCTACTAGCCACAACCCATTACAAAACATGAAAAATGATCTAAACCAATCACTTTTTCTGCTTTCTATCAACATGGCAGAGTTGTAAGATAAAAAGAAAGTGAAGATTCTCTCAGTGCTGCCAAAGTCAATAACTTTCTCACCCAGGCTCTTGGGCAGGAGGTTCTTGATGAACTCGGTGTGATCTCCAACATGCAGCACGCTGTAGACGCTGGTGTTCATCAGCTCCTCCTGCTGGTAGCGCAAATACTGGCTGACGTTCTCCGACACAAACACTATGTTGCCTTCCATGTTGACAACAAAGAAGAAGCCGTCCAGGGCCTGAAGGTGGATGTGAAGACGGGATGAAAGGGAGAAAATAGAGAGCCAACAGAAAACATGAAGGGGAAGAAAGGGAAAATGGGAAGAAGACAAGTTGGGAGAGACTCACGTTACAACTCAGTTAAAGTTTAGATGGATAACTACTATAAATAAATGCTAATATTCTCAAATACCGAGCATGATTCGAGGCACCGCAGCACATCCCAGTGACCGCCGTGTGATTTTCTGTGTATTTTCTCTTTCATTTTCCATCTTAATGCACAGATTATGATTTTTTTTCCTTTAGCACACCCATGTTTACACAAAGGTATCCTGACACCGGTGCAGAATAGAATATAATGGAAAAAAGATGTTGCTTGAATTCTGTTTATCTTACAGACTCCAGGCCGACACCTCGGTGCGCGTTGCTGCTGGTGAACGCTATATATAGCCTGTCTGTATGTGTAGTCAGGCTCCGCCCCTCCTTTTCTAATCTGGCTTTTCACAAAGGTATTTATACCTCACCGGGTCCCATGTTATACGTCGTCACATACCCGTGCATACGCGCACTCACACTCAAGTAGGCTGGATGACTGCATTAGAGTTTGTCACAGAAACTCTTATCACTCTGTGTCGCTGCAGGAAGATGCTCTAAATTGTCAACGTACATGAAATATCTGCAGCCATAATGAGGTCAGATCTCCTTTTTTAGCATTTGCATTTTTGCCCTATTTCAACTGCTGTGATGATAGCATCAGAAACCAGTGAGAAGCTCTCATAATCATTGTCACAGTACATAAATTTATGAAGCGCTAGATTAGCGAATTGAAACTATTCACTTGTCCTCAGTTTTGGCAGCAGCAACAAAAGCAGTAATCCTTTTTGGTTTTACCATCGTGCCTAAAAAATAGCTTGTTTTGATTATTACTGATATGACTGTCATGGCTGTCATTTTTCCCCCCAACACATGTATTGTAGCCACAAACTGTTGGTTGAACCCACCTCCAGCATCATGGGCCCAAGAGTGTCTTTATCAATAACACCTTGGCCTGTGGACGACACGTCTGCTTGCTGCACCTCCTCTGCATCGGCCACCGGAGCCTTTTCTGTAACAGACATGACAAAATTTCATCTCCGAGTCAAGAAAGATCTTCTTGTTCAATGGTTTCAACGCAAGGCTGTAACGACTTGAGATTTGCACTCCTCGATGCAAAAAATCTGTAGAAAATCATAGTTATCTTCAGTATACACTTACTGTGACACACCTAATCAATATTAAAAGTATTGATAAGGTAATAACAATAATAAAAAAGACCCTACATTCCTTTACCATCCAACAGGGAACAGATCAAGAAAAAAACTGCACGACACATTTTAAGTTATTTAATGAAGGCATGACTCATTGATGATGGAGCATGTCAGCAGCATCAAAAGGAAAGCTTGTTTCCAATGAACCAGCTCACTGTATGTGCATCGGAGAAATATGCTCATTTTCTTGGAAAACTATCTTGTCAGACTGAAGCTCTCACTGTAGCTCTCCCTCTTAGTGGGTATTTTATTTTCACAGAAAACACTGACAGTATTGTTTTTGTGATGATGAAGCCTTCAGGCAAACACACACCCACTCAGAGACTGTGTTTTTTTATGTGCACCAAGACCTTTCACACATTACATTCTTTGGCTAGTCCTTACTCTAACCTTGTGCTTATATAAACTCTAAACCAATCTTCCAGCAGCACGATCCTGTGTAGGTTTCAGTGGTGGGGATGTCGCGGGCAGCAGGTATCACTACTCTAATGCCTTCTACATTTTACACTTTCGTAGCCATACTAGAGGCCAGTCTCCACTCTCCTCCCTGGTTGTACCACTGGACTGTTAAGCCTCCCATGGCCCCATTAGACCACATAGCTGACATTCCTGTTGTGGGACCGGAGCTGTACAGAGTCATCAGCCTTAAACCCTGTCACAGAGAGCCTGGGGTGGCTCTGCAGTGCACGTTGGAGAGTATTACAATAATACTCAGCATTTTTTTTTTAAATCAATAAATATGTTACACTCCAGTTGACACGATCAATTTATGCACTCAGGTTTGGACCCCAAAGCCCCAATTTGCACGAAGAAGCAAAAGAGTTATTCTGCATACCACTGCCTATAAATTAAGCTTACATAATCAAAATAACTTTCAAGCTAAACATCACAGCAAAAACACTCAATACTAGCAGTCAAACTTGCATATTAACAGCCGTGTACTATACATAATGCAGTTTGCAGTATTGACGAACGCACAGCTCATTAGATCTAAACAGCTTTATTCAAGCCAGCACCTTAAGCAGCAGTTTGAACAATGAGACAACTTCAGCTAAACAAAGCAGGGTGAGAAAAAAATCCATCTCCCATCAAGTGGGTGAGATTCCATTTTTCTAAATGAATATAAAATGTCTAATATATGGTTATATATGTTTTACATTAAACAAAGCAGGCTGCAGAAATGTGTCAGAATAGAAAAGAACAGTTTTCTTTATGGAGAGCCATGTATTAAATGCAGAATTTCCAAATATCTTGGTGGACAACGGATGATGATTACACCCTTTTCATTGCTAGTTAACACTCTTTAAAACAAACCCATCCTCTGCACTGGCTTATTTAGCTTAGGAAGCTGAGATTTGAAATAATTAACTGGTTAATTGAGTAACGGACAGGAAATTAAGTGCCAACACAACTGATTGCTTACAGTAAGTCATAGAGATGGATGTCACCCGCTGGTTAGTGAAATCCCCTTTGTGGAGCCTTAAGCAGAGCGTTGTTTTTGGTTTTTTTTGTTTTTTTCATCTGAGTGAGAAACCAAGGACACGGCACACTCATATGGTAGTGCACGCTCACTACACAAATACTCATCATCTAGAATTTTACCCTGCAGTAAGTGTAAATATGAGCTGTGAGCCAAAGAACATAAACACACACCTTGTCGCCTGACTATCATGAATGGGTACGTACAATGCTATTTTCTCACCTGTTTGTTTCTGTGAGCTTTCCATCAGGTGACATGTGACATGTTTTTTTGTCTGAATTCATAACTTTTGTGTGAAATCGACCTCAGCAGGTCAAAAAGATGCAGACAATAGTGGATCTCTGAAGTTGACCAGGCAGCTGTGTGTATTATCTGTTTGTATGTGTGTATGCGAGTGCGTGTGCTTATTCAGCTGTTGTTTTCAAATGCAAACTGCGCCATGACACATGGACACCAAGTGGCTGACCACAGGAACTAAAAGAGGAGAGGGGCCATGAGAAAATGAGTAATGAAGCCAGCAAAGATAAGAGATAAAGATATGGGCAAGAGAGAAAAAGTGGAAGTACAGAGATAAGACAGAGGCTGTGTAGGAGACATGAAAGATACAACAGGTTAACAGAAAGAGGAAAGGAAAATATAGAAAATAACAGAAGAATAAAAGAGTGTATAAAACAAGACAAACAAAGAAGAAAGAAGAAAATACAAGGAAGACAAAAGGATAAAAAAGAACAGAAATGAAAGGACAAAGACATGAAAAAGAAGATAAAAGAATGAGGAAAAAGAGTGGGTAAAGCAAGCTCGGGAGGGAAAGAAAAGAGGAGAAAGACGAGGATAAAGAAGGATAAAATTACATCAAGGTTGAAAGAGTGAATAAACAAAAGGGAGAAAAGAAGAGAAGAAAAACATGAATAAAATGACTGAAAGGAATTAAAGTAGACCGAGGAAGGGTAAAAAAGGAGATAAGGACATAAAAGAATTAAAAAGAAAAGGAAAGGAAAGGAAAGGAAAGAACCTGGTAGGATGAAGAAATGAGGGAAGAAGTGATGATGAAAAATGTGGCGTTAAAATGAAATGACACTGTAAAAAGAGGGACTCGTGTTTTAAAAAAAGCAACGAGTAAAGACTGAGATGTGGTGAGAAAGGTTGGGAGATAAAGGAAGAGGACTAAAGGGAAGACGTGCAGGAGCTGAAGAAGTCGTGAGACTGTGATGAAGGCAGGTCTGCCCGCTTTCCTCTGAAGACTCACATCATGTTGGTCAGTGTTACATAACAGCCCTGCCTCTGTCTGTCTGTCTCACCATCATCACACACACACATTGTCATTATTGAGTCTGTGTTTACACTCACATTTCCTCTCTCCGCATCGGTCTGTCGAGTCTACTGCAGGTCCTAGAAGATGGGGACTTACACGGAGGACGGAGCCAGACTTTTTGTTTTTCAAGACTTAGGTGTTAAAGTTATGCTAAAAGACAGTTTTGTGCTGATAGTTGTCATTAGTGTGGTTTCCTTTTGTACAAGTTAAACACATAAGACGAGCAGAAAGCCATTTCAATAATTACATGTTCAGTTTATGTGCTTGCAGCACTTAAGTTGTTACAGACTTAATATTATTTACGCTTCTTCACTTCCAATGGCAACGCTTTCCTCAGGCAATTGTTCCATGTTTGTGACTGTGAAAACATGAATAGACTCTCTTTGATTATGAAACTGTCATCTGAGAGTTTGATCTGCCTTGAACTTCCTGCTTTCCTTAGAAGGTGAAATTTTCTTATGACTTATCTGGACTCATTAAAATTGATTGCTGAACAGATTCTCTCTTAGGCACTTCCAGGCACTGGTTTTCACCAAAAGGAGTAGTTGTTATTCTTAAAACAGTTATTATTACACTTGTATAATACAATTTCTGCTAACATGGTCTTTTTCATAACTGTCTTCATCACATTCTTCTTCAGGGCTTCTATCAGTAGTCTCTAAAGTAACTCCTACCAAGTCTGGGAGTTTTTTGGGGACGTTAGGAGTTCGTTTTTTTTTTTTAACGTGTATAAACTCGTCGTAATTAAGGCAGATGAAACTATTCAGCACGTGTGCGAGTTAACTTTGAGGTTAACTGCGATTTGGTACTTTTCTTCGCAACAGGAACATCTTTTGCTAGAAATTCTCCATCGATTGTAGTGTTGTACTTTGGAGATATCATGACTTTTTGTAAATTTCTGTAACTGTAAACCTGGTTAACGACCAAAAAGATAAAAACGGAAATGCTGACAAGTCAAAAAACGAGTGTGTGGCTTTGCTTGCCCTTGTTAATGAGCTGTTCATCATGACTCAGCTAGCTATCGGCTTTTCTTGCCTTCAGTCATTAATTATAAATGCTAGCAGGCTGGCTTTAGCCTCCACTGAATGGAACTGTCACAAGAGGATAGATTCTAATGGCTTTGGTAATGGCCAGACGTTCCCTCCAGCTCCACCAGCAGTTAGTTTTGACTGTTTGACTGTTGTTTGTAATTACGTTGGGGGATCCCCTGCCTTTTCCTCTTATTTGTAAATGTACATTTGAGAAGTTTTACGGACAAACACGCTGAACGCTGGCGAATCAAAAACAACTGGGTGTCTTCGGTTTTCCAAGCACAACTGCCAAAGCACATTTATTAACATTTAGTTATTATTATTACACAAGAGCATATCCTCACCCTGCTCCTTGATCTGCCTGATCTGCTTCACCGTCTCCTTGAGGATGGCACATTTGTCCGGCTTGACGTTAAGGTCGTCCATGTCGTTGATGTTGGCAAAGATCAGCTCTGCCAGTTCCTCGATGTACTTGTTCTCCTGCTCCCGGTTTCTCCTCTCAGTGCTCCTCTTAGGGCTGGAGGATAAGGAGGGAAATGACGACATCATTGAGAGAAACTAATGAAGTCAAAACCACGATAACTGCAACGGTGCTGCGCTGTATGATAATATAGCTGTGATATAACAGCCGAGGACTTTGCTGCACCGTGCAGTAATCTTACACTGAGTTGCCAAAAATGTTTCTACATATCCGAGAGTTACTCGCGTGCTCTCCATACTGACTACTTCTCTTTTCGGAGACAAAGAGACACTTAGTAAAATTAAGTTCTCAACCTCAGACGCAACATCAATGTGTCCTCATTATAGTCTGCAGCGTACCATCAAACAACAGTTCATTCAGTCAACTTGTGGTATACAAAGATGCTGCAGCAGCATTTTTCTATAGTGACCCACATTAATCACTCCCTTTTCTTCTTAATGAGCCATAAACTACCATGCCATTTATAACTACTTACTTATTTATTTAATAATGTGTCAAAAATCTAACCAACCAAAATGAGGAGCTATATAATTAATAATCAAGTGTTCTTTAAGGAAGTAATAAGGCTTTCTGATTAATTGTTATTGTCATTTATGTATTACAGTGTATCATGAGGCTGTGTGTGGTGGATAAAGGTTTTACCTGGGCCCCAGGAGGTCTGACTGACAGTCTTTCCTCTTCAGAGAGTCTCCCCCTCTGGGGGGCTCTGGGGTGTCCCCCCTCCCAGTACTCATCTTCAGCAGATATCAGCACCTGGAGGCAGAAAAGCAAACCCGTGCAGATTGTAGTTAGAGTTTGGTGTTTTAGCGTGCTTATTGTTACATATAAAATTGGTAAATAATGCGTACACATAGCCCTCTGGAGTGTACAGGTGCATGCTGGGGTTATTGAGGAATTGAAGAAGGCTGGGATGAGAATTTAAAAAGTATGTTCTCCATATGACACGAGGAATGTGAGACACGTTATGAGTGCATGTTGCGGTGCGGATGGAGCTGCCTGTCTGGAGAACTGTGGCTTGAAGGCTTCACTTCATTTAAAATCACCATAAAATAAAACATAAGTTACATGTTTTGGCATAAACAGCAACTATCAAATATAAAGGTACAACAGAATAATAACCACGGACCTGTTTAAGCAATACAAATGTAGATCAGTTACTGGAGCTGCCTGTCATAATATTTACATTCTCACAGCAAGAGTACAAGCCTGAAAAACTGTAGAGTCCTTTGGACATTTACGTGTTCGTGATTTCAAACGTATCCAAAGTGTTTACAGTAAATCTCAATAAACAAAGGCATAACCTCGATGCGCCAGATTGAAGCAGCACAAGTGCAGCTGAGCTCCGTGGACACTAAATCCTCGTCTCACTCCTTGATGAACTTCACTTCATTATTTATAGGCAAAAGTTAATGCGCTGAAGATGTACACACACTGCATTTTGTATAATGAGGGAGTGCGCTCGTGACTCCCGAACACAATGTGCTATTGTAAAGTGCCCGCAGGCAATGTGGGAGGCCCAGTGGGAATACAGTAGGTGTCAATAATTACTTCAGTTAGAAACAGCTAATTCATGTAGGCATTCACTGTTCTTACATGAACATTTATGGTGTTTGAGTCAAAGGCGTTCACTAGCAGTCATAATGACGACAGCCAAGTTGTTTAAAGAATATTTTTGCCATCTTGAAAGAATTGGGTAAGACCGAAAAGAAGCAAAGTATAGACAGGTGGAAAGGCATTTAAATTAAACACTTCTTGGCAGGGAAAGTTACACCATATGGTCACCTCATGTGGCTAGACCTACAAAACACTGCTTACAAAACCCTTGTTGGTCTAACATGGTCAACTCTCTGATTTCTCCCTCAGTTTTACTTTAAATTACTCAAATTGCAGATGTGTGTTATGGTAGCTGTTTGGCACTTAGTTCTGTTTTTCAAGAAACGGTTAAAAATTGCTTCAGGTTCAGGCCTTTCAAAGGACTGGCGTGTCCTTTTTTGTTAATATAACACAGGTTTGGACTTGAGGTAATAAAAAGGACATACTGATTACAAATTGACAGAATAGATGTGACAAGCATCTGTTATCTTTAACAATCATTTGCAGATGAGACAGACTCTAACAGTTACAAGCAGGAGCAGAGGCAGTGTCTGTTAGGACAGTCGGGCTTTAAGGCCTTTCAACGGGCCAGCCCACCACCTGACTATTACATAACAGTCCGTCAGTGGGGCTGATACTGTGCAGATAAAGGCAGGATAGAGGGATAAAGGAAAGAAAAACAACAGGGAGGGAGATGGAGAGTAAAGAGAGACAAAAAGAAAGAAACCGATAGGGGAAGAAATAAATCAGGGCCTGCAGAAACATTTTCTCACACAGCCTTCAAGCTGGCAAGTGTAAGTGTTGCAAAATAACACAAGTGGAAATGTATGGGGTAACAGGAGGAAGAAAATAGGAGGAGGAGCATCTGCTGTTCTGAATTAGCAGGCTTGAGGAAGGAGAAAAATATATCCCTATTACACCAAGAGAGCAGAAAATTATCAATAATGTGATTTAAAAGAAAAAAATCAGACAGTCAGTTTTTGCCAAGTGGTGTCTTTGGCTGTGGATGTGGTGATAGTTCCCACAATGCAAAGAGAGCCCTTGTTAATGAGCTGTTATCATTGTGATTTAGCTAGCTATCAACTTTTCGTGCCATCAGCCAATTTTTAGAAAAGCTAGCAGGCTGGCTTTAGGAATAAAATGCCTGTCTGACAGTGGCACTGCCATCTTGACAACCACTGAATGAATTTGTCTCAAAAGGATTGATTATAATGACTTTGTTTATGGCCAGACTTTCCCACCAGCTACACCAGCAGTTCCTTTGGACCGTTCAACTGCTGTTTTGTAATTACTTTGTAATTACTCTTCCATCTACTACTACCAACATGCTAAACTACATATAGCATTGTACCTGCTAAATATCAGTGTGCTAGCAATATGACCATTCGACTGTCCTATTATTAGGCTACAAGCACCACCAGAGCTGTGGATCCTTAGCCGTCCTATGATTTGTATAAATGTGGAGGAAGAAACACACATATACACTGCAAAGTTATTAAAAATAGAACGACATTAGCGTCCCTACTGTAGGTTACATGATGACACTTAATGGTGGATGATGGTTGCTGATTGATGACTAGAATATAATCATTCATAAAAGAGCAAGTTTAAGTGAAATACAGAAGATTTCAGCAGTGATGAGGGTCATGGTGAGAGACAAACATCTCTGTCCACTTGGCCACAGTAATTACCCTTTCTAATGCCTTCCCATACACAGGCATTAGACTGAGAACACGCGTCATGTCTGGTAGCCAGTAAGTTAAAAATATAACTTGGACTACTTTTTTTTGTCAGGCCAACCATGAGAAAGCAAAGAGTCTAATAAACAAAGCAGGAATTTGAAATTTTGTGCTGCCTTCTGAGTCAAAGCAGCCTTTTGATATCTTTTCTGAACATGAAGCAGTTCAAAGAAAACCTATTACCCATTTTGGCTCCTGCTAACTTACATCATTAAATTATTGAATTGGGGGTCAACAACTTTTTTCTTTTTTTTTTGCTTTCGTTGCATCTGTTGTTTGATGGAAGATAGTTTATTAGCTCTCCATAGTATCAATGGCATCTTTGCTCCCTTTTCAGTGTTATAGGTCTTCATTTTCAACTCACTTTCATTTATATAAAGCCAAATCACAATAGTCACCTCAAAAAACCCACCAATCAGATCACCCCCTATTAGCCAGCACTTGGCGACAGTGGGAGGGGGAAGGAAGAACTCCCTTTTAACAAGAAGAACCTGCAGCTCTTGGAGTGGCAGACATCTGCCATGACCAGATGGAACCAGAGATTAATAATACCTGATGAATAAACACTCTGTGGTTTATAAACTCAGAGTGAAAAAAGGTGAGTGAAGCAGAAACACACAGTGCATCATGGGAAGCCCCCAGGAGCCCAGGCCTATTGCAGAAAACCTAAGGGAAGATTCCAGGTGACGTGATCCAGCCCTAACTACAAAAAGGATAGTTTTAAGTCTAATCTTAAAAGAAGTCAGGGTGAGGCTGGTTCCACAGAAGAGTGGCCCAAAAGCTGAAGGTACTGCCTCCCACTTTACTTTTAAATATCCCACAAGTAAGCCAACAGTCGTAGAACAAAGTGCTCTACTGGGAAGGTGCGGTAACATGAGGTCTTTAGGATAAGATGGGGCCTAAAAATTCAAGACCTTGTATGTGAGGAGAAGGATTTTAAGTTCTAAATTTGACTCTAGATTTAACAGGGAGCCAGTGTAGAGGAGCTCATATGGAAAAAGTTTATACTTTCTAGTTCCTGTCAGTACTCAGCAGCTGATTTAAAGTTAGCTTTGCAAACATATTTTGCTAACACAAATTCATGCCAAGTTGATCAACTCTCGCGTGGCATATGCAAATGAACAGAAAGTCATTTGACAATACCCACTTCTTTCCTAATAGTGTAATCAGCATCCTAATAAACAAGGAAATTACAACGTGTGAGTTAATTACTTGATTGTCAATCATTGCTGGAGATATTTAAACTTGAACATCAAGTACCAAAACTAACCTTCCACCCTCGAGCTGTGCAAGACATCCATTTACTTGGATTAAGTAGGAAAAAAAGGAAACACCTCTCTAAAAGTTAATTAAACAAAGGTTAGCGACGTCAAGTGTGATGTTAGTTTCAAAACAAAGAGTCTTATTATGTTCAGTGGACGGTGAAGTTAACGTCATCATCACGAGAGTCCAGCACGCTAACCTCAAAAGTTGATGAAAGCCTCGCTTAAACATTCAGTCAATAAGAGAAAGGTACACACACACACACACACACACACACACAAAGTCACTTTACTCCTCACAATCAGCTTCACTAAAATACTTCAATCAATGTCTGAAGTACATACACATGTCCAAATCCACAAGAACATCCATGAGACATGTGGCATAGAAACACAGAAAGACACACACACACACACAAACACACACGTGCACACAATGAATTAACACTAATGTAGCCTGCGACAAAAGCCTTTACCCCGCTCAGCCCGATACTAATGCAATCAGAGGAGCCAAGAGCTTCGCAAAGTGAAGCCATTTAAAAACAATTTGAGAAGCAGAGAAGAGCCAGGGCCAGAGGGTCAAACCAGCCATTAAGAAATTAAAGCTGAGGATTGATCACTGCCTGCTTAAGTGGACCCTGTCTCCAGTAGAAACCACGGCTCCTCGGTTTCTTTGTTTTCAGTTTGTGGGGATGGGGGTTACAGAGGTGAGTGCAGGGTGAGGCTTTCACTTATGTGTTTTTGTTGTTTACTTCCCTTACTTATTTTTAAAGAAGAGGAAACGGACACATCTGTAGTCTCTGTTTAGTTTGAACGAAACATTATCATTTAGTTAATACAAACTACCTTAACGGCCTTCAGCTTTCCAGGAATTTCCCCATAATTCCCACTGTGGAACAGAGGTATAGAGCATGTAGGTGTTGGATTGCAACCACATGGAAATCAGGTGGGAAGAAAAAAAGATGAGAGATAGCACACCATTATATTTAGAAGTAAACAAAAATAGCACACTGAGTAAAAACCTCTGGAAAATCTGTTACTACTGTAAATTAGAGATAATTACAAGACCTGTTGTTCAGCAGGGAATGGCTGGGAAGTCAGGAGGATGCCACAATCACCATATGCATGACAGACCTACTCTGACCAAATGATAGTTGTCATGGAAGTAAAACGCACTATGGATTGTTATTAAGGTAATGAGTCATCCCCAGGCTTTAGTGTGCAGACTAATTGAGGTTTTCAGCGTGTAACAAAAAAAAAAAAGAAAAAATAACAACGACCACGCAGTCTTATGCAATGACTGACAGCACAAAATTAAAGCTAATGTGGTTTTTTTGTTTGTTTTTTTGCAGGAATAGTGGAAAACCTGCATGTTTATTCTTAATGTCCTAATACATTTACTGTGCAAATGTCAGAGTTTTTATCCCCAGAAATTAATTGAGTCCGTCAGTTAATGTTACGCACAATTTAGCTCGCCGTGGGTGGCTGCTCTATTGAAGCTCCTCCTGGAGATCTTTGCATTTTGTGAAAAGGGTTTTACATCTTACTATAATGATCATAAAGTATGCATGCATGACTCCTACCAGACACATTAATCCATCCGGATTCAATTCATTTCATGTGTAAAGCGCCAAAACACAACAAGAGTCACCTCAAGGATGAATAATTAACATATATGTGTGTCATTTCATACATTTGCGAAGCATATAAGCATGGTAGGTAGTACTATTAGTAGTTATTATACTCTCTCTTATAGTACACCTTCAAAAGGGTTGGTGACAAAGGATGATATTTAAGACTTTACACAAACTTTTGACCCTGAATCCTCCCTTAGTTACGCTGCAGTAGGTCTAGGGTGCTGGGGGCTTCCCATGATGCACCGAGTGTTTCTTTTTTACTCACGATATGTTTATTCACCACTCTGCATTTAATCATTTGTTATTATTCATCTCTGGCTCTCTTCCACAGCGTGTCTTCATCCTGTCTTCCTCCCCTCACCCCAACTGGTTGCAGCACATGGCTGCCCCTCCCTGAGCCTGGTTCTGCCGGAGGTTTCTTCCTGTTAAAAGGGTGTTTTTCCTTCCTACTGTCACCAAAGTGCTTGCTTAAAGGAGTCAAATGATTGTTGGGGTTTTCTCTGTTTTCTCTGTATTATTGTCGGGTCTTTACCTCACAATATAAAAATGCCTTGAGCCAATGTCGTCCTGATTTGGTGTTACATAAAACTGAATTTAATTTACTTTTTATTCCTTGCAGATCAATATTAAATTTTATTTTCAAACCTCTAGAAATGAAAAAAATAAAACCGAATAATTATTTTTATGAATGCAACCTGTGACGAGGAGTCACAGCTACAAATGCAGTATAGTCCACTATAATAGAAGACTAGTACTTCAGTGCCTTGTTTCCCTACTACTGCTAGTGAAAAAACTAAATGATAAAAATCAGGATCAATTTAGCAATCAGACACCAGTGGTCTTGACAGAGGTATTTGGTAGTAAGGACCCTCCTCCCTTTGGTGTCTGTAAGCTGTTAAGGCTGCTGTCTAAAAGCCAGAAAACCCACAAACATAAAGTAGATTTAATACCCTGCTGTAGCTGGATTAAGAACACTGGCTTCTCCCACACTGAAAGGCCTGCGACATATGCACAGTAAGCGTGTTTGTGTATGTGGCTTTCTACGTGTTGGCGTGTCCACGTCAACAAGTCCAATCTCTTTATGTACATCTCGGCTGTTTGGTGCCACGGTGATGCTGAGCAGGTGGCTCTATGGTTGGCTCTTCGCCGGTTACTGGTGACAATTTGTATTGTGCATATCTAGCTTTATTTCTCTGAGTAGCTACAATATTTGCTTTCAATAACTATTTAGTCATTTCAAGTAACCACTACCTTAAATTACCAAACAGCTTTTTGATTTACTAGAAAGAGTCGCCACAAAGAGAAAGACAGCAGTGGATGAACTGGTACAGCTGCTTTCTTTTTTGACGCCTGAGGCTCGTTGGAGTCGAGTCAGCAAATATTCAAACAATATTAGACTTTCCAGTAGGCTGTTTAACTGAGCTAACACAAATCAGCACTAACACCAGTTACCAGTTTGACTACACATACGTGCCAAAAAGGATAGATTCTACAACACGGCTTAAGGATGATAACACACAGGTGCACTGCTGAGCTTTGCAGATGCACACATCCTGCTGCCACTTAGGGAAATGGCCATGATACATGGAATAACCGGTTATGTGGGCTATTCTTGTTCATGTTTGTTCTTTTGTTGGTCATTAGCTTTGCTGCATTGTAGACTGAAGTCATAATATACAAAAATGTCTCTGTAGTGTAATGAAACTAAATGTCAAAAACTATATAAACTGTCCTTGTTGCACCTTTGTGTGTTAAACTCTGTTGTCGTTCCTTTTCTTGCTCCACTAACCTCTCAGAAAAGAAGCATTTGAGAACATAAGACCATATGAAAAAACCCCTAATGTGTGTCAACAAATAAAAAGAAAACAAACCTAATTAGATAGTAATGATTAATGATTAAACAAACTCTGTTTTGTTTGTTTCTTCAACATAAATCATATGTGACATATGTATATTTGATATAGATGTCACACTAAGCCTTATTTAAGAAGAGCTTTTTTATTTCCTGCTCATATCAAGCCTTTCAGCTTAATTGGATAGTCCATAGCATAGCTAACATTACGACACACATGGATATAGCTAAAGAGCTGTTCAAACAATTTAGGTCATAATACTATCCTACACCTCAATCAACATCCTGTTGGAAGACCAAACTAAATCATCCAACAGCATCGTCTTCACAGCTCCAACACGTCAGTAAATCTTTAGTTTAATTCAATAAATATGATAGTTTGTTGGTATAGCTTTGGGAAGCTAATTGACCTCTTGCAAAATATTTCCTCATGAAAGGGAACAAGAAAATGAAACATTATGAAATTTTCTCTTTTGTTTTCTTTTTGTGATTCTTCTTTTTCTTCTTTTAACATCAAGAAATCTGCACATCAAAGACTTGAAATCCCAGAACAGACGCTGCACCTCAAGAACAAGAGGGAAAAACACTATGAAAGCCTTTGAGAGGGTTGCACAGTCTGACTTCCACTTCAGCTTTCACAGTGTTTTCTTTCCAGTGTATCCATTACGCCCATGTAGTGGATGCAAATTTGACACGAGTATACGTCTATCCCTACAGCCGGTTTTCCACCTGAACACACAGGAGTTTCTCAGCCAATCAAGCCCGTCAAACATTTGGTCACAGTTACCTCTCTTTCCACCTGGTTACCCAGGCCTTCTTTTATTGAAGTGTCAAAGTTTCCAAAGACTTTTTGACGCTGTTGTGTTGGAATGAAAAGCAAATGCCTTTCTGTGTGTTGAGAAGTGAGTCCCCGTAAAAACCAAGCTGTACAAACTGGCTCACTTCAACCAGCACTCCTTTTTTTGTCTAAATAATCACCCCCACCACCATAGCTCAGCCACCTCAGCCCAGTCTTCTTTCTGTTCCCCTTTTTTTTTTTTTGCCAGAAAAATCTTGTTGTTACTAATAGATTACAATTAGAATGATCAGATCAAATTTGAACTAGAGTTTAATAGTAAATTCTCTATAATTCTCCCAAAGTTAGAAAAGGGAACAAGAGGCAAAACAAGCAGAAACTCAACTGTATAGACAGAAATCCAAGAAAATCAGCTGAGTGAAAGATGACCTGATGCAAGTGCCGTGCAGAAACGCCAGAGTAATTATCATAGCATCAAAATGAAGGGACATTAAAAATAATAACTCTAAATAAACTGTTCACAGATGGCTTGTTAGCTGGCTAGATAGCCAGCAGCTGCTCATTACTCGGCATGTGCAGCTTCATGTAATGTGAGAGCGTGATCGATTATAGACAGGAATCAATAACATTGAACATGCCTGCCCGGATGCTAACTCAATTGTGAGTACATACACACACACACACACACACACACACACACACACTAATGCACACGCACACAAAAACACAAACAAAAACGCCATGCTTCTACATGGACAAACATGATGATAATCACACACACACACACACACAAAAGAGTTTCTGCTGTAAACACTGAAACTGAGCGGCTGCTTAACAGCACAGAACAAAAACATCGGGGCCGCCTCGGCCACTGCAGTTTAGGAAAGACACCAAAGGAGAACTTACGTTCCTCTAATGTGCAGAATCATCCTACATACATTAAAAACAAACACAAAATATAAAAGTGGTGCTCGCAGAGACACAGACGGAAATAAAGTGATTGTTTTATGTCATCATGCGGTGGAGAAATCTGGACTCCTAAATATGATTTCTGCCTCTTCTCAGCTCAAGTTTCAAGTTCACAGTACAGGGCCGGTGGTTTGAAACTCTTCTGAAAAGCCATTCAAAGCTCTTTTGATCTGACAGTATACTGTAGTGTAATACTGCTTTGGTTGTACAGCACCTTTCACGCAACACGTGCGGCACTAAAAGAATGAGGATGCAGGTTTGATGAAAGAGCAAACAAGTAACGATAACGATTACACAACACACAAAGGCATTCTGTCATAACAGTTTGTGACAGGAGAAGCCCTGCTTTTAAGGGGTGTTTAAATGTTTAAATCACTAATGTCATCAAGTAGGATATTAGCTGAAAACGAGGGAGCGTCTCCAGTTCTCATTTTTGGTGTGATTTTGGGTACCCAGCAGTAGAAAGGACACAAAGCAGTAGCTGGTCCTAAGCCTTTGAGCAAGGTGACTTTTAAAAAAATCAATTCTGAGAGATACAGGGAGCCAGTACAGTGTTCCCACGTCTGGAGTGATGTGGTCCCTCTTCATTGTATAACATATGCAGAATTCAAGACAAACCTCACCACTTTTGTCCAATTTAAACAGCAGATAATCGTGGCAGAAGCAAATTCATCACTAAACACTGTGTGATGGAATCAAATGCAGTTCTTTGCAGTTAGCAGTAAATCCCTTTTTATGACATGGGAACACACCACAGCTCATATCAGACATGATTAGACGAATTCACCGGTGAGGTAGGCAACTTTAAAAAAGCCACACAAAGTGAAAGCAAAAACACCTAGATAGAGATAGCAGAGGAGTTTCACGTTGTTCTACTGGCCCGGAGGTCAAACTCCACCTTCAGCTCCCTGAGTGACTTATCAGCAGAAGCAGCTAGTGTCTGTGTGAAAATTAACATGCAGTCACAGCCCAGTGACCCCATGAAATGCCAGCTGTTTGAATTGTGCTTCAGAAAGTTGTCTTTCAAAGTTTAACCTCTAAGATTGCTCAAGTTTGGCGCTGGTATGTGTGCCTTTGTGAGAAAAGCAGTCGTGGATTTTTCAAACGTGGATCGCTGTGCTCACTCAGAAACGAAACATTCTGGTACACTGAAGATTTATTTCAGTGTTCCTCTACTGAAATTTAATATCCTGTGTAAAAACTGCCGCTGGGAAATTAGTTAAAATGATTAAAACTGAACTGACACCTCACTAGCTAAGAATATTAACAAGTCCACCCCTTTTTTTCCCCTTTAACTGCGAGCTCGTCATTACGAAACCGAGCATTTGCAAAGCGACTTCACGAACCTGTGAATTTTACACTCGGCCAACCTGCTGCTTTCCGGGTGAGTTTTACCAACAGTTGTTATTGAAGCGCACAAAACTGAGTAAACAGTTGGCTGGTTAGACCTCAGGTGACAGAGCAGCTTCGGGCCTGCTGACTGTGCACTCTGCGTGTGTGGCCAGTCATTCATAACCACTCCCATTGCAACATGCACACACACGCAAACACACACGCTCGCACACACAAAACCACAACAACAATACATGACAGCCCAAAGTCCAAGTATGACTGGGATAGTCACACCTACTGTGAGCATCAGAACTCATCATTGTTGGCTAATAAAGAAACAGGGATAATATAATATAAAGTTAATTTCTGTCATTCACATTAAATAAACATTAGCTCAGATATGTCCAATCATAGCACGAGTGACTGACAGGTGCTTTAAAGCGGGACATAACTTCTGATTGATTCAAGTTAACAAGAAGTAGCTGACGACGCTGCTAAACACTGCTTCTGTTTAATGTCATCAGCTGAGACATATGGAAAAAAAGAGTGTGTTCTTAAATATAGTGTGTCAACCAACCTTATAGACTTTGCCTTTTAATCTGCTGTCAGCATGAAACAGAACGAAGCAGATCAGAGTCTGAGCCTTGCTTACCTTTGCTTTGGTTAAAACAGTCCATAACAGGTCCAGAGCCGGCTAAACATCCCATGCCGGCCGGGCAAACACACTGGTTTTCACAGCATACACACACACACACGCACAACCATACACTCGTTTTGTATTTCCCCTCGCTTCTCTGTGAGATTATTCCTGTGTGTGTGTGTGTGTGTGTGTGTGTGTGTGTATGTGTGTGTCATCTGCCTCTAATGACAGCTGACAAACTACATGCCGCAAATCCTCTCTCTCTCACTCACTCCCTCCCTCCCCTTTGCTCTCTCTCTCTCTCTCTCCCCCTCTCTCGCTTGTTTTCCCCTCCCCCCATCACGTAGAAACACACACATACACACTCTCCTCCCTGTCTCCTCCCACAACACAGGAACACACTCCTCCCTCCTCTCGCTCACAATCGTTCTAGGCACTGGATGATTTACATGGCCTATTGTTCTGTAATTCTGGATGGCTTTTATTATTTTAAAAAATACACTGTCTATGTCTATGACATTTGTTACCAAACAGTCAAAGTACAAAATGTGTTACTTTATCACTAGTTACAACACTTTTCACAAACTTACGATGCTTACATGCAGATGTTCAAAAAACTGCAAATGTTTGGCAAAATGAGAAATGTGAGTGCTGTCAGAATTTACGGGTGCCTGAATATTTCTGTCTATTTTTGGCAAACAAGAAGAACAAAAAAATAAATACATACATACATTTTCGATTATTCAAACTTGCGCACAACTTTCAAAAACTGAAGCAGAAAGAGATGTCTGTCAGAAACAGCGAAGCCAGTGAGTGACAGAGAAAGACTATTACATTCAGCACTTGCATAATAAGCATTGTCCCTGCTTGTATAATAAGCCCTACATGAAGGGAGACGGCAAAAACACAGACACACACACACAAGTGAAATGAGTCACAGAAAAAAGAGACAAACACAATTTTACAAATGGCTAAAGAGCTTTGCGCACACATACAGCTACCGCATACTCACACAAAAATTACTAGGTTAACTGTCACCCTCGCTTAAAACATACGATCCTTCTGTGTTTTCACTTTCCATGTTCTTATGTCAGGATGTCCCTGTTTTGCTTTATGAGCTGTTGTGGTTTCTATGAACTGCTGTAAATAATGTCTGACGTTGTTCCTTACCTTTGATCCAGTGATGCTCCTTTTGGTTTAGTTTCATGTTTTAAGTTTCAATGATCCCAACCAAATGTTCAAATGGTTGTTTTTTTTTAAGAGCTTAAAGGTTAAGCTCACAGTGGCAGAATGATGAGTGCCGTGAAACTGAAAACTTTGGGCTTTTTGTTTTCTTTTTTGCATTTTCTACTCTGCAAGTTGCCGTGTTAGAAGGCGATTATACTCTGACGTGCACAGCTGCAAACGTGGATGAGTAGTCCTGTTATAGTGCTGTGAAAGTACCCTTAAGTCCGGTTGAAGGGTGCATGTGTAGCACACCGAATAAACTTGAACCGAATCTTAAAGGACTTGAAATCCATCACAAATACGCTGACTGACCTTTGAACTTCTCCTGCAAATGTACTTTTCCTGATGCCATGGCACTAATAATTGGCCATGCAAAATGCAATTTAATTATATTTGGTTATAGAAAATCAAACAAGAGTGCCGTTACAGTACAATGGTCTACCATTGTCACTGGCCAATATCATCACTGCTAATGTCAGTATATTGGCAAGTAAGTTGGGATTTAACTTGGTCAGTGGTCAATATATCTGATGTAACACCCAAGTTTTGCACCGGATAAATTGATGTTGGATGTGATGAAAAGGTGAAACACAGGCCAGTTGTGTTGTTAAAACAGAGATTTGCTTCACTTAGCACAAAACCAAACATACAAACCAAAAAAAACCTCAAATAAAATTCTGTGTTTTATAGAATCTGTGCATCTGCATGTTGAACTCCACTGCATCCCTAAATAATTTTTTTTCTGTATCACTTGTATTGTAATATAACATATATGTGTACTGATATATGCTATATTTGTATTGCATCCTATTGTAATACAGCAAAACACTATCTTAACATAAAGATTCTGCTTACCTGATTTGCAAAGCATCATGGGTAAACATCCATAAAGATATGGCAACATCATTCAGTTATCTCTGTGAGACACATGAAACAAAAACAAAGATAAATGTTAGGTTTGTGTTTGAAAGGTTGGGCCGAAACAGATTTCTTAAATAGCAATGTGTCTGACAGCTGATCCCAGAATCTGTACAATCTTTGTTTCTTTGCTTTTCTTTTAATAATACTTTTTTCGTTAATAACATTTCTTTCAGCCTTTTATTACTATGTTTACTGTGTCTATTACAATGTAATACTTGGAAAACAGGATCCCAGATTGAAAGACCATAAAATGTATGTATGTCATCTTGTTTGTAGAAATACAGACACGTGGACAATGAATTATTGCATGTATAATGAACAGCTTAGGCACAAACTGAGAAAAATTGTAAGAAACTGGAAATGGCCAAAAATCAACGCAACATTAGCCAAGTTGGCGAAGCTTTTTATCCCTAATACAGACAAAGCTCTTAAGACACTGGATCATTCTCATAACGCAAATTAGCATACGTCAATGTATTTCGTGTGACTATGAAGATGTAAACGGAAATGTGTCCTTCAAAATCCAGTGTTTATAAAATAATGTTTAGTCTCCAGCCTCAGAGGTATAACAACCCCAGTGACATCATCAGGTTATTTTCTCGGAAACATAAAGCGTATTTTCACAGGATGAGAACTTCCCAAAACTAGTAATGTAACTTTAATATAAAAAAATAAAGGCATACAAACACAAACACTGATGAGACATTCCCGTAAGTACTGAATGAACGTTTTTTGACATCACATTGAGTTGCTAAAGTGCATGAATAATTATCACTTTCCAGGCATGAGACACACTTAAGTGAAACACATCACTTCATTTTACCACAAGAGTCAACCCATCATCAAGTACAGATGCAGGGCACGCCTAGATCAAATGTGTAAGAGTGTGTGCTTGCTAAATATGCTGCCGTCTTTTACAGGGTAAAATCATTTAGCAGAATTTAACCTCAATCATCACCCACCAGTTATGCTGGAAATCGCACTCCTGCCCACAATAACAAGGATACCTGCAGCTTTTCCCAGACAATGACCCTGCCTGGGAGGAAGATTCCGAGAGCTCGGAGGCCTTTTTCACACCGTGAGGTTGACCTGGAACAGTATGGTGCTGCTCCAGGTTCATCGAGTTCCCACTGGCTTTGGTTCATATTCAAGAAACATCCTATTTTATGAAACAACTGGTCTCCTTTTATTTGAACAGCTGAAGTGTAGTGGAAATCTACTTAAATCCCTCCCTAACGATCAGATATTTCAGAACCATTTTACAGCGTGCCCTTTCATTTTCATGTTGCAGGCAACTATGTGCGTGTGTGTAAAGTCCAAAGTGTAGGTCACATGTCCTGCTGCTGTGGAAAGACAGAAAGAGCCTACCTGTTTACTGGATTTCAGTCACCCCCCCCTCACATATATATCTGTTGTAATCAAGTAAAAACTCATTTTTTTCAGGAACTATTATGCATCACATACTCTCTGTGTTGAATCACATCCTCTTCCCCCCTCAGTGTTAATAGGGATGGCAAATTAAAGGAAAACCCCACATTGTGGGTTTGAGTGACGATTTACCATCTCGTGCCCTAAGAATTCAACACAGAAGCGACACGTCCAGTGCAACAGCATAACAGACCTGCAAAATCCTCTGACTGTAGAAGTGAAGCGTTCAGTATTTTTCCATAATTTTCTGCACATCTTTACCAAAAGTCCTTGACAAGAACTGTTACTGTGACTTTGTTCTTTTCCACTTCTCACATAGTCGTAAATAAGTTATAAATACAATTTCACTAATACTGAGGTTTGGGGCTTTGCCCACATTTGAACATTCATGTACTTATGTTTAAACAAATTCAGCGTTCGATGCAGGAAGCTGAAACTTGTTTTCCTTTAGAGACATAATGTGAAGCATCAAACAAAAGAATATGTCACAAAATAGGAATAAAGGCTGATGAGGCCACAGGGATGTACTGATCCAATATCAGACTGATCCTGGCTCAAAAAGCCGACGGCTGGGCCAATCTATGCAATCCAAGCCTATGTTGTTGTGTGTTTAATAAAGTATGAATCAGCAGCAATGCACTGGTTTGCTAGCAGGAGAGCTAACATAGCTCTCTCTCACTTGCTCTTGCACTCTCCCTCTTGCAATGTTCAGTCTAACACTTATTAGGAAATATTTATTTCACATACATTAACATAACACATTTTGTCAACTTGATTAATATTATTTCACCTCGCCTGCCCCTTGTCAGCTCCATGTAAACACATGTGTGCATGTGCATCTGTGTTTGTGTGTAGGTGCGCTCACGGCGAGACTGAGAGCAGCGAAAGGAGAAACTAGTATGAAATGAAAGCTGTGGGCAGGGAAGATTCTAAATCTGAGCTGAAATGAAACTAGTGCAAAAAAGATTCGGCGAATGACATGCACACTTTTTATTTTTATTTTTGATTGAATTCATCTTGGTTGTCTTGTCATTTATTACTAGACTTAATAAGCCTGTTACAATTTGTTTTACAAAGTCTGGAAAGCAAAGCCAAGTCTGACATTGCCTTGCAGATAAAAGAGCAATTCCCAATTGCTTCCTGGTAGTAAAAGAATACAGTCCAGTCATTTAACTGGTATCAGTACTCGGTATCCGCATGCATTGCTCACTGTGTGCATGGACAGGGTTGACCGACCAGTTTTAAAAACATGATGATGTGTATAATGCAACATGTTGCAGCTTGAAAGTTTAACAAGTTAAAATAGATGAAATAAATGGAAGAGTCAAACCTACCAAATCGAGATCGTTAGCACAGTGGTAATGTGTTGCATGCTTGTGGTGTGTGTGTGTGTGTGTGTAGTTACTGTAATCAAGAACACCAAATGAAAAGTACTAAAAAGAAGAAGTTAGTTTTTTTGGTCAGTGGCCAAATCTGAAACATCTGCTGGCTCTTCCCCCCGATTTGTTCACTGTTACTTAGTGTGTGTGTGATGTGTGTGTTGTGTGTGTGCGTGTGGCAGCAGCATTCTCAGTCAGTTGGACACAGCACACTCAAACCACACTGCACTTTAACATGCACCTGCCACCGCTGAGATAGCTGTGCGTATGTGTGCATTTGTCAGTTTGTGTGTGCATCAGAGTGTGTCGGTGTCTGTGGAGGAGAGACGGACAGCTGATCTCTACCCAACTCCTTTGTGAATTGCACAAGCACACATGCAAGCACAAATGTTCTTCCTGCGCACATGCACGATGACAGAAAAATCCTGTGGCTGTCACCCAGCCCACTTTGTGCACTGCAAACTTAGGTACTGCAAAGAGTACAGTTTTATCAGTCATTTTACCCAGGACCTCAAGTAGAACAAGCCAAGACAGTAAGATGCACACTGAAGCACCAGTAAAATACAGATTAACCAGTTGGACTGTTTTCTCCCTTTCGGAAACAGCCTTTTCTCAAAGGAAAGAACATGCAAATAATTTCTAAAGGCTGTTTTAAAAAATAAACAATGGGCCCCCAAAGTGACTTGAACTTTGCTTTCAGCAAAAACAAAGAAACACATATTTGCACCTACAGAGTCATGGCAATTGTGTAAAGACCAAACTTTGTAGTTAGCAATGGAGGGTTACACTGTTAATTATTTGCATAATAGACATTGTGGTAGCCAAGCACGCACATACACACTCACATGCACACATTCACACACACACACACACACACACACACACACACACACACACTGAGTGTCTGTTAGATAGAGAGAGGGAAGAGTGAGAGGGAGCTACAGAAAGTCAATGAGAGCCACACAGAGAGACGGCCTACTTCCTGACTGTGATTAATTTCTGTTACTAAGCAGCTCTATGGTAACACAGACATCCACAGCTACACCGAGCTCAGAGCTGGTTTACAGTACACAGCCTATGCGTCTAACACATTACACAAGTTAGACGCATAGGCTGATAATCCTGGCCAGTAACGCAAAATATATAATCCCATATAAGATGTGCAAAAACAGCCCATCTGCAATTTGCAATGTTCACAATTATGCATCAAATTTCTTGTGAAACTGTGAGATTCCGCCCATGTCTTATAATGTTATGTGAAACATATGACTAATTTGTGAATATGAACAAAAGCACCCACAGTCATTCAGGGAGGTTAGCATATCAACTAATTACAAATTCTGCTCAATCATTCATCTTAAGACTGCACAAAAATTACCCTTAAGCCACAAATGACTTAAGTAACTCTTAAAAATGACAAGTTTTTCAAAAGCAGCCCTGTCATCTGCTTTTACTCTTAATCTAACCATTCTCTCTCAGCCACAGATGTGATGCTAAACCAAAACACAAGAAGCTCAGCTGTGTTGACCTCTCTTTGATCGCATGTGGACAAAAGGATATTTATAAACTTTTAACATTTTTCAGTTATTTCCTGAATTTAATAACTTGTCATTACGTGACTTTGATTCATCTCCAGAGTCTCGTGGTGAGAATAGGATCGGAGTAACAAATGGGCATCAGAATGGACTTAATCAAGCCATAATATGCATTTTGGCCACAGTGCTGCTTAACCTCTTTACTGTCATCTTTGCAGCAACGGTCTGTCACCAAAAGGCTGTGATGAACAACACAATTAGCTCTGGCCATGGCCTGTGTTTGTTCTGCAAAAGCCTGTTATGCTATTAGCTTGTATTATCCAGCTGGAAGCCTGTGGAGTCTCTCTCTCTCTCTCTCTCTCTCTCTAACACAGCTCTGCTGTCATAGTGCTGGAGAATTACAGCCGCCATCAGCTCCAGCTAACCAAATTAGCACTTGTTATGCAACCTGCTACACTTGGCTCACAGGTCTACTGCTTCAACCCTGCACAGCTTTCCATATGGTTTGCACATAGGAAGGCAAGTTAGCTTTGCAGCCTGCTCCTCAGCTGAGTGGCAACATGCTGGTTTATTGCTTTGTTTCATCACTTTAATCTGGTATATGTATCCCTTATATGCAACAGATACTGTTACTGTAAAACTAAGACTTTCTGCCACGACAACACAACAGCTGAGAGTGTGTGAATTCAAAGCCAGAAACTCAAATCATGTGAGGCTGCATGCTGCGCTTTCATAGCCAGCTGCAGTCTTCAGTGTTTATAAAAAAAAATGAAAAAAAAAAATGACTGTAAATGTATCTGCCAGAAGGTGTCTTGATACTTGCTAGTTTTAAAATTTGACTTTCACTGTCTCACTGTAGCATATGTGGTTTAAGCAAGTCAAACTGAAGACTTTTAAGCCTTTTTTCTGCCACTTTAAATACCACTTTCAAATTAAATCTAAGAGTAAACTTGTGATGGAAAACTGTGTTTAAAAGGAAAAATCTTTCCACATTTATTAGTTCAAATTACAGTATTCATTTGGATTTAGGCATATTTCCCAAATTAGCCAATAATGAATCTAAGAAAATAAAAGTTGAAACATAAATCTTGCCTGAGATGCTATTCATTCATCCCAAGTTTCAAAGAGCCTCAACAAAAGTGTATTTTAAGTGGTAAGCATTGCCCATTGCTCTCTTTGCTATTCTTAAATCAGTTGTCAAAACCACTGCAAAAAAAAAAAAAAACAGATCTAAAGGGTTAATTAAAGTACTGGCTCTTAAGCATAGTCCACAAATTTTCAATAGAGTTAATATCAGGGCTTTGGGAAGGCCATTCCAGAAGCCCAACATCGGCCTCCTTTATCCATTCCAAAACCAGTTCTTATGTGTTTGGGATCATTGTCCTATTGGAATACCGAAGTTTCCACCATCTAGCAGCTGATTTGAGGTAAAATTGATTAATTTTGAGCTAGTCCTCCTTCTTCAGTATTGCATCGCCTTTGTGCAATGTATCATTGGAAGAACATTTGGCTTGTCCATGTACAGCTGCAGTTGAAGTTGAAGGTGTTGATTTTGGAGCAGTGGTTTCTTTTTTTTGCCCTGCACCCTCTCTACCCAGGCAGGTTTGAGCCTTGCTGAATCCTAAAATGTTTCTGGACATCCTCCCTCTCATCTGAGGTCAACAGTTTAGGTCTTTTTCCCGACATCGGCAAAGTGGTGGCATATCAGAACAACTTGCATTTACGTAAATTATTTGAACCGATGATCCCGGAATCTGCGTTTGTTTAGAAGTGCTCCATTAGTCCTTCCCAGCTTGAATAAATCTACAGTTCTCCTTCTTAGAACCTCACTGAGTTCCTTAGACTTTTTCATTGTTCTATATTGGTTGAACCAGTGAGCTGTGTCAAACAAATGTTTTCTTATGCTGCCAAAGAGAAACTAGCAGTTGTAGTCAACTTAAAAGACATTAGAGAACCTTCAGCACAACTTATTAAAAATGTTTTATGTATGCATGTTTATATTTGAGCCTGTATGTGTACTTTTGACCATGTTTAAATCAGACAAAATCCAAAATAAATCTAAACTTGTGGACGCAATTCTAATTTTTAAAGTCGGCAAAGGTGTATGCTGAATAAAAAAACTTGAAACAGACAAAGAACTGTTCAGAAAAATCATAAAAAGCCTCAAATTACCATCATGTACATGTAAACCTCCACAACTGTGCCCTGGCTAACACTGTAGCTTACAGCAGCGGTCCCCAACCCCCAGGCCTCGGACCGGTACCGGGCCGCGAGAGTTGAGGCTCAGGTGTGAAATGTATGATTTTCAGGGTTTTTAATCGGTTTTCCGCGTTATTTTGTTATCGTTTTTATCGTTAACTCGGTTTTCCTGGGTCTTTTCACGTGTGTTATGAATAAATCTTCTTTTCTTCGGTACTGGTACTGGTTTTATTTTGTTGTATTTATCTCTCTACGACACCTTAAAGGCCGGTCCGTGAAAATATTGTCGGGCATAAACCGGTCCGTGGCACAAAAAAGGTTGGGGACCGCTGGCTTACAGTACTAAATAGCACTATGATATACCAACAACAAGGGGAAAGGGCTACATTTTTTCTGTCCAAGAAGATTAGTCAGGGTCCTGTATGAACAGTGAAGCAGGTTTTTCTTGCAATCATTCCTTCCCTTCATACCATGAAGTGATTCCAAGATTTATCTGAAGCAAATATGAGGCTTTAGCAAGTATAGATCTAAGTATGCACAAATTAAAAAACAATAGTATTGGATGAGTCTAAAAGACTTCAGACAGCTCTGGCCTCCCTATCATTCAGATACATGACAAACAAAAAGATTTCATTTAAATTGTAGGCGGTCGGAGCTTACTCACACACACTCTGCTCTAGAGCTGCTTGTAATTAACTAAATAATTCTTAATGCTTCTTAATGGTGTTGACCACACTGTCTCATAATCATGGCCACAGTCACAAGTATCATACTTATCATGTGTCCAAGTACAGCAGAGTCTTTTAAAATTTTTCGAAGAAACACATTGGTGATTTATGATGACGATGACTGATCAAACTTTCCAGTCCATGAGTGTTTTATTTTAGGTACACATACGGTAAATAAGGGAATATGAATGAAAGCCCCTCCTGTTGTTGTGTGCAGTCACCATGTCAAGAAATTACAAAATACTTGTGGTTTTTGCTGCAATCTATTCTTTGTCTGAATTTTGAATTAAGGTCATATTTGAGTCATAAGCAACAGACATGTAGATCTGACTTGCTCCCCTAACAATAACAAGAATTTCTCAGCCGTTGCTCTGCATCTCCCAAGAACAGCTTTTCTTTGTACAACTATCCTTAACTTTCAGATGCTTCATAGCATGCCTTAGGTCTCATGGTTTTACTATAACCACGAGAAAAAACAAACAAAAAACAAAACAAGTGTTTCCAGTATATCTATAATAAGTGTGTATACTTTTTGCAAGAATAGCTACAAGTGCTTCGCCTTGGCTAGTATCTGAGCAATGATGTAAGTGTTGCTGTTGGTGTATTAGAGCTCCTCTCCTCAGTTCTCTCAGCTCCTGTCATCAGGATAAAATATGATCACATTTTAAAAATATGATTCAACTGTTTTGATGTATCTGAAACTTTAAGTCCTTTAAATCATAATCGTGGCAAATTATTAAACACCTCTAGCCTTTAGAAGTATTAGCCTTTTAAAATAAACAGGTGGTAGACCAAAAAACTTTGAGTCTGTGTTAAGCCGCTATTGTGGTTGACACATTAGTCATTGTTCATTCAAACTGCAACACATGCTGACCCATGCATCAAAAATAGAATAGGAATATAAACGATTTTTCAGTGCAGGAGCACAGAAATTTCCAGATGGCACTGAGGGAAACTGTGGAAATAATTTAGTTGAGAAAGTTGAGATAGTCTACCAAAGACTGAAAAACCTCCATGATTGCTTTTTCAGTCCATCAGTGATGAAACAATTTTTAATTTTTTTAATTTTTTGGAGTTGAGAAACTTTTCATTTGGAAAATGGCTGGATCACACGTCAAATGCCACTATAAATGAGTAAAGGTGATGTCATAGTTCATGGAAGCCACAACCAGAAAGTTAGGTAGGGATCATACTTCATTATCTATCTGGAGATCTGCAAACACCACAGAGAAGGGTTATACTTTTATAGAAATTAGCCTCATGGGTAATCAATAAGGCAGTCTCTTACATGAAAGCCCAAATGGTCCCAAAGGCAGGCACGTTAATGAACACTCATGTGAAAAATATAGTTTTCACAGGGCTCTATGCAGGCCTTGTACTTTAGGATTTAACATGCTAACTGACGCCTGCAGAGTCTAGGATGTAGCCCTTGTGTTTCTTCAAGTTTCTCTGAGCACTGGGAAAATTGCAGCATTGTGCTAAACACCTAAAATGAAGCATATTTTATTAGCAGCATCTGGCTGCTATTTACCCTCTTAATTCATATGGATCCAGTAAGCATAGACCCAAAAGCATCCTCTTTTACATGACTTCTTGCCACTCGAGCCGAGGAAGGCCTTCATATACTTGTCAGTGTGGAATCTACAATACCTGCATCAATCAGTGGTATGTCTATTGTCAGGGTGCTGCTGCTCCCATCGTGTATGCACTGTATCTGAATGTTGCAGAACAAAGCCATATCACTACATACTGCCAAATGCTGTAGATGGAAAAGGAGACCTATTTTTCACTAGAGCTCTCAAATCTGAAATGTGCTCCATTTTGCACTGGTTTATATACTACCCTTATCAAGGCTTTTCACTGTTTACATTAAGGTCAAATAAAATAATATGGTTGGACAAAAATAAATAAAAGAAGAACTTTGTTAAATAACCTACTGAATGTGTCAACAGAGATGATAAAAACCAGTGAATTGGCTAGCTGATATCAGCTGATATTAGCTTATCGCAGATATAAAGTATTGGCGTATGTCACATCTAGCACGATAAGAAAGAACTAATTTAGAAACTGTGTAACAATTACAAAGATTGTACACAATAGGCTGCCTTAAACATTTTGCAATCTAAAGCATCGTCTCTTACTTATTCAAGATAACTTAAAAAATGCGCATGAGCCAATACATCGTCTGACCTTTTAAACGCTCATATATGAAGTCTATTCTAAGACTCTTTTTTGTGTTACTTCCTATTATTCAGTAATGTTTAAGGAGATAATTTTTATACGAATCTGCAAGTCAATGCACTTTGATTTAGAACTAAAACGTATGTTATCATCAGATACTGTAACAATATCCTGCAGATTCATTTTGCTGAGGGAATATTACAGTGATTATGGTTTTCAGGCACCACAGGAAGCTTTCAGGGGAGTCAGTCACATGGGTGTGTGCGTGTGTGTGTGTGTGTGTGTGTGTGTGTGTGTGTGTGGTTAATTAGAGCACTTGGTCTCAGGAGGATCAGACCTGGAAGGCGACTGTCTCTGCTACGTGACAGAAAGCCAGGGGCAGAGTGTGTCTGATAAGTTGGTGGCAGAGAGAAGAGACAGACATAAACAAACACAGATAAGTCGACAAGCATGCACACACCCACACATACACCCCTTGGTAAATACTAGTGGATGTACAGATGAACCAATTGTGCTGGTATTTAAATACCCCCCCCAAAAAAAAAAAAATCATTCCCAAATTAACAATATCAGCTTGTGGGTGAGAAACACTGAAGGCAACGTTTGCTCTTAAGTAGATACGGAACCCAGTGCTCACCACCTGAATTTGCTACAGCTACAATTTTAGCATGTTTATTTTATAGTCTGTCCCTACTTTCACGTCTATATCTGATTTAATTCACTCACAAAGACATTAAATTAGGACTAGGTTTATTTTAAATCCAAGACCAGGATAACATCAGGGATTGATGGCTATGATTTAAATGTGTGAATCTATTTCTTTGCTGTCCCAGGATAAAATGTCATAGAAAACAAACTGAGGAGAAATGCACAGTCAAGCCTTGCCCTTCCTCCTTCTCCTGCTGCTGCCGTCATTGGTCAGGACATTATTTGAGCCCTCATGTGGTTTAGTGAATTCAAGCCACTAAGGATCCCTCATTGGGCAGGCTGCCAAATTTGTGTTAAGATCTTGGACTTAAGAACATTCCTGCACTCTTGCTGCAGCACTATAAGGTAGTTTTGGCATTGAACATTGTAGTGTAATGTACCAGAATTTAATCAGACAAGACACTACTCTGTAACTGTAATAAAAATTTTACAGAAATACAGCGCAAACAGATAGAGGTGAATCCCTGACTAAAACAAAGCATGCACAGTATTTTGTGCTGCCTAACTGTTTCTATGCATAAATAGCATAATGCCTCTTAACCCCTTAGAGAGAAAAAGGTACAGAAAGAAGGGTTAAACACAACCTGAACACTTGGCCTACATGTTGCAATCCCTTTCAAAGTTCAGTTTGGGGTGCCGGGAAGAGCAAATAAGCCTAAAAGAGCCCAAAAAAAATCATAAGCCCAGCCCTCATAGATAACATTTCCAGAGGAATCAGATGGCACCTGTCACGTAGGCAAACTGACAGGTTTCCTGTAGTAAGATACCAGCACAATAGCAAACACAGAGAAAACAGCACAACAGCAAATAAAGACAAATTCTTGTGCCTGCATTTAAAAAGGCCCACCTTACTGCAAGACAATACGTTCTGAGCTGTGAGTGTTTCTTTTCAGCGTAAACCTGCACGACATGTTTTTGTCACAGCCGCACTCCTCATTCTATGCTGTCCTGTTAGCACACATACACATGCTATGTAGTCCAAAAAGTAGCAATCTGCTGAATATATAAGAGGGATGATTGTAATATCTCAAACTTGGACACTCTAAAGTGCAAATCATTTGGCTTTTGCTTTGCAAATCGGCTTTTAACAGCATATGCATATAACAAAGGAAAAGCAAAAGTGAAAGCACTCTCAAGGATCATATGTCATGAAAAAAAGACGCAAGTTTGATGTAAATATCCCTCATTTCCTAAACGCCTGGTCTCAAATCACGCAAAGCCCTTCTTGACAAACCAGCAGACGTCCTCCCATCTTTACAGAGTACAGCCTGTTATGACTTTAAATACATTTTTAAAAAAATGATGACGATAATAATGTCAGTAGTTTCTATCCATCTACCAGTCTCTAATGGATTTTCACCTACGACTATTCCCACTGGACTAAAACGATAATATCACTTGAAATAACATGTTGTTTCAGATAATTAGCCTTTTTATTATTGTTTGTTTGCAGCTTCAAACCTGCAAAAAAAAACACATTCTGGAGAGATAAGCATCCCCTCACAACACAGTAGAGCTAGCTGATAAACTATGTCAAATTAGATGGAAGGAAAGGAAAAGACGCTTGTTTTTTAATTATTACAAATCTATTATTAACAGTCATTTAAACTGTGGCATCATTCTACTAAATTCTGGAATTATACCATCATGAAATAACATAAGTTATGAACTACCTACAATTGTATCTTTAAACTGAATTAACAACAAAAACAGGGAAATTTTAATATATTGAAGAACACTAGCTCTCTGGACCTCTGATAGCATCCTATAGAGGTATCCCAGCAAATTTATATGGGTTAAACATTTTTTCTTCTAACATTTCCATTATGGTCTTTGTTTATGGGTTAATTATAGTGAAATAAGTATTTGAGAGACTTGGGTACATGGCTGTGAACTGCTTCACTGTAACTGATATGTTAGTTTCAGGCTTGAAAACTGAAACAACAGCAGAAAATTTTATTTCCTGATGGCAGTTAGCTTTGACCACCACAACCAGCTGCTACATGTACACACTTTAAAATGTATCTTGTGGGTTGACTTTGCTTTTAACAACTTGTTTTAATTTGGTAAAGTGCCACAAATTCTAAACAATTACTTTGCATGTATTAACAGAAGTGTTTTATGAGAATAGGACATAAAAGTTGTTTTATAAGAGTCTGAACATTAAACAAATATTAGATCTGTGTTCTGTATTTCCAAAAATAAAATAATTTATGTGGGTCCGCTGCAGAATTTCAGCCAATTTCTGTTCAATGGGATTAGTAATAGGAAGTGGAACAGCTCTTTTAGAGCGTCTCTGGTTTTACTTTGAAACTACAAACCGGAAGTGTACGATTGCGTTTGTTTTGCTTGACACCTGAGTTGCTTGAGGAAGTCAAAGCGATATGAACCAGTGTGAGAATATCATAAAATGTTCACTGTTAAACAATTATATGTCTGTCTTAATCTGATAAACCCATCTGTGATCAACGAGGGTTTAATTATGGGTGATTATATGAAACTTTAACAGGAGCAACAAGCGAGCACTGAACGCTTGTGGCTACAGCGGAGGTTCACATAAACCAGCAGTTGTCGCTTCTCTCGATCAGGAAGAGGGGATTTAAACAGCTAACCGTTAAAAGTTAAACGGCGAAGTCCTGGTTGGGATATTTGTGCCGTTGTAACACAGTTGCTTAAACATCTTAAACAAACAGCAGAGCCAATCGGCGTTCACTTCTTCTGCCGAACATTTGAACCCTAGTCGTGGATTTGGCAGGTTACCAACGGAAATTAGCATTTTTATCCACCGAGCTAGTTTCGCCCGAAACCCCGTTTCAGTAGTGATAGCTGTCAATCAGCCGATTTGGCCGATAAACACGGCGAAGTATACTCGCCGTCAGACCCGGTTCGTGAACACGGATGAATGACCTGCGCGTTTAAATACTGGACGAACATAACGTTATTTCCTGTAATCAACTAATTAACCCTGTGGTATATTTTCACTACCCAATAAAAATGTAGAACCGCCATGAAGGAAAACAAAAAAACATGAAACAACAACAACAAATGCACCTTTTAGTATAGAACTCGATTTAAATTAGTGGACACTTTGCACGAGCCCTTTACGTTAATACGTGTTTTTGGAGGTGGGACTAACGGGAGAAGTGGGGGTCAAGAGAATGACGGGAAACTTACCTGAGAGTTTGGGAGACCGTGGGTGCCTGACGTGCGGGATGTCGTCGGGGAGATGTAGGTCAGCGGGACGGAGCGGCAGCGGCGTCCTGGACCGGAGCCGCCATGTTCATCTGGCTCAGAGGCTCCTCGGCTCGGCTGTTTATCTTTACCAGTAGACCCCCCTCCTCCGTCTCCACCGCCACCACCCCCACCTCCACTCATCTCATTACCACACGGCAGAGCTGGGTGTCTCTGCAGTTCGCCCTTTCTCAGCCTCACTCGTGCACGCAAACTCCCGTCAGCTAGTTATTCAAAGGGAAAACTGAACTAAAAGCCCTGAATGCGATTTTTATTTCTATTTTATTTGTGAGATAGTTTGTGACTTTTTGTTTTGTCAGTTCTGACTGCGATAAAAGAAAAGTAAACCACCAAAATAAGACACCCATATAAAGTCCCTTTTTTCTTTTTCGTTTGTTATGGAAACATTCACATTTATAGAACAAATGGTGAACGACGTATGATACTTTTAAAAACGCAGTTTCAGCAATATGTTGTATTACGTGTGCATTACAGTTTAACGCAGATGTGCAAATAATTAATTAAGATGTATTTATAAAGCGCATTTAAACAGCTGCATAAGACAACAGAAAGTTAATATAACCTAAATTACAAATTAATATAAAAAATGGGGGTGGCCAAAATATAAAACAAGACAACCGGCCGTCACAGTCATAGTCAACAGATTAGGAATACCAGTAGAATACCAGTAAGCCCTTTAAAACGACAATATGTGGAGCATTTGTAGTAGACACAGGCTCAGAAAGCCGATTCCACCATCTTTGATGCAACTCAGAAAGTCCCGTTATCCTAAAGTTTGAGACCAGAACAGGGGACATGAAGTAAGAGTTCTTGGAATTAAACAGCTGTAGTATTTTAATCTATAATTAGAACTTTGTTGACAGTGACTCACCAGGTATTGCAGTGCGAAATTATGAATAACTTCACTGAAATTTTAAAACTTTGCAAACAATCCAGTGAGTAAGATCGGTTCTTTCTTGCAGGTTGGTTCTGCCCCCTGTTTGACACCGCTGCTTCCAGATGTAGTATGTAAGGTGTAGTTAGTACTTAGTAACTTACAAAATATTTTCCTGTAGTCTCTTAAATACATGTTCTCCCTTTGCCAATATTTAGCGAATGCCACAAACATGCTCATACAGTTCTAAGATTTAGACGCTCTGACGGTGAAAGTGTATTTCACAAATTAAACCTACAATTATATTTCTGTCCACAATACACCGTATAGGTGTTAGGTGTCCATCTAATGTCCTGCATTAGTTATGCACTGTAGTTCTTTTAGTGTAAGGTGAGAGATTTTCAGTAAAGACACAACTGAATCCCAAATGAGCAAAATGTTGAAAAGGGAAACATGGAGCTCCATGTACATAATTCACTCACAGTCTAATTTTAACATTTTTTTCACAGTATTCCAACGCATATTTACATATAATATTTTCTTAAAACAAGTTTCTAAAAAACTAGAACAATTATAATGCAAATTTTCTGAATGCTAATTATTGTAACTGACCATGGTACGATGAATTTTGCCATAAAATTAAGAGATACTGCCACCTAGCGACTGACTGAAAATGTGTGCAGCATTTCCAGTACAAAGTTTAGAGATTCATTAATATGACTGAAAAGACAGACGATTTAAAGTTCGCAAAGGGAGAAAACAGCTGGAAAAAATATAAATATATTTCTGTACACATCACTATTTAGATTTCTCATTGTGTCACGGTCAACAGTCTGAGAAAGCACCAAAATGTTTTATTTTCCCCAGTTCCCATTCCCATACACACACTTTATGCTTTATTTGGCAAATCTTTCTTAACCGAGTGCCTGCATAAAACAATTTCTATACCCAGAAACAGCTGAACAGTTAAGCAATGAATTTCCTTTTACCCACATAAAACCTTTCTTGAGATATTGCAATAACACACCTGTGATAGGGAAGTGCCAGCCTCATAAATAACAACTCAATGACAAATGTAATGAAATTATTTACTTTCTGGGCTTCATAATATACAAAACTCAGTAAAATAAAGTACAGTACATTCATTTTATACTGTATAAATCCTACTTATCCCACTTACATGACAAGAAAGTATTGTTAAATGGAAGACAATGCTGACAATTATTTTTAAATCAACACAAAAAGCTCACTTTAACAGCCTCAACTCAAAAAAAGAAGACATAGGAGCAGTTAAGCAGTTTTAATTAGGGGGGACAGGGGAAGTGTAGCACTCTGACCACACTTCAGGATGAGGTTCATTCTTCATGCGGCCACAGGCGGCTGACCTTGAAGCAAATTTTAGCCTTGTTTAACTATAACACAGGCCGCAGCTCAGTCCTGGTGAGTCCCTTTGTTTTCTGTGCCTTGTGTGTTTTGAGTTGTGAAATATCTGAAGCAACGGGTGTGACTAATACAACAGATTTTTCCTCTAGAACATTTCTCAATCAGCACTGGTGTACAGCACAAACATAGCGCTGAAAGCAATCATCTCGCATTCAAAAATCATCAGCTGTTGATCTTGGAAATCCCAGCCCAACGCTCCATTTCATCTCACTGTCAGTGGACGTCACAGATTACTCTTCCATTTGCTGCTCTGTGAAGATTCGTTCACTGCGGGAAAAGAAAGGTTTACATTTGTGTCACAGCCAAATTTTCTAAACGACAGCAGCACAGTTATAATTAACCTGCAGTCCTAAAGTATAGTAACTAAAACTACCAACTGGCAGTCGTATACTTCTGCTCACCATGCACGTTGAAGTTTACGACCTGTCTATTCAGACTCATCTGTTACAGGACAGAAATTGGGTTCATGAGGTCACAGTTACCTTGAACTTTGACCACCGATTTCTTATCAGTTCATCTATGAGTCCAAGAGAACACGTATCTCTGATATAATCATGTTCCTCCCTCCCTAGATATTCCTGATATATCACGTTCGAAAGAATAGGATGGATGTGAAGTCACAAAGACTTTGATCTTTGGTCACCAAAATCTAATTGAGTCCAAGCAAACCTTTGTACCAAATGAGCAGAAATTTCCCAGCAGCAACAAAGAGCTGCTGCCAGAGCTGAGGCATTAAAAAAAACATGGTGAGATATGTCTATTTTGTTGGATCATATTTAAATCATTACAGTATCTGCTGGAACTTATTTGTAAAGGAAGTAAATGAGACCATACCCAGACTGATTCTGCCTTCTTTCTCCAGCTTCTTTAAGTGATGAACCAGGTTCACATTAGCTGCTTGGTGCAGGTGTTCAGGTGTGTCCTGAGAGAAAAGCAACACAAGTTTCAGGGTCATTTTTTTTGTGTTCCAGCCTCAAAACAGACCAGTCTGTATGGGATCAGGTCAAAGTCAATTGTATAGCACATTCTAAACCACCAGAGCTGAGAAAAGTGCTTCACAGGCAGCCATTAATAAAACAGAAACATTTCAAGAAACCGTTTAATTCTGCATTTAATTCCGAGTTATTATTAATCTCTCTCTTTTTAAGTCTATATCTTGCAATATTGACGATCATCTGATTAGCAGACACAAATGCTCTGCAATGAGTGTGAACATCGACAAGATCAGACAAGTACAGCAATGCCAGCCCATTTAGAATGTAATCAGAAGGGATTAGATTGCTTCCATGGTCAAAGATGGTAGAATTACTGGTAAAAGTCTACCCAGTCTACCTTTGACAACAAGCTGGAAACAGCATCAAAGGAAAAGAAGGTTTTTCCTGACCTTGTACACAATCTTGACAAGCTCCATGGAACTGAAAGGCTTTCCTGCTCCATCCTGAATGGCTGCCAGGATCTGTTGTTCTCTTTGGTCCCGGTGACTGATGTAGTGTCTGATCTTAGAGCCAGCATCCTGAACCACAGGTCCGTGGCCTGCACAGAGAACAGCAGCAGCAAGCTTTTTCTCCAGTCATCGGAAAGACTTTGTTAAATGAATGCACGTCAGAGAGGCAGAACTCAAAGAAGCACAGCCGGTAGCTCTGAAACAAGTAAAGTCGATCAACGGACAATTTATTGGCAGCTATTTTGAAAATAAGGTAAATATTCACTGGTTTAAAAAAATAAAAAAATAATTATTTGAGGCGTTTCTGTGAGTGAATAGGTGCAGATCTTAGAAGTGGAAGTCATAGAGTAACTCATAACAATGTCATGAAACACTCCTCGCAATAAATATGGAAAAACAATTCACCATTATCTAATATAATGGAGACGATGATCTGTGATACAGCATGGTATCTGCAGAATGGTGTATCAAACTAGACTTACCTACATTTTTTTATTAAAATATACATTTCTCACTGGTGTATTGATGATGTACCACAAGATTGTGTGATTGTGTGCAAACAGGTTGAGGGGGGAAAAACATTATCCAGAGGGTTTTTTAAGAAATAAAACAGAGGGCCAAGCATCAGCGTATCCTTGCTCACCAGGGTAGATGAGGTCAGCCTCCGAGTCCAGCAGGATTTGCAGAGATTTCATGTAGTCGTAGAGGTCTTCAAACACGGCCGTGCCCTCGCCCAGGATGCAGTCTCCAGAGAAGATAGCCCGCTCCTCCTCCAGCACCAAGGCCATGTGGTCATCAGTATGGCCCGGAGTGAAAAGCACTCTGGGAAAAAGAAATGGCTCTCTGCTCAACTATCTGATTGTAGATTCAGACAAAAGCCATGTCAGTGTGCAGAATGATAATAACCATAACTAAAGGAATATTAGCAAATTTTATTTTTTGTTGGTACTGCAGCATATTTTCATGATATTGGTTTATACATTTACACCCTGAAAAAGTCTTTGAGTTATTGTTCTTTTGTGTATATTATGACAGATGTATTTTTAATGCTCTTTTATAAATTCACAATGTGTAAAAACTGAACTGACTTGAGTGTGGCTCCCTCCGTCTCAACAACATCTCCATCTTTTAGGTAATTGTAGTCTTTGCTTCCTGCTGTCTCTCTTGCTTTGTTGGAGCGAGGCAGTTTGCTGACTCGGACCTCAGAACCTGCAAGATAAAAAAAAACTTAAGAAATGAATACTGACTCACTGAGTCTCTAAGCCGAAAAAGTACTGTCAGTTTTTGATTCACTAAACTAATGACTGATTTTTCATTAGTAGGTGGCTTTTAGATAGATTTTACGATTACAGTAATGATGAACGGTGAAGTAACCCAACTATACCCACACATTCAGGGGCTCACCAGTTATGTCCCTGCAGATATCTTCTACTCCACCAGTGTGGTCGTGATGCCAGTGTGTGACGATGATCTCCTGGATGCTGGTGCTGAACTGCTTCAGTGCCTGTTTCAGGCTGCTGATGTATTCAGGCACAGCAGGTTCCCCCGTGTCTATCAGCACCCGTCTGGAATATAATTGCTCATTATATATTCACCCAAAGGGTTTTAAAGGTAACTATGCATATTCATATATTCCAACTCTACCGATGAGTACTCCATTGTTCTGTCTTATAGCTGGCTATTGTTTTATAGCTGTTTTATTCACATTACAAAGAACTAAGCGCTCTTTTTCACTGCAAACGTAGTCTACTATTTTTGTTAAATATTACTCCAAACTATTATTATTTATTATATTGATATTATGCCGAAGAAACAAAAAGACCCTGGCAATTAATGGCTCACTTTCAGCTTTGTTCCATCTGTCACCTTTACTATCTAGAAGCGCGAAAATGCCTAAATTAAAAGATTTTAAATGGAATTTGGCATTAGCGCCCATTTCTACAAACTAAGAAATTGCACGGAAAAGGAGCGTCAAGTTTTTGGCCAGCTAGTCCCTTTCAAATACACATGAGCTAAACAGACAACACATTTACTCATGTTTCCTTTTGGGAAAATGATAAACGTCACTACTGGCTGGACTAGACTCACCTTTTGCCCGTGCCGACCAGGTAAGTGTTGGTTCCCTGCAGAGTCATCGGTCCCGGGTTACAGCCCAAAACCCGAACCACTCTAGCAGACAACTGCTCTATGCGAGGAATAATGGCGCTCATAGCTCCAGCTGGCGTGAAGTTATCAACAGTACAAAATAACAAAACATACAGAAGTAAAAGTTCAGGAGAATCTCATACAGGATATAAAACTTGTTTACTTCCTGTACGTACTAAGGAAGATTTCAAAATAAAAGTCTTGAGCTCGCTCATCCGCGTCAGTGTTTTAACACTATCCTCTATCACCCATTTTAAATGTGTCACTTAAAGCTTGCTTTCAGTACTGCTGTGCGTTTTATCTTATGTTCTTTTTCACATTATTATTGTCACTTTATTTCATGCTGTACTTTACAGTATATCTTTTCAATTCGAAACTGACTGGGTAAACCTATCGCATCTTTACATCTCCAACCACATCTGACTGACTCACATTTTGACACGTGTACTTTTGATAGGCATGTGTGGATTGTGGGGGAAAAGGTTTCTGTGGTTTTACTGCTCTTTGTTGTCTTTGTTGTTAATGTTTTTGTCACTACACAGCATTTTCGTGTCACTTTCTTAGATATTTTGCAGGTTAAAACAAGGACCTTCTTTTCTTTGGGTCAGTACTGCTTGAGCCCATTCAACAAACAACCCGTGTATATTAGATGTATATCAGTGCCATATATGAACATAACCCAGTTCTATGTAATTCAAATTATTTTATAGGAGAAAAATAATGACAGCTCCAAAAATCCCGGTAAAGACTAAACCGGTCTTTTACAAGCAATAGTACAAACCAAACACTAGATGGGGCCATTGTCCAGTTTGAGTCACCTAATACCCAGGCTGGCACATTGTGAATATATAATTAAAAATCCAAGATTATCAGTGTTTGTCAGACTGAGTATTATTAAGGATAATCACGCTTTGTAACTTTATTAATTTTAACCTCAAATATGACAAATATCTGGTCGAATGGCTAATGTTGCTGTCATTAATCCTGAAAGTTGAACCATGGGCAGTTTCAGGTCAGTCAAAAATCATTAAAAACTGTTTGAAACAGGGTAGTTAATTAAGTTTCATATATATATTTGGGAATACATTAAGAAAGCAATTGTTTTAAGGGAATTTTGCAAATTTAAATTTATTTAAACTGCAGCACTAATGCTATGTTTAAATAAAATAAATACTCTGAGTTTTAGTCTAGTGGGTTCACGGGTACACAGAGAACTAGCTTTCTCTGAGAAGCTCATTGGTTTATTGGCTCATTTGCTTCGTTTGCTCATTCATTAAAAGTGTGTTCATGTTTGGTAGTTTGTCTATGTAGCAATTTGTGTGCATTAGTCAGTAGAAACCACACATATATCGTTTACATTAGCACAACAAGCTTGAAATGACAAGCTAGTGTATTGTAGAGGAATTATGTCCATTGGATGAGCAGAAGAGTGCTGCTTTAAAAAACAAACAAACATTTGCATGCTGGTAGTATTTGACCACTTCAGGCTTTTATCAGAAACCTTTGAGGACTTTGCTTTGATTCTCCATTGTCTCTTCTTGGAGACAGTAGAGGTGTTCCAGGAATGTCCTACATCAAGCCCCTACGCTTTGCTCTTTTAAGCCCAACAAATAAGAAAACTTGCTTACAGGTACTATAAGACATGATCCTGGAGGCAATTTGGGAATGAAATTCATTATATTTTGTTTGAATAAATGTGATTTGACGCTTAGAATTAAGTTAGGCGCTATTCCCACTCTGTACCCATCAATGCCAAAATGCCTGACAATGTAATTAAAAGAGTTATTTTGTTCTGCTTTTCATTTCCTTTTCTCATTTAATCAGCTGTCCCACTGCCTCGTAGATTTCACCACAATGACGCCCAATCAAAGCAAATGTTCTGAAATCTATGTAACTGTACATCAGCTAGATAGTACAACGGATAACGGTGCTACACAGTATTAGAAGTTAGCCTTACAGAAAGTACTCATTTGCAGAATATTGCTGTTAGTTTTGTTGGATGTCTGAATAAGTGTCCTTTGCTAAGTTTTCTCTTTCGATGATAGTTTAATCTTCAAGATGAGATTAAACGTGCATCTCTCTTTTACAGCCGGGCTGGTGGATTTCATATGAATAGTTTACAGAGTCAACAGTATGTTTGAAGAGTTAGTGCAAAAACATCGCAGAGATAAGTGCGTATGCTTAAAGATGCTACCAAAATCACACATGACACATACTTGGAATCAGTTTTTTTATCATTTTAGATTCTTAATTAAAGCAGATTTCAAGAGCTTTATCTTTTCATACACTCAGATTAAACATGGTGAGCTATGCATGCTGACAGCCTCTGCTTTGTTTCCTATAATGAGCAGGGGATCTCTTACAGACTAAGATGGAATCAAAAAGTTGTGAGATACGCAGTGCAAGTGGGCGTGATGACAAGCAACTTTCTAAACAGTGGACTGTAATTGGTAAGGACTAGAAAGTACACAGTTTAGCGCTAAATGTCAGTTGTAACTCCATAGCTTGTTGGCTTAAGTAGTGAACAGTTTGTAACAATATGTCCACATTCATCGTAAGAACAGAGGGGAATCATTTAAAGACTCAAGACTGTGTGTCAGATGGGGACCTACTTTCTTATTTTTTTGTTTTGTTTATTTTTTTTAGACATCACATGAAGTTCTTGAGGGACATTCAGGACAATAGTGAAGTAAAAAATAAATCAGCAAGTTAAAGTTTCACTCAGGTTTCATGCCCCTGGACTAAATCATTCATGTTTAATGATTGACTGATTATTGGGCATCGCTACAAACTTGTGTTGAACTCATGATTTTCAAAAAGACAAGGAAAGGTAGAAGGCACAGATACTCCCCTTCTTACTCATAAAGGACTAAATGTTCTTTTTCTGAATGTCTTTTAACCCTATAATCTTTAAAGTGCCACATACATAAACTGAAATAAAGTTTCCTTTGGTGAGAGTGGGTGGAAAATTCATTAATCTGTTAAAGTTTTATTGTTTGGGTTTCAGGTCTTTACTGTGTGTTAAATTCAGCTTAACCGTCAGTGGATTTTTACGGAGGGATATTTTATTTGTGTCTTCTGTAATTTCCTTTTTAACTGACCAACACATTCTTGGCTATTACTATTCTCTTAATACAGGAAATAAACTCTACACCTCTTCTGTAACCTCCCTCCCACATCACTTTATAAAGGGAAATACAACACATGATTATTTCCAAGGGGCTTTCCATTATGTCGAGGTCATTAAGTATTTTCCTGAGTGCATGACCAGGATTCCTACATGCATTACAACATCAGATCGATGCAGTCAAACGAAGCCAAAAGCAGATCGAGATGCAGCGATAAATCGCCTGATGGACGACTCACACATCCCCCTTAACACCTTGTCTGATATTTGTCTCCCATAAATCATGACCCATAAAATCAGGCATAAAAGAGGGAAGGATTCAGCTCTCTATAATATTTACAGGTGGAATAAGTGGAGGGGAAAGCAGCGAGACATTATTTCCCTAAATGAAATAGACCCTGGCAACTGGGGAATCCAACGGCCCCACCCTCCCCTCTCTCTCTCTCTTTGTAATTACACAACATAATGGTGGTGCAGTCGGCCCGTAATCTCCCATTATAATCAGTCTCGGCTGCCTCCACTCGCTCTCCACCATGGTTTCTAATTCAATATAAATGTAAATGACTGGGGGAGAGAAAGAGGGTGGGAGAGGAGCTCAGGAACAGTATAGAGTGTAAATGTGGGAGTCTGATCTCACGACAAATCCGCACTCATCTTTACGAGGAGCTGTGTTCATACTTGTAATAATTTATACAAACTGGGTATTGAGTGAGAGGCCCGCAGACTGCTCCTGTGGTCTAAAGCAGACAGTGGGTTGTCATGGCATCTTAATTTGAAAGCTTAATGAGTAAAACTTCAGTGGACTGACACATTAAAGATCCAGATCCTATCATGGAGACGATTTTGGTTTTAAATGTCCATTTTTATGGACTGGTGGTTTTTGACTGGAAGTTTTTTTTGTTCTGTTTCATCTTCAGAGGCTCAAAATAACTGGTCAAACTAGCATCATGTTAAATATAAGGGTTGCTTTTGCAGTACGCTTTGTGTCAGTACCCATTCGCACTGTGAAGTCTAATCAGTTTTGCAGCATTTGGCTGAATCTGAGCAGAGAAAATAACCCTGTGCACTCCAGAGTTCATCCTACTGCTTCTATCAGCAGTGACATCATTGACCCATGGGCTGATTCCACATCCATGTCACATTACCTCCGTGTTGTCCGATAGATAATGTTTTATAATTTTTCTTTATCATAGTTTTCTCTTCCTTATATTCTGGTGCAAGTTGATCTTGGCTTTATTTGTCCAAATAATGTTTGTTGTTGTCTGTAACTGTAGGTGGTTTGACCCTCTTTACCTCCACTGGTGAAGGTGTCTCTTGACAATGACACGCCTACCTCTTTGAGAGTGTTCTTGGCTTTGTTGGATGTTGTGAAGCTGTTTTCCTTAAACACTTAAATTAATCTCTCATCGTGCACTTTTCTTATCTTCTGTGGTCTTTCACGCCTTTGCGTACAGCAGATTACTGATTTGGTCACTCCTAAAGTCTCTCCTACCTCTCTAGTAGGATTCATTTCATTTCATTTCAGCCTAATGATGGTTTACCTCATTTGCACTGACATCTCTTCGGACCTCATATTCAGCTCTTTTGAATTAACTTCAGATATTATATCTGTTTCATTTGTCATGAAATAACAAGGGAACAGGCCTCACCTGGCCATGATACTGTCAGTCAGTTGTCCAATTAATTTTGAGCCTCTGAAAATGGGAGACTATGAATAAAAATGGATGTAAATGCTAAACAGTTGAGCCGTTGTTTTGTAAAATCCCTTGAATTAAAGCTGAAAGTCTGCACTTTAGTCACATACTGTTTGATTTAGAATCCACTGTTGTAATGTGCAAAGGCAAAAGTAGAAAAACTGTCTTTTAAAGACTAAGATCAGAGGGGAAATTGCCATTATTCTCACAGCCCTGTGCAATTACAAAAACAACATCTGTTTACTCTTACATTATTACAACATTATAATAACTGCCATTTCCCACAGGCTTATTATGTGTTACTACTGAGAAAAGAAAATGACTTGAGGAATTTCAGACAGCAATCTCTTCTCCATATTTAATTCATATAATATATCTCTTTGGAATGAAACCCCTCATCTGTCACATAGGCTTTGACAAAAGATGATATCGAGTTAATATAAAATTCACCTAATATAAAAGATCCCACCGAACATGGCACCTCTGATACCTGCAAAGTAAGTGTGAAAAATCTAGTCGCAGCTTCAGTCTGCAATGAGAAATGAGGCAATATGTTACTAAACTGTATCGCAATTCATAATTCAAAATGCTGCGTAATTAACTTTCTCCTCTGGAGCCTTAATGTGATACCAAATTAAAGTAGTAGAGAGGGAGAGATGAATGAGATAGAGAGGAGAACGGAGATGGTAGAGAAAACATACCGTGGTAAAGAGAGGTGGGGAAGAAAGGAGAAGCATGTCTCCTTTAAAGCCTTTTATTTTCATAGTGTAATATTAACTTTTACTGTTGTAGATGATTTCTGAGGATGCAACAATGAAATCTCTGCCATCGCAGAGAAGGCTGAGATAGGATAGACACTTTCTCATCTCAACATACCAGGCTGATTCCTGCCTCTTGGCATAGCTGAAAGATTTATTTCACAAAAATCGTTAGTGAAAGGAGACTTTGTCCCATAAATGTAAACTGCAGATGGCAGTTACTGCATTTGAATAATTTTGTGCTGTTCAATTTAAAGATTTTTAATTGTTTTCATTTAATTTTACTAAGCGAATCATAGATTAAGTCATAGATTTAAAAAAAAGAAGAAGAAGCCTGGTGCTGAGTTTTTGGCCATTTTCGGTCTTGTTTTTGTTTTTAATCCAGGACACATCTCCTTACACTTTAGGAGCTTAAAATTAGCAACTGATACCAGGTAAGTGCATACTGAGGTCATGTATGAATTGAGCAGTGGGATTATTTGCTCAGACTGTTGCACAACTTCTCCAACTATTCCAACTTCTCCAGCAAGCAGAGGAGTTTCCCCCCCTGCTCACTGGTGGTTTTGCTAAAACAAAAAGGTCACTGACTGATTTCTAGAAGGTTAACTGAAAATTCACACCAGTAACACAAGCATATTGTCTATATTACAACAATTTAAAAAGTTATTTTTGAGCCAATGAAAACCAGGCCAATAGAAACTGATATGATTGTGATACATCACAGCAAAACTTTACTGCTTTTGCAAAGTTTGGCATATTAGACAGCTGCCTAGCTGGCGAGCAGTGAGAAATATTTGATTAGATTGTGTGGCGCTATGCCTAAACCAACTAAATCAGTATTATATGTAATGGATCCCAGACTCCAGAATGTTTCAGAACCCCTGCACCAGGCAAATTAAATATAATGCATTTGGTGATATTTATTTTCAATGACATTCTTTAAGTGAAGCTACAGTCGCTGTACAGCTGAGTGCTATCTAAAAGTAAGGCAGAAAAAGAGTTTCTAAAATGAGGAAATAAAAAACTACAAATTTGTCCAAGCATGTACGGAACATCTTTAGTGAATATGGATGTAATCTCTTAAAGTAGCATGCTTGTATTAACACCGTTGCGTAGGTGTACAGGTGCAATATGCAATTCAATGTGTTTGAATATTCAGTAACACCTGTAAGTATGCGCGCGTATGCTTGCACATCTACCTAAAATGGAACCAGCATGTTAGTGTCTATGTAAGTGTGTCTGTGTCTGTGTATTATTGTGTGTGCTCACAGTTGTCAGCATTCAGGCAATGCCTCCAGATGCAACCCAAGGCTGGAGGTGAGAGACAGCTATTCAGCAGCAGACACAAGCTCCCTCCGGACTAAATTAAGGTGACTCTCCACTGACTCACTGTAATGATACAGGCAGAGACCTTAACAGAACATGGGTGGACAAGGATGCAGACAAGGATTTGGAGGATTGTTGTTGTGCAGAAGTACAGAGTAAAAAGAAAACTTTCAAAACAGTGGCACTCTGCTCTCGAAAAGATCTCTTCACTTAGCGATGTTGGCACAGATGCAATGAACCATAGCAGAAAATGAGCTAAAATTAATCCAGAATTAAGGTGTAATGCCAAAATGATTTAAAACGCCGTGTGTTTACTGGGGCTCCAGCTATTACTGCTCTCACAAAAGCCCTCAAGCCTTTAGGTTAGGATATTGTTACAGGTGTATGACACCTGTAACAATGTAGCGCTTAGTTTGTGAGGTTACTACGGATTGCTGCAGTTTTAGCTTTTGCTTTCAAGCTCAAATGAACTGATTTGATGCATCTTGTGACATGAGTCTCGTAATTAACTTCTGACATCCAGCTGGGATGGGCTCCTGTCATCCTGAATTGGATAAATGGAAGAAAAGGACTGTTAAGAAATGTTCCTGCGTCCAGGATTTCTGCTACAGAATCACACCTTTTAATGCAGTGCTACCTGAAGGCCAGATCATGACCATTCAGTGTTTCTTTTTACTTAAAGTACTCTTTTAGTACTAAAGTTAAAAGTTCTCTTTTAATAATGTGATGATCCCCAACAGATCCCTGAGCAAATAGCCCAGAAATATCATTCCAAACTATTAGCTCACCTAAGTTTGACAGGGTGACGGTTCTCTTGCTATATTCACTCTAAAAGACTCAAATTCTCTTTGATGTTTTTGTACAATCAGAGTAGTCAGGTTTGACTTTTTTTTTTTTTTGGTTCTTTTTTTTTTCTTCAGTTTTACACACTTTTCGGTCTTTTGTTCCTCCGTCCCAACTTTTACACCTTTTGGGATCAAAATGAACACATATTTAAAAAAACAACAACAACATGATCTATTTTCAGAGTTTCATATGTTGTCATTCTACTATGGTCAGTTAGATGTAGTGTTTAAATAATCTGCAGCACATGCTATTTGACTTTTAGTTACAGTTTACACATCTTCACAAGTTTTTTGGAAATAACAATGTAGTTACTAATAATTCTGCAAGATAATTCCATAATTCTAGATAGTTTGTGTTGTCAAATTATTTGCAAAAGAGTGTGTACACAGGCTAAAAATGGAAAAGCAGTTTCTCAGAAGAACCTGGGTGTCAGGATTAGTGTCGTGGATGAGAGAAGGAGGACCCAAATGCTGGACTCACAGGTAGGTAGGTGAAGGCTGATGTTTATTGTCGACGGAGTGAACAAACAGAACAGGAGTAGGAAAGGGCTGGCTGGCTGGACGACTGACTGACTGACTGAAAGACTAGCTGACTGAACGCAGGCGGAAACGACAACATAACATCAATGACACGACAAGGGCTGAAGGGAAGAGAGGGCTTAAATACATGACTAACAATGACAGCGATTGGAGACAGGTGAGTGAACAGCTGAACATAATGACCTAATGATAAATGGGAAGAGGACTGAACATAATGCACACAGACCAAGGCTAACACAATAAAACAGGAAGTGGAACAGGCAGTAGATAAACAGTGAACGTGAACTGAAAATACTGGGTCAACGACCCAGAAACCCTGACACTGGGTAGGATTGGGCAGAAATCCTAAAAACAGACCAATTATTAATGACTAATATGTTTGTGTATCCAAAGCCTGACATTAACCTGAGCGCACACAGTGTAAATTACTTTATCTTAACTTAATCTTATGTAAATGGTCACCGAAACACCAGATAAGTTGTAATCAGAAGTTTAAATAGTCCCAAACAAATAGAGTTTTTTACTTTTAACATCAGTGTTCAGCTGTTTTGTTTTGTGGATCTACAATATACATTTGTTGCTTATACAACATGACTCCAGTAATCATTGTCAGACTTCTACAAACGACTTTCAGTGACATCTTATGGCCATTTGAGATAAAGCAGACAGACAGATGTCACAGGGACAGAGAGGAAGAGTTAGACAGGCAGGCAGACAGGACGGACGGTGGGCTGGTGTCTAACACAGTCTGATTTGGAGACCAGCCAACTAGGGGGAAACTGTCAGACACTGGCAGGAAGCTGCTGATTAATCTGAGCAGTGATGGAGAAAAACCCCCAGAGAGAGCTGAGAGGGAGTGAGAGAGGGAGAAAGAAGGACAGGAGAGGAAGAGAGGAATCCAGCAAAACATGACGAGGTGTGAAAAAGGAGAATGACAGAGGGCAAACCATCCATTGTTATGTTCTAGATATTTTTTTAATGATTTTCATAGAATTGATTCAGTGGTGCCGCTCATCCAACACTCCTGCCAATACAGTGGATTGAATAGAAATTGAACTGAGCAGAACGACCGAGGAGCAGATTGAAAGTGGAATATTAAAAGACAAGGCAGACGGGATAGAAAGGCAGTGATGAAAAGAAGACGGCTGTAAAAAGATGGAAAGGTGTGAAACAAAAAAAAGGACAAAGTTTTTGGAGGAAATTTGATGTGGAGAATGTGAGAATGTCATGAAAGGTGTGAGATATGACAGGACGAAAGGAAGTTTGGTGTTCACTCAAACAGGTTTGCGCTTCACTTTGGCATATAGTCAACCACCAAGCAACACTTATTTTGACAAAACAGCAGTTAAAAAAAGAAGATAAAAAAGAAAGAAAATGATTTGCAGTCCTCGCTCCTGCCACCCACACTGGATTTGGGTGGAAAACTGGATGTGTGACAGGTAAACCTGGGCTATTTAAAGAATGGGCACCAGTGTTTCTTTCAGTTTTGATCGCCAACCAAGTATCCATTCACTCCATCACCAACGATTACTCCGATCCAATTCGCAGTGGCAGGTAGTCTAGAAGTCCTGCTTTGCTGTCATGTCCTTCCGGGTAAATGGGATGTGCAAACACTGAAGTGTGTTGTGTGTCTGCCCCAGGGTCTACCCCGATCCTGCAATACCTTCACAGAGCATGTATATCAAATGATTGAATCAATTCCACACTTCAATAACTTTGCTCGTTTCAGCTCAAAGATGCGGTTTATCTCTAAGATAACTCTAGACAGCCAGTGTTCGTGGCGCTGTCTTTATTTCTCCCTGGGCAAACGTGATGGTGGCTGAACTTAATCTACTCTTCTTTACAGTTTGTGGCAAAAAAAAAACAACTGACCACTAGCTCCCATCCAGCTCAATAATATTCAATATTTGCTGCATTTCTCTTTTCTTATTTACTGTTTTGGAGAATAGAGCTATCAATATTTGATGTGAACCGAATGGTGAATGTGTTTGTGGAGTGAGCTCTGCCTTTGCAGAAAGGAAGATAAAAATGTTCAGCGTCTGTCCAGCTTACCAAATATGACAAAACTCTTTTCAGGTTGATCTGTTTCCTAAACTTGGCCTTCATCTTTATTGTATATCTGCTCAGGATATTACCCACCTTTGGTTCCATCGTGGAGCTTATCATTCTCTAGAAACTAACAGCAGGTGAATTTAGCTATGTGTAGAGATAAGAGTAGGTGGACAAAAGGCTCCTGTGTGGTGTCGGTGTGGCAGTGGAGATATTTCACAGCGGCTTGAAATACAAGCAGCAGCCTCCGTGGCTGAAAAATGAAACCAATATGTAACTGCCAAAAATCTAAACTAAAAAACCTGACGCCACAGATCATTTTCAACAGCTAGAAAGGCAAACTGTGTGTTAAATTACACCGGGCAGCCACGGCCAGTTTGAGGTGCTGATGCATGCAGCTGTGGCTACTTGCTGCTAATGTGAGTCACTGAATGTGAACTCATATAGGTAGCGTCCTTTTAGAGCATTAGCATAATCAGATAAAACGCTAAAACTAATTAAACTGTAGCCTGCTCGGGGTTGTGTTGTCTTTTTGACAAATGTAATTGCGTTATTTTGTTTATGTGTTACTTCAGCACTGATTAGCAGATGTCTGTGTCCATACGACACGCCTGTAGTGTCTGTGGATGTTCCTTTTGAACCAAGCTAGTGTTAGCTAATAAAATCACCCATACATTCTCTTAACCAATTCAGGATCTGTGGGTGGTGCTGGGCACTGTCCCAGCTGTCATTCGGCAAGAAGTGGAGTGCGCCGTGGACAGGTCATCAGGACTAACACACATCCAGACCCAGAAACTTCCCAAGGCAACAATGGTAATCACTGCATCACTGTCCCTCATGATAAAATCCAAACTGCCACAAATCAAGGCTTCACAAGGGTAGGCCAAACCCACCCCAAAACATTGGGCAGTGTCCATCTTCTATATACAGTCTATGTTCACATACACACAAAACATCAGTGCTGCTGGCTGCCAGATGTGCAGATAGCTTGCACAGACAACATGAAACAAGTAATCTCATTTGTGTGGTCATCATCCACAGTTAATAACGTTAGGATTAAAGATCAAATGATAAATCAAGAGTTTCACTATTTGATTCTTTTGGTTCTTCATTCTGAGGAGCATCTTGTAGAGCAATGCAGTGTTTTCTATGAGCACCTAAAGAAAGAATGGCACAAAGTAGCTCCCGTTCAGACTATTTCGCTTTAGCGAGAGCTCAGGTTGACAATAATGGGTGCATCATCACCTGTGAGTGTTCATTTGTATGCACCATGTTGTACCAGCTGTGGAAAAAAAAAGATTTTATCTTATGGTTTAATGTTGAGATTCACTCACCATCTGAATTTTTAAACATTTAAAGTTTACAGAAACTATTGACAGAGGAGAAGTCATTTTTTCAGCTCCCTGTTTTCCTCGTCTTTTCCTTTCGACCTCGGCTATGTAAAACAGCATTTTTATTCCCCATTTATGCCATGTTTTCTTTATTTAAGTACAAAACGGACACATATTTTTTCAGTCAGGCTTTTTAAGATTGCTCCTTCTCAGTTGTATGTTTCTTGGCATTCTGCATTGCAACTTATGCATCCACTCACATTTGGCTGATGCAGAAACAAATAGAATATATTCTATATATAAAACAGAGAGAGAGCGATTCACAATGTCTGCTCTCATAGGAATGTGTATTTTTCTCTCTTCACTGGTCATCATCTGGTTCAGATAGGCTTTCATTACACTGTCATTTGTTTCACCTCTCTCCCTTCAGAAAATCACATCCAGACAAACACAGAATTCCTTTGAAATGGCACCGCAGCCATCAGCGACTCGAGAGATTTGCAATTCAGATTCAGTTCATCGTGGCAAGAGAAAAGGTTTAAATATTAAATATCCAAAAGTCCAAACCTGATCCTGGTTGATTGCATGTCATGTCAACTGTGAGTTTCCTTTAATTACTTATTTAGAGTGTCATGGGTGACTCACCCTGATGTAGCGCCACGCTGATGCAGAAAGTAAGGGTCCCCCCCCCCCCCCCCCCCCCACGAATGCACTACAAGAGATCACCTGTCGAGGGACTCGATGTTCTCTATTCTGATCTAAATAGAGGTAGTGCTCCTCTCGTTGTCAGGCATTTTAATGGTGTCGGCCCACACACAGATGTGAGCGTATGTGACTACATGCATAAAAACACTGTATCATTTTTATAAATAGACCTGCATGCAAAAAGATGTAGAGGGATTCAGTTTAACTCATGCTGGGTTCATCCTCTGAAAAAATAACTGCAAAAACAATACAAGTGAAGTCACGGAATATTTGATTTTTAAAATTGTATTTTTATACATGATTGAAAGGATTAATTAATCACGTGACATGACTTTGTATTTCTTTTTATTTGGTCCACTAACTACTTGCTACATTGTGCAATGTGTCTATAGCCAGTGGCCAAAAACTCCAATCATCAAATAGCCACTTGAAGCTGGTCCAAAAAACGAGTCAATTCCAATAGACTGATGTCAAATGGACAATTTTACAGCAAAAAATTAATTTTCAACTTGGTCAAAACTGTACAGGTTTTATTTTTTAATAACCGACTTGAGCCCGAACCACACAGAACTGGGTCTCGTTTGTCCAAAGATAAATGTAATTTGTTCCTTATCATAGTTTTAGTGAGAAATGATATTTATACATGAGCAGGTATCTGTGTCTGTGCAATGCATCAACACAGTCACTGTGCATTTTCTTTTTTGGCATGGACCGTAAAATGGTGTCGACACTGCATCTGCACTAAACACGCACAAGAGGCATCCGTGGCAGTACCATTTGTAAAAATATCTGGGAAGATGAAGCTTTTTAAACAGATTTCCATCTACTTTACCTTAACTGAGAGGAAAGAGTGAACAAAAAGAGAAAAAAATAACAGAAAAGAGATGGAAGAAAGTGAATTTCTCTCAAAAATAACTGTGATAGCTAAACCACCACATTCTGCACTTTTAAAAAGAAAAACAGACCTCAGACATATCATTTAATTTCAGTTTTATCATTTTATATTTATATATATATGTAGAAAGAGAGATGCCACTGGGATGGAAAACTTGATATGCTTACCACAAAAAAGCTTCGGCATTTGACAGAAACATCTCAACAACATCTCAAATCACTTTACTGTTATACAGCATCCCTACTTTTGAATAACCCCAACTGAACTAGTTATGAAGCTCTGCTAATTAATATAGCTTTTTCATGACCACCTGTCAAAAGCTTTGAATAAAATGAACCCAGTACTAATAAACGTTGGGGCAGAACTGTGCTGTAACAACTCTTTAGGAAATGTGTTTGAATGATTTGATCCTAATTGACACTAAAATGTTCATTTTGAGTTTTTTTTTCTCAAACACTGTAATAAACCAAGAGGTTTATAGTAGGAATGATTCTCTTAGTTTTTGTGGCTAAATGCATCTAGTCGGTAAACTGCAAACAACCTCTACTTATCCCGACAATTGTGTCTCAAAATCCCCTTTCCTCCTCCCCCTCTTCTTGAAGATTGCCTGGTGTTGAATGAAGAATGAGCTGTGTCAAGCTCACAAAAAAGCAAGTGAGTTAAGCCTCACTTTCCATTCTTCCATTTAGGGCCAGAAAATGAATCTCCAGATAATGCTCACACCTTTGGCCCTGGGAATTGAAAAGTCCCTATGTGTCTGCAGGATCTAAGGCCATATGGGAATGGGAAAAGGGTCCCAGACGCCATTACAACTCATTTAAAGTTAGATTCCCTTTTTCCCCTTGAGTGTATGAAAGCTCTTCAGATTGTAGGGATATTAGCTTCAGTCACCACCACACAGGAGGGAAACCTTTTAAAACGATGCAGTACTTGTGTGAGATGGGCTGTGAAGTGTTACTGACTTCGTAGTTTTAAAAAGTTGCTTTAAGTTTTAAGGCCCAGCTTCAAGAACCACCCTGTGATAAAAGCACTCCAAAACATTAAGTAAGATTACCAGTGAAGAATACTACTCAAAAAACAAACCTAAATGATTATATAAGAAGCTTTATGTGATGCATTTTCTGATTACTTCCAGGAACTCTTGACTGATGAAATACAACAACGTGTTGCATGATGGAGTTGTGCTTTTTGTCCCACATTTCAAAAGTAAGAGTGGTTGGCTAAACCAAGGCCTATTCTCAGCTACAAATGGTCATATCAGTATTATTTAAAGACAGAACTGACAATTCCCAAACGTACCCTTAAAGTGTACTGATGCTGGGAAAAAAGAGACAGACAGATTCAGTGTCATATGCATGGCTTCCCAGATAAATGTGGTTTGACAAGGATGACAAGGAGGACGAATATGATGCGACAGAATATTGTTATTACTGCTATCAAAACAGTGCATGCCTGTGCTACTCTTTTGGTCTATGATTTTTGTCCATTGGTAGGCATTTGCCTGGCAGCATGATGACATCACAATATATGATACATGATATCATATATCATGTAGACATTAATATCCACAGAGCAGTTTTTATTTATTTGAAAACTGCTCTGTGGATATTAATGTCATGAAATTACATTTACACAATGCTTTTATAAGGTGTCGCCTGCATAAGCACTACAAATGGGTCATTTTAGCCCATTGATAGGTGGTTGTTAAGCAACTTGATAATGTCAGAATATCTGACACTGATAAGAATCTTCAGAGGACTAAAATGTGCCTGTGCGATAAGTTTGGTCCTGATCATCTAAGAGAAACGAATTTTGTGTAAATCTAGCAACAGACAGATGCATTTAATACCTGTGTGCCACTGCAAACAAAACATGTAAAAGAATATGGCAAGATTTCTTGTTGCAAAATCTGCTGCATATTTCAACAGCTGTTAAAGATTGCAGACTATATAAGCATCGTCTATTAGATATTTGCAGATATTGTCATAAAAAAAAACCCTGCATCTTGAATATTTCAACCAGATGAAATTTCTTTCTCTTGCTTATTTTTCGTTGTGCAACAGTGAAATTGTTGCTTTTTGCTTTGCAAGTCTTGTGAAATCAAGTTTTACAAGTCTACTGGAGTATTTTTTTTTCCTTGGAGAATCTTCACTGGCTGATTGACAGTTTTACTGTGCAGAGCAAGGCCTGTAATCCCAGAGGAGCTGCAGAGGAGACAATGTGGTTCCAGTTCTGGAGCTGTTCCAGCAATCATCAAGGGGGAATGTGAGGTGTCTGGACAATAATATGGACAGGCACTTGTATTTAGCAGCACTCCATCCCCACTGAATGCAATGTGTTTTCTGAGTTGCCTGACGGTTTGCCAGAACCATCAGGCTAACCGAAACTCTCACTCCATTGTCTCACTAAACTCCTCCCACATCAATGTCTTTGCTTAAGCTACCCCCAGAGCAACTCTCTGCTTGACCAGCTGGTATCTGTCGGCTGCCTCCCGAGTCCTACAGGCTAACCAAGCTACCCTCCAAGTCTCACTGTCATTGTCTGCATGAGAGATGATGTCCCCCTGTTGGACAATGGAGTCCCCAGATGGGGCTCTGTCCACCACCCCACCCAGTCTACCCTAGTTCAGTTACACTAAATGTCAGCAAACAACAGCCAGCACCCATTCCCCAAACAGAAGATGTAGAGTAACAACTGTCTTGTCCACTGGGGAAAACCCCAACAGGTAGCAAGCTGGGGGGAAATATACCCATCCATACCTGCTGCCTCTAACTGAGGGCAACTCCAAAGTGGAGTAGAGTCCAGCACCACTCCAGGAGACTGATTTCAGAACCCAAGCCATGCGTTGAAGTGAGCCCAACTACCCGGTATCACTCAACCTCACAATCCTTTCTGGTGGAAAAGGAGTCCAAGCGAATTTAAAGATGTATTTAAATCATGGTAAGAGCTTCTGGATGTCAATAAAACACTGAACTGTGACGTCTCTGCAGTTATTGGGCAGAAAGCAAATGATTCAGATACAAAACCTTAGTTTAGATTTTCAATTACATTGCAGAAACATTTATACTTAGGGAATTGCAGTGTTAGCTGGTGCTTTAACATTCTTCTATCAGTGACACAGTTGTTAAAAAAAATCCACATACCTGAGATTTAAAGCGTTTTATTTGAGCTTATTTTTCTTAAAGAAACTGAAACCTTGTGGTGGGGGACTGGAGCCTAATCCCAGCCACAGAAGGAAACCTTGGGTAGTAAGAGGCAGGGTACACCCTGAATAGGTTCCCACTCTATAACACAGACAGACAGACAGACAGACAACCATTCACACTCACATTCACACCTATGGAAAGTTTATAATCACCAGTTACCCTAACTCCAATTATTGCTTGTCTGTAATTGGAGTTAGGGTAACTCCAAGAAGGTATATATACATATATATATACATACACACACGTATACACACACACACACACACACATATATATATATATATATATATATATATATATATATATATATATATATATATATATATATGACCAAAAGCACCTGACATTCACTCTGCAGTCAAATGTATCCTATTACTTGCAGCTAATTCGAATGTGTGTCCTAATCTTTTACAGAGTGTGTATGTGGTTAAACAGAGCGTCTGTCTCAGGCCTTATACTGTCTGTGTATCCCAGACAGCAGTGTATACTTATGCCAAAAAAAAAATAAGTGTATTTCCTCTGCATGCACATTTCCACACCCTATTTCTGTGTGTGTTCTGTTTGTATATGCATGTCTTCTCAGTCTGTGTGCCCAATCAGCTGTGCGAGGAAACACACCCACTTCACTCTCTTACCAGCCCCGCTCATCCCGGTTGGCTGGGGCCGCTCAGAAACACGGCTCCCCCATTGGCCAGCAGCGAAAGAGGCAGCAGTTTGTTGCTGTTGCTAAGATCCTGTTGCTAGGTTCCCGGCTGTTGCTAGGAGACATGTGATGCATTATGGATGGTTGGTTTCCTCACGCAGGAGTGAAACTGAAGGGCTGATGACTGGCACTTCCATCACGCTGTATCGTTTTCTCTCCCTCTATTTTCATCATCCTCTGTCTTCATCGTGCCGTCATTCTGTCTCTATCATTTTGAAACAAATTCTGACTTACTGTAAGAGCATGACTTAAGTACATGGGCACAGGGTTTACACTCTTAGTGTCTACTTTTAATGGGACTAATACTAAAGAGAGAGAGAGGTTAAAATGAGGATTCAAAAGCAGACATAACAAATGGATTCTGCTCAAGTCTACTAAAACTGGAAAAAGACAAAGAAGCAAGCAAGGATCCAAAAAATACAAGGAAAACACAAGGAGACAGACTGCCAAGTAGAGGCAAGTCTATTTATGTATGTATGTATGTATATATATATATATATATATATATATATATATATATATAAAACAGGAAGGGCCTGTGATATGAATCCAACTGATGGAAAAACAAGTAGATACAAGCAGAAGGCTTTTCTGATATCTCTAAATTGTGCCCTATATTTTCCTCTGTCCTTCATCCTCTTGCTGGTGACCTGGAAATCACCTTACAGGATGTCTCAATTCCCAAAACAGAGGAGGAGACAGGAAAGATGGAGGTAAAGTGTTTTTAACTTCAACTATAACAGAGGTGAGTATACAAACCCCTCACTATTTGTGTTACGTTTGTCACAAGCCCTCTTACACCTGAGATCAAAAAGTACAGCTGTGGTTGTGCTACAAGCGAACAATTTACGATGGAGATGCACCACACGTCACATTTAATTGACATTACTTTAAAATAAGGCTCCAGCAGGGGTGTCGAGGATGTTTTGTTAAATGTCGACGCCTTGTGTGTCTTCCTTGCATCCGCTGCTGGTGGGAGTCACTAAGACACTAGGAGAGGAGGCAAGGATAGAGGATTCACAAACTGAAAAATAGGACAAAGGGGAAAGGGGGTATGAAAAAAAGCTAAACACTGAGAAACACAGTAAAGGATATTAAATTAACTAAAAAGTTAATTTATTACCTGCACAAAATTGGACGCCATGACAGCAGTACAATATTTGCACTGCTCCTTTGATTTAGTTGATCACGTCCTCTCCTGATGGAGAACATCAGGAGAGGACATGGATCTGCAAGAAAGTTGTAATTAGTAGTAACTAGTGGATTAACTAATTGAATAAATGAATTGGCAGGAATGAAAGAAATAGGAGGAAGGAATGTCTTCTGAATTAGACTGAAATTCTAAATTTGCTGGCAAAAATCATCCCACCAACACGGTGCTGGTGACCAGTCTAGAACCAGATCTATTCATTCCAACCTAGAAAAGACGACCAACATGGATCCACAAAATTACCGAGTGTGGGGTGGCTGCGAAAGTCTTAATCACCGCTAACTCTTTAGTTACTTGATTAGTTTATATCACACGATAGAACATCGTGGCATGTGACCTCTCTGTGGAACGCTATTTATCACTTCTAAGAAAGCCTATTCGAGTCCTGCACTCTTTGCATGGTAGTAGCGCCGGCTTCGTGCTTCAAATGTGAAGTATAAAATGAGCATTATTACTTTCGGGTTGTAAGTGCACAGAGGTGCAGCAGCCAATTTTTCCCTCACTCCTCAGAAGACATGCTAGGTCACTCTGCATCAAAGAGCTGCCTCCCTGCCTGATCAAAGACTGTTCGACTGGCTTGATGGACAGTCAAAAATAGTGTTCTCACATCACCTCCACTTCCCCCTGACAGGTTTTCATGTATATGCTCATCAGATAAATTAGATTTTATGCATAAAGTACATATAGAAATACTGTGACAACTGTGTATAAATAGGATGTCTCTATAAGCATATTATGAACTATTAGATTTTCACATGATAAACTACACTGCATGAAATGACAGGCAAAGGGGTAAAAAATAGTTTTTGCAATAACAAAGGAAGAAGAAACAAATGATGCTATCATGAGGTTACATGATTGGCTACATTTGAAATGCTTTCACAGTGATAAAACAAGATTCCCGTATATTTATTCGATATAATTTAAATGCCTCTTTAGATATATGTCATATAAGTTGTATATCACAGATGTCACCCACTTGATTTCGTACCAAGTTTCAAAGCTTCAAGTTTCTGATTTTAGCCTTTGATATCTTGATTTTTAAACCAGACACTACAAGCAAATCTAAGGTTAACTTGACTGAGGAACTGAAGGGCACCACACACTCAAACTCATACAATTTACACTAAATGGTAACACTTTTTACTAAATATACACGATATTAAAAGAGACTTGAAAGTGGACGTTCAATTCAGAAACTCATCAGGAAAGCATTTATTAGGGTCATAGGAGAAGTGAGTAAAATATTCTCTATTACTGGATCCTTTTGGACTGGCTTCATGTGTTAAAATGTTTTGGGGGGGGGGGGGGGGGGGGGTTTGTTTGCCATCTAAAGCCACATTTTTTTAAAGGAACTGTTTAAAGGAGGTTTGAGAATCGGGTTTGTGAGATATCGCAAAGAACTAACCTGAGCCTTCTCTTCCAAACACAAATGATGTAATCTCAGCTCTCTTCAAGTGTAACAACATCAGTAAAACAATCAGAGTATGTGCTCTGTGATAATGGCAACTTAAGTGAAACAGAATTTCAACAGAGCTTTTCCAGAGATGTATTTCTGGGTAAACAAAAGTGCAACAAATTAGATTCTCATATCAGGATTTTATCTGGATGTGACTCTTGGCATGACAAATAAGCCCAATGATTTTAATTAGATGTGTGAACTTTGCTGTTTCTGGCACATTGGTTGCCAACTACTTTTTAAGATTTTGCTGCCAAAGAACTTCTTATTACCTTAACAAATCACATTAACAATATTTTTTAGCAGGAAGTGGAATGCAGAATGCAGGTAATCAGCCTCAAAAATAGCTTAAAAGTGACCCTTTTTCATATTTTTTTCTCACATTCTGTGATATCAAATTAAATTGCTGGCTGCAAAGATGAACCGCATGTAAAAGGACGAAAAAAGAAAAAGTTCCATTGCACATTTCTTGTGTCCAGGAACATTTATGAAGCACACCTGGCCATAGGTGTCCTTCCTCCTCCGCAGTGCTGGATGACATTTGCAGTGACAGAAGTGTTTGGTCTGTGCTCTCAGTCTCTCTCGCTCTCTCTCAATACACACACACACACATACACACAAACTACCCACATGGCAACAGAGCCACTCAGTCGCAGCTCTTATCTTTGAAAACTACTCAAGTCTGCACATCGAAAATACCTGCTGCCACTGCCTTTGATTCCCAGGGAAGACAGGCAGACACGTGCGTGTGAGTGAGACAGCCTCAGAGACATGTAGGAATGAGGCGAGTGCGAGTCTGTGCATGATTGCCACAGTGGGGAGTATGTCATCCAGTGTGTGTACAGTTGTTAGAATTGTGCAAGCCGCTGGGACATGTGTATGTGTACACGCGTACATGTGCGTGCATGCTTGCGTGTGTGTGTGTGTGCGTACCAGATTCGTGACAAGCCAACTGTGACAGGCTCTAATAGCTCTCAAACACATCCGTCTGAACACACTGCTGCTCATTGTGTGTGTTTTCTCTGTTTTATCTCTGGCTCTGTTATCACTGCAAGTCTTCTCCTCCACTGCCAACACCACCGGAGCGAGACAGATTGAGGAGGAAGTTGGCCGGGAAATGGCATCGATGGAAAGTTCTGCTCTGTGGTGAAACTCTGCGCCCAGACCTTTCTGCAAACATAAAGTACCTGCTTTACAGTGTGACAGCAGAATTGAGCTGGCTAATGAATTGAGGAGGTCTGTTACAGTGAAAAAGGCTCATGGCATATACATATATACATATTAGCCTCTCATTTTTATACACTTTAAAGATTGTCAACTTACAAACTCAGAGACATAGGCCAAATGTGCAAATAGCTTATTACAACAGGTAGTTACCTTTCCCTTGCAACAGCATGTAGTGGAGACAGTAATTAGCATAGCATAGCATCCATGTAGGAAGGTAGTCAGGGTGGATTAATGAGTTGTTGTCAAAGCATGTTTGCAATTTGTTTCCAGTTTTAAACTGAAAGCCAGCATTTAACCATGACCACTTCTACTTAAAAAAAACACAAAGCATTTAACCCAAACCTTGACGTCTGACGTGATTTCAAAAAACATCACCTCATAGCCGTTTGTGGTTCTCAGATTTTACCTTAAACACGAGTCATTAGTCTTAATGGGTTTTCCATCCACGTGCTAGAAATAAGTCTGGGCTCGAGGAGTCAGAATTGGGAAAACTTTTCTGAACTCATAAAGATGCCACAGGGACAATCCAGTGTCTAAATGTCAAACAATCTCAATATATTGGATTCAAAACTTCGAAAAATAGTTATACTGAAATATACAGCATTGCTTCTTAAAGTTGCCTTAAAAGTATGCGTGAGTTTTAACAGAGGCAGCGAATACTAAAAGAATCAATACCTTCACTGTCAGAAAAAAAATGTAAAAAAGAAAAGTGGTACTTTATAAGACTTGATAAATTGATAAAAGGAATTTAATCTTACATTTCTTACCTGCAAAATATACAAACAAATATATAAGACATAAAATCTTCACCTTGCAACATACAGAAGCAAAATATATTCAGTTATTCAAATCCTTCATGTCCACCGACACAAATCATATCTATAACAGTTCAATTCCCCTCTTAATTCTCCCACGTGCACATGTCAGTTTTGTCCTGCAGCCGCACATCATTTGTAATTATGTAAAACAGTCCGTTCTCATTGCATGGAGGAAAGCAATTTTTCTATGCAAATGGTTAAATTCCCTGTGAGGGCCGCCAGTGGAAGCATGCTTATAAACGTGCTAATGATGAATGACGGCGGGTGATATTGGGGTCACCGCACGTGCGACACTGATGAAAATGATAAACTAAATGCCAGAAGTGTCCTCACAACGAGTGAACTGGGTAAAAGAGATGGGACATGGTGGCGCATTTATTATCCAATTGGGTGAAGCAATAATGAAGAAAGATCAGAGTGATTTTGAATCATTTATTTTTTCTTTCATTTTGAATCATTTTCTCTGACTTTGTTTGAGATAATAGTACAAATCCTACACAGTAAATACACGGAGCGCTGCATGCTGAAATTGTGTGTAAACCACTTGACCTGGACTCATTCACCTTTTAAGATTTCCATCAGTAAAAGTTGTCCCAACCCTGAATGTCAGGGTAATGACTTCAGCAGGGGTTCAGTTTAAAGCAGTCTGGTCATGCTTCTCTAACCTCACAAGTAATGTTTGTTCAAACTTAATACGATTTATAAAATAATTTTAATTGTGAAAGTGCAGGATTAAATTTTATGGAACCAAATTCATCTTTGTTGTATCATTACGGTCCAGTGAATATTCTTTCGCTATTAGTCACATAGTGGTCAGAAAATTAGCATATTTTAGTGCAATGGCTATAGCTAGCTGCTTTTTTAAGGCACAGGGATATAAGTTATAGGATTTAGGTTTAATTTCCAATGCAAGGAGCAACAAAAAATGATTCGGGGATGCAACATATAACAGGCTCTGTGGCGCAATGGATAGCGCATTGGACTTCTAGTGATTCACTTCAGATGTAATTCAAAGGTTGTGGGTTCGAGTCCCACCAGAGTCACTATTTAATTGAGGGACCTACCTCAGGTTCTAGCTATAACACAATTAGGAAAGAAAAGACAACTTTTTTACTCACAGTTTTTCCCTTTGTTTTCTACTGTACCTTTTCTGTTTTGATTACAGAGCGTCCACATAAGATAAGAGATAAGATAAGATAAAACTTTATTAATCCCTCGGGTGGGTTCCTCTGGGAAATTTGGTTTCCAAAAAAGCACAGCACCGACAGAAGTTACAGAGTTACAGAATATTATATATATATATATATATATATATATATACACATATATAAATACAAAGACATATATAGATAAAATATACAAAGGGGATAAATAGAATAAATAGGAATAAAAATAAAAATAAAAATACAAGTGAATTGCACATTTCAAGTATGAAGTCTATTGCACCGCTGATTATTAACAAAAAGTATTGCACCAAAGGTATTGCACAGTGAAGTGGAGAGGCACTACAGCTTAGTTGTTCCCCCCTCCTTTGTCCTCCTGTTTCCCCTCCCTCTCCCCTCCAGAGAGGAGTTAAACAGTTTGATGGCGTGTGGGACAAAGGAGTTTTTAAGTCTGTTGGTTCTTGTCTTTGGGAGAAGCAACCTGTCACTGAACAGACTCTTCTGGTTGTTTATGGCCGTGTGCAGAGGATGCCCAGCATTGTCCATAATGTCCAGCAGTTTCTTTAGTGTCCTTTTCTCTGCCACTGTCACCAGAGTGTCCAGCTTCATGCCGACCACAGAGCCAGCCTTCCTGATTAGTTTTTCCAGCCTGGATGAGTCCTTCTTTGCTGTGCTGCTCCCCCAGCACACCACAGCATAGAAAAGTACTCCAGCAACCACCGACTGGTAAAACATCCTCAGGAGCTTCCTGCAGATGTTGAAAGACCTCAGCCTCCTGAGGAAGTACAGTCGGCTTTGGGCTTTTTTGTACAGGTGCTCTGTGTTGCATGACCACATACTAATGGATGAACCATTACAGAAACATGAAAAATATTTTGGTAATTACTAATACAGTTACTGTAGCATGAGCCATTGAGTGGTGGTCTAACAAAATAATTTGTTAAGTGTTCAGTTTTGTGACAAGTTAATGCATTAAATTGCACTTTACGCAAGGCTTTAGGGGACAAAATCAAACACAAGCAAAAAGACAGACATTTAACATTGTTACATGCCTGTAGTCTTTTATCATTACATACTGCAAAGGACTGAAGTCTATTGGATTATTCTGCATGTGGATAAAAAACTGCATGTGGATACATTTTATGAGACCAGCTTGAAATTCAGTTTCCTTAAATCATAAAAAAAATACTCAAACTAAGTTTTACATTTATAAGATGGATTAACACTTTTTTTTACCCTTGCAAAAGATTTTTGATATCTTCTTAGTAATATTACCTTTTTATTAGATTTTCTTAAAGTCTGAATTTGTGAAACAATGCTCTGTCCTTTTGAAAATATAAGATAATTATGTTCTAGCTCCTGGATATGTTGTGTTTGAGTTCCTTTGAGTTTGCTGTTTATAAGTCTTATTTCTATTATGCGAGTGCCCCTTTCGTATCCAGTCTCTCCCAATCTTGTCTCTGTGTTTTGTTATCCTTTCAGTCTCTCCAGTCTGTCATGTCTCATTGTCTGTTTACGCCCAGTACTATTATCAACTTAGTAGTTTGAGTAGTGTTAGTCTGAGTCTCAGTATTTATTTGTGTGTGTGTTACTTCCTGTTTTATTTTGATACTCTCTCAGTCTTGCATGTTATGTTCAGTTTTGCTTCCCCTGTCATGTCAGTCAGATTCTGCTCAGCTGTGCATCCAGGTGTGTCCACTCTGCCCTAATCTCCTCCTGTGTAAATACCATCTGTGTCTCCCTCTGTTGTCTGTCATGTCATCCACTTGAGCTGTGTGTTTTGCTTGCATTAGTTTCCTTGTAGTTTTCAAGCTTCCTAGTTTGTAGTTTTTACATTTCTTTATTTTTTGTGTTTATAACCTAAAGCAATAAAGTTGCCTCTCTTAGTTTACCCATGTCTCTACCTGGCAATTTGGTCCTGCCTTGCCTGTACATGACAGGAACACTAAATCTTGGTCTCACAGGAAGCCCTGAAACATTGGTCACAGTACCCAGAGGTCAAGTCATCACGGGCAGTTAGAAAAGTTATGTGACCTTTATAAAGGTACTTAACCCCAGTGAGTCAGTGGCAGACGCCTGTTAGTGTGGGCAGCTGCTAGGTGGCAAATTTTACAGCTGTGTTTTTATGCTTGAGATTTATTTTATGTGGCATCAATAAACCCAACGAAAGAAAAACCAGTTAAAACTGTGTTGAAACACCGAAAATGTGTGTGATTGCCATTCGAGGTGAACCGCTGAGAGGAGTCATTCTGTCCACAACATCTCCTATTGATTAGTAAACATAGGATATGCAACTGCATCCTGCTCAGAGACTAATGTGCAGACAGGGACAAAATATTTGTGAACTTGAGTAAGCTCGTTCTGAGTTGTTCTTGCAGGAAGAATAAGAGTTGCCCATTAACAGACTGACAGTGTCACTGCCAACTCTGTGGTTTTACAAATCTGGTTGATGATTTTGAATAGCGACATGACTGCTCGCTTTGAGCACAGACATGGATCCTCATTCGCTACCAGCAGAATGAATGACAACATTTTTACTTGAGGCGTTGTGGGAACTGATAGCCACAGTGGCATGCTCAGGCATCTTGTTTCGATGTTAAATAAAGTGGTCTACTCAGAGTCTCAACGTATAATGCTGCAGTCTGAGGGGAAAAACCGTCGAGGCAATTATATTTCTGTCCCTGTTTCACTTCTATTGAAAGTTTCCACAGTAATTTATTTGCTGAATAAGTTCCATGACCTGTCAGGCCTCTAAAAACCTGTTTAAATTCCCCATTGTACAATTTCAAATATGCCTATGTGACAAAAGGAAAATAAACATTCATTTTCTCAGTCCTGAAAACTTAATTTTTACAGCAGTAGCAACAATTGACAAGATGGTAATAAAAAATAATGACAACTTTACAACAACTTTTCAGGGCTTCCTAAACTTCCTGTGCATCAAGGACCAAAATTCAGCAGAAAAAGGAAACGTGCATTAGTTAATTACAGTACCAATGCATCATCTACTCTAAAATTAGAGTTTATATATTTTTAATAATAGAATTTTTCAGGCTTCTTGTTATTTTTGTATAAACTCCAACAATGAAGTAATCAGAACTGTAGAATAAAATGCACAACTTCTAAACTTTTGACTAGACTAGAATTTTTTCAACTTACCTTTTTTTAGTATTTAATGCTGTTCAAGACACGGTCAGATCAAACCAGACATCTGTAAAGAACAGACTGTGTTATGCAGAGTTATGCAGACTAGCAAAACAGCAACATTCAGTATAGCAACATTATCAATGCAAACTGATTTACTTTCATCTTGATATAACTAATTATATTTTCTAAATTATAAAACAATTTACAAAACATTTTTTAATATAAAATAGAATAATATTTATTGCCAATCCATCCATTTATCCATTTTTTCCCCACCCAAAATCAGACTGCATGATGATGGACAAAGCAGTAATTCACAGTATTCCAGACATCCTTCCTGATCCCACATTCTAGTTCCTCTTGGGCATCCTAGGGCATTCCCAGCTTGATGAGATATATATAATGTCTCCAGCAAGTTCTGGGTCTGCCCAGTGATCTCCTCCCAGCTGGATGTGCTTGGAAAACCTCCAAAGAGATGCACGCAAGAAGCATCCTGATTAGACGCCTGAACCACCTCAGTTGACTCCTGGAGCATCACAATGAAGCAGCGGCTTTGCTCTTAGCACCATCCAGGAGGCTGAGGTCCAGCCACCATTCACGATTAACCAGATTGCATGGCCATAAGTCTAACTGAAAAAATGATGGTTTAAAGGGTTTTTGATTCTTCCTTGTTGAAAAATTGCTACCTAATTACAGAGGAGGGGTTAGCATCCCTCTGATCCTGGGAAATAGCCACTGGTATAGTCTCCAAGGGTAAATCAGTTCCAGGTGAGGGGACAGACTAAGAAAAAAATCTCTCAATAATTCACAATTCACAGTTTGAGAACCTTGCTGGGTAGCAGGAAGAAATAACCTCCAATGCCATGTAGGCCCATGGGTTGGATACTATGCAGCCTGGGTGGCAGCCAAAAGCAGGGGTCTTGAAGTGCCGGTGTCTTTAACAAACTAAGCTTTTAAACACATCTGCATAGAGGGAAGAAAATGGCACAAGATGGAGTAGTTTATATAGACACTCTGCAACACTGGTTGCTTCTGTGACTGGTCAGGATGTGTGTTGATTTGAACTGTGTACTATCTCCTTTCCTTTTCATAAAGGACGGTTCAGTGTATCCCGTGTGGTAATGCAGGAACCAATGAAGTATCTTTCCTTTGTATTTGGAGAATTCGAACAGCTCTTACTGTGCCACGGACACACAGTACCTCTGGATGATTTCACTCACTCATTCCTAAGCAAAACTGACTTTTCAAAATGCAATGAAGGCGATGCATAAAGGTGGAGACACAGTGGATTTGAACTGACAGGACAAATGATGAAAAATGCCATAAACCAAACCATCATAAGCAATGCTACAGCACAACAAGCATGTGCTGTATGATGGAGACAATAACTGGCTCATCTATCTCACATCAAGTCCCTCCATTATCAGTTTTCTTATCTGCTTATCTGACTGGTTGTGAGGAGCGGGAGTCTAACTCTGATGATATCGACTGAGAGGTTGCCAGTTTGTCACAGACAGACAAGTAGTCGTTCTCTGACATTAACACGTATAGTGAATTCATAATCACCAGTCAACCCAACTGGGGTTTCTTTTGGATCTATAGAGCTGGCAGTACATGAATGGAGGTCTCAGGATAATTATGGCATTATTCATTAAACTGTGTGTTCTATTACATACTCTGAATTAGGGTAATAACCTTTAATTCTTATTACAACAATAGCCCTTATTTATCACATAAGATACACTTGGTGTTACTTGGTGTTCAGGATTGAGATCAGTTTAGATTTATGAACAAAAGTCAAAGAAATCAAATCTTAATAGTAAATTTGAATGAAGCCTTAAGGCTTGTGATATAAACCTGACATGCTGAAGCTGTACTTCTTTTTTCAAAAGATGTCTTGGACCACAATTAAGATGCAAGTTTAGCTGACACCCTTTGTGTAAGAAGCAGAAGTAAATAATTAAATAATTAAATAAAATAATAATTAATTCATCTTAATCACTAGTTCTTTTACCCATATAAAACTTTAAAATGTCCACATTATGAGTGGGTCAACGATCTTGGGCTTCAGGCAAACAAGTGAGGGACGTTCTTTCCTAACCTTTTATTTAACAGCAACAACACTTTTTATTACTTTTGGACAACAGAGATGATTTTCTCCATTCAGTTGCTTCCTTTAGGGGTCACCATATCATCTCACTATATCCCTGGCATCCATGCCAACATTCTCACATGTCCTCCTCCATTATATCTACAAATCTCTCTGATCTTCCTCCAGCATCCTCTGTGTTTGTCCAGATCATCTCAGCCTTTCCTCATATGCTTTATGTCTCCACCCACTCCACTCTGTCACCAGTGCAAACAGGAAGGGGCTCAGAGCTGATTCCTGATCTACTCCCATCTCTACCTTGAATACACCTGTCACTGATCTATTGTGGTCATCAATGTTCCCTCTAAGCTGCGCGCGTGCGCAATTGTGCACTGCTGGCACTCTCTGCACACAGAAAATCTGCGTTGCGCACAATTTTTTTTAAAATTAAAACTTTAACAATTCTGTTTTGCAGTGTTAGTCAGTAAGTGACTGGCTGGGATTAGAACGATGTCACCTTATCCCATAGTCCAGCCAATAATGTGATTCACATTCGTATATACGCAGCTAATCAACGTCGGTGACAGGCTTTGACAGCGTCCTTATGTGCCGACACCGGTGTTTTAGCTAGCAAAGCGCCGTGGCTGATGTGGAGGAGATGTGAGCAGGACAGACGGAACCATTGACAGAAAAAGTGTGGACTTTATACCAGATTTTAAATTGTGTTGATCGGCCACGTAAAACCAGAGTTATAATAAAAATATCTGCAATGTTTGGTTTTCTTCCTGAATATTATTGTTGTTTATATTTACTGTGGGAAGGAACAGTAAAAACGGCGTTTTACAAGGAAAACGCCCGAAAGCCTGTGAGCAAAAACAACACAAAAACCCCACCCTTTCCTATTGGTGGAAAAATGTACCATGTCAACTAATCAAAAAATTATATGGCAACAAGGCATTTAGTTGTTTAAGAAGGGGGGAAGTTTTAGGAGTGACGGCGGTGTTTTGAGATGTGAGAGATTTGCGACATTTAGTGCAAATCTTGTGTAGTTAGTGTGTAGTGTAGTCAATAGTTTTGTTGTGTGTGTCAGAACAATGAGGCGACTACTGAATGTTACAGGTGTTACAGGAGTGATAAATCTCCTGTTGTCAGGTCTGCAGGTATCAGGCTGTTGTTCTCCTTTATCTCATAGTGGACAAAAATTATTTTTTGGAGTGGCACAAATAATTTGTGTGGCATCAAATTTGATGCAGAACACCAATTTGTTGTTCTGTAAATAGTTGCTGCAAAAAACTTTGTTGTTTGCACAACTCAGTTACTTTTTTTGTAGAACTATATAATTAATTGCCCAACATTGGTCATTATTTACTGTACTTTGCAGACGGAGTTACAGGACTCTCTCCCAGACCACAGACTCATATTCATAATACAAGTCATAGCTTTATAAAAAAAGAAGAAGAAGAAGAAGAAAGAAAGTTGTGTTTTCAAAATTGGAGTTCAAGTTATTTTTACTTCCAATAGTGTTAACAAACTACACAGGTCATGAACAAGATGTTTTTAAATTTTCATTATAAGTGGGCTAAAGCAGTTAATTAAAAGTAGTCTAACATAAATGTAAATGCTGTAATTTGATTATTTTAATAAACCATGTAACTTGGATCGATTCGATGCTGGCGTGACCACAGTGCACACGTCTGCTGTTGCTCACAGTGGTCCAAGGAACTGCTCAGGGAGTCTGTGTGTTCGCTCAGACACATGAAAAATTAGAGGGAACATTGGTGGTCACCCAGGACACATGCGGAGAAACATTTCTAATTCCCTGTGTGAACAAATATACTTAGAGCTGTTCTCGTGTTAATGTTGATTCAAAATACATGCTAATACTATGCGTAAACAGGCCGTTTGTAGCTACTATCAGGCAAACCAAATCTCAGGGACTAAAATGTGTGCGCATGTATTCAAACCCCAAGGTGTCTACAGTAGAGGTTGCCATCTATGAAAAGAAAAACTTAGACGGTCTAAATCTACTCATATGACTCACTATTGAGAGAAAAGCAGCATCTTGCTAAATCGATTTCCCTACTTCCTACTCTCTAAGTCAACACTGCAAGAAAGCAACACAAGCTTATGTACTGAGAACGTTTTCCCCCCACAATCAATAGCAAGCTGCTGTTTCACCTGAATAAGCACTCAAAAAGCTGATCATCCACCCAGCTTCTTATAAGGAGATGCTGGATGAATAACAATGCAAAATGACGATGACTCTGAATGAAAAATTCGATTCATTTTGGCGTTAAAGTGTCTTTGTAACGAGAGATTGTCAACATGAAGGAGATGAGGTTTAAAAACAGCTGGACAAAAAACTTATGTTTGAAGGAATGACAGCGGTTCTTCCACAGTGCTAAGAAAGAAACAGTTAACTGCAGGCATGCGTTGAATCAGATGATAAAGGGTGATTTTAAATCGCTCCCTTGATCAAGTGGAAAAAACAGGTGCTTACACTGGGATCTTTTAAAGGTCATGACAGATCAAATATTTGCTTTTGTAGCTTAACTTTTGATTAAAGAGTGCACAGTTTGCATACACGTCTCCCAAAAAAATGTCATTATATTATATTTATTTAAGAGTGTGACAAAAATCTATGTTAACCCTATAAACCCTGAACCCAGAAATAATGACCAGAACATTTAGATTTTAAATTTAGATATAATTTTGCATATGTGAGTGTAATTTTGTATAATCTTTGTTATATCTGGCATTTTTTTTGGCAGTTTATTGCTCACAGTTTACCTTAAATAAACAAATGGGAGTTGGAGTTAAAAAAAGATACACTTGGTGTTACTGGGTTCTAAATAAAAGCCTCCCTTTTAACCAGAAAACTGGAGATCAGGTCTCAAATGCATACATTTCATTCATTTTCACTCGTTGGCTAACTGTGCCAGAAACGCTAGGTCAAGTTTAGCGAGAAATGTGTAGCTGAGCACAATAGTTTTAAAAGTTAAACCATTTGTGAACTTTGAATGACAGGTCAGTTTTGCCTTTAATTTCCCTTTTTCATTCAAACCAAAGTTAGCAGCTTTTTAATAATATGGCTAATTACAACTTTAATTTGCTAGCCAAACTAGCTGAATGTTAGCTAGCTTGGCTACCTAACGTCCAAGCTAACTCCTTGATTCTGTGGTCACTATAATGCTGCTGCTATTACAACAACTACTTTTACTGATAATAATAATCAAGTGATGGACAAAATACCACACTTCACATGAACTTTTTCATACCTTTTTGCAGAAATATGTTTTTCTTTTTGCGCAGCGTCAAGCAATATAAACCCACTGCAAAAACGTTTTCATTGCACCTTCTCATATATTAGGTGTTAGTGTTGCTCAAATATCTCACCTGAGGAGAAAAAAAAATGTAAATGCTGAATGTCAACCTTGAACGCCATCCACTGCAGGACATCACTTTGTGTGCACACTCACTAAGGTACCTGATTTAAAATGCAGCTGGTGTTAGCAGCTCTATAAAACACGTTTTACTGCTCACCCTGATGGTAAAAGTTATTGTGTATAATTATGTCAGAAAAAGGATAAAAAGAGACCACAGTCACAAGTCGGGATTGCATTACAATACTGCATCGACAACTAGACTTTATTCACAAGTTGTTTACACCAATAGAACAAAATATCTTCTGTTGTGTTTTGGGGTTTATGTACAGTTTTAATGCAACAGACCAGCCATCTATTCATACTTGATGGTGAGTGAGAAAGAAAGAAGAAAGAATAAGCTTGATTCAAATATAGTAGAATAAGATCATTTAAAGTGAATGCCAGTTCACTTAATTCCACATTTTTATAATATACCTGACAGTATCCTAAAAAAGGGAGAGAAACAGAATCTCATTTCACATTGAACACATTATTAAAAGCAGCATTTCTCGTAGCACGTTTCAATTTTGTGATGGAAAAATGTAGACCAGCTTGCTGCAGTGTTACATCATATTGTTACTGCACCCGTTTCAGCCCGCTTTAACTATGATCTGCACAGTTTAGAGAAGATAATCCTTGGCTTTTGTACTTTAAGGTCCTTGGAGCATCTTGTTTAATAAAGAGTCTAACACAAAGTTAATAGATACATCAGCAGAGGTTTGTAAAGGTCATTTTGAGGCAAGGAGAACATTACAGCACACATTTGTTGAATAGTCATGCATTAGCAGCATAGTGTATGCAATTCATGTCATCTGTGATTTATAAACAGAATTAGTAGAATTAACTGAATGAAACATTTCAAACTGTCAACCGATTGATTTTGCACGAGCTGGTTTCCCAAAGCCATCTTTAATAATCAGTGTCTTAACTTCAGGCTATTTAGTAGTGGCTTTTGTCTAGCTAAACCTGAAAATGAGCTGACAATCCCAGGACATTCTGTTCAGAAGCCAGCAAAAATAATGATCTCTGAACTTGTCTGTAACTGGTGGTGGGGCCTTTTCTTGAGAGGCGTGATACTGAAATAAACCTACATACATGGGCTAAAACATAAAAAAAACAAGGGTTAATGCTGACTGTGCTCTTTTTATTTACAGCAGTACATAAAACATGTTAATTTTAAGAATGGTGTTGGGAAAACCAGCTGAGGCGTGTCACTGCAAACTAATTTCCATTGCAATACAGATTTCACTACTGTACATGTACAAATCATCCATTAATGCTACATTAAGAACCTACTATTCAGAAGCAGAGCTATTCCTTTTGGCATGACAATACTTGTCAGAAACATTACCATTTAAAATGACTCCACTCCAGCATTTTGAACTTATAGTTATTTGAAGTAGGTACTTGTGAGAGGACTCTCACAAACTTTTGGCCGAACAGAAACTTCCTGCTCCGGCCGAATGTTCTTCAATGTTTATCGCAGCGGTTTTCATTTAGCACAGGCACAGCTAATCTTTAATCCGCAGGTTAATCCACTAGAATGAGGCCATTTTAAAATGAAGCATTACTCCTTATCCTCGTGGCTTTTACCAGTCCATCTACTGAATGTTTAATTTTTTTTGTTAAGGCAGACATGAGTGTAACTTCACTGACAAGCCACAACATTGTTTTTCCACAAGAAAGAACAATTCAGGTAGAAGAAACACAAAATTGCTTCAACAAAGATGAAGCAAAATCATTTGTATTTCCAGTATTAGCACGTTTTTTTGTTCAACTAAGACAGTTACCGATAATGTGTTAATTTTTGGGTTTCCCCGCTTACTTTTACAAAAGCAAGGCTTCGTGGGAGATGGAATCACTCGTGTTTTGCCTAATATCTACCGTACTGACCAACGCTACATGCTGATGAGTTACAGCATACTGTGACACACTAGCATACTGCATCAAAACATATCATAAAGCATGGCATTAAATATCAGACACAATATGTGATGATCTGCGTCACAAATGCACCCACTCAGAGACCAATCAGTGGCATCAATTCAGTAAAACTCTCAGGTTTGGCAACTGGCCACATTGAACAATCAGAATCAGATATACGATTACATTTTGAGCCATCTTATTTTGATCATTGCCAGCTGATGCCAGTGAGATCAATGTTCGTCTATAAACAAAAATTATGATAATTAGACACTTAACAGAATACAGATGAATTTGAAAAATCGATTAAAAGGCGTTTAAATGCGGCAAAATGTTACTTTGGAAAACAGGCAGAAGGAAGGTCTGTCTATTTACAGGATAGTTTCAATGGTTTCCTGGCACAACGTTGACTGAGATCGAATGGGAGATGTTAAGAAGTGCAAGGAACGGCTGCACATGGAAGGGAGAGGGGTCACAAGGAGGAAAGACGAGACATGCGGAAATGAGAAAATGGGATAAAAGATGAGAAAAAACAACTGATGACAAGATAGGGTGAGAAATAGGAAATTTGACTGCAGGAAATAATAGAAGCGATAAATGGTAAAAACATGGGTAAATATTAGACATGAAAAGGGCATGGGAGTAGCAAACAAAATGAAAGTAGAAGACAATGGAGAGAGGAGTAAAATGAAGAAGGAGTGAAGAAAAAGAAGAAAGGCAGACAGGAAAACACAGATTAAGTGAAGTGTCAGAAGGAGGAGAAACAAGAGACGGAAATGACAGATGAGAAGCACGAGAGGGGAAAGAACATAAATAACAGGGTAAAAAATTTAGGAGACGGGAGAAAGACAAAATAGGAAACAATATAGGAGAAGATCCTTGGGATGAGGAGTAGAGGAGGTGTTGTTTTCTACTGTGGAAGAGCTTTCAGGATGGCATTCACCTCCTCAGCAACGGCTGTCAATGCGAACTCAAACTGATCCTGCAGACAGACAAAAAAGAGAAAGAAAGTTAAAAGTTTATACATGCAAGAACAAAAAAGATTACTAAGTGTTTGATTTAAGCGATACATGCTACTTTGCATTTACCCTTCAAAAATCCTTAATATTGCATCAGTTTGCGGAGATTATGATGCTGAACAAAAGTACCCAACTTTTATTTCCCACAGACCTTTTTGTCTGTGATCATAGAAAAGCCCGTGAAAAAAATCCCACTGGCTTTGTGGCAAAGGCAGACTCGAGCTTCATGGCCGTGAAGTTTAGATGGCCATGCTTGTCTTATGTTATAGAACTGTTATGTTGTTTTGAAACACTTATTTATACTCTTACACGGCTGACCTATGAGTACTTTATCCTCACAGTAAAAAGTAGATTAAAGGCACAAACAGCAGATCAAATTCAGAAATGAAATCAGAGTGCTGAGGCTGGGTCTCCTGACCACAAAGGGAATCAATGTGTGAGGAGTGCAGGGAGAGTGCTGTGACAGCAGTTCAGTCAGGATACATGCTTTAATAAAACCTGGATCAATACCATGGATGTTTTACACACATCCTGGGTTTCCTTTCTAATTAAGTTCACAGATCAGCCAGTAATTGTTTCCAGACCAGCCGGAGTCATTCAGTGTACAGTGTGATGACGATATACTTGGTTGTAGGTCTCTGAGGCAGTGAACAAATGTAATTTAGAATATGAGTCTTTTTAATAATTTGTTTGAGGACTTTTTCCCCCCAAAAAATACTTACAAAACTTTATTCCCTTTATTCCCTGAACACTTAACCAAAATGGAATAAAACCACCTTTTTTGCAAATTATTATTCTCAATCATTCACTTCATATAACCAGAAAGCCTCCACTAGAAGTTCTGATTAGGACAACCTGGGACAGGTTATCAGCACCTATTTGAACTCTATACATATTCCTCTGTGATTTGACCTGATTTTCCCATAATCCCTTTCAGAAATCGATTCATCTCAGCTGAAGCAGTGGAGCCGGTCCCCAAAACTCTCAAATCTAGTCTCTCTCACAATAGCGCATAGAGATTATCATCTCAGCAAAGACTTTTAGACAAAGTGAAGTTTTGATGGGAGTGTGATCGATTGTTAGAAAGACAGTTCTGGGGCATTAAGGCGATCTAAGAATGTCAAGTTGACATTTTGAGTTTACCATGGCAATCCTTCGTGTAACCTTTCTACCCAAATTCATGTGACAGCACAGATGGATTGTTCGTTTTTTTGATAGAGAAGCTGAGAATGACCTTACTTACATTTTATGCTGATGGGGAAAAAGTAGCCTTCCACAGTAGCAACCGTAAATGCAATTACTGCAAATCAGCCTGTATATGCAAAACATTCTCACTGTCATTCTCGGATACTTAGGACTTCTTGGCGTCACATTTTAATCCTCCTTTGGTTTCGATTTCCAACATGCAGGATAGTGGAGCTGCTCATGTTGTAGATTAGCATCTTGATGGGTCACACAGTGGAGCAGATCTAAGTCACTGGGTTTTCTGTGTCATGTGGGATCATTATTTTTTTGATCTTACTAAATATTTCCTTTTTCTTCTCTCATTCATTCTTGTTAGGTTTAGGTTTGATTAAGTAACAGAAAATACTATATACTTGTATATAAAATACTACATGTATAAAAGGTTTGTTTACTTTTCATTACAAACAGTACAAATAACCATAAAAGGAACACACCGTTCAAAGTGTGTTGCATAGGTTCATGGTGAACATCTTTCATTGATGAACCAAGCAAAATATTATAGTGTCTGACTCATTCCAATGTAGCTGAAGCGAGATCCATCCATAGCTATCACAACTATGTAATTTGACTGCTGTTACAAAAGCAAAACAATACAGACAAATCTGAGAAAAGCTTTAAATGTTTTTTTGATACTTTAATGTTCCTGATGATGCACTGTGTGAGAAGTGCTGTTCATGCACTAGTGTGCAGTCACTACCATACATTTTAAATCTAATAAATATTTTTTTTCTGCTCATATACATCTTGTTCCTTGATAAATGTTGGCGAAGGTCCTTTCTCCTTCAAGGACCTGCACTTTTATTTATATTTGAGGATTTGTTGAAGTTTGTGAAATTACTTTAAGCAGGATTTTTAAATGTAAAAACAAAAAAAGTCATGTTGGGCGATCATGGCTCAAGATTTGGGTATTCGTCTTGTAATCAGAAGGTTGCCGGTTCGAACCCCGGCTCAGACAGTCTCGGTCGTTGTGTCCTTGGGCAAGACACTTCACCTACCGCCTACTGGTGTTGGCCAGAGGGCCCGATGGCGCGATATGGCAGCCTCGCCTCTGTCAGTCTGCCCAGGGCAGCTGTGGGTACAACTGTAGCTGCCTCCACCAGTGTGTGAATGTGTGTGTGAATGAATAGTGGCATTGTAAAGAGCTTTGAGGGGTCCCAAAAAGCTCTATATAAATGCAATCCTTTATTATTATTATTATTATTATCTGTTCACACTGTTCCACAAATCAAACAAAATCTGCACAAACAAACAGGATTCAGGTGTGTGTTACCTTAGTCTGAACCATTCCTGGCCTCTGGTCCCGCAGGTGCTCCAGAGTCGCTGCAATATCAATCTCCTTGGCACCTGCCATGCACACACACACACACACACACACACACACACACACACACACACACACACACACACACACACACACACACACACACACACACACACACACACACACACACAAAATGATGTTGGATTGTGTTCAAGGCACCACCAAGATAATCCAGCTAACATCACTCAATCTGGTCTTTTAAACCAACTCCCATTAGAACAGCAAAGGCGATTACATTCATCCTCTTAGCACAAACACACACACACACTCTGACTCTAGAAAACAGTGATGGTCTTTAGTTGAAATGAAAAAAAGATGAAGAGGCCAAAGGAGCTGGTGCAGAGGACTTTGTGAGGGAAATCACAGGAACACATGTTTGCTACATTTTCTAAAGAAACCTGAGTCAATCTGAAAGCTCCTTGTTAGTCTTTGGTTGTTCTTAGCCTTTCATGAAGGTTGCCCACCAGAGCTCACTGCCAAAAGCTGACGTGTGTTTGTCTGTGTGTGTATTGCCCGTCAGTCTGTCTGTATGCCAGACTGGGATAATGTCCCACAGCTGACAAAAGTGTGGCTGGCTGCAGTCAGCTCAGTGACCTCAGGCCAAATGCTGGTCAGATTACCAGATACTGTGATACATTACAAACATATTATAATCCTTTTGGAGTCAAACACAAGGAGGCATATACGTATCTGATGTGTATAATCTTATGTGACCATAATTGAAAAACTGGATTTCTCCAGTTTCAGCACTTAAGCCTTGATAAGCCAATTCGAGCCTTTATAGACAAAAGTCTTTCACGTCTTTGAAAAGTAACAATAAAAACAACAGTTTGAATGTTTTCTTTTTAAATTTGTCTTAATAGTGTTTTTAGTTAAGCACTATTTAGACCAGCTACTTGGAATTGATTGGATCAATACATAATACAATATTACAATTAACAAGACTTTATTTAAAAAATGGTTTGCTTCCATTTCTCAGTGTGGAAATGGACAAAACTATGGGGTCACAACTTTTAATCCTTCAGTTCAGGTGTTTTCAGTCCCACTGCCACAGGTGAACAAAATCAAGCCATACAAATGTTTGTGAAAAAAACTGGTTGTTTTAAAGAGCAATCCAAGGGTAACAGCAATCTACCGGTGCAACACGTCAGTTTGTGCACTTTCTCCCTCCAAAATGTTGCACAAACAACTAATTTTTACTACAGTGACTGCTACTATTAAAGTGACAGACAACATCAAGTTGATGCATTAAAGTTGCCAGTGCTTTGCAGAGTTTCAATGGGATGGGTTTCCATGGCCGAGCAGCTGCTGCAGGCGCACTTATTGTCCTCAAACTGCATTATATGAAGTTTCTAGAATTTCTTTTTTATCGTCACTATGAGCATTTTTTGCCGTTATTTATGATTTTTATTTTTTCTGTCTTTCCAAAATACATCACTAAGGTTACGTTTACCTTTAAATGCAATAATCGTCCTCAGTATATCAAATACTTGAGTACTGCTACTAATAGTTTCAGCTTGTATGAACCATCTGCTACTCAGTTTTACTTAATATTGCTGTGTGGCATGAAAATTGTGTAAAATGTGGGATGAAAACAAACAAAGGTAAGAAGAATCCATTCAGAAGGCCAGATAATACTTTGTAAAAACGCTAGCATTGTAATTATTTTTGCTGATGAATTAACAAATAACAAAAGACATTCATGGAATTGCTCTTAATGCACTTAATGCATAAAAAAAAGACCCAAAAGGATATTAAAACATATTTTTTTCCCAGAAAAATCTCTATTATATGTTAATGTAGCTTTTTAAATACCATTTCTGTAACAAATGAAGTGTAAGCTACTTTTAAAAGACTCATTGTACTTATAACGGTCTTACGCCCGCCCTGTGATGTCAATGGAGCATAACCAAAAATTGCAGGTACCCACGCATTATTTGAGAAAAGAAGCAAAGAGACATAAAACACAAGAGATGATTCATAAAGTCAGAGGGAAAAATAGATGTTAAGGGGGGGAGGAAGACATGTCGCAGAAATAGAGAAATTGTTCTGGGAGAGAAAAGGGACAAGAGAGAGAGAGGTGGGAGCAACAATTAAATTCAGAAAGAACAAAAGACAGAAAAAACATTTAATTTGTTTTCTGTCCTTCCGTTTCTCTCCCCCACCTTCTCCTCCTCTATCCAAATTCTGAGGAAACAAAAAGCGCAAGAATTACTTTTTTCTTGTTGTGACACATAATAACACTCCTTTTTCTTGCCTGCATGAAGAGGAAAATGAATGGTGGGAGAACCGCTCATTCACACCATTTTCTCTTTCTGTTTCACAGGTTTTGTGAGCTTTTTTCCCCCCTTTTCACAACACAATAGACTCCCTTCTAGCCAGAAAAGCTGCAGCAGACTACTCACTGCTTTAGTTTTTCTTTTTTGAGAGGAAGGACTTAACAAACCAAGGGCTATTGTGCAGATTCTGATAAACTCAAAATGGACGGTATTAAGAAAAAATGCCTAATTCGGGCTTTCCCTTGAAGGAGATGGTGGAAGCATGAAAAAAGCGGGACTAGTATAAAAACCTCTGCCTCATTTTGAGATTCCCTCTTCTGTAAGACCGCTTTGGGGTGGAGGTCGAGGAGTAGGACTTAGGAGGATAGAGGGGGGTGTGCTATAGATGAGGAGAAGGAGGAGAGAAAGCCTGGAAAAAAAAAGAAAAAGAAAGAAAGACACGCAGCCCTTGAGGAGGCCACGAAAACCCCAAAGCCGAGGGCTGGGTTGACCAGCTGGACCTGAAGAAAAAAAATGCAGAAAGAAATGGTGCAATGCTGAAAAGCTCTCTGGTATTCACTGTGTTTTGATAGATTCTTAAGATGAAGAGAAAGGTGATGGGTGGTGGTTAGAAACCGGAGAGAAGTGAGGGCGCATTTTGGAAAAGTTGAAGGGAAAAAAAAACGTGAGAACCACCTCAACCCTGCTACATCGCTATAATTCTTGAGGAAATTTGCAATTCCTTGGGAAAAAACTGTTGGAATCTATTAGGAAAGAGGGGGAGGAGGGAGTGTGAAGGAAACTGGGGTTATTCTGTCTCTGAGAGGATGGAAGAAGAGGAGGAGGCAGTGAGAAATGCCTTTGATCAGGATGGAGAAAACCTGCAAACCCAAAGGCTTTAAGGTTCTCAGGACAAAAAAGGAGGAAAGTAGAGCTGAGAAAGTGATGTACGAGAGGGCAACTAGATTTTTCAGGTAGTTCGTTTTAAATACAAACCTATATTATCGTCTTTTCAACAGGGCACTTTAAGCCTAGACTTTACGATCATCTATTTAATCCTTAAGCACTTGCAAACATACAGTGGCTTAAACTGAGGGAGACAAATCTTCTAATCTACAGACATCAGCCAGGTCAAATCGTTTAAAACTTTATTTGAGATGATACGTTTTTGTAGGTGATTGTTACTTTTCACTGTTACAAAGCAATGGCAGCACCTTTAATTTTATATTAGTATTTGTTGCCTGTGATTTTGTATAATTTAGTTAGTTAATTTTGGTAATGAGCACGTTTCCAGTTTAACTAATTGTAGACACACGTACAATGCTGAGCTGTAAAATGAGGATAAGTAGGGGATAAGTACATCATAAAGAAATAGCATACAAGCAAAAGCCAAAGCAAAACTCCTAATTAAAGCTGCAATAACTGATTTAATTATAACTTCATAGCAAAACTAATGTATGAGCATTAGCTCCGTCTTGGTCTCAACCAAATTCGGAGGAAAATATCTGCTCGCTACAACTGAAACTTTGCCTTTTTGTTATGCAGTTATCTGGTTGATGAATACAGAGAGTAAACCAAAGAGGCTACAACCATTGGCTGGAAGACCAAAGCACTAAACTCATGAGTTAATACTCTGTTTGGCCTTTTTAGGCACCCGTTTCATGTTAATCTTTTCCAGATGAATAACTTTAAAATCTTCGCTGCACTGTAGTTTATGAAAATCTAACATGTTAGAAGACGATCATGTGGTTTGTATATGGGATATAAACACCTAGGATATGGTAAAGCAGTACTACAGTACGTATATAAGTACTCAAGTGAACTTACCTCAAATTTGTCCCAAAAAGATAAAGTATGGAGCAAAGAAATGTATCTTTAAAATGAGAAATTTAAAGATAATAGTGACAGACTGGTCGGTTGGCACAGCTCAGACCAAGTGAGAGTCTTCTACCTTTGCTTCTGCTGATTTTCTTGTTTTACTCTCGAGAGATTACACACTCCTGTATGGGTTCAGCAGATTTCACAACTCCCCCAGTTTATGAAACATCTTCAGAGGCAATAAAATAAAGTAAAAACATAAAGTGCTGTCAAAATCCTATTTTTCTGCCAACATCAACACTCTACCTAACGCAGATTTCACACCGTTTTATCAATGGTGAAATCCACTTTGATCCTCACAATAAAACCTCTCTAGCATTTCCGGACCACGGTCCGATTACATCACTCAAAGAAAAGATGATTTTCTTTTGAAAAAGATAAAAAAATATATTTTGTTTATTAATATCTCAGTGAGGACGGGGAGGGTTAGACCTTGTTTTAGAATGGGCCTTTATCAGGCTTATTCACAAAGTGGAGCAAACAAACATGAAGCCTTAATAAACGTGAAGCTTTACCAGCTTGAAACAGCTGGGTGATGATACTTTCATGTAGGAGACTATGGTTCTACTCCTGTTTGTGCTCATCATTAATTTTTTATTTTTTTAATTTGGTTTTCAATTATTTTTAAGATGTGCTGCAACAAAAAACATTTTCAATCTCAACTGCTAATTTGCTTTTTATAACAAATTAATGAAGAATGTGTGTTTTTTTTAATGACTCATGCTTTTACAATTTATCAGGGGTTAAGGCTAGAAATTATTAAAAGCTTTGAGTCACTTTTGGTGACAGGTAGGCGTCGCCTATAACTGTACCTGTCTGTTAGGCTTCACCTGACCTGGTTCGAGTGTCGACTGTGTTTGTGCAGCTGCATTTTAAGTATGTTTTTTAGCAGCATCCGTGTGATGCATTCACACAACGCATGGATGCACCTTGCATTCCAAGCTAGTTAGCTTGGAAAGGTCAAAGGTCACAAAGCTAAAGTTGAGATCAGTCCACATAGCTATGGTAATCCATTATATAAAGACTAATAACAAAAGAATAAAAGTGAAATTAAGTTGTATGTAAGTTGTAAAATCTAATGGCAGCAAAGGACAACTTTTTGCATGTTTCACATTCTCATATATATTTTCAGCGTAGTGTTAATGGAAACTTTTGACCCACAGCTAATGTGTTAATTCGATGTCAAGCAGAAAAATGCTCATTGCTCTAATTTGCTGCCACAGTAGCCTCGGCTACACTTCACATCATTTGAAATCTTCTCTTTTACTTAGCAAAGAAAAGAAAACAGTTTTCATTAGTTTTCCTCTTCTAATATCTATGTATTCTCCCTGCTGTGTCAAAATATATATTCTGTTTAAAAATATCCAAGGCAAAAGTTACTTGTTATGAGATGCATTAATTTCATGTTGATTCAATGGCCAATTAGGTTTTTATAGACAAGTTTGGAATGGGAAGGATTTGGGAAGGAGATAAAAGGACATGGAGGACTTTCCCCCTCACATCCACCAACTTCCACCCATTCCTCCCTGGCCCCTTGGTGCTTGGGAGGGGCCCCAGCACAGTGTGACAGCCTGGGAAACGGCCACTGAAGCCCAAACTGACCCTTTGATCTGGAATTAAAGACCCAGGAGCTCGTTCTGCTACAGCACCACCACAGGACAAACACACATTTACAAAGAAAGATACGCACACATACACACAAATGTCCAATCAGTAGAAACAGTGGATTGATCACCTTCTGTCGTTACATCGTGTAACCGAAACACGAGGAATCAATTTTTAGAAAGACTTTACTTAACTAAACATCTGCCTTATTAACATTATCTACCTTTTCAAAGTTGTTCTAACATGAAGCCCACACTCAGTTAGAGACTTTTAATTTGAAAGACATGAAGAGACTAGTCAGATGTGTAATTACAGGCTCAGGCTTATAAACAAATCGAACCACATGAATGGAGGAAGTAAAAGGAAGTTGGTTTGTTTAAAATAAATCAAAATATTTTGTAAATAAAATACAATCAACGTGAACTTCAGTAAAGGAAACTTCACTTAACATGATATCAAGAACCGTCACTGCCCCTTAAAATATTCAGTCTCTTACATAATTACTCGCTGTGTTATTATATCATACTGTAATTATAGTAATTATCAAGCACTTATAATGTGTTTAAAATGCACTGGCTGAGAGTCCTGATGGCACTTCAAATAAACAATTCATGGTCAGTTCAGGTTAATTACCAACAGCCTGCACACTAATTTTACGTCTCCACTTCTTTTTAGCTCGTTTCTGTCACCATGTCATGAAAATCACACTTGCTCTCTGTCTGGATTTTACTGAGTTTAACTGTGTTTTGTCGGCGAGACAGGAGAAAAACAAGCTGCAGCATGATGCCAGAGCAGCGGAGCATCCACTGAGATAATGAAACAGATATTCATTTGCGGTAATTAAGCAAAAGCTAATAAAAAAATAACTAATAATATATTTTAAAAATCCGCTTGTTTTCTCTGGCTCAGAGGCAGAAAGTAAGAGTGATCGAGTGTGCTAATGGAAAATGTCATTGTTCGTAGCTACTCATCACTGTAATGATCTAATTAAATGTCATTATTTTCAATGCAGTCATCCAACTTTGCAAAAAGCAATAACTTTGATGATAGCGGGAATAATTTGACAGCCGTGCTTTTTATTTCTCCAGTCAGAACAGGGAGGGCCGGCAAACTGAGCACCTTTTCCAGGAAGGGCAAGGCGGGATAGGGAACGCCTACCTTTAGCCATCTTGTTGAGGACCATGTCGATCAGGATGTAGGTCCCAGTTCTTCCAGCACCATCGCTGCTCAGGTGGATGAGAGAGAGAGTAGGATATGAGGGAGAGAGAGAGAAAGGGAGAATGCAAGAGGACGAGAGACAGATGGAGAAGCATTAATTAAATTTGTCTGATAACGTCATATCGTCGCTTATCGCCAATTAAGCAATTTTCTAATTCCTGTCACTTGATGTTTCTAATTATACTTCTACATTAATTTCCATAATGTTCATTTACATCATTACTCTGTTGCTATGTGATGTCATACGTATATGGATGTGGAAAATGCACAAAGTGTAACATTAATACGAGTGAATAAAAGGAATAAAAATCTTTTACAGGTACACTAAATGTTCCTGTTAATGCCCAAAAAGCAATACTGCATTAATACAGTTATGTACTGAATTAGGTAAAAATGTGAGCGGCTGAGTGTGAGAGCCGATTAGAGATAATTACACAGCGCATTATCACGATCAGCTCTTCCACCGTGTCGACTTCTTCAAGTTCAGACAAGGAAGACTAAATGTTCTTTCAGTGTCTCATACAATTTTAAATAACATCATATAACCCAGGAAAAAATATTACACTGAAATGTTTATAGCATAAGATCACTCGGCAGAACTGCTGGCAAGCTTGCAAAGCCGAGTAACACCTTCAGGTTTACAGTTGCTATATTTATTTTGTATCCTCTGCCATGTTCGCGTTATTGTCTTTCTTTGTTTTTCCTCTGGAGCGAAGACAGACGCGACCCAACTCCGGTGTTAAGCGAGCGAGCATCAATCAGAAAGATTTAATACGTCGAGGTTTACGAGTCTTCTAATGCCATTTCAGGGGGATAAGCAACTTCAAACGTGTGCAATTATGGAAACGGGAGACTGGGAGGTTCTTTTTAAAACATCAAAAATGTAAACCTGTTTTTAGAGACATAGGAGCAAATGTATGTTTGTCTACTCTGAAATAAACAAACTGAACACAGTGAGCAGAAACTGAATTACGCTCTGCTTTGGATGTGGAGGGAATATTTTCAATCCAAGATTTATTTCAAGTGTTGAAAATTGATGTCTGCACCCCTACCAGTCTATTTCATGCGCTGGTGTGTGCGCGTGTATGTGTGTGTGTGTATGTGTGCGTGTGTGCATGCTGGCATGGGTCCATACTTTCTGAATATTTCATTTTCACTGGGACCTTTGTTATTTTCTGCAGTAATTGAGAAGTGCCACTGCAGCCTGCGAGTGTGTATGTGCCTATTCTACAGAGATGCTCTGATCTTACACACTAGATTTGCGCGTGTTCATGTGTGTGTTATACAGGTTATTACGGTGTGATTATAGCTCTATCGTATCACTGCACCTTGCCAGGATCATTACAAAGTGATCAAAGATATGCGATGTGTGTGTGCGTGTGTGTGTCAGCACACGCCTGAGGGCTGTGAGTAAACATGTCAAGATGTCTGCTGCCTTCTCTGACTCTGTTTAAAGTGATAGACATGGAAAGAGGCAAGGAGGAAGGGAAAGAGAAAGATGAAATAGAAAAATACACAGTGGATGGAAAAAAGAGAGAACGCTGCTGTGTGATTATTGAATTTCTGCATCTGCGCTCTTCAGTGTGCTCACTCCTCACTCTGACTGCTTCACTCTGCCCTCTGCATGCATTACAGTGATAAATGGCTGTGCACAGTTGGCTTTGACAAAATCATTTGGAGGCTCTAAGTGAAAGTCTCTACAGCATGAACATCAAAGTTTATCAGTCTCTATATTATCGCAGCCTTAGATACGTTTGGCTGCTTGAGTTTAGGAATGTACTTGGACCGGTCCAAATCGAGCTTAGAAATTGACCGACTCTTGTCTTCATAAGCATCTAAATGCATTCGAAGCGCATTAATCACTGGAAAACTTCACCGCCACTCAAACGTTACCACCCAGAAAATATCCAGCATAAAAAGCGTCAGCTCTCCAACTGTAAGAAATATGGATTCCCCAGCTTTCCACCCAGATTTTCTCCTCCTGCTGAATAGATGATCCGCTTTAACGCTTGCTTTTATTAAAACTTTCGCGTCTCTGAAGAACATTTTTAATTTGTGGTACCTCTAAAAGCTGGCATTACAGAAACTCTCAAAATGAGTACACAATCAATGCAAACTTCACTTTGATCTTTTTATCATGATCTCTTTTTATAAAGGCTCTTTTCTAAATACACAGAGTGCTTCACACTGGGAAACAAACCCATAACATGCAGATTTTAATAAAGCAGAGAAATGTTTATCATTTGCTTGTCAGTTTCAAAAACTGGAAGTTCAAAAAACGCAATATTTCCTTTCCTTTCATTAAAGTTGATTCAGCACATCATTAACTAAAGGAGGTAACAAAGGAGACACTGAAGCACCTTTCCTCTGTATTTAGGGAATTCAACCCACTCTTATTATGGCTGCCACACAGATACAGATGGGTCACTTCACTCAGTGAGGAGCCTTCTTAAGTAAAACTGTTAATTTGTGCAATTTCCAAAAATCAGTCGGTTTGGCAAAAGGTCTGAAACCAAAACTTGTGCACTGCATATAAGCTTCTATGATATAAGATGTAAATAAAGTCATACCGGCTCCAAGAAATGTAAATTAATAAGTGCTTCAAAGTTTTGTAGAGCGTCTGCTTCGTTTTATTTCTCCTGTGTGGCTACAGCCACATCTAAAGTCTCCTGCTCTTTATATGTTGAGAACTTTTTAATGTAATGATTGATTAGACTTCTGGTGTCACTGTGAACTTTATAATTTCAGCAGGGAGGGGAAATCAATACGCAGAAAGAATCCATATTAAAAAAAGATTTTTTCCTGCTGTGCTGGTGTGAAACCTGTTTTTATCACATAAGTAAATTTCTCCTGCCAGTCAGCTCTGATGAAGACAGTTTGTCTGGATGCTGAGGTCAGAGATGTCGAGCAGCGTCGGTGCAGACTGGATGAATCAAACACTTCACCCACACATTTCACTTTTAATGTGGAGGGTTTTTTCCGCTCAAATCACAGGGAACATCTGACTTGTTACCTTACCTACTAGGTTTAAGATATTTACTCCCTTTGTTAGCATAGTCACGTCGTTACATTTAGGCTCACTTGTGCTGCAACATGCAACACAATAATTATGTGTGCAATGGTTTTATCTATGCAAACTTTAATATCATACTGACCAAAAACGAATAAACACCTCCAACTGTGCTTCACATTCTGCCGCCTACTGAAGATTTAAGTGATACCAAACTAACGTGAAAACACTGCAGCCTTAAAGCACATTAAAAAGTAAGGAAAGTTGCCCTTGTGGGTAACAAAGTTCATCTTGTGTTAAGCAGTGCAGGCGGTGACAGGCTGACTTGGTAAATTAAAAATATTGAAAAAAATTATTTTGTCTTTAATTGCGTTTGTAAGCACAAATTGTTATTTTCTTTTGTCAGGATAATTTTTAGACTAATGAATTTACCACCATAATTATGTTGCTTATTAACTTCAAACAGGAATGACGCATATCAACCTCTGTGCTCACCATAGCTGTGTGTACTTGTCCTACAAACCCTAATAGCAGCTTTTTGCATGTACTCGCTGCATACATGTTAAACTGAAGCTCACATGTCCCAAGAACACTGAACAGATTGAGTGAGATTTTGTGGGTGCTCGTATTTATTTCAGAAAGAGAATCAGACATGCACATGGCATAAGTGACATAAGGATTTGTTTTGCATTGCAATTTTAATTTCTTATTTTTACTACTGTAATAATACAATGCATAAAGTTTCTTTTTAGTTTTTGTTTTGGGAGGAGAATGAATCAAATTGTCAAAGGTTTTATTTCCATTATACAATAACATGTCATGCTAGCTTCTATATGTTTGCTACCACTAAGCCTTTAAAGGCTAAATCATAAAATAGTTGCCAGAAAATTTAGCGTTTATTGTTCCTTCTGACAAAATAAAAAAATAATACATTAATTTGCATATAGGAGTTTTAATTTTTATCATATCTGCTGCATCCGGCATTTTTTTGTTGCAATTTCTTCCTTAAAAATGAATTGTGCAGTTTATTTCACATTGACTTTTACATCATTGTCTCATAAACTCGTGGATCAAATATGAAACACTTGGCTTTAAAGGACTAGGACCGGTAATTCTTTATCATTCTGTTGCACTGAAAGCTACCTGAAAAGCTTGCAACTGATCTACAACTCATATTTCAACCATGTTAGTTTCTCTTTAGTGGCTCCTCGGTAAATTCAGCACTGAATTTAAAATCCTTTTTCCTCGTCTTGAATTAGGCCCTATCATTTCTTAAGAACCTCACAGTATTATTTCATCTCAATAGAGCACTTCGCTCTCAGACTACAGGCTCACTTGCGAGCTTCCAAAAGTAGAATAGGAAGCAGAGCCTTCAGCTATCAGGCACCGCTCTCTCGTTTGCTTTTGGGAGACAGAAACATCCTCTTTACTGCAAAGATTAGGCTTCAAACCTTCCGTTTTGATAAAGCTTATAGTTAGAGCTCGATTAGGTGACCGTGAGCCCTCAGGCTGTTGGCAGACTTCCCATGAAGCATTGAGCATTTCTTATCCATTCCTGTCTTTTGACTTCTCAGTTATATGCTACTGTGCTACTGCTACATGGAAATAACTTTTGTCTGCTCTCTCCTGTAGTATGTGTTTAGTCCTATATGTTGTTCTCTCTGTGCTCTTCCTGTTAAAAGGGGGTTCTTTCTCCTCACTGTCACCATGTGCTTTCTCCAAGGGGAAGATTTAATTGTCTGGGTTCTCTCTCTAATGTTGTCTGGTCTTCAACTTAACAGTAAAGTGTCTCGAGATGACAGTTTTTTGCAAAATGCTGCTATATATATATATATATATATATATATATATATATATATATATATATAGAACTACTATTTCAATGGCCCGGCATGCCGCATACCAACCAATCCTGTTTAAAATTCGAAACCTCTAATGCAATAAACACACGTCAAATTGAAGGATTTGGTTGATCATCAGAGTAAGTAAGTGTCATAAGAGTAGCTGAGAAAATTCAGGATGTTCCAGCTACTGTGGCTGGTGCTCCATAAAGGCAGGTTTAATACTCTGGTGTAGACTAGCAGTTAGAGCGAGAAATGTACAGTTTCATCATAGTGGAGCCATTGCACCATATTAAATAATAGATCATTTGGTGGAGTAGTGAGCAGACAGACATAAGGGCTATCTGTTATTGAAGTTTTTTTCTTTTTAATCCAATCATCTGAGGACGCTTGCACAAAAAAACTGTGGCAGATTTTTCTGCTAAATACCGATTTAATTGTGTCTCACTGGTCTGAGTTATTTCCTCAGGTGGTAGGGGTATGCAGATGTGATTACACAAAAACACACACACACATATGCAAACACAACAGCTGCAACCCTGCCTACTTCTATTTACCCTCTCTCCCTCTCACCCACTGGCTCTGACCGGCAAGCTGCAAGCTTTGAACTGCCTCCAATTAAAAGTTACCCTCCTCCGCGGACAGTTTGTCAGATTAAATCACAACTTTTTGGCTAATCTCTCATTTAAAATGTTTGTCGTCCCACACATGCTGACAAGTGACATGGCAGTTGGTGGGAAATTAAATGGTGATGTGGACTGGAGGTCAGAAACCACAAAGGACCCGGGCGATTTGAGTTTTAAATCCTCTGAAAAAAGAAACTTTAAAACAATTTAACCAGCAACTTTAAAAGATCTGTGCTCGTTTGCGAGTTTGCCAGCATAATGCAGCACGTCTCTCTGGAAACAGAATGCATTTGATACTGAATTCACTGAATAGAAGCTAGAACCCTATGAGAATAAGCCACCATAAAAAGCATTCTGCCTTAGTTATTAGCATACTTGCCTGCAGTGGACTATGATAGGACATGAGCGCCCCCGGTAGCACTTGTTAACTTTCCTGTAAAAAAAAACAAGACAGAAAGAAAAAGTTAGTGTTAACACAGACATGATAAAAAGGAGAGATATCACTTAAGAAATCCGTCATAGAAATCAACAGAAAAAAATACTTTAAGGAGCCAATCATCTGCTCTATAACAGCTGAACTGGGAAACCAATGGTGTTGCACAGCTGAGCTTCAGTTCAGTTTTATCTCTCTGACAGAATGCATATTTACTAATAGTAATAAAGATGAAGGTAAGTACACTTTTCTTCTTGGTTATTGCATGCATAGATGAATTAAAACCTGCAAGGAAAACATTTAAAACATGAAAGTGTTAACCTAATCATTACTTTAGAACAGTAACACCTGATTCTGGAGGATTAATATCACAGATACAGCATCACATACAGTCAGCACGGGTGCAAACTACTTATAATTTTAGCATGTTTTACATGTCAAAACTGGTACTCAATAAGGCTATCACTGCCATAAAATTCACCAGTTTGTCCCATACCACCTGCTATGTGGACAATTTAATAACAGAGCCCTAATTCAAGGTGCAATGCCGTTTGAAATGTAAATAAACATGACACAAATATTTGCAGATAATTTTAGATTTGGCAGCAGCGTCACATTTCAAAAGAGATGGGATGGGGCAATTAAATGCTGGACAAGTGAGTGGTACTTAAAAGTAACAGCTGGAGGAACATTTTACAACTAATTGGGTTAACTGGCAGCAGGTCAGTAACATAAAAAGACATCTTAAAGAGTGTTTCTCAGATGTGAATATGAGCAGAAATCTGCACGTACAAATTGTGGGAGAATTTAAGAATAATGTCCCTGCACTTCCAATATCTCATTCCCTGCAGTGCACAATATCAGAAAAAAGAATAACAGAATCTGGTGAAAAGTCAGTGCTCAAAGGCAAGCCCGAAAATCAATACTGGATGCTGATGATCATCCGGCCTTCAGGTGACACTGCACTAAAAACAGTCATCACTCTGTCATGCAAATCGCTGCATGGTCTCAGGAACACTTAGAAATGATTGCCTTTGAAGACAGTTCACTGTGCCGTCCATAAATGCAGGATAAAACTCTACTGTGCAAAGAAGAAGCCATCTGTGAACATGATCCAGAAATGCCAAAGCCCATTTAAAATGGACTGAGGCAAAATGGAAAACTGTTCTGTGGTCAGATGAATTGAAATTTGAAATTCTGTGGAAAGCAATGATGCTGTGCCCTCCAGACTAAAGAGAAGAGGGGACCATCTGGCTTGTCATTAGCTTCAAAGGTTCAGTTCAAAAGTCTGCATCTCTGGTTGTATGGGAGTGCATTAGTACTCCTGTGGCAGCTTGCACATGGGATGCCACCATCAGCGCTCAAAGATATATATACAGGTTTTAGAGCAACACCCATCGTCTTGCTCAGGGAAGGGCTTGCATATTTCAGCAAGACAATGTTAAACTGCACGCTGCATCATTACAACAGCACGGCTTTGAAGTAGAATTCAGATGCTGAACTATCCTGCCTGCCCCAGATATCCACAGACTGATATTACAGTAAACATGTTTTTGTCATCAAATTCTGAATGACTTATTTTTGAATGTCACATTTATACAATCTAAGCATTTGATCTGTTTTCTATGTTCTGTTGTAAATAAAATATGCCAATCAATCATTGCATTGTTCTTATTTAGATATTACACAATGACATCTTTTTCCGAACTGGGTTTTGTATTATTAGAATTTATAGTCTCATGTAGTAAGACCATAATCTACATGCTGTTACAAAAACCTGCTTTACTGTTTACTTCTAGCACATATAATAGTGCTGCAGTTTAATTTAAACCAAATTTCAAAAGATCAGAAAGCCATGCTTCATTCGCAAAATGAAACAGTACTTTTTTTACTTCTTCTTATTTCACAATCAGTATAGTTGAACACAATCATGAGGAATCGCACAGACATTAATAATCTGAAAGAAAACCATCATAATATTCCACAACAGAAGAAAATCTGTGGCTGCTGTCACCCATGCATAAAAAAACGTCAACAGCATGAGGATCACCACATTCTTCTCTCTTTTTTTAAAGTCTGGGGTTAAAAAACAACAACTTTGCACCTTGTTCATTAAAAACACAGCAGTGAGCAGATCTGAACAAACTCACAGTTTCCATCTGAGAACGCAGCAGAAAGGCCGAGTTTGATCCCAGCTGGAGATCATCTCTGATTCTATTTTATGGTGAAACTCAAAATAACAATATTCATCTGAAACATATTATGTGAAGGTACGCTGTGTGTATGTGTGTGGCCTTTTTATAATCCATTATGCATCACCAGTCAGAGAGAGAAGCTTCAAACGTGCAGTTTTGATGCTTTTCCTTCCTTGAACTTGAAGTTTTTGTGGTCATTTATGTTTAATTATTAAAATTTATAGCTGTCTTTAAAAACAGGGTGTAGTGGAAAGTACAAAGTAAAAAGTAATGATCAGTTATTTGTCTTGCTCATTGTTCATATCCTGAGTTATTGCACTTGAATTAAAAATGTATATATCTCATTATTACATGAGGTCAAAAGAAGGCAAAAAAAGCAAGTATAATTATATAATTGTCACTTTGTAGCTAAATAAATGACATAAGCAGTGGGTTTTACCTGGTGTTTCCTGCAGGGCAAACAACAAGCAACATTACACAAGCTTGAGTTTTAAAAAAACACAAAGGCTGATCACCAAAATTCCCCTCACATTTTCATCCACCGCCCCACTAAAATTGAAAAGTCAGACCTCACTAGAGACAATCAAAAGTGATGTAACCATGGAAACAGCCAGCAGAGAATCGCCAGTAGGCGGGGTGGGAGGTCGGGGTGTGGGTGTGTAGAAGGGCGTGAGATTCAAAGGAAATGCCCCATAAGAGAGATATTAGCCAGATAGCGAGAGGGGGATCAAAAGCCAGAAAGGGAGGCGCAGAAAAGAACGGGAAAAAAATCGATGGAGTGGATGACGACAGAGAGAGATGGTGAAAGATACAGACCGGCAAGCTGACGGACAGAAATGAAAGACTTAGAATATGTCCGCTCTTTACACGCATTAGCATTTTTGGATCAATATTGTGAAAGATCCGGTTGTTGTCTGCAAACCACCAAAAATGTACAACAAGGTCAACATTTCTCCGATCAACACATTTGCAATATGAGGTCATGTTTTTCTCATGCTTTTAATTGGGTGTGTTCCATTATTTCAAACACAGTAATGTCTACACAACCCATGCATCGACACGCAGCAGCCCTGCAGCACTTAAAAATGTATTTTTAGAGACACTAACTCATGAAATGCCACACTGCCACCATTTGCAATCTGCCTGTAAACAGCGCGTGCAAATTTCCACATTATGAAACTGATCCCAGATCTGCCTATTTGATACAACTAAGCCTATATACATATGTTTCAGTGACTTCAGTCAAATACTGCCATGTTGTTGAAAAAGCTGGCATCTCACACACAAAGGCTGTATCCCAATTCAGGGTCTCCAGCCTTAAAGGCCGCATTTTAAGGCCGATTACGTCACCGCGACGCGACGAAGGCTGTCCCAATTCGAAGGCTGCTCGATATGCGGCCCTCAAATGCGTCCTTCATTTCCCTGAATTTTAAGGACGTGGCGGTGTAGACTTCGTGGCCCAACATATCCCAGAATGCATAGCGCAGCGGTGGGTGTGGATAATTTTGCTGAAAAAAAACGGCGGATGAGGGGCGGCCGAAGAGTAAACTTTAAGTAAGTACTGAATATTATGTCACTTATTTATGTGCAAATGTTTAATAACGAAGAACATTAAAACATTACTGTTGGCCACATGTTGGCAAAGTTATGTGACATTAGTGACGTTTGTACTAACTTGGTTTTAAAGCCTTTACTTTAAAATATACGCCGTTCAATAGCTGAGCCTAATCTTACAGAGAATGATCAAAGCTCATGTAGAAACAAACAAACAAATGAACAAAAGATTTTCTCCTTCATTTCTGTCAAACAAAGCTGTATGAAACGTTTCCAGCTGTTAGTATCATGGTTGCTAGGCAACCTGGGCAGCGCAACGGAGGCTAGACCGTCCCATTTCACAAGCCTCGCACTTCCGGCCTTAGCGGTCTTTAAGTACGCGGCCCTTGAGGATCGTTGAGGCTGCGTACTTTAAGGCTGCAGACCCTGAATTGGGATACAGCCAAAGTGTCTTTGGCACAAGTTCTGTGATGCACCGGGTTCAGTTTAAAGGGGCACATTTTAATCCAGACCCTCATCCTTTCCTTAACCTAACCCTACAGTTTCAGTGCCTAAACCTATCCAGTAAGCAAAGGTGAAACGGACTTATAAAGCTCAAAGCCTGTACTGTGTAATCAGCTGGATCTACATGGAGGGAGCCCAGTCTCATAGAAGTGATTGTAAAGTTTGTTCCCTTTGCATGCAGAAGATCCAGCAAAGTCCACATCAGCAGGTTGGAAAGAAAAATTATCCTTTGTTGATGGTCTGAGACCTGGCAGACTGGAGTTTGGCTAGTATGATATTTTAGACTTTTATTTTTATTTACTGACTTGTTAGAATTAGGTAACAAAACTACTCATATAGGAAAAGGCCACAGTTTGGGTTAAAATACACGCATCTACCACAAAATATACTGTAAATCTCCAATTTGCACGTAGGATAAGTGGAAGAAAATTGATGGACGGCTATTTTACATGATTTACTCCAGTAGTAGTATATAATAAAGTGGTTTATAAAACATGTATAATAAATTCAAGGTTATGTTTTGCTACTATACGAATCTGATACCAGCACATATGATGAATGACTGGACAATCCGAAAAAAAACCCCCAAATATAAGTTTTATTTATTGTTTATATAAGGACAAAGTATTAGACCCTAAGTCAGGAATCACCAGGCAACACAGAAAAAAGAAACAGACTAAAGCTAAGTGAGGGAGGAGAGACAGATACCGGGCAAGAGAGACAAAAGCGACCAAGAGAGGAAAAGGAAGCATGGCGAGAGAGGAGGGGAGACCGGAGGCAGTCAAGCAAACCATGAGCAAGCAAAAAGGGAAGAGGTCATCTCAGGTCACTGGGCACAGCGAGAACAGAGAAGGAGGAGTGAGATGAAGAAGGAGAAAATAAGGGGAGGAGGAGAAGACCGGGAAAAAGAGAAGTAAAAGGGTGGGTTGGGGGGAGGGCCCATGAGGCCCCCTGGTTGTAGAGTCACAGTCTCCAATGATCACTTTTGTGACTATGCAACTGGGCTTATATTACTAGCTGCAACATCACAAAAATGACACTGGCAACCGCAAGTTAGCTGGTAAAACGGGGGAAGGACAGAGAGGAGTTGTAAGCAAGGCTTCGGGTCAGTCAGGCCGGTGTGATTAGTGAATAACATGCCTGCACAAGCGCAAATGATGGAGAGGTACTTCAGCCGGTATCCTCAAATCGCCGAGGTGAAAAAAGGCAACACCAAAAAATAAAGAAAAGGGCAGGTTGCTATTACGAAAGCACCATATCTGCTGTAATAAAAGTGAAAAATATCTCCCTCTGTGCCTTCTTCATTGTGTTCTGACCCAGCTGCCCTGTGAGTAAAGGCAATATTTCCTAACTGATGGTGTATGGTGACGCTCACCAGACCCTTTTATAATAGCAGTGACCACAAACTCTTACTCTTGATATCCCACCTAATTGATGTGCGCCAGCAGAATGGAGACACCAGGCCTATATATAAACCTGACTTGGGGTCTATCACTTGAGAAAATCCACAGTGAATCAGAGAAAAGGGGCCAGGGCGGCTAACACCTAATAGGCAATACAGTATATCAGTTTAAAAGAGGTCGAAGGGGAAAAGGAGGAGAGCAGTTATAAAGGCGCCAGAGATAAAGGATCACTTTGGAAGAGTATCCTCAATGCATTTTGAATTACACTGTTATCGAGTGGAAAGCGCCCGGGATGTTTAGAGGATATATAGATATTTTTCTGCCTGCACCTCAGGATCACAAGTCAAAACTCCTGGAGAAGTGCGAGGTTTGAAGCCATTATGCTGTAAGGAAATCACGAAAGCCTTTCAAAGCCTCTGTGGCTCAGGAAGGAGGAGGAGGGTGGAAAACAAACAACTTCAGGAGCTTCTATTAGACTCCTTCCTTCTTTGTTTCAAATAAAATGCCAGAGAAGAACCATCACGCATATGACCTACTGGATTTTAATATATGGCACAGCCTGACCAGTTTCTGAACTGTAATAAAACTGCATATACAAAATTCAAGCCTTGGAAGCTGAAGCGATTTAGGTGCATTGGAAGATTTGCTTGCAAGGTTGGATTTCTGACTTTTTTGCTCTTCTGATGCCCTACTCGTGAATTCTAAGAACCTTCAGATAAGTTGCATGGGCTAACAAATACACCAAAACTAAAGGACAACGGAAGAGGCTGTTGAACCAATGTCAAAGGCCGTGTGGCTCCTGAAAGTTAGCCTATTCATCACAGGATGAAAGAAAAGGATCAGTGAGAGTTCCAGTTAGTCAAGCACTGCAATATATCAAGCAGAACAAACAAAAAAGAAAAGCAAAGCACTGCAAAAACATTTATTTATGTAATATTTCTCCCATCCGTACCTTCTTGTTATATTTACATGTGGAGAAGACTGACAGCATGCACACAAAAGCAAATGTTCCGCTACCATTGCTCTGTAGTTTGGTTTTTCTTATGTACACTTACAAAATGAAAACGTAGGCTGCCTTTGTTCTACCGGAGCAAAAGACGAGGGAAGAAACGGACTGTGACGATTTTTCCTGAATGATATCATGCAAGGTGTTTCTCAGCTCTGCTGTGGGAATGAATGCTGTTATCAAAGTGGGTTTGCTCCAAAGGCGCCTTTGAAGAGAACTTCCAAAAGGTTTCTTTGATGGCTTCTGGAACCTGAATGCTTTCTCTATCAACATTAAAAGCTGGCTTAAGTACTTTATGCATTTCAAATGAAAAATCAGTTTCAAGTAACTCTTTAAGCAAAATGCAAAGAAGTCTTTTATACTATACTATAGAAAAATAGGTTTAAAAAACATACAATGTGCAGGCCATGGTTAAAGAGTAGGAGTCAACTCAAAGGTAGGTAGTGTCGCTGTGAGGGATAACAATGCTGCTTTTCACAGCTCCTTGTCTCATAGCTGTTTAGTTTTTCTCCATTTTGTCAAGAGATAACAGTGAAAAGGACCCCGGCACAGGGTCAGTGGTCATTTATGATGCATAAGAGGAAACCTTCACCCTTAAAGCAGGACAGATGGTCTTGCTGTAAACACCACGGCACCTCGTACGAAAGAAAACTGGATGGCGAGAATTATTGGTCCATGTTTTTGACTCCCTTTGTGTTTTGCCCCAAGATGTTTTCAGGTTTTCCTTTTACTGTTAGGTTTGTGCACTGAAAACTAAAAAAGGCCAAATGACTTTATACACATGTTTCTGACGCCTGAGGACTGGAAACAAACCCAGCAGCTGTAGACGACCCAGGAACGAGAGTGGGCTGTTTTGTTTTAAGCTTTCTGAAACTTTCCGAAGAAGCTCCCTACCTGCGGAAGTCAAGGAGTGTTCGGCTAGTCTCCGGCACGTTCTGGTTGAGCCAGGTCAGGAAATGGAACTGAGTGACGGTCCGCGTTTCGTTGGTCTGCATGTTCTTCAAGTAGAAGCTACGAACCAGGAAGTCATCGCACCAGATGTGTTCAGACACCAGGTTCACCTGGAAGGATGCAGGAGACAGACATGTATTCCCCCATGCATGAAATTTATCGTAGTCGAGAAATGTTCTGATCGGCTTATGCACTTACTAATTCCAGAAGAGTAAATTACTTCTAAATTGAATTATGATGACAAAAACACAGAGGTCACGTGATAACTGACTGATTACAAGTGGAAGACAACTTAATATTCCATGTTTTATTAAGACGATAATCTTTTGTGATGAATAATCTTTGATTTTTTATTTGGTCACAGTCAAGTTCATACGATAATTAGCCCTAAAAGTCACATAATATTTATAGTAGGGGGGGGCTGTCTTCCCTGAGTAGGAGATGGATGTAACACATGCTATACTGAGTCAGATGCTAATGGAATAAAACTGCTGTAGCCTAACGCCTAGCTGTGTAGCATCCTAAATAATCATGTTCAGCGTACAGTGGCATTGGTGCAGCCCTGAAACAGGCCAATTTAGCACCTTTCAATGTCTATTTGAAGACTTTCTTCTGATTGGCTGCCCTTCATAAACAGCAGATTTGAACAACATGTGAGTAAGTTTCAGACATTTGTATTCAATATATATATATATATGTGACAGAAAATAATAACAGATCTTCTTTGAGTTTCTTTTACCTCGTAGATGTGGTACAGGTTGGATCCTTCATCTGGCCAGTAATGGTAGCACTGCTTCACCCCGCTCTCAACAAGAGGTGTCAACATAACGATGACCACACAGCCATTCTCCCAAACCATCTGCAAACAAAATACACAGGCAGGTAAATGATTGTAGCTCTTTAAAAAGGCCTTATTCCTTTGAAATGAAGTAGATTTTTTCTTGATAGAGACAAGAATGAAAGAATTTTTAGTTTTTAATTGTTCCGAATTCATGTATGTTATTCTTTTTTTGCAGCACTTAAGATAAACTTTCTCAAAAGTCTAAATATTTTAGGTTACTTAATGTTCTTTGAAAACTTCTAAGTTTAATCAAAACTACTTAAGAGTAGGTGTCATATTCTTGAAGGAGCGGAGAGCTTGATTTGGAACAAGATCTCATATGAAGCTGTCAACACCTCCCAGAACCTGCCAACAGTAACACTGACATGTGTCCTCACTCACCCACTCTCTTGGATATCGGTCGATCATTAGTTTAAATTTTGTTCTAGCTATCATTTTGGAAAGGGAGGTGTTTGTTTCACGGGAGCGAGGAAAAAAAAAAGAAAAATCTTGGTTTGAAACAAGCTTGCTGTTTCCAACTTTTGTGAGCAACTACAAGGAAGTAAAGCTTTGTGACAAGTAATTGCTGTAGCAGTTCAGGCTGTTTCCTCCCCCAGCTGGGTCGTTCCACATCTGAGACCTGCCTGTGGTCGTATTTTTCCTTCTGGCAGTCATATTCTCACAGCCGGAGGGTGGGCTTGCTCAGGAGATCCATTCAACGCTGTTCAGAGGTAACAGTCAGCCGTTAATAGAAGCCATAAAACAATACCGCTCCCACATCATCGGGTTAGATTATAAAGATGGCCGCACCTGCCGCTCGGTCATGAGCGCTGCCACACCTTGCCGAAGATTTAGCAGATGTTAATTGCGGTGGGTTTTGAATTACTGCGCCTCTCCGCACTATTCCTCTCAGTCCTCCCTGCTTCAGTGATTAGTCTCATGGATCTAAAAATGTGACGGTGCACTTTTTGAGAAATTGTGTTAATTTGCTTCAGCTGACAGGGTGCAAACTCCGCTGCTGCTGCTGCTGCTGTCTCCCTCCTTTAACACTCAAGGTTTGTTAAAAAGCTACATTTATTTACACCCATATTTTTCCACAAAAAAAGCAAAGGGTGTGCCGTGCTCTTTTAGGACGTTTTGTGTACATAAACTTTCTGAAGATGTTGGACTTTTTTCCTGTGTAATAACCTTGGCCCGCTCTTGATTAAGCAATCTGATAAGACACAGTAATGCTAGCTAAATCAACTGGGCCTCAACACAACATGAAGGCTGAATAAAGCCCGAGTACAGAAGCCTGTAAAGCACAGAGAGGCCACTTAATGAACCTGAGATGAATCCATGATGAGCAGCAGGAATCGTCTGAGGCTTTTAGATAAAGTCTTTAAATGATCTTTTTAGCTACAGGCTCAGGCCTGCGGACTGATATGGAGATACTTAGACAGCCATATTGGTTTTGTGGCTTCTCGTTCACATCTATTTAGAAAGTCTATCGCTTTTTTAAGGACTGGGCCTCCTATGTGAACTACATTATGTGCACTTCTTTCAGGTCAAGGGCATCCATCCTAAAACCACTCTCGCAGATATAGAGGTAAGTTGACTGTCCTTTCTTTTTATATTGGCCTTCTGTACCACTCAAAAATGTAGATATTTCTAGACAAAAACAAGATTTGGACTACAGAAACGGAACAGAAGGACTTTGCAGAAATGTTGGTGTAAAGTGTGAATAAAGAGGAACAGGACCAATATACCAACCAACACTTTTCCTTCCCTGAAAGAGAATTATTTAGAGCTGGACGGGGATTAGTGGAAAGGAAGAAGAAAGGGAGGAGGCGAGTTGTGGTGTAATAGGGCTCTCATTCCCCCAGACAAGACCTCAACATCGCCATCGCTGTCACCACGGAAACCCAGCTTGAGTTGAATGGAAATTCAGCTTGTTAGGCGGAAGTCACACGCCTAACTTCTCACCTCTCCTGCCTCGTTTCAAGCATTTTGTTTGCTTGCTTACTTTGCTGGACTGTTAAACTAAAGTTATTTTAGTTACACTTTTGTGTAATCATAAATGTGCCACTGTGCACACGCATCTTACCGCACTTCCCACTCGTCTTGACTGCTCACATGAAGCCAAATTGGACATTTTTATTTTATTCAGTCTCTATTTATACAGAGTGGGTTGGCTAAGCACGCATGCTTTTTAACAGCAGTGGAATGACGGGAACCAAAACAGCTTCGCTGTGGTAATGGGCAGTTTAACAAATGACAGTGTACCTACAAAAAATTTTTTGTGTTAATCACAACTTTTTAAAGCCTTTTCCAAAAAATAATTGGCGAGCCTATTGGAGAGCACAGTATGCAACAAAACGAAGGTTTATTAAGAAAATAGAAAAGTGGTAATTGGGATTTATTTCCAAATTAACCAAGAAAATAATATTTGGATTCTGTGTTCTTGGTTTTTCTGGATACTTTTCACATCTCAACAAAAAATGAATATCACACAGCTCATTTCAAATGAACTGATTTTTATATTTCACTTGCCTGGATTAGTTGGAACTTCTGTAGTGTAGTGACTCTATGCAAGCCTGAGATTTCTTTTTCCTCGTGCCCCTCCTTGGTCTGCCCAAGTGAGAATCCAGCGGGGATATAACTTGTTTGACAAGGGGACCTTTCCTTCCAACCTCCCTGCTGCTCCACTCAACATACACCTAACACCAAGACTGGCCAGAATAACTTATTGATCTCCTGATCTCAGATTCAAACCCAATCCAACATTTGGGACAGTGGGAAAAGAGTTTGCTACCCCCTGCATTAACAATGTGTCCCACTGAAGGCCAGTGTGTGTGTGTGTGTGTGTTTAAAAACAGTGGTGGTGAGGCTAGTGAGTGTTATGGTGAAGGAAAGATTAATAATGACATCCACAGAAATGGCTGGTCTCCGGTGTGACTTGCTGCACTAATAAAAATCGGCTAACTCTTGTTTAAGAGAGGAGATTGTATTGATTTTTGTTTCATGAGTGTGTGTGAATGCATTTGTATTTGTGTGTGTGTCTGTGTGTGTTTACCTGCCAGAAATCAGCCACAGTGGAGGGCAGGGGACCTTGAGTGGCAATGTAGGCTGGGCTCCTGGGATCGTGATCCATCTGTGGGGAGAGGAAAAAGGACAAGAAGGTGTAAATTTTTCAAGGATGGCTCATTTTGAATGGTACAATTCACGTTTGTCCTGTCCCAAATGTTTAGATTTAAAGCTCATGATTATTTTGTTTAGGTGACTTCACTGGTCCCTCATTTCTGGAAAACAAATGTTGCATGTTGCACAGTTCTCAGGAAGTTAACAGCACAGCAAGGTCAACTCAGATCTGAGAAGAAAGGATACATTAGAGTCCAATCATTGGCTCTGACCTCGGTCATCTTATCCTGTAAGTCTACAGAATAACAGACATTTGCAAAGTTGATTCCAATCAGAGAGAATGACGGCTGTTCCAGTTGTTACATTAAGTGTATTTTTTTACTTAAGTGTGATAGTTTTGCATAGGTTTAATAATCAAATCATTGTGCATTCCTGGCTGTTTTTGGTCATTCCTGCTATACCATATTGATATTGTCCAACGTTCCTCATCCTAGTTTCTGTCATCATCATCCTGATCTAAGCAGCAACGTCTGGGTCTAGAAAAATAAAGCCAATGGAGAAATCCCAAAAACTGCAGATATTGGCTTCAAAAGATAAGAGGCAGACTGTTAAGATGTACAGAATAAACATTGCTGCACCACGCTTGTAGTTGTAGTCCCTTTCAGGTCATGGACCTTATGTTTTTATTTATCACTTGCTGTTCAGTTAACTGTTCAGTTAAGTTTGTGCTCCAGTTTTGATGTAAATAATTAATTCTGGTATTTTATGTCTATGTTATCAACTGGCAGATACTCTATATGGCCAAAAGTACTGGGTCACATGCACATCACACCTACAGGAGTTGCTTGGCCATAGAAATCAATGCCATGAAGCTCCCAGCATATAGTTTTTGTGCTGATGTTAATGCCTAAGGAGGTCGGGAACTCTAACTCTAACGATAATTTAGCATTTCAGTGCTAAATAGGGTCAATCCAAATATGGTCAGTTCTCGAGCCAAACAACCAAGAATGTGATGGCTACAATGCTTATGTTGAGTCTTTAAAAATAAATGACATAAATGAACCTCAGCAAACTCAGCAGTGGAGTTGCTTATTTAATTGTTCATTGTGATTCTTGGTTTATGTGATGTTTATATCAACTTCATGTAGTACTTAGTGCATTTAGTTTAGTTTAGATTCTTAAAAACCAGGACAAACAGATCCAAACAGCTTTCATCCAACAGCAAACACACTCATCAAAGCAATAACATGAGTTTGTTTGTTCAATTAGGGATGGGTGCAATACATCCGGACAACAGGACATTATGTCTGTGTCTATTGTGTGTGCGCATGTGTTTATGTTTGTGTTTTTCTAATGAGTGTGCACCTTTAATTTCATTTGTTACAATGACAATAAAGCTATTCTATTCTCAGTTCCTCCCTTATTGTTCTTTCCTCCTGTGTTGAGGTTTTTTTGTATTAAGCTTCACTTCCTGTTTTATTTTGGTGAGCCCATGTTCCTTGTGCATTGTCTTGAATTTTGCTTCCTTTACTCGTCTGTTATGATTCTTTTCAGCCATGTCTCATTTTCTCCAGTTGTCTCCACTCCTTTAATCAACCTTTTGTATATGTATAGTTGCTCTCTTTCCTTTTGCCTTTGTCGGGGTGGCAGCTCACTTTCCTCTCATGTCTCCCAGCGAGCCCTAGCCTTACGTCTCACAAATGTAGTTCAAAGTTTTCAGTTTCTTTCGTAATGTATTTTCCATGCTTAATAAATGGCTTGCTTTTAGTTCATCACAATCCACCTCTGCGTCTCTGGGTTTAGGCACTACACACATCTGACATGAACAAATAAGGAAAAGCAATTCTACAAAATTGATCTTACAAAATCAAAATTGATGGAAAAAAACCCCACTATGCTCCAATGGGCCTCCAGGAATGTTTTACAGTGTGTCTTTTTCTTGGTGTAAAAAATAAATTGATATTGGACGCAATATAATATAATAGAAAATGGCTAAATACCTCGTTCAAAGACACTTTTAAGAGCTAATGAGGGGACATGAATCATCACACGCCATGCACAAGGAAAAATCATCAGTGCTTTCGAAATGAGCAAATCTAAGTGCGTTAGTAGTTGTTCCCCCTGTTTAAAGTACTGAAATTCATGGCTAGAAGCTTCTTAGAGAAGGAGCTTAGCGTTTGCAGAGTAGCTCAGACCTCTTCCTTAACTTAATGAAAATTCCAGAAGGGTGGCGGAGGCGTCGAGAGCAAAAGACAGGAGATGAACGTGAGCTGAATTCGCGAGCAAGTGAGTGACAACCCTGCCAATTACCATGCAAATTGTATAGTAAATGTAATAATTGGCTGACCAATTTAGCTGGAAGCAATTACAGAGGGAAGACAGATAATTTATGGGGTTTTTCCGCACACCAAATTGTCTTTAATGGCCCTCTGTTCCTTTTATGAATGCCAAACAATAATGCACTTCTAATGAACTTAAAATAATTTTACCTAGAGAGAGAAAAGGCGACACGGTGGCAGCGAGTTTTGCTCATTAAAACGGTGAGAAGTGCATCACGGACAAAAAATAGCTGGAGGCAGAAGTGCACTTTTCAAGGCCAAGAAAATATGTGGACAGTCATTTACATATATTTCTTTTAGTTTTTTTCTCGAGGTTATTATTTAACATCAGTGCTGGACTTGTAGCGAAACGACAGAAAACATTTAATTTGATTGTCCATGTACCTGAATATTTATTTCATGTCTACGAGAGACATTTCTACCCAGTAAGCAGAACTAAGCGTTACACAATATGAGTGTCTCAGGAGCATCAGAAGCTAAAATCTATTGCCTTCCAGTCACATAAGAGGTTTTCAGAATTTCACTCAGATCCGCGACTGCAATGAAGCACTAATATTTCCCTTGCCTATACAGAGCCTGGTTTAGAAAAAACACAGAAGAAACTGGAAGATTCAGAGTGGTAAGATCTGGGAAATTCTAAGAAAAGGGTCGGGTGAGGCAGAAAAGAGATTGGAAAGTTTGAAACCTTGTGATGGATGAAGATGAAAACGGTAGGGGAAGATACAGCAGGCTGGGAGAAAATGCAGAGTCACTATAAAGATGAAAAGATGAGCAGAGAAGGAAAGACGCACCAGGAGGGCTCTCTACTCTTGACATCTGTCGTTTTATTTCTTTCTCCACCCTCCCTTTCTTTGCGGAGACACAATGCTTCCTGACATCTCAAAGTGTATCCAGAATTAAACCCCACCATTAGTGACATTGTGAAAGGACAACTGTCTTTCTGTCTTTCACACACACTCCTGTTAATGAGGGAAAAAAGTGGAGGATGTGACGTGTGTAATTATCCTTGTTATTGGGTTTTTGTCTTTTCTGTGGAAGGAAGGAGTCAAATTGTGTGTGTTTGTGTGTCACTGTCTGACTAGTCTGATGATGTTACTACAATCTGACACCTCTGTGTGTGTGTTGGTGTGTGTCTGTGTGTTGGGGTTAAAATGCTGGCTGCCAGCTATGTGAATTAGTTGTAATTGTGAGTCTATTTTAGGAAACAATAATCATAACGCTTCTATCACTGAGACAAAACTCATCATGCGCAGATCCTTTTTAAAACTTCTGTCATGACTTGTGTTCATAACAAGTCAAAATCTTTGATCTTGCTCCTTTTTTTAACTCCTTTTTCTCTTTACTTTAAATTTTGAAGAATACTAACAAGCAAGCCGTCTCGTCAGTGAGTTTGGCTGGTAGTTGAGTATACTGCAGTCCAGTCCCATAACGCCTGACTTAGACTTCTGTTGAAGGGTTCAGAGGGGTCTGCGGTTGCGTTGTAGGTTACGGTGTAGACTTCCCGCTGAACCATAAATTGAAAATATTTTATTTATCACAGGTGAAGCTAATCTACATTGGTGGTAAAGTGTGACCACACTTTAAGATAACAAGCAAACTTGCATTGGGAACTTGTGTTTCCTGTTGTAGTTTGTCATATAGTGTTAGATCCTTGGTTTTTCCTGGGTTATTTCTTTTAACTGAGGTCATTTGGACATGCAAAAGCTCTTTTCAGTGAAATTGGCAGCACTGTTTGCTGGGTAACGTTTCAGGACGGACAGCCTGTGCTACACCCTGATGCATTAACACACTGTGATGTCGAAGAGAGTGGAAACAAAATGCAACATTTGCTTTAATTTTCTTCAGTGCAACTCTTTTAAAACCTTAATCAAAAACTTCAACCGGACTGCCAATAAACACTGTGAGGCTGATTTAAAGTCAGTGTTATCTGCACACGACATGCACCAAAATAAGTGTGTGTGTGTCTGAGTAATACGTGAGTGATTGATTATGTCTTAGAAAGTGTGTGCGTTTGATTGAGTCTGCAAGGAAACTATTGAGTCTGTTTTAGACTGACGGTGTTTGTGTGTTAAAGGAGGAACTGAGTGATTGATCGTGTTTCTGAGTAACTTTGTGCAACTGAGTGACTGATTATGTGTGTGCGTTGGACTTTAGGCCACACAAAGCATTTGTAAAACTCTGATTAACAAATATAGGATAACCAATAAAAACGTTCCTAAGAAGTTTGAGATCCTTCTGCTTTTCTTTTAAAACATAAGATGACAATAATATAGTTCAAACTTGTAAAAAGACAGAATTAAATGTTCAACTTTTGTTGCTTAATTAGTGAATTGCCATGTTAGCGTAACTTGTAGTTGTTCCAGACTCAAAGAGCTAAAAAAAAGTGAGTTTAGCGACCTTATATGTCTAAACTGCATCATGTAAAATGGTAATCCTTGATCCTCCACATTAAAGTTAAGGAAGAAAAGTCACAAGGCGTTGAAACCAGGCTGACCAATGGCTGCATTATGCAACGAACTTGCTCATAGCAGAGCCAATTCAAACCCCATTACTACTCACCTAATTTAATCATGTAAATTCATGTAAATGATGTCGAATCAGAACACATGGATCAACCTTACATTAGACAGTTGGTAGAAAACAGCTACTCTAACTTACAGATAATTGCTTTGGTGTGAATGTGCAGCATTTTATTTTTTTGGGACAACACCATACAATTGTGTCACGGTGCTTCAGTTCCTCTTGATGGAAAGACAAGCCCCTTGCATGGACACCATTGGAATGGATGTTTTTTAATGTTGCAGTGTGTGTGTGTAAGTACATTACATGTGCAGCTGTTCATGCATACTTGTTAGTTTTTTAGGTTGTGTGTTCTTTTTGGTTTCAGCATGGCGCACTGTGTGTTTTTTAGCGAGTATGTGGGTATGTGTGTTGCTTCCGTTTTCGCATTTGTGTGCCTGCAACATTAGACAAGGTTGCTCTTTTGTCCCTGTATAGTTTTGATTCCTTCTCTCGCATGCTCTCGCCTGCGCACACACAATCGTACACACACAAAGAGCCACGTTTTGGTGTAACGCCCAGATTTGAAATGCATAGCGTTTCTGTTGCTTTTAATGGAATACCACTGTATCTGCCTCAAGGGAAACGTAAACCTACTACTCAACACTGGTTTCCAAATTGATACACTCACTTACTGAATTCATATGGCTCTTTCTTACCCCTTCTCCTTCCTACAGGCTGTTTAAATCTGTACCGTGCCAAAAAGAAAAAGACCCCAGTAAGGCAGACACACTGTAATAGTAAACACAAAGTAGTGTCAAATTAGCATAACCCAAGGTCACAAACAATAGTTTCCCCGGACCCTCCGGATCAATTTTGTTTCCACAAATGAGAAGTGAATCGAGAGCCTCGCGCATGTCCTTTCCCACACCTCCCCAGAGCAAATACTCACCTGGGGGTGTTTGCTGTATAACAATCATTAATATTCATGGTGCAGAACATACATATTGTGAGAGGCTGCCACCGAAACTAAGCAAGCATTGCATCAAAATTTATATTGGACAACGGTAGGCTGCCTTTGTTTCTGTGAAGCCCCGTGGGGGCTGTGGCAGCCTAGCATAGCAGCGGCGTGAAGCACCGAGTTAGAATGCAGAGGAGGTACTTACAATCGGGCTGGCATTGATGTAATCAGAGTTGCCTTGGCTGTTCTCCACCTTCAAGGTGATTCTGGAGTGATCATCTGAAACAAAAATGGAAGAATTCAGCATATTTCGTCTTTGCAGTGTAAGTGTTCTTTGGTCATGCATTATAATGAGGGCTCTCTCTGTATACGTGTTAAGAAAGCTGGATTATAAGTAACAATGCCAACATGTCATGAAGCGTGGATTCCCTTCTGCTTTGACAAGGTTACTTGGAGCTCAGAAGGAAAGATTTAAGAAAATCTCTTCTTTACTTTTCCTCAGAGATTTTATTAATTGATTATTAACTTTCTCTGTGTGTCTGTAGGGCACCTCTAACAAATTCACATAACACTTCACACTCTTGAGACAAAAGTTTTGAAACTCTGCTGTGCACTGTTGCCTTTTGTATTAAGAGCTGTGAGCAAAATAAACACATTAATATATTTGGCTGCTCTACCTCTTAAGATTATACTCTCGCATGCTGACAGCATGGCTGCCACTTTAGAAAATTCAGTCGATTTCTTGCTCTAGCTCACAGCTTTCAAACTCCAGTCCTCGAGGGCCGGTGTCCTGAAACTTTTACATGTGTCCCTGCTGCAACACACCTAAATAAAATTAGTAGGTCATTAGCAAGAGTCTATAGAACTTGACTGCATGCTGAGGCGGCAATTCAGCCATTTGATTTATGTTACAGCAGCTCAAGAGTGAATGAACATGTAGTTTTAGAAGAACTTTTTTTAATTAAACTTACACTTTTATTTAAATTGACTTGAGTAGAGTTGGGGGTTGCCACCATACAGTGAAGTCTTGCTAATGCCTTACAAATTTTATTCAGGTGTGTTGCAGCAGGAACACATGCAAAAGTTTCAGGACACCAGCTCTCGAGGACTGGAGTTCAACACCCCTACTCTAGCTATATAACAGCCCCACTGAACAGAGTCCAGAAGTGCATGAGAAGATGACCTTGAAGGGAAAATTAGGGTATTTTTTATTTTTTTTATAGGTAGAGACAGAATGTTTTGATCATATTTTACACAACGAGGCTGAAATTGTATCAAGAATTATGGAGCTTTAAAAAATATAAACACAAAAAAGGTCTTTCCATTGAGGTAACTGGGCAAACATTGGTTAATTTGAGTTGCATAGGAAAATGTTGTGTTTGCTGTGAGGTAGGCAGATCATCCATTTAGTGATTTCTAGAACTAAATTTAAACTCTGAATATTGAGGAGCTTCGTTTAGCCTCGAGAGAATCTTCCATAATCATCTGGGATCCTGTGAATTTTTAAGAGGGACAAACTTTCCGAGTTTGTGCATTTCACTCTTGCGAGCACTCCTCCGAAGCCTCCGGTGATCGGCAAAACAGTTCAGATTTTTTTTTTTTCTTGAAGAAGCCAGTGGTGCTTCAAATAGGAAGCACAATTTATTCCTGACAAACTGCTTTCCCCGCTGACAACCTGGATTTCATTAAGCCTCGGCCTGGTGGAGAGAATGGGACAGCACTTTTTTAGATGGGCTATTTCCACAGAAGCTTAGAAATTTTAATCATTGATGAGGTCGGTGCAGGAGAGCTTTAATAGAAAACTAATTTACAACCCTTCTGCTAGCTGCATCTGCTCCAGGTTTCTGATAATACAGGCTGAGCTCAGAATATAAGGGGAGTGTTGTTGAGGGGTGCTGAGAGTAATGCCACCATGTTTGGACGACTGACATCAGGAAGTGTAACAGACGAATTTTGGTTCCACTCAGAACTGATGGCTTCTGTGCTCCACCAGTAATGCAGGCTTTTCTTTTTGTGTCTCTGCCAACCAAACTGCAACACCTTTTAGGTTTTAAACATGTTCGAGAGACTAAAACACGGTATTATCCAATTTTGTTGATACTAAAGACAATCGTTCACACTTTGTCAATAAATTAATTAAAGTCTCTTATAAAATCTACTTGTACATTGTACACTACTACTACCTTTAAGACACAGTGGCAAGAACAGAAAGAATAAGAGAAAGTCATTGTTTACATGCTACAACAGCAGTGGAGCGGTTCTTCTTCGCGTTGCCGTCCTTGAGGCCGATGGTGCACGCGTTGGGTTCAGCTTGGTACGCACACAGTGCCTCCCACTCCTTCTCCAGGCGATCCTTATTCTTCAGGTGATCTTCCATGTAGGACTGGAGGAAAAGAGTAGAGTACAATAGAGTAGGTGAGTCAGGCTTATACTTTCCCATCAGAGACAGATTTATATACATGAAACTTGCTGTGGTGTATTCATTCCTTCCTTCTTTTAATAATCTTTGATTGGAATTGTTTGTATTGTGCTCAATATGGTCATGTCTTAAAATTCCGATTTTTTTTAAAGGCAATCCTTAAAATTTCTGGCTCAGGATGAGAACCATCTGAACTAAACCAATTACGATCCTCTATTTTAGAAGCTACATTTTTCTAATCTTTATTAAACGTTGTGGGTTTTTTCTCCAGGAACATTCAAATAAAAGCAAATAATTATCTAGTGGTGCCATTAAACCAAAGTATTAGTGCCAAAATGCATATTGAAAGTCCTATTTCACTTTATAAGACACACCTATCTTTAGCAGTGTATGCCATTACCTATTACCTATTAATTCATTCACTGACTTTGATCAACTGCCTACAAATTATTTTGGCATAAAACCATAACACTTGGCAAAGTCATGGTAATGGTATCTGATGGTGAACAGTGAAGCGTTGTTTTTTAAGCAGCTTTGAAAATGAGCAGCCCATGCTCGGAAAATATGGACGATAGGCTCGTTTTTTAATGGATGAGGCAACGGAATGAGCTGCTGTGGTTCTTTAAATGGTACCAGCGGTGATTTATGGTGGCAGTTACAAATGGGACTGATCTTAATCAGAATTAGCTTCCAAAAAAGGCCTAATAGCTTTCTGCTAAAATGAGAGGAGTTTGTTAAAAATGGAAGTCGACCTGACCAGATGTCTGCCCGGCGGAAGAAAATGGAGAACTGTCCAGATGAAATGCACGTATATGATTTTTAACATACAAGCACACGCCTACTCAAATGGCTAACGTCTAAGTGTTGAGGCTTGTTAGTTTCATTAAGTGAGCTCAAAATACTCCCTGTTGCTTTACACATGACACTGCATTCACACACACATACACACAACCCTACTGAAACACACAGACTTTCCTTGTAGTATCAGCTCTCTATTAAATTTGTCTCAGAGCTGCTAAAAGCAGCAATGATGTAACAGGAGGTCACAAGCTGCGGCCCTCCACCTGCACGCAGCCGCTTATCAACAGCGGGAGGCCCGATCCATCAAAAGGCACACAAAGAAAATGCACATACACACATCTGAAGTAGAAACCACACATAAAGGTTTTCATAAGGTCACATGTACAAAAAATAGTTCACCCACATACTGCAAAGACACACAAAAGAAGCATATGCAGGCAACAGGATACACACACTAAGCAAACACTCAAATACACACGCAAAATGACAGAATATACACATGCACATGGAAAGCACGTATATAACTTAGGGTGCAGAAAGACACACAGTCCTACAGAAGACACACACACAGTGTCCAAATCTGATGCCTCCCCCCAACTGCCCTCTACCCCCTGCCCCTCTCTCTCCTTCTCTAATGCCAGAGTAATAGGGTTTTGTGGCTGTGTAAAGGGATTATTGCAATCCAATCAGGAGGTGCTGAGATCACCATGTGTCGGCCAAAGACTGAATAATCCCCTTACTGCAGGGGGGGGGGGGGGGGGGGGGGGGGGCTTATAGCTGCCAAAGGTGCTCAATAAAACCCGCTACGCAATAAGACTCTGCTTGAGCCGCCATTGTGGCTCTGACGTGCCACCGAAGCACCTGTAGGAAATGGGAGCATGAAAGCTGGTCGCATAGGGAGGTTGACGTAATGCGGCAGCCATTTTGGATCGAAAGAGAGTGAAAAGAAAGGGGAAGTGGGTGGAAAGAAATCACTGTGGGATACTGTTACTCAGCAGGGAAGGGTATCCAGTTGTGGAAAACACATTTATCGAAGCCACTTCGAGTGCAGTTTCAGGGGACCTGTGCTCTACTTCAGCATTTCTATTTTATGCTCCACTTCATGTTAGAGCAGAATACATATTACCTGACTATATTTATTTAACGGTAATAACAGTTTCTGCGCCGATGATGAATTATTATTGACTGGAGGTTCGCTTCACACTGACCATCTGCAGAATCTGCACTTTTACTTTGAAAATGTAGCTGAACTCATCAATTTAGCTGTTAAAACCAAGAATAAGAGACTTGTTAGAGATTGTTTTTTCTCCTTGTGGAACAGCACCTTCTTCCTGCACTAACGGTGTCATACTGGAACAAACATCTTACATAAGGTGCTATCAGCGCCAGTGATGAGGCTTTTAAGAGCTAATCTAAATGTCTTAAAAGAGTCTTCTTTATATCTGATGCATTCTGCATCGGTGTAGGAAGTACAAAAAGGCTTCCAAAGCTTTCATGAGGACAAGAAAAGATGGATCGATGTTGCATTATATACATTTTAGAACAAGGTGCCACTTCAACAAGTAATTAACTTTAAAACTTAAGTCTATTTGCAGATACAATTAATGCTAAGAACTAATGAAATTTCATGCTCTAAGTATTTTGCAATAATTCAGATAACAATCTTCCCATTTGTGAACTCAACACAAACACATAATGCATCATAACCAATCCATCAACATCCATCTTTCACACAGAGGCAGCTGTCTTATTTTTAGTTAAAAGCTGACATCATCCTGACACGAGGCTAACTTCTCCGCAGCTGAATGCTTCTTCCTCCTCCTCGGCAGACCACATTAGAGTGATTTAACATCCATTTCCCGACGCACATTCATCCTCCAGCTATTGCCCTGTGACCTATCAACTCTACAGATCACATCCCAGCTGGCCTGATGGTGAGCTACGAACGCCACAACAGATTCCCAGCTTGGCTAATCTCGACGGAGGCCTCCGCTGCAGCATAATCTATAACACTTACTTGGCCAGCAACAAACGACAAGATAATGTGCTTTATATATAGAGTCGCCTAATCCTCTTAAGACACAAGCAGAGAGGATGTGGGGGAGGTGTTGGTGGCAAGGGGGGGGAGGGGGAGAGATCTCGGTCCCAGTCACATGGGACCAAGTAATACATTAACGTAGATAAGATGGTGAAAGCTGTTTCGCCTCAAATTAAAATCAGTGGGTGGATGATGACATGGAATTTGCCAGGGGTTTACGAGAGGCAATTAATTTTTGTAGGGAGGTGGGAGGGTTGGTGGAGAGGAGGGGCACTGCAGCTCACGAGCAGTCGCGTTATTCCTTTCTTTGAAGCTGGTGATTTTTATTAATCACTCAACAGTTGCCTCACTTGAGTGCACGGCTGGGCATTAGATATAAATATTTACTTTTTCAAAGCAGAGCCAAACTTGTCTTGCTTAGTGATGGATTTGATCTCCTGCTGTGACGCTTCCCCGAACGACTCAACTTTTCCCGAAACATACCGACTGTAACCCAGGTTTGTTGCCATCGAATTTGCTACTCAGGTCCCACATCATGGTGTGAAATCCAAATGAGCTCTCTTAACTGTGATTTGCTTTCTTTTGTTTTGTTACAGTCACAAGTAGGCACTTTTCAAATTGGTGGACAAGAAAAAGGCAGAACAGAATTGGGAAAGCAGTGGAAAAGGATGAAGAGTAAACCCAAAAAAAGCAATAGGGTAAGAAGAATATGCAATAAAAAGCTGTGTGGATGAAAAAGCAGGAAAATTGGGTAAACGGTAAAAAAAAAAAACAAAGAAGAAGAATGAAAGATGGGAGGGGCATGAAGAAAAAAACAGTTAAGAAAATTGGTAAGTGGCTTTTTGCTTTTTGAACTTTTCTCCACCCGGAGAACTTGGGTTGAGAAAACAATCTGACCTTTCGGTTTCAAAGAGTAGCGGGCTGGTTTAAAACTATCATGTTCCTTCCTTGATTTCCTGACATTTTGAAAAAATTATTTTCTTTTACATGACACTGGTATTATTGGATGGAGTCAGCTTGGACAACTCAGAGCTACAGTTTGTTTCACTGAGACCGTGGAGCTGTCCAAGGTGCTGAAGCACACTTCCAGGCCAGTCTGTGTAATACGATACATCTGCTCTCTCTGTTTTCAATCTCTCTGCTCTTTTCTCTCTCAGGCCAAAACTGAAGTGGATTAAAAGGAAATGACAGAACTGAAAAAGCTGACAGCCTGCTAACATTAACTAAAAAGCAACATTATCACGGCCCGTGTTGATGAGCACGCTGTGACTTACAAACTACCAGAATCCTCAGTGTCCTATCGGTTTTATTTCCTCAGTGGAAACAACAACATGGACTTCAAGTTAAATGAGACAACAACTCCTCGTCTACACAGAAGGCTCCTAATAAACCCAGTCCACTAGGAAAGCTTTATTATTATTAAACAGCATAGATGCAATTAAAAGGAGTCCATTTGAGTTACATTTTATGTTTATACTCCAACGACTAAACGGCGACCATTATTAAATGGGCACAGTAAAAGCATATCTGACTGCATACATTTGTTAGATGAATAAAACATCGTGCTCTTTGAAAATCCACCGTTCTGGATGTAGCAGAGGATGCTTCTATCATTATTTTGACAGTATTGCAGGTATCACAAAATACTGCAAAAACCCAGAGTTGTTCCTGCATTGGTACGTATACATATTAATTCAGCGGGTGTAGGTTTTATATCTTCATATATATTTAGAAATATAAAAGCACCTTGAGGCGACTGCTGTTGTGATTCGGTAACATATATAAAACTGAAATGAATTGGTTATCAAAAATTTACGTCATAACTAATCGCTCAACTAAAGCAAGTGCAATTATTTCCTAATCCTAACTGCATCTGAGTAAAACCATTGCTTGTAATTAGGGGAATTAGAGTGTTTAGTCAATATGGTCTGACTCAACCCAATTCTCTTTGTCTGGAACATCCCTGGTGTTACTTTTATAAGAAGAAAGAGCAACATCGTGGTGTGTTATGGTAGCAGGAGCACCAAACCAGAAAAATTCCCCTAAGACTTTGGACTTACTCAACCTAAGGCAGCTTCTAACTAACTGACACTAGATCACAGCTGCTGACCAGGGATTTTATTGGTGTACATGTCCAAAAGTTAGAGTGTAAACTTGGCATATCACCTAAAAACTGCAGTCTTACTTGTCTACATTCATCAGTTTAATGCTTCAGACTTTGAATGTGAGGATTTCTTTAACATATTTTTTTCCCACCATGTTTGGTCTAAAAATGATTTCATAACAGGCACCCCATCCACATGGTCTCCTCTCATCAGAACTAAATCACTATGTGAACTGTTGTATTTACTGTTACCCTCTAAAGTCAGTTCTAGAAATATTCTATTTTCAGAAGTCATATGAATATGATCAGCTCACTTTTTTCATTATTCATTTAGCTGTTTAAGCTAGGTACTAGGCAGAGTGCACTTAGTCTACTGTTGCTCATTTAAACCCACCAACCTATCACCTCTCCCTCAGGACATTTATTTGTTGAAGAGTAGGTAATGATTTTTATCCACGGTTTGTCAAAGTTATCAAATATCCTCTGTTTTCCTTCCTGATTTTAAGATTGGGTTAAAAAAAATAACACTTTTTGACTCCTTATAGACTTCTTTTGGAAAAGGAAAATTGTTATTAGTGAATTTAGAATTTAACAACTTAAAGGTTTAAATTAATTTTATGGGGATGAGGGTCTCTTGTTCTAAAAAGAAAAAGCACCATATTATATGTATGACATGTTGTGATGAAAAAGTCCACTTGCACTTTATGAATTTGCTCTGAAGAGGCTTTTAAAATTTGCATTCATCTCCATCACCTACACAAAATTAATCATCATAGACACATTAGAGTCACTTAGTCTGTCTCCTTGGTTCCCTCTCAACGTTTTATACATTTGTTGCTATGATTTAACAATTTCAGCAATCATCCTGACCAGACTGTGGCCCACACACTGACTGAATGCTTGACAAACACTTTATTTCATGCCACTCTCCAGCGGTGACACCTCTGCAGATATGGATTCATCTCACGGAGATAAAGCAAACGTACCTGCAGAAGTTCAGACCTTGTTGTCAAAACTCAAATCTATTTTCATCTGTATGTGACCCAAGCTTTTTATATGCATGCATTATATACTGTGGGTGCGTTTGCCAAACGTTTTAGCTTGGCTGTACGCTTGTGTAAAACAACAGAGACACTCTGCAGCAGCAAAGGGCTGCAGTGGGAGTCATCTCTCCTGAACACAACTCTGGTGCAACTCTCTGGGGTAATTAGTATCTTTGTGCCTATTGAACACATCAAAAAGGCCGCTCTTTCACATCTTGCCGGCAGCCTCATATTGCACGGAGAGAGAGGAGAGAGAGGTGGAGGAAGGGTGGGGGATGAGGAGGTGGTAGTGCCGTGGGTGGTGGGTTGTTGAAGTGAGTAGGTATGTATCGCAATTATGATGGCGCTTGGCAGAAAGCGACCGAGGTTCAATAGAGATTTTCATCTGCTGTATTGAAGAGGGAAATAAGACTGCTTATAGAAACTGTGGGTGTAATGAGATGTGCAAAAACAAAAAAAGGACAAGAAGAAAGATGAGAGAGAGAGAGAGAGTGATACAAGAGGGGGTGTGTGTGTGTGTGTGTGTGTGTGTGTGTGTGTGTGAGGGGAAATTATCAGTACAGAATATAAACATAAGTAGTTTGTAGTAGTTTGAGTTTAAAAGACTGGTTAAAATGGTAAACCAAGTGGGAGGCAAGATGATAAAAATGGAAGAAATAAAACATCCTATTAATAGAATAATTAGAACAGAACAGAAATTTACTCTAAATATTATTTTGTAAACTCCCTCTCGGGGAAATTAACCTACTTTGATAATCCGACTGAAGTTTTCATTGTTTTCTCTGAACGATCAATATTAGACATCTTATTTGGGCCACTGACGTCATTTTCACTTGGCACAGGAGCCGCAGTGTTGGTTCCTAGAATTAATTTAATTTAACATTTTGACGATAGCCAAACATAAGATTATTATTTTAAAAGCAACTTACAGAAATAAGTTGCGACAATCTCATTTTGTTCGTTATTTTGATGCATTTTTCATTCACATTCGCAGAAACACGGACACCAAAAAGCACAACATATGCTCTGCTGGATGGAAAGCTAAACCACTCGAGATGTGGGCACATTTAGTTTAACCAAGGGATCCATTGCCTAGTGTTATTCTTCTCTATTTTCTTTTCTTTTTAAAATAAACTGATTTCATCAGCTCTGGGTGTGTAATATAGGTGCACGTGTGTTGGTGTTATAAAGAAAGGTACTCTATTTAAAATAAAGATATAGAAAACAAAACAAAAAAATCAGTTACATTAATGTATTTTGTTTTTTACTAATAAAGATTAGGAATACTATAACAAATTGAGGTAACTGCAATTTCTATTTCTAAAAATGATAGCTCTATTACCCAGCAGTGCCAATATTAGTTAAAAACTGTAGTGGACTAAAGTTGGTTCGTCATTTGAAAATTTAATTCAGTATTTTTATTTTCATGAAATATGTTTGCAGGGCTGTTTGTGGTGAAAAACTGAGCTGCTTTCGACATATTTCACGTTGTTTTGTGTGATGATCACATCCAAACTGCTCAGCTGGAAACTCACCAGGATCATGTGACCGGTTGAGATGTCCATATTTGAGTGGGCGGGCTCTTCGCTCCAGGAGGAAATGCTGCTCCGTGCCGAGGGGCTGACGGCTTGACCGCCATCGCTGAACTGAGAAGAGACGCTGTTGATCCTGGAGGAGATGGGCTCCGGACGCTCGGCTGGGGGCTTGACTGCCATGCGCTGCCGACACAGCTCCTACGGGAAGGAAGGCGCTACAGATTAGTCACTGCCGTCACGTAGGCGGGGCCTCGTAGTATTTCACTCATGTATGACTTACGACACTTGGCTGACAAATTTGTTTGAAACATCTTAACACTACTGATATAATTAGAACTAACAGCAGATAATGTTGCCTTGCTGTAGCATGCTAACTTCAAAGGGAAGTGAATAAATACGCCTGACAGTTTGTAAACGGTAAAATAAAAACCCCATTAAAAACACAGAGATAGACTGAGAGCTTGCTTTTGCTGCAGTTGCATCTGATGAGGTCATTTCTCTTTGATGAACAGTAATGGTGTTAGCTGAGTTGAATGTTTTTGTATGCTGCTGTGTTGCAGTTGTGGTCACTATTATTATCAGAATCTTAGCGGGCTTTTGAACCGACCTTTATTTGACACATGTCAAATAAAGTTATGGCTGGTTAACACTCATTGGTTTCTTCATAATTGCTGCCCAGGGACTAATTATTAGAGCAACAGCTAATAGTACAGTACACACCATGGTTGGTTTTTAAAATAGCTAAACAGTAATATCAACTAAGCGAGTGAAGAATTAATCACTCTGATCTTATTTCAAAGAGGTTTATTTATTATGTGGCAGAGACAGCTACTGATTAATCTCTGGCTCCCGTCTCCCTCCCTTCACCCTCAGATGGCCCCGCCCCTCCCTGAGCCTGGTTCTGCTGGAGATTTCTTCCTGTTAAAGGAGTTTAAAGTTTTTCCTTCCCACTGTTGCCATAGTGCTTGCTCATAGAGGGTTGTCTGATTGTTGGGGTTTCCCTGTATTATGGTCTTTCCCATACAATATAAAGCATCTTGAGGTGACTATTGTTGTCATTTGGTGTTATAAAAATAACACTGGAATGAGCTGAATTTAGCATGTTAACAAGTTAGCACTGGCTGGTACCCTTTTGTATGATGTCTGCCCTCAGTTCAGAGGAAAAAATTAACCCTGGCGAAATAGTGTATCACTTCTTTTGTAAAGTGATTGATTGTGATGGAAAAACCAGACAGCTGAAGAATAACACAGTACATCCCAGAAAGGCTGAAGCTCTTGGCAAGCAACAACTGTAGCACCAAATGGATATGATTGAGAAATGGACTAACGTCAGCACTGCCTAAAACTACAGTAGCTGCAAAACACCAGCAACCGCATATACATATGTAATTCACATTTAAAAAGCAGTGTTTTAGGTCACATGGCCATCACTTGAAGTCAGTCATAAGTTCTCAGAATCAAAGTTGACGGTCCAAACTTTTGCCAGCGGAACAATGAAGCTTATTTAATGACTTAAGAGTTCTGTACATATGAGTGTAACATTCCTGAGCTCATTAAGAACCGTTATTTCCATCGTGTTAATTAGTATTTCCTTCCAAAAAAATCCTGCCTTGTTTATAATGTGTATTTGTGAGTGTTCTTATTATTTCTGTTTTTGTCCTCTAAAATCTAAAAGGCTTAAAAACATAAAAATGAAAAAGGGCCACTGTGGGCATAATGAGTGAATGTGAGTAAAGAGTGGATTCAAGCAACAGAAAATGGGATTTGCTATTAAAATTGGGCTCAGTGTATTCTGACCTTCATAAACAACTTTCAGTGACAACTTGTGTAGTCATGCTCCTGTAAATCACAAGTTAGTAAAAAACCAAACAAAACACACAAAAAACCAGCAAACTCACAACAAAAAGAATAAAACTAAAAGACATTTTGAACAAAACTGAAATCCTTCCGACTGGCTGTAAACACCTGGGCAAGAATGGTGAAAGCACCAGACACTTAACCACCAACTGCTGAATGCTGGCCAGCTTCCAGGATGTTGGTGGAAAAACAGCATGCATGCTCAGCAAGCTTCCCCTGAATACATTAAAAAAAAACTTTATAAAAAGGTTTTGGCAAAATATGCCGCTCAGGTTCTTAGCAGCAAGTACAATATCTTCATACGCCTGAGCAAACTGTCATTTTCCGTCTGCTGGATACGTGACCACAATGAAATATTGACACCACATCGAACTTTCAGTCTGCGTCTTCTCTACACAACTCCCAGCAGGACCTTTAGTGAGCTGTAAGGAATGACTGTGCCACTTGATACGAGAGGAAGGAAAAACACACAGTTTTTGAAAATCCAGAACAAAGATGTGCAGAACTAAAACCCTCATGATGTTACAGTTAAAACTATCTGTGACCTTATCTGACATGTTTAAATGCTACTGATTATTTTTTGGCATATCATTTTTCGATCTAATTTCCTCAGTTTTGTTTTGAACATACATCAAAAAACTATCAACTTCATGTGTGGATGTAAAGAAACTCAAAGACAAAAGTTTAAGACTGTGAAGTTAAAGATTTAAAGATGTCGCTATACGGTAAAATAACATCGTGGTATTCTGCGATAACCATCATGTGTGACACAATTGGCTGTTTTTTAAAATATCTTTAAAGGTGAACTTTTTTATTTTTTCAAATGGCATTTAAGTTAAGTTAACAATATTGAGAATGATGAAGGTGGTTGCCTTTTATACTCTTTCAATAAATTTTATAAAATAAGATTATATTTTGATTTCTCAGAATGGGCAACATTTTTAAAAAATCGTAGTGTTTTTGGATGGCATGTTCCTTTAAAAAAGAGAAAAAAAAGATACATGTGCTAATTTAGTGTTCAACGCTTTATTTGACTGGGTTTTTAGGCCAAGCAGAGGGGTATACTCAACATTAAAATAGCATGCACTGTTTTAATGCGTTTACAGTGTTGGATGACTTGTTTTATTGAAAAAATGATGAGAAACAGTCTTTAGAGTACATTTTCCATGGTTTTAGCGTTGTGTCAGAAGTGTTTTCCAATCAGCAACATGCTTAAACTCTGTGCTTTTTCCCATTTTCGGTAACATGTATCCTGTTTCAGAGATGGACTCTACCAAAGATTGAAATAAGGTCAACATGTGTGGAAGTACACCCTGTGAATCAAAAGCTCACCCTTCAGAAAGCTCTTCTCTGATTTCTAAGGACATTAGACACTAAGTTATTTCAGGAACACAACTCTGTCTGGTCTGCCCACCTGCTCATTCTTTGGGAGGGGCGGCCAATCAGAAGAAAATTGGCTAAAAAGACAGTAATCTTTTGATTTAAATAGTGGGCTTCAGATAAATAAGGATTGTATAAGGTAGTTTCAGTATAGAGAAATTTAGACCCAACCATGCAAAAAAGGCTGTGTAGCTCACCTGCTACAGGTATAACATTTGCCTGGCTCATGAGATGGTTCAACACACAACAGGTTATATTCAAATAAATCTCTTTCTAAGTCTTATCAAATTGAATGCAGCTTGGAGACGGGCCTTGGGGGAATCTTTGTTTCTGTTTGCCCAATTGGCTGATTTGGTTGTGGGTGTATAATTGCTTTGTTTTTATTGTCTTCCTGCCTCATACCCAACCTCTTTGAATGCTGTAACTAGAATCTTTCCTTAAGTCAGACAACCTGTTAGTCTAACAATAGCTGAAGGTTTGCTGTCATTTTGAACCTGCCGAGGTTTATAGGTAGTACAGAAACAAGCTTTCAAATAAACCCGGTTAATAAAATCGAAATAATAAATAAATAAAATCATCTAATAATTGAGTAAATTTGTAAAGGAACAGTTACATGGCACATCCTTTGCTTTGTACTATTGTAAGCCATACATCACCTGCACGAGCCTACAAGGACAGTGACTACAACAGGAGACCTGGACCAAAACTCTGTGGGTATCTGTGTTTCTTAATGAGAGAGACGCAGATGATTAACTGACCCCGTGTTTGATTGACTGTGGAGGTAATGTGAGCAGGCCTTCATTAGTCCGTATCTGATCTGTCTGATGTTCTCGTAGGTCGGCACGCTGACAATGATCTATGGGCTCGGACACAGTCTCATAAATGCGTGCGGATTATTAAAGTGCTTCGATGCCTGGCCCGGGGATTCTGGCGGCGCTGCGGGCGGTGGTGGGGAAACATAAACATGCTTGGATTTAAAAGAAGTGCGTACTAGAAGCTGTTAGAGGAAGCACTGACCTACAGTTAAGTAAAGTCTCAAGTGCTGTTTTTATTTTTAGACTTGCAGTGTCAGTGTTTTGCAGCAGCCTTGTTTTTAGCACGTTTTAAGTTTAGTATGTAAGTATTTAGCATCTAAGTTTGTTGTTTTTAAGTTAAAGGCAGCTTTTGGGTTAGGGTTTAATTCATTTAATATATTAAATAATTAATTGTCAATAAAAAAAGATCAATTTCACATGTCATTATTAAAACTAGTCACAATAAGGGCATCCCAGCGTCAGTTATCATTATTTTACATAAGCATAACTGACGTTGGCTTCCATTCCCATGTGGATTTTTACTTTCCAGTGTATGTAGAAATATTTCTCAGGGTTCCTGAGTCAAAGGAGAACACTGACAAGTAATTCTGGAGAGTTTTACAGTGTTACTCTTATTTATTCAAATGTTTGATTTATGGTTGGAGGCTAAGTGGATTTATCAGATTTAGCCGTGTGTCTCTGGTTACAGATCTGCAGTGCTGTTAGTTCAGGGTTGTAAATCATCTTATCTCGTAATAACACCGCTTTAATCGATATTCTGTATCAAATGATTAATGTATTAAATAGTTAGCTGTGTGATAACTGCATTATTGTATGATGAGGCGTCCCATTACGACCTTGACTGGCCCTGTTGGAGATGTTTTTGGCATGACTAACTTTCCTGATTTGTTCTGAGTAGTTGGAGGTATAGACCACACTAAAGGCTGCACGTCCCTTTATGAATGATGCTCACTAGTGTTAAGGACAGGATATAGCTGACTATATACATGTATGACTCTATATTTTATTGTTTTAACATTTAAATGCGAAAAAGTAAAATGGCCTGTATTTGTATAGGTCCCTAAGGACCCCAAAGCGCTTTACACAACCAGTCACCCACCCATTCACACACTGGTGATGGTAAGCTACATTGTAGCCACAGCCACCCTGGGGTGCACTGACAGAGGCGAGGCTGCTGGACACTGGCGCCACTGGGCCCTCTGACCACCACCAGTAGGCAACGGGTGAAGTGTCTTGCCCAAGGACACAACGACTAAGACTGTCTAAGCCGGGGCTCGACCCGGCAACCTTCCGATTACAAGACGAACTCCCAACTCTTGAGCCACGATCGTCCCGCGAAGTATTGAGAAAGACACACAGACTGTTTTCACAGCTCACACAGGGGGTTTTATGGCACCACACAAACTACCCAATGTCAAATCTTTAATAAAAGACAAAAATTGGCCCCATAAATTCCCGTCTGGCTGCTAACTACACCAACTTGCCCGATTTCCTGTCTTTGCTACATCCTCTGAGCTCCATTTTTTGTGTTGAATCGGCTCAATCACACCGAATTGTGGCCGTTCTGTCACACATGATCAACAGCATTCATACCGGAACAACTGCACACGGTGAACTTTGCAGCTGCAGCAAATTTTTTTATGATGTAATTAAAACTGCCTCAAAATGGCTTCCCTCTGAGAGCCAATTAGAGGTTTAAAAAAAAAAAAAAAAGCAAATAAAATAATGTGAAGGAAGGATATAACTCGGGACAGGTTTAGAGTGTGAACAGTGCAGATTTACAGTGCCAACACCTCCCCCATCCCGGAGCAGTGTCCATACAAACACGAGTTTCTTTCTTTCTTTCTTTCTTTTTTTACAGTGTATTGATTTTAACTATACATACTTCATCACTTTAATGACTTTGCCAGTCTGATGCGTATTTTCCAGCTTTGACTAAACTGACAGAAACACCAAACAACACATGCTTATGCCTTTGGCACTAATATCACTCAAAGCCTGCTAAAGAGTGGTTGGCGTTCCCTCTCTTTCTTCTTTGATTCAAAATCGCGACCACTCACGAGTGAACAGCCTTCCACGTTCAACTTTTTGCTTGTTTACGAGCATGCACGCTAAGTGCACTGAATGCAAAGCGGCCACGCTTGCTGTACGGACGTGCATGACTTGAGACTCTGTAACAGTTGGGTTCCACCGAGTCTTTTACTAAAGACATTACATCTTGTTTCTGCTCAGTGGCACTGAATCCATGCAGTCTATTAGATGCTTTTAAGCGAAACCCCTATTGTTAGTGTAGTCAAGGTCATCCAAAAGCCCAGTGCTGTGCCAAACAGCAGATATTGTAATGCAGCAAATGAAAAAATTATCTTTCCAGGAAATCCATACTGGCTTTTGCTGCCTTCTCGATTAATTTATAATGAAAGTATAACTCATGAATGAAATGCGTTTTGGCAAATCTAAGTTTGGAGTCATCTAGATCAACTGCTGCATTAGATCTGACAATAAATAAGGGTGGATGTACAGTATATGTTCAGCATGATGGAGTACCAATCTCTAAAGAGCTTTAAGTCTTTTTAAATTGATTTTAAGACACAATCCATTCGATCAAAGCAAAGATCTGTCTGGGAGGGAAGGAATCATTAAAATTGATGACAGCATTTAAAAGCAATCTGAAAAAGTTTTTTTAAAATCTTTTTTAATTATTAGAATGTTAGCATAGCATAGTTGCTATATGAAACTATGAAACTTGCAGGTAAAAAGACACAGATTCGCAATAAGTCAAAAATAGAGTGCATACTAAATTTGCTCCTGACACAGGCCTTTTATCCAAGCCACTAAATAAGAAAGAAGAAAATCAAAGAGCGTGATGTGGAAAAGAAGGATGCATATGTGCCACATCAACTCTTCCCATATGAATAAAGGTTAAAGAAAAACCCCAACAACCCCCTCTCATGGGCGTCATGCCAGGGAATCCTCTTGGTGCCACATGACCATCTCGAATCATACATCAGCCCCGGGGGCAGCACAGGGCGTGTAAGTGCTGAGAGGCACGTGCCACCCGAAGCACCCCCTTTTCAGAAAAGCTTGCTAATAGGGACGAAGGTTGGCTTTTGGGGTGTGCCAGCAGAGCCTGTCAGGCTCACAGGGGTACCTCTGTTTACATGCCCCTCTGACCAAATCAAATTCAGGGGCCTTCACCCAAGTGCCCTTCCTCTGTGCTTAAGCAAACTAGCAAATAAAAGGGGCAACACAACACAATCTGTGTTAAGGAAAAGGGATTTAAGGAGTAAAGTAAATTATAATTAAAATATACATAGAACGGATACGGATACTTTAAAAAAAAGCTTCAGAAACAGAGCAAAGAAGAGAAGAACAGAAGGGATACAGAGAAAACAGAACGAGAGTTATTGTTTGCTTGTTTAATCTAAACTGAGATGAACTGGAAGTGAGAGATTGTGAAAGTGGAGTAAGGCAGGCGGAGGGATGCCAAAAAAGAAAAACTAAAAAAAAACCCTCATCAGTAACACGTCTATATTTTTTTATTTCTTAAAAAATATGCAAATATGTTCATTAGTTACCAAAGCATTTCTCGTGTTTCAAGAAAATTCCTGGTGTGGGTGATGATATCTTTAAAAATGATAATGCTTCAAGATGATATCTCTTGATTTGTGGAAAAAAAAATCCATGCAAAAAGTTGAGCCTCGCCGCAATCTAGTGCAATGATCTCACGCTGCGGAGCGGATAGTTTCCGCTCTGCTTTGAGGGGGAAAAAAAGACTTTTAGTAGCAGATAAAAGTTCGAATCAGATGTAAAGATAAACTGACAACGACGTTGCCGACTCCCATGTTGGCAGCAGAGTAATCCAGGGACTGACTGACTGACAAGCATCATCCACCATCTCCCCGCCCAGCGCTCTGACACGCTGCACGCAGTCCTCTGTCGACGCTTGTCAATCAACATCTCCTTTGTCGGTGTCGGCCAATCCCACGTTGCCGTTACACCGTAACTGCTTGACTGACACGCTGGGAGCCGGGGAGCTGAGAGCCAAAGGTGGAGGGGATTCAGAGGGAGGTGGTGGTGTGGTGACGTGATTGGAAGGCGGTGTGTGTGTGCGTGTGCAAGGATGTGAAGCGAGGCCTCAAACAAACGCGCCCAGGGCAAGAGTCATTAATATGCAGCGGTTGGTTAGAGTGTGCATGCACACACAGCACGCATGTGTTTGTGCATATTTGTGTCTATTTGACAGCCAGCATGAAGGAGCTGCAGTAGTAAGGCCGTCAGGCAGCCTGCCGCTTCCTGTCTGCTTTAATTGCATGTAGCCCTGGAGACTGTGCACACACACACACACACACACACACACACGCACACACACACAGACAGACTCCAGCCCAGGGAAGCCCTCTACACAGCAGCGCTGACAAAGAGACGAGGTTTACACGGCTAAGATGGGAGCTGAACACTGAGGTCTTTCACTGAGGATGACGGCGGCTCACTGTCGAGACTCGATAAAGACGACAGAGGAAAGAGAATCAACTAGAAGAGCTTTGGGAGTGCGAGCAAAGCAAGACTGAAACCTCCCAAGAATGAGCAACACAAAGGTTTTTGAAAGCGCTTAATCAGATAAATAAAGCGGAAACACAGCCTTACGTGTGAATTTTAATTAGCATTTTTCAATTAGAAGCTTAAAGTGACTCTCGGAGTTAAGTAACCGAGAAGATAAGTTTTTCACTCCGAGGAAAAACAAATATTTTATGTAGACTGAGATCAACCTATCACTGGCCAGGGCACTCGTGCAAAAAAGATTTTAAATTTTAATGAAATTTTTAGCGGCATGAATCGTTGAATCGTCTTTTAGAAACCTCTCTCGCTTACAGTAAGGGATGCTTCTCCCTTACTGGTAAGCAATATCTCTATTTGCAAAAAGCAACATTGTGAATCTGTAAGTTACCAGTGATGAGGTAAACCTTTGACGCAGTCCCACAGTCTATTTCAGGAGGTAAAAATCCCTGAAGAGGAGCATAAAATGTAAGCACTTAGGGGCCAAGCTGGGCTCATTATAAAATCAATGCTCACAGGACTACTCTCATTTAAAAACATGGTGGGGAAAAGGTCAGAGAGAGCGAGAAAGAGAGACGGAAAAATCTCAATCTAATTCTTTGCTCAAAAAGCCACTTAATATTGGATTCTGTAAATTAAATTTCACACTTGGCTATTCCGGCCAAAGGATAATTACCGCAAGCAGAGGAGGGAATGGAAATAACTCAAGGTGGAAAACCTGTTGGATTGGTGATATTACTTCATGTCTCAGACAACAAATTATAGCAGGAGACAATCAGCGATCACCACACACCATTAACGTAGTTAAAACATGTCGACGCGAGAGTGAAGGCGACGCTGAAAGAAGAGAATCACAGCATCTATCTCCTTTAAATCACAAAATAACCCCCGGAGACTAAAGCAGGGATTTTCAAGCCATTTAAAAAAAATTTCAATTTTTAATTACATAGAGAAAAATAATAGTGCATTTTGGTGTGTTTTTTAAATAATCTAAAAAAGATGAGTCCTAAAAAAAATATAATTTGTGACCAAATCTTACTGTGGATTATTTATGTCGTGTGAGATTTACTGTAAACAGTACAGGTAATACAAAAACTGTAAAAACAAAACAGTGCACCTCAATAATAAACACGTATTGCGTTGTTCTGTTTTGCTTTAACAGGAAAATGCAACTGCTGCCATCAGTTGCAAGATGATGATTACAGAAGGCTCTCTCAGTATGAAGGTCCACAAAACTTCCACTTCTTAATGTTATGCATAAACAGGAGAACTCCTGTTTATGCATCTTTCACGTGTTATAGACACAACACATTTTTTTAATATAAATATATATGTATATTGTGAATGTGTGCACAGATGGCACAGTAACAACTCCTACCTGGTAGGTGGCGGTAGCATCGCTGCTTGTATCCGTTCCCAAATTGGTGAGCTTTTCTTTGATCTTGTGGTGGGAACGGTGCCGGAGGCAGTAGACCACGGTGGAGGCCAGCAGGACTCCAACGATACACAGGATTGACACGACGGTGAGAATGAGGAACTTGGTCGACTCTGTCTGGCTGTACTTGGTGGGGATCTGGTTGATCTGGCTTCCCTGTGGGCCACAAAAGAACAGATGAAAAGGGTTAATAAATTGCGTCTATTACTATTTTTATCTGCAGTGAGTGGTTCTCTTTGCAGCTCAATGGGTAGAGCGTGGTGCTGCCAATGTCAAGATAAGAGTTTTGATTCATCCGCCCTGCTAAAAATGACTGCGGTCGTGATGGAAGCAGGTGCTTTTGGGAAGAAGAAAAAAAACCCGCAGGGGTGTGAAGCTGTGTACCTAAGAGTGTGCATGCTTTCAGGTGATTTTACTGATCAGTCAGACAAGAGGAACTAATCTGCAAAATCATCTGGCAGAGTGTTTGATTGGAACAACCCTGCAGGCTCTCAGAGCTTCATGGCACATAGTTTGATACTCCTGGATTAAAGCAGCCACCAAAGAGGCCAAACCCCCCCCCAAAACAAGTCACACTGGAATCCTTCGATTGACAAGATAATATAAGCGTGAATTATTTTTGCTACTAATCAGGGTTCCAAAAAAAAAGCTTGTCTTTGCATGGGTAGATGAAAGTGTAAATCACATGGTTCTTTTCTTTCCTTTTTTGGAAACGCATAAACATGCATATCACTGCGCTCGATGAAAAGTATAATCACAAGCGTTTGTTCCACCATCTGTGCCCAGGAGTGCATAGAATGCATAAACTCCTGTTTAGTAAAGCATTCTGGATGTCTCTAGACAGCTCAACACCCCGCTTGCTATATTGGAGGAATTTTCTACCACCATGCACAGAGGCAACAGACGTTCTGCTGTCTTGAGCAAGTGCCTCGCCAATTCCGACCTCAGCTGCAATTTAATCCAGCGTGAGAGAACCAGATCCTTCAGCAAACAACTAGAGATTAAAGATTTCTTTTCAACCAGTCAGCTGCTTAAGATAACACAATGGACACATACTGTATGATAAAAGTCTCCGTCTGAACTGCTTCACGAATGTGCAATCATTTGAGAGCGGAGAAGTAAGTCTTATTGAGCTGTTCATTATGAGCTGCAGCTCCGACTGCTGCTTGCTGTTCATTTTCAGACACCAGCGAGCTCCAGATAATGGGCCTGTTGCATTTTACCTGACTACTACTAGTTAACAATAGGCAACATAATTCCCCGTTATTACGCACAGCATAATGATCTTGCCAACAAAGAGCGAGGCAAGAACCAAAAGAGTAGAGCTACAAATTGCATAGCCAATGACAGGCCTGTAATTCCTCTTGACAAAGAATTATCAAAAGAAATCAATCGCAAAAACAGCTTTTCTTGACTTGTTCCTTATTTGGAACCATTTTTTCCCCATATCTTTGTCGCACAAAAGAGATTGCCACTCATTTACCGGTACAAAAAATCCAAACGCTTGATGGTCCCGAGCACATAACTATGCTTATCGCTGCACTCATCATTAGTTTGTCCTAGCTGTAATTTTATGTTGCATATTAAGCTTGTTTAAAATTACTTTTGTATTCTGACAGAGAAAAATAATGATTACAAAAAGAAAAAAAAACAAAGGTTTTCTCAACCCTGGAGAAAGGCAGCTTGAGGGTGAAAAAAAAGGGAGGGGGCGGGAAAAAAAAAATCCCTGTCCCTCAGTGGTAGAGGTCACGGAGATTAGGCGAGGTGTGGCGTGGTGAGTTAATGGAAAGGAGGCTTTGAAAACAGCAGGGAGAAAAGGGGCAGTTCTGTCGGATCCCTCCTGCCTGCCTGTCAGCACAGAGAAACCCTGAAACCCTGGGAGGTGGGAAAAGGACCGCTCTACCCTGTTAAAGATTGTTCTGGAATTCTTGTGAGGTTTCGGGGAGTGACCCCCACCCCACCGCCATCATCACTCGATAATGCACCCTCCCTTCATCGTTCCCCCCCCACCCCGTGATTTCATTCATTGCCGCTGCTGCATTCAGCACCTAATAAAGAGTGCCCGCAAAAACACACACAATGGGGGACAACAGTTGTCCGATGCTTTGTGGGGTGTCCAATTTGCTTGGGGAGTTCTGAGCCATACTGTAAAAGCTGGTCGCATAGTAATGTGACGGCCCTGGAAAAAAAAACAGCGGCTGTCTCCGAGTAAGGCTCTGAATTAAAGAAGAAAAAATATATATATGAGAAGTAAAATTGTGATTCAGCTTTGAAGTACAGGGCACATTAAAGATTTATCTGCAAACTCAACTTACTATAGAGCCTGTTCATGAATCAGTAATAAAGATAATGTAGGGAGTCTGCTTATATTACATTTATATGGCTGCTTGTCCTAATGTTGCATTACACATCTGCACGAGCAGACGCAATTGATTGTGGTTGGCTTGTGTATTTTTAATGTTTCTCTTCATTAATGTGCTTTTAATGTAAAAGATCGTGGCGAAAAAATATCAGCCGTTAAGAAAGCATCATAAACAAAAGTAGCTGAGCAGTAGCCTGTACGCGTTGTGGGCTCGGCAAGCCCATTAATAATGCATTATTGCTGATTCCACATGCTTCCACTGCAATCATCTTTTGCAAAATGTATTTTTTTTAAAACCCGCGGATCAAATAACTTCATTTGTCATTTTACTCCCCGAGTCATCTCATTGTTTTGTCAAATTAAGTTTCATGGAGAGGGATTGCATCTTGCTTGGCTAGTAATGGCCCATAATTCAAGGCCCTAACTGTAACAGCTCAGTCATCTTTCACGGGACAGATGCCGGCGTTTCCAAAGCACACTCCCCACTCCGTACACACACACAGGCAGCAGACGCACGCACTGATCCCACCTCCTCCCTCGGCCTCTTTATCATGGCTGCCTAGCATGTCTGTCTATTGATTCAAACAAATGTAGCCTGACCCCACCTGCTTAATCAAGTTTGGTTGCAGTTGTTAGTAACAGTAAAAGGGGGTGGAAGAGTGTGTGTTGAGCGTAAGAGGGGGAGAGAGCGACTTGAGGGCGTACGACTTGTTAGTTCACAGCTATGAAAAACGAGCAGCCATTCTAGCCGAGCTGCAGCGGCAGATGTAGCAGAAATTTGCAATGATTGAAAATCAAATGTTTGCTCAGGATGGGAGGTGGAACATTCACACATGAGCCAACGCATGCAGCCATTACTGTGAAAATGACTGTACAGCCTTTTCGGTAATATGCATTATGAAACTAAACACTTGCATTCGAAAGCTTGTACTCGATGTAAGCGTGTTACCTATATTGGACTGTATGTTTCCAGTAATAAGCGGCAATCTGCTCGTCTCTGCGGTTCTAAGGCCTTCATCGTTTCTCACTCCTGAGACTTAACCCTTTCAATCTTATTCTGAGGGCTTGCCCAAGAGAGTCGTGACTGCTAAGGTGAATTACAGCCCAGCACATAGAAAGGAAAGGAAATGTAAATTGGTTCACGTTGCTGGTGTGATTGTAGGTGAATAAGGAATATCACTACGACTGTTGGGTTGCATCGCTGGACGGATTAAAACAGAAATTCAGGCTTTAATCTAAATCATTCCTGGCTCGGAAGTATTTTTCTCATGGTTCAGACAGACAAAGAAAAAAGCTACAGAAATCCTGTTTGTTTCTGGAAGTAAATCGGCCGTTCTGATCAAGACTTTTTGAGCGAGCGTCTGAACATGAAAGAAAAATGTTCTCTCCCCAAAGGCAGAGGGGAGATGGGAGTTCCTTTCATGCTTCCACTTCCATTGTCCATCTGCTCCCGCAAAAATCGATTGTACTTGCAAATTTTTCATTTCACATAAGCAAACGTGGTTTGACATACAGTGTGCAGCGCCTCCTGACTATTTCTGAAAAGCATTAATGTAGCCCGTCAAGGATGCCGGCTGTCTGTCTGGCTGTAGACGCTGCTAGGTTCATCCCTTTTCAGCAAATATCAGACACACTCCCTGCAGACAGATAGGCGCCTTTACACAGGAGGGAAAAAGAACAAAAAGAATAGCAGAACACCTTTGTTGTTGTTTTTTAATCACATGGTGAATTTCTTTAAGCAGTTTAGTGTTAAAATCTTACTTATGTGGGCAGCAGCCTAAATTCCATAGACTTACAATAATCTTCTTTGCAGCTGTTACTACTAAAACCTTACTTAAATCAATTAAGAAAATAGATTTAGGTTAACTCTCCTCAAAAATGTGAGTAAATCATTCATCGGAAAAACGAATGATTCTGGTCTTTGGTTTTGCGTGGACATTTGGCGGTGGAGCGGTTAAGTCTCCTGGTCGGTATGAGTGTGACGGGGTGTATATGTGTGTGCGTGAATGGGGGTGTGGATTAGCCAGGCTTCCATAGACAAAAGGCAGATGGATTTGCACGGCTCCGGCTTATTCAGAATGGGTAAAAAAGGTCAGAGGGAGAGCGCCGGCCAGCTTTTGTTTTCCTGGACGACGACCGCTGTAGAAAAGATTTATCCCTCACCTCTGATTCATTCCGGGCCTTTGAAAAAGTTCAACCAGGGTTTCAAGAAAACCTTTCAGCAAACAAGCACGCAGAAACACATCATTCATACACATGTATGCACGCACACGCACACATATAGCGGGATGTATGAATAAGTACATTTTTACTATGCGTGCATTGCAAGAAATATGACTACATTACATTTCATGTACTTACATCTGCTGGTGCACAGTTGCATGTATGTATGTCTTTTAACAACACACCCACACACTCTCAAACGCCGTGCACGGATGTCTGCACACTGCACGCACCCAAATTCAAATGCACCTGAGTCAAACTTTGCACAAAACAGAAAAAAAAAGATCCTTTGCTCGTATAAGCACCCACTTAAAAACCAAGCAACAACTCTATTCATTTCACCTCACCTCCACCGGGTTAAACCGATTCTTCTGCGATATCACAAATTGCACACAAATTAGGGCAATCCTCGAAGATGAATATCACAGCATTAAAAAAACAAAAAGAAAACAAACCACAAGGTTATTTAAAGTTTGCACTCCAGCAGTGCGAGGCGGCAGCTGAGCAAAATGAAAACAGCGGCAAATCCCATTAAACTGAATGTTATTACAATGTTACGGTGAGATGCAGCTGCATGAAGCCCCCTCGACCACAGTGCGCCGTCACTCACTGTCTAAACTCCACGGATACTCCCACTGCGCGTTCACCTTTAAAATATTCCACTTTCCGGGACAAATTTTAGGCAATTTTTAATCAAGCGAAGGAATTTCTATCGACACACTAGGTTCTAAATTAAACTGATGCAATATTGTATTTGAAAAACAACGTGTTTAAAACCAGGGCACACTCCTTCGTCTCTTTTAGAGAAATGACTGAAAAGAGCGACACCAGAACAGACCCATCATCTTTAATATTTCGCAAAGATTTGCGGGACAATTCGACAGCTGTGGGTACAGATTAAAATCAGCCCACATTAGCATGCAAAACAATTAAAACCTACCAAAAATCCATGGTGAGGTAATGCAACAGACACCTCCTCTTGCGTCTATTTCCCATTCCACTCCGGCTGCACGGACTCCACAGACTCAGAGACAGCATCATACCAAAGGAGGAGGAGGAGAGAGTCAGTGAGTTGGAGAGAGAGGGAGTTTCATCTCCTCCCATCATCTCCTTTCTCTCCTTTGGAAAAAAAAAAGAAAAGAAAGTTCCCAGCTTTCTTTCCTCCCCCTCTTCTTTTTTATGCCGTTAACCTCATCCCTTGTAAACAACAAAAAAGAAAAGGAAAAAAAAGGAGAAATGCACCAAAAGATTTCTCTCCAGTCTTCTTCCTGATGCAATTCGAGATACGTTTGGAGAGGAGATGACAGGAAAAGAGAGGAGAGGACGAGCAGCCTCCACTTCCAGAGGGAGGAATGATGCTATTTTTTTTAAGGAGAGAGAGACCACAAATGTGCTGTGGGGCTCCTCCTTATATTCTTCCCATCCCTCCCTCCATTCCCTGCCTGTCTACAGCACATGTCACCTCCCCTTGTTGCCATGGCTACGGCTCCACATGTTGCCGACAGGAGGAGGAAGAGGAGAGGAAGAGGAGTTGAGGACAAGAGAGTAAAAAGGGAATGAAAAGAAAAGGGGAAAAAAGAAGAGGATTGAAAAAAAAGAACAGGACAGGAATGATGAGGGAAGGAGGCAAAGGAAAGGGACGAGGCTGTAAGGAAAGGAGGAGAGGGAATAAAGGGGGAAAAAAAGCAGGACATTCCTTTTTACAAGTAATTCCGACTCGTGCTGCTTCTTAAAATCTTGTTTTCCTTCAATCAAATTAAAGTTATTCTGTAGATGTGGCGACATCGGTTTGCTTTCTGGGAACAAATGGAAATATCTTCAGGCACATCAGTCCTCTGCTGCCAAGAAACTGCTGCTCGATTCAAGAAAATTCAGGCGACTAAAGATTTCTCTTTAAGCAGAATTATCTCCATGGGCAATGCAGTGTTTTCTTTCCCAATCTGACTTTAATAGGATTTTAGGACTATTGGAACTTGTTACTTGTAGAAGGGATTTAGGGCACAGTTAAAGGTAAAAAATGTGTAGATTTCCTTCCACTGAACTTGTATTGATGTGTATGACTATTGACAGAAAGTGAGCTGTTTGTGCAGTATAACAAATAGAAACCGACAGCTTACTTGCAGTTTTGATTTAAATTGAAGGACCTGACTGTGACCTGACTGTTTGCATGTGAAAAATATTAGTTTTATTTAATACATTACCAAATATTTGCTCATAGCTTTGAAAAAACAATTGCATACAGATTGATTTATGTCTTTCGGTTTACTGTACCCAGCTATTCTTCTTTCGTAATCATTGTTGGCGAGAGTGAAAAGGACTAACAGCTGCAGCGAACGTGGACCGTTAGAGAATTAAGTTGGGAAGCTGTGTTCGTCAGCGTACTTGCATGTGTGTTTGTGCATTTGAGTCAGAATTTTTTTTTTTCTGATGTCAGATGTTTGTTGGGTTTTTTTTGTCTGTGTGTGCGTGGATGGAAAAACAACAAACTTAACAGTGTTTGCAGTTGAGCTTGAAAAAAAAAAATTAAAAAGAGAGGGCAAGGAGAGGAGATGCTGCTTAATGCAGTTGACAAGGTCCTTCCTGGGGAGCGTGTGTGTGTGTGTTTGAGTGTGTGCATGGGGCTCTTCAGTTCATCTTTCTTTTCAGTCCCCCGCATCTCCTCCACATACACCCCCACACAATCTTTTGTCCTCCTTGGTGGCAGCTGGAGGTGGCAGGCAGCGGAGACCCTGCTCTCCTCTGTGTGCCGAGAGGGCTAGGAGGGTGGGGGCAGAGAGTTGCTTGGTGGAGTTTAGGGGGGGCTGACCGGTACCTCCCACCTCCCATCGGTCCAACTCTCAATGCTTTGAACGCAAGCAAAAAGAACTGGAAGTGACAAAGTTGGGGAGCTTTGGTGGCCTGTATTTGATTTCCTCTTCCTTTTTAGAAACGTGAAAATCGCTTGCTGTTTTTCTGTTTTTGTCACACACACACACACACACACACACACACACACACACACACACACACACACACACACACACACACGCACAATGCAATACTACCTGTTCCTGCATTTTATGTGTCTGCATCACAGTTTTAACATCAGGCCATAAGCAGAAGTGTTAATGTGTTAACTCTCAATCAAGCAGTTCCAACATAGAGAACTTTGGTTAGTTTGGATAACAATTTGGTCCACCTATTATGGGAAATACTACTTTCCCATAGCACCAAACAGCTGATACACTAACAGTGGGAGAGACAGACACTTTTACTCAGGAGCGCGTGGAGGCCAAACATTTGCTCAAAGGAAGATAAATACATCCACTCAGATTATTCATGTGGCAACGTACTTGCTGGATATGTACATAGACATCTGTTTGCCAATATATTAACTCAGATGAGCACATATACTGTCATTATTTTTTCCACTTCCAGCTTAATACTGTAAATATTGATAATATCAATGTTATAAAATTTACTCAGAGCAAGCTACATTGTTATGGTACAATACAGTATATTTTTCTTGGTGAGTGGAACGTCTCATGGTACATAAATACAAATAATACAGAAAGTGCTTTGAGATTTATTTAAATTAGTAAATTATTTTATCTTTCGACTTAGATTGTTGTGGATGTGTGATATGATTTTTTGTTGCTTATGTGACTAAGAGCAGTATTAAGGTTTGGTTAAAAATGGGCCACCAAGAAAGAGACTCCTCCATCCAACCGGAAATAAATCTCAAGGTGTTGAAATGTTATGTTCCCACAGCTGAGAGTAAAGAAATTACAACAAAGCTGATATCTTGTCAAGAAAGATGCAGTTCACTTTTTTCCCATATTGACAAGACAGCTTCATGCAGTTTTTTGTTGATTTGTTGAATGCACATCCATAATGCAAATCTGCTTTTTGAACACATCCCAAAGGCGCTATATTAGACTGAGATCAGGCCTTTTGAGTACTGTGAACTCGCTGACGTATTCAAGAAACCAATATCAGATGATCTGTGGTTCATAACATGAACTTTTGTCCTGCTGAAAGCAGATGGGTACACTGTGGTCATGAAGGGATGGACATAAATTAGTAAAAATGCTCGGGTAGGCTGTGGTCTTGAAGCAATGCTCAATTGATACTAAAGGATTCAAAGTGCACCAAGAAAATATCCCCCACACCATTACAGCGCCACTAGTTGAACAAAGCAGCGATCTGCGCTTTCATTTCATTTATCCCGAATTCGGAGCCTACCATTTGAATGTCACAGCAGAATCTCTTCAGACCAGGCAACGTTTTTCCAGCCCTCTGTTGTCCAAGTCAGAAAATTATAGCCTCAGCTTCCTGTTCTTAGCCGACAGGAGGAGTACCTCTGCTGCTGTAGCCCATCTTTCGACCGAGATTTAACGAGTTCTTCTTTTAGAGATCCTCTTTTGCATACATTGGTTGTAATGAGCGGTGGCTTGAGTTACTGTTGCATTCCTATCAACTCAAAGCTGTCTGGCACATCTCCTCCAACCTCTGACATCCACAAAGCACTTTCGCCCAGAGAGCTGCCACTCACTGGATATTTTTTCTCTTTCCATTTTAAGACTGTTCTCGGGAAAATTTAGCTTCCAGTACTAACGGTGAAGACAGTTAGCAGGAGCAGCAGAATTTACATCTGCTACCAAGTTAACTGTTTAGCAGAGGCGTAATTTTACCTCAGAGTTCTTTGCAATATCGCTTTCTTTTTTTCAGACTTGGACAACTCACTGTGTTTAATTGCTTTTTGATGATTGAATCTTTCTATTTCAAGGACTATGTTACTCTAACGTTTGTTCACTGTTAACATTTTCACAAACTGAATGAAGGTGATTTTTTATTAAACCTGAAGTCTTTGGGTACATTTTATAAAGCAGCCTGAAAACAGGTAGCTGTGATTATCATGAAGACTTGTAAATGAGGTTATGAACACTCAATCAGCTGGATTTTATTTAGTTAGCAGTTATTCAGCAGCACCTTACAAGGCCACAGTTGCATGCACATCAGTGTAAAGGGAGGTGCTGCGGGTGCTCTTCTTTACAAGGATCAGATCTATCTGAAAGGAGCACAGTACTCATACTGAACCTAGTGCAACTAGGATCCTGACGGAACAACTGGAACATGCTATCCTAGATTTCCGTGGATGACATAAGTAGAGGAAACATGCTGTTAAAAGGGGGAAATGGTGCTAGCTGGGCAGAAAAATTCAAACCATTTGGTAAAATTAGCAATTTTGTGTCCCAGATTCAAGCACAGAAATTCTCACAAGTGGGTATTTTTCCAAATTCAACATGGAAGAAATGTCTTCTTAACATAACACTTGGCAATCCTGTAATGTCAAACCTGATGGTTGCAGACGCTTTTTGGCCACTTCTGCATCCTTTGAAGCTGGTTCATATTCTCTGCACCCCAGGCAAAATATAATGATAAAACAGCACATCAGATATGTTGTATGTATTAAGATAAAGGAATTAAACTTTCAACCTAATTAAAGCCATTATCAAATTATCTATTTAATACCAGTCAGGAAGGTATTAAATGAATTTTTCAAAATAAATGGAATCACGTGAAATAGTATGCAGAGTGTTTCTGGATGAGAGGTCAGGTGCCAAAAAGCACGTCATGTAATAAATACTCACAAAAAGATTGCAGCCGTTTACACTTACCGTATGTCTAAAAATGTATAGTTTCATGCATCGGTCATATGACTCGACTCCAGGTACACGACACCCAGCTGAAAACACTTCACACAAGTTGAGTTGCTCAAGATTCACAGAATTTACAGAAAATGTAAAAATTGTGTGATATATATCGTTGTCGGGACGATAAATGGGACATGAGAGTTTGGTCATATTGCACAGCCCTACATCACGTTACCTGTTAAAACAAGCATTTTAGATTTAAAGTGCCTGGTGGGCGCTGGTTTAGCTCAGTGCATTGAGCGGCCGACCACATGCTATATAGCCGAAAGCGGCCGACCCGGGTTTGAGTTCAACCTGCATCTACTCAGCTGAATGAGGCCTTGCAATGGTAATACTGGTAGCTAACTGCAGATACTGTATATGGCTGAGACCAAATACTTACCCTGTGTTTGTAGTCCAACTGTTATAACTTCTCCCAGGATCCTTCACTGTGAACTTCACACCTGACTTGCCCTGGTAGTTTTTAGTCAGAACTAACTATTTCGTTTTCTCCACTGCTCCTTTTGTTGGCTTTAAGTCGTAAATCGAGATTGCGAATTTGTTTGCACGACACTTCCACGGTGCTTTGCTGAGGTTTTAAGTTTATTTAGTTTCTTTTTGTTGACATGTAAAATGAGAAGATTGATGGCGACCATTAAGATCTCTTCTCCGCATGAGACTACTTGACTTTATTCTCTCGGCTATCACTTGAAGCCTCACAGAACCCAGAGTGAGAAGTCCCCACTGTCATTAACTATGGATGAACAGAGGATTTTAGACCAACAATCTCCACATAATGAGCTCGGAAAACATCACTCAACTCGCAACCTTAAAAAAACAGTCATGTCTCCCTCTTTGTGTGACGGCTTCAGAACGACACGGGCATCAACTCCGCCGTCAGCTCTGTCAGATGGTAACGACATCAGAGGCCGTCATCGCCTGGATACTCACAAACAGCTTGTGTGATATTCAAACGGTCACCGATGGATACGAAATGAAAGGCTGTCTCTCATGTTGTTCAACAAAATGACAGCTCATTCAGCCCAGGACCACCAAACCATTGTCCTTTGTGTGGTGCAAGTATTTTGGATTCCTGTGACCCACCATTCTGCCCCCACATGCCTTGTCTTCAAGGATGGCACCCAAGACAAAAGAGCCATCATCTGCATGATATGGTAGCCCCTCAGCCCCGACGCCCCCTGGGACATAAATCTTCAGCATACAGTAAGCAAGCATAACATCTGGTCTGACTGACAAATAGACAGTGACAAAGTATTTCATACAGTTTGTGTTAAAGCAGCGACTGAAAACCCGCTAGTTGCACCAAATAGGAGAAGAAAATGAGGATGTACCTTTCCAGTTCTGGGCAGAAAGGAGACCCAAACGCGCTCAATACTCTGAGGACTTTCCATCTTTACAATGAGCACAAAACAAGAGTGCAAGAAGCTCTGTTAAAATTTAAGGTAAATGCAGAGCAAAAAGTAACGGATGTAGCACTTTGTAGCAAAACCATTAAAAAATAGTGACCCTATAGGCTTCATATGATGAAGTGCTTCATGCTTAACAGCAAACAACAGTGGCCACAACTTTTTTTCCCAAAGAGTGCATGAACCCAGACTTGACTGGGCTTTCTGTCCCCTTCATTTTTTATTTATTTATTCCCTTCCTCAGGTTTTCTCACACACACACACACACACACACACACACACACACTGCTCTGTCTTGTACCTTTGGCTAAGCTCACTTCACATGCTGGAAAATGGCTTGACAGCGGAGGCCGATGTAACTGTCTTCCCTCTGCAGTCTGAGGGACGAGCATGAAACAATTCTCCTGACAGTCTTGACTGGAGCAGCATCACCATCAGGCGGTCTAAGTCTGCGAGCTCCACTTCACCAGTCCAATCACACCACGAGAGTTTAAAGGCGCCATGTCCTGTCTGCTGTTCCCCGCCGTTAAACAAGCGGAGACTGTCCTTGGCCATAAAACCGTCTGCTCATTTGTTAAAATATGTTTTCCTGGTAACTTGAACATGCTGGGACACCTGTGGCTAATGCACAAATATATTTTTTTCCTTTGAAAACAGTAGCACTGGCATTTTATTGAAACATATGTTAACCTCCTAAGACCCGAACTCTTCCACAACATGCATTTTTAATTTCTCTTTGATATTTGGGCAAATTGGGACCTGATGAATGTAAAAGCATATAATTACCAGATATTTTTTTACCTGATTTTTGTTTCTAAGAAAATTGAGTGCCACATATATGATATTCGTTTAAAATTTCAATAGAATAGTAGCAGTATAATGTCCTCGTAAGTGGATATCAGGCCCTTGTAGAGCAAAATTGAGTATTTTGCTCTAGATAACCCAAAATGTGATGTCCACATATGTGGACGCCAGGTCCTAGGAGGTTAAACTTTCACCAACAGGCCAATGATACCCACTCAGTTATTGTTGTAATTGACTTAAACTAACTCCCTGGCAGAGCTCTTTGACTGCTGTCCCTGAATAACACTTAGTGTTGGGAAGGTTACTTTTAAAATGTATTCCATTACAGATTACAGAATACATGTCCCAAAATGTATTCTGTAACGTATTCCGTTATTCTGAATACTTTGGATTACTTAATATATTATCATGCTGTTTACAATTACGTGAATGTACTATTGCTGTGATTTATTACTGTTACTGAAGGTCCGCGGCTCCGAACCGTAGTAAAGGGACCTCTGGCTAATACGGTGGGTTCTGTGTCGGGCTCATAGCTGAAAACTAGCTTTACTTTGTTGTCTGGGTCAACTTTGCTAGCAGATACAGAGAGAGGCGTTGAAAGGCTGCTCCAACGGAACTTATTGTTTTCGGAGGAAAACACGAACACAGCGTACAGTCGAGTCTTAATAGCTTACTTACAACTGGGCTCGTCAGGCTCTCTTCTTGGCTGCAGTGGTTATTATTATATTTACATGCTTCCAGCTCCCGTTTTTGCTCGATGACAGCTCGTACTTTTCCTTTTTCTCCCTCCCTCGCTCACAGACACATAACGGGTATGGCAGTCCATTCTCCCTGCAGCACGGACTACACTGCCTATGATGCTACATTCTTTAGAGCTATACCTGTAGCATTCTGCCTATTAGCTTAGCACAACAACAACAAAAAGGCCTCTCTCACCCAGGAAACACAGAGAGAGAGAGCGTCACCCTGTAACCATGGCAACCGTAACGCTGCCGCCTGGAACAACAGAACGTAGCTGTCAAACAAAACCCAAACAGTCCTGACCCGCCACAATATGAAACAGGGAAGTACCGCCGTGTAATCCATTTATTTCAACAAAGTAACTGTATTCTAAATACCACCTTTTTAAACGGTAACTGTAACGGAATACAGTTACTCATATTTTGTATTTTAAATACGTAACGGTGGTACATGTATTCCGTTACTCCCCAACACTGATAACACTGCATTCGAAAGCAAGTCCAGTCCACTGAAGATATGACATTGTGCAAAGTGCTTACCGAAGGGACATTAAATGTGAATGTCACGCAGGTTTGTGTATACATTGGTTTGCTTGTTTTATGTGTCCAAAATAAAAGGCTGTAAAGGTTGTAAATTAACTTTATGACTCACACACCAGACTAGAATTTGTTTCCACTGATTACAGTCAATGCTTCTTTTGAAAACTTAACATTTAAACAACACAAAGACTATATGTGAAAAATTATTTTTGCTCCTGGGTTGAAAAGAGAAGAGAAGCTACGGTACATTAAACCTGCGTTCTTTCTAATTCTGAGGAGGCGGAAACGCTGCTGATTGAAGTCAGACTGTATGGATGTCTGTGAGACATCTCTTCCTTTCAACTATTTTACTCTTATTTAACACAGTTTATTTTGCAAACAATGGTCCTATTTAAAAGACGAAGCATCCACTGCGAACATATCACAGAATGAGACCAAAGAAACATTTCTCTTTAGTTTCAGTTTTTCAGCCATTATGCATCCGTGTATACTCTCTGACTGGACACATCACAAACATGTTTGATGTTTCCATTTTTCTTGTCTGGCCCTAAATTTGATGCTAGATTCCTTAACTGACACATCAAAACTTTGAGAACCCCTGCTTTAAGGTTTGCCCACCAAATGACTGATGAGTTCCTGCAGTATAAGAACGCACTGACTGATGACAATAATGCTAAATGATGTCTGGGTGAACTCTATGGACCGGAGAAATGACCACCGTTCTCCCTAACTAACCTAAATTCAAATATAAAGACTCTTTTTAATTTTAACTGTTTTTTTTTTTTTTTTTACTTAAAACAAAAACATAACTTGCAGCCGATCTGCCTGAAGTCTAGAACCCATGGACATCACCAAATGTTGTGTTTCCTCCCTTGAGTTGCTTTGCCTTCAGTTGGTGCTTGTTTGTGAGCCTTTTGAAATAAAAAGCATGCTCTATTATTACTGAGGTCAGTTGAATAACTTTGCAACTGAGGAAAATCTTAAGAAACACTTAGGTTGCTTTTGCAGCATTTGGCTAAATCTCAGCAGAGCATGTAGCCCTGCACACTTCTATCAGCAGTCAGATCATCGACAAACAGTGGCCCTGTTCCACTGGCAGCCATACATGCTCATAGCACTGCCTCCACCATGTTAGACAGATAATGTGGTATTCTTTGGATCATGAGCCGTTTCTCTCCTTCTCCATACCTTCCTCTTCTCATCTGTTTTTCTCTCATCCTCTCATTTCATCTGTGATATTTTTTGTGGATTATTTTAGATGTTTTTAGGCAAAGTCTAATCTGAACGTCTTGGTGTTGAGCATAATTCTTGTAGATGCTCTGTACTTCCATTCATGAAGGCGACTTTTCTTGACTAGGTTAGATGCTGTGAAGTAGTTTTTCTTAACTATGGAAATAATTCTGTCATCATCCTCTTTAGCCATTCTCTAGTGTCTTCCAGGCTTCTTGGTGTAGCTGAGTGTTGTTGTTTTTTTTATGCATAGTATTGTTTATTCTAAACTTCTAAACTTTGTGTCTGTCTGATAGGTTTATTGTTTTTTTTTTAGCCTAATAATAGCCTCCTTCACTTGCACTAACATCTTTGGATCTCATATTAAAATTATACTGAAACTACAGTGGACAGTTACAAAATAATAACTCAACACAAAAAAACTTCAGATATTACGTCTACTTCCTTGGTGATGAAGCAGTAGGTGAACAAGCCTCACCTGGCCATGAAACTGCTTGATAGTCAATCGCCACATTCATTTTTAACCTTGAAGACAGAGGAATGTATAAAAATGCCTGTAAAACTTGAACAGTTTTTAACCCCATCAATTAAAACTGTCTGTTTGCACTGCAACCACATATTGATTGTCTGTGAAGGTTCTCAGTCATCCAGGTCATCGTAGTCAAAGGAGCTTGCAAAGAAAAGCGTCTGGACTTCTTTAAGTTACTTGAAGACGTTTCACCTCTCATCCGAGAAGCTTCTTCAGTTCTAAGGTCAAATGGTGGAGAGTCCCAGATATAAACCTAGTGGGAGTGTCCCCCCACCGAGGGACAAAAGGACCCCCTGATGATCCTCTAATCGCCTGAGCCAAGGTGTGGAAACTAGTACCCAGCCACTGGTACAGATATGTAGACGACACCTGGGTCAAAATCAAGACACAAGAAGTGGAATCCTTCACTGCGCACATTAACTCTGTGGATAAAAACATCAAGTTCACCAGGGAAGACACAAAGGACGACTGTTTGCCTTTCCTGGACTGCGCTGTGCACATTGAAGAGAATGGCAACCTCAACATCGAAGTTTACCGGAAGCCCACACACACGGACCAGTACCTCCTGTTTGACTCCCATCACCCTCTGGAACACAAACTTGGAGTAATTAGGACCCTACACCACCGGGCAGAACATGTTCCCTCTAAGCCTGAAGGGAAAAAGAAGGAACACACACATGTAAAGGAAGCACTCAAAACGTGCGGTATCCTAAATGGGCATTCTTAAAGTCAGCAAAGAGGCACAGAAAAGAAGATCAGACACCAGCGAGGGAGGATAAGAAGGACAGACGCAACAACATTGTTATCCCCTATGTAGCCGGTGTATCAGAGAAACTCAGGAGAGTTTTCTCCAAGCATGACATCCCGGTGTACTTCAGACCCAGCAACACACTCAGACAAAAACTGGTTCACCCGAAAGACAAAACGCCAAAACACAGACTTAACAATGTGGTGTATGCCGTACAGTGCAGCGAGGAATGCCCAGACCTCTACATTGGAGAGACCAAACAGCCACTTCACAAGCGCATGGCACAACACAGAAGAGCCACCTCCACAGGACAAGACTCAGCAGTTCATCTGCATCTTAAGGATAAAGGACACTCTTTCGAGGATGCCAATGTTCACATTTTGGACAGAGAGGACAGATGGTTTGAAAGAGGAGTGAAAGAAGCCATCTATGTCCACTGTGAGCGACCATCTTTGAACAGAGGCGGTGGTTTACGACACCAACTCTCTGCCATCTATAATCCAGTTTTGAGATCCCTTCCCAGACGCCTTAACGCCCACTCACACCCTGGGCCATCTGACCTCAGGAATTCGCATGATAAGGTGGGGCCAGGTTTCACAATGAACTCACCCGAAACTCTGGCTGATTGGGACCCACACCCAGTTCCACACCTTGGCTCAGGCGATTAGAGGATCATCAGGGGGTCCTTTTGTCCCTCTGTGGGGGGATACTCCCACTAGGTTTATATCTGGGACTCCCCACCATTTGACCTTAGAACTGAAGAAGCTTCTCGGATGAGAGGTGAAACGTCTTCAAGCAACTTAAAGAAGTCCAGACGCTTTTCTTTGCAAGCTCCTTTGACCACATATTGATTGATTTCCAGTCATACTGGTGATGTAGCACAGAGGCAAAACTACAAGATCTATGTCTGTGTTTCAAACATTAAAAAGGGCGATGTACCAGTCTTCATCTACAGTAAAACACAGCTCAGCACTGAGTAATTTTTAAACCATTGGTTGTCTGTTTGCTACTTGTCACTTCTGGTGCAAATGGGCTGCACAAAAAGCAGTGAGGCATCCCACCTGCACAGTCCACTATCTATACTGCTGTTCTGCATAAAGAAAACAATTCAGTTTTGTGGTTATAATGTATTCCACCAGATTTTGTTGCAGAGATGGCAAATAAAATCACTGATCCACCATGCCCTCTCACAGATATCTTTTATCTTCAGAGGTTGTGACCGCAGCAGAGCTCCAGACTACTTTCACCAACTCGATCTGACCAGTTTAGTGCTGAGTGCGTCTGCCACCTGGCTGAAGAAGCAGTGGCATTTTGAAAAAAGCCTGCTTTTGTCTGAAAGCCCAGAGAAATGTTTTCTGTTTCCCTGCCTCCTCAAAAATCAAATGGATTTTCTTTTTGCAGCAGAGGCGGCTTGGAGGAATGAAGGGAGGGAGCGAGGAATGAAGGAAGGGGGGAAAAAAGAGGGAAAAGGATGGATGGATTCCTTTCAACCATCACCTTTATCAGCCATCTTCTCCTCTGTGAAGGAGGATGCCTCAGAGCTCTGCAAAATAAATTGAGGGTTATTTTCTTATGAGATGCAGACTGAGGGGAAGGTGATAACAATGACTTTTCGCACGTCATTAAAGTCGTTTCTACATCTGCTTGTGGGTCCCAGCGGATTGTTTTCTTCCCTCAGTGTGACAAATAAATATCTGATAGATGTTCAGCACTGCCAAACAATGATGTGCTGTACAGTACTAGGCCTGCAGCCAACATGGAAGGTTACTGTCACTGTTGTAAAATTAAAGGTGCTTTCACTAAAGTACATTTAGGACGTTCTTCAAAGGCTCCTGATCTGCACTTTCTCAGCATTGTCTTGATTTGCATCCAGCTGCATTTTATAGGACTTCTCCTGCCAGCGGTTAGTGTTTTTTTGACTCCTCCCTCAGTATGATGAAATATCTGACTGCAATTCAGAACGTTTCTGATCTCAATGCCCTTTCTCAGTTCAGAGGATGGTGCTAATGCAACTAAAACGAAAAGTGTAAATTAATTAAATGAATTAATGGAACTTTGGACAGCTAACAACTATCTAAATAGATGACACAAAGGGAAAGACAACAACTAAGACGATTGTGCTTTTCCCCCCAACACACTGCCTGGGATGACTAGTGTTAAATAGCTTAAACAACATGTGACTTTCTTTGTGACATGAAAAAAAATTGCAAATCTGGTCAAGTTTTAGACATATTTCACCTGAGTTCATCAGTGAGACCCTGATAGTAATTTTCTCCACCAGATTTCTTCCTAATATAAATAAATCTAGCGTGAATAAGTGTTCTCAGATGAGTAATTACATTACAGTTACAATTGTGTTGTTACTTGTGTTACAATAGTTCTTAAATTATCTGCACGCTGGGCTCACAGAAAGAAAAAAAAAAACATCAAACAAATGTTTTTTTTCTTCTCTTCCTGCAGACTTATGGTACAATCAGCTTCAGTTTATGTGCAGTAGGAGGCAATAGTGGAGCGGTACAGAGATGCAGCTTGTGGGGAGTGGAGACAGGACATTATTTTTTACTGTATTGCAAAAAAGGACAAGGGCATAAATGGGAAAGTGGAAACTGCATCCAGGACAGAAACCACCAAGTTGCTAACAAAACATCAGGTCTTTACAAGAATCTGACAGACAGCATGCTAATGCTAAGCTAGCCAAGAATCCAGCGTGACTTTATAGCTGAGAGAATGCCGACCCCAGCCCAGCAGCCAGACCCTGAACTTCAACAGGTAACAGAAGGAGTGAAGAGCAGTCAGGCTGCAGACTTCGTTTCTACCTACTCATGTTTCTAAAGAAGAATCGCTGTGGCGATCACTTCGAAGTCACTTTGTGCTGGTTTAATTTTTGCTTTGTGCTGTTGGCTTTGTGTTCATATCTAAATATGAAGAGAAAGCTCATAAGTGTGTCCTCATTAGGATAGGGACTTGTGCTGCTGTGTGCATTGTTAACTGGTAATTATGAGACAATGGATTCCAGGTCAATTTACAGAGCAACAAGAAAGTAATGTACATACATGCCAACCCTCCCAATTTTTCCGGGAGAATCCCAAATTTCAGTGCCCCTTTCAAAAATCTCCCAGAGCCACCATTCTCCCCAATTTCTCCCAATTTTCCACGCGGACAACAAAATTGAAAAACCATATCCCAGATTGGCCCAGTCAATTCCAGTTTCCAACAATGGCTACTACTACTGCAGCTACTTAGTTTTAATATTACTCTTATTACTCTTTCTGGGTCCCAAAATAAACTTTTAACATATTTTCAGGCGAGAATATAGCTGTGTGAACTTCAAATATCTGAGCCGGGGAGAGCAGCAAACTCCCGGCACATCGTTTTCAAACCCCCGCGGTCTTTTGCTACTCATGTTAAACATGATATACAAGTCACTCAAATAACTTAAACATGTTATTGTTTGGCCTTTTTCAGTGTTTTATTTGTTTGTGAGTAAATCGGTTTGGCTGAGATTAAAGTTATTAGATTAGATTAGATTGAATAAAACTTTATTAATCCCTCAGGAGGGTTCCTCCTTGGTTTTCACACAGCTGAATAAACGTCAAACAGAAAACTGATTAAACAGAAGTGTGGGATGGTCGAGAATTTACACCAGCGTCCGGTTATATTATAGACAGCAAGGAGCAGACGGCTGAGTTTCACTCCACCGAGAGAGCTCGTGACATAATTCTGAAGGCTAGACCGTCCAATTTCACAGTCTCTCATTTCCAGTCTACTCGGCTTTCGGAGGACCTGGTCCACTTAGACCGCAAAGGCCGGGTCCTCAGGTGGATGCAGCCTCTGAATTTGGACACCTCCGCTGTTTCTGACCAGACAATAACTGTGACATTCAACTTATTTTATCCGATAAATAAACATTGTAAAATTCAAGTTTTTTGTATGTATATATATACATACATATACATACACATACATGTATATGTATATACATATACATATATGTATATGTATATACGTATATACATATACATATATATACATATACATATATACACACATATATATACACATATACCACTCTCCCTCCCAACAGCCCTTTTGAATGTCTCCCTAATTCTGAGGTCTAACACTAACAAGACTAACAAGTAATGTCTAATACATCACCTTTATGAATAATAGCCCCAGTTATTGTGGCAGCCACTGAGTAATAATTCAAATAAAACTGATATAAACACATCTGTCGGCTGGTTACTTTATTAGCACTCAATGTGGGTCTAACACATCTGTAAATCTAAATCACTGAATTGAATATATAAACACACAAGGCTGCAAACACCCACATACACATAAGGCTTCATACTATTGCACCATTGTGTGCATGTGTATGTGTGTAATACCTGTGTGCTGCCGCTGCGCCCAGATTACCTTGTTAAAATAGAGCAGCACCGTTAGCATGCACGTCGCTTCAAAGCAAAGAAAAGGCTGTTGATCAAGGTGAATGCTACGTTTGTCGCCTTGCCTCTCCCTCACATTCAATCACCCACACGACCTCCTGCTGCCTGTCTGTGTGTGTGTGTGTGTGTGTGTGTGTGTGCGTGCTACTGCGTGTGCGAGGACCTGATAGCATGTGTAACCAGTATGTCTTGAACAAGTTTGCCAGTTTGTGTATCCATGTGAGGAAGGGTGAGGAGTTGATTAGGAAGTGTGTGGTAGGGGTGAATTTGTATTTCCAATGCTGTGCGCTGGAGTGTGTGACTTTTGTGTTCATAGAGATATTATGACTGCATGTGTGTCTATGTGCATTTTTTCCAGCACTTAATTTCCCTTTTCAACAGTCAGCTCAGTGGCCCTGAAATATTCTCGCAAAAACCACAAGACTCGTAGTGAAAGGGGACTGATTCTGAAGTTCTTTCAGAGACTGTTTGAGGGATTTGTCGGCAAATAAGATGAAAGGAAGCAAAACCTTGAAGCTAAATGAGCAGCAACCAAAAAGGACGACTGATTATAACTTCACACCATTGGTGGGATAGAGAGATGGAGCAAAACAGTGTGTTAATCCATTTAAAACTCATGATGTTGGACCACACACACACACACACACACACACACACACACACACACACACACACACAAAGACCAAACAATAAAGCCATGCATGTATTTTTGTTTCACTGCAGTTGCAATGGACAGCATGTTGGGCAAGGCTTAGCACTGTTGCTTCCCAGGCTGAATCCAGGCCAGCTGGGGCATTTCTGGGTGGAGCTTCCTCCCATAGAGTTTGGTTACCAGGTGTGAATGGTCGTCTGTCTCTGTGCTAGCTCTGTGACACACTGGTGATCTGTCCAGGGCGTAACCCACCTTTTGCCTCACGACAGCTGGGACAGGCTCCGCCTCTCTGTGGAATGAGCTTGTTTTGGTCAGAGGGGAATTTGGGGGCTTTGAGGTCGGTTTATTGTTTTGGGTTCTTTTTTGCCTTCCAGCAATTTTAGGTGAGTGTCACATGTCAAAGTCTAAGCTTCATGAATATGAAGTGTTTCCCAGGACTACACTGCAAGGCAATGAGATGATCAGCTTTGTTCTGTTCCCTCCCTGTGTTAATGTTCTGGCTGGTAGTTCAAATAAAACAGGCGCAGTGCTCGTTTTATGTGACACTTCTGCTCTTGTCTTGATGTTCTCTTATGTAATTTTAAAAACAAACAGCTTGGCCTTCGGGGTTATGATCACCTTCATTTGCTACCTACCAAACATCTGAAAATGGGCTTTCTGTCTGGCCTAATATTTATTTACTACAAGCTTTCCTGTAATGCATACTTATATTCATCAGCAGAGCCCAGCACAGGCAATAATGCACCATGCAAAAGCTAGCATGGTGCCATTAGCTGCACTTGGAATATTAAATACATATGACCCAGAGAGCACATATTACAGAATAGCAGTGGCCAAGCCTGAGGGGATCGTTGTTTCTACGGTGAACTGGATTCTCGGCAACAGCACTTAGTCTCCATTCATCAAGTCGATTCTTGTTTTCCCAAGCAACCAAAAAACAGGGGCAAGGTCACAATTTTCACAACAGGAGTAGGGAAAATAAGAACAATATATTTAACAAAACAACCTTGCATAATTATTCATCATTAGCTGCCCCCCATCAGTCTAGCCCTTGTCATCGTCATGACAACGATCTCCTGTGCCTGAATCCTCCCTTGCACCTCCCACTGCATCCCACTCGCCCTCAACTGTGAAACATCAGTGGGACAGCCTTCTGACTAAACATCGCCATCAGGCATTTCTCTGGCATGCAGGAGAGCTGCTCGAAACTCACACGTCCTGCTCATCGCTGAAGGCCATGTTCCTTACATTCTTACACTGTGACCCAGCATGCCACTATGAAAGTAATGTGAATTCAGACCAAAGGGCATCCATCAACTTTTCTCCATTCTTTAAATAAACAATACCAGCTAGAAGCTACAGTGCATCTGAGCCAGCAGCAATCGTGTCCACGAGGCCGGTGGGTAAAAAATAGCTACAATGGAAGTGAATGAAGCCCTTCCACGTAAAGTCTCCATGCTTATCTCAGTGCAAGGCAGCCTTTTAAAAGATACTCTTAATCTCAAGAGCGTCACTTCCTTCTTAAATATTGGTTTTAAAATAGCATGTTTATTGTAAGTGTCGCATGCATGATAAAAAAATCTGTAGCTGATGTGTGGATTGTTGTTGGTTGACATGTACTCTACCATGAAAAAGGGAAGGATCTGCGAATACATGTATGCAGTAATAGGTCATATATTGATTAATAATTATATATTTGTAATACAGTGGTCCCTCGTTTATCGTGGGAGTTACGTTCTAAAAATAACCCGCGATAGGTGAAATTGGCAAAGTAGCCAGCTTTATTTTTTACAATTGTTATAGATGTTTTAAGGCTAAAACCCCTCACTACACACTTTATACACTTTTCTCAGACAGGCATCGACATTTTCACACTTTTCTCTCTTGTTTAAACACTCAAGTTCAAACCTTCGTAGAAAAATAAGTCCAGTATAGAATGAAACCAAAGGCACGCGCAGGTCCCTTTGACGGTGCAAAACGTTTCGTCGACATTGTTGTGTTTGTTGGAGAAAACTTACAAATATATAGTACAGCACTTAAGAGTCAATCTGCTAGCGATCGAAGATTTATGTAGACTTGACAAGTAGGGCTGCCACGATTAGTCGACTAGTCACGATTACGTCGACTATCAAAATCGTCGACGACTGATTTAATAGTCGACGCGTTGTAAGATCACAAAAGACGCAGGAATAAGTAGTAGGATTTAAGAGCGTAATAACGGACTGAAACAGAAGATGGCAGCACTGCATGTACAAGGATGCCAGCTGCCGTTAAACACCGAAGAAGAAGAAGCTGTGTCCCAGAATTCATAGCGCAGCCCAGCTCAGCTTCCAACAATGGCGGCAGCTAGTTAGTTTTAATGTTACTCTTATTATTCTTTCTGGGTCACAAAATAAACGTTTAACATATTTTCAGGCGAGAATGTTGCTGTGTAAACCTCAAATATCTGCTCAGTTTATCAAGACACCACATATTTTTAAAAGCGCTTCGGAGACGTCTGTTACCCACTAGCTTGATAGCTAGCCGAAGGCAAGGCTCACTAGAGCCGCTGAGAACCGCGGACTCCTGGCAAATCGTTTTCAAACCCACCGCCGTCTTTCGCTACTCAGGTTAAACATGATATATAAGTCACTTAGATAACTTAAAAATGTTATTGTTTGGCTTTTTTCAGTATTTTATTTGTTCCTGAGTAAATCGGTTTGGCTGAGATTAAAGTTATAGTTTTTACACCGCTGAATAAAAGTCAAACAGACAGCTGATTATCAGAAGTGTGAGATGCTCGAGAATATACTCCGGTGTCCTGTTATATTTTAGATAGCAAGGAGCAGACGGCTGAGTTTATTAGACTTCTCCGAAACAGTCTGCAAATTTCATTTAAATTCAATAAACTATCATCTTGTCTTTATTTTTAGTTAGCACGTACCTTAAACACTTAAAGCTGTAAGCTAATGATAGTTATATAAGAGCAGATGCACGCTGGTGCAATAAGCTGTACGTTTTACATGATCTGATTAGTCGACTAATCGCAAAAATAATCGGTGACTAGTCGACTATCAAAATAATCGTTTGTGGCAGCCCTATTGACAAGCTGAACGCATTCCATACTGTAAAGGAGACACAGCACGGGGGTGATTGATTGACAATGTTCTACAGCCAATCAGGACGCAGAACACAACGTGCTGTAAAAAAGGAAAAAAAAAAAGCACGCAAAATTGCACAAAAAAATCCACGAAACAGCGAGGCCAGGAAAGATGAACCGCGTTATAGCGAGGGACCACTGTATACAACATGTCATCAGAATGTAATTGTTATTTTCTATTTACCAAATTTCAGTTATGTATAAATTTCCAGTTTATTTCCAGTGGTTATCATAGAGTGTTATGATAAATGTCATGAGATAATTACAACTAAAGACAGTAATTCTAAAAATATATTCCTATGTAAGGCTTTCGTATGCGATCCAGTGTATCTGACATGAAAATTACATCCAGCTTAGAATAGATCATAACAGAAGTTTGTCCCACATGGTTCAGTAAAGCTCCTTCATGGTTATCATCAGAAAAATGGTTTCGTTTGGACGTGAAAGTGAAGCAGGAAGAAGATTCCCAATCATCTAGTTTACTGTATATGTGAGCTAAATATCAATAAACTGTCATTTGTTAAGATTAGACTATTAAAAACTCTGTTCTCTACACTATATCCTTAAATAGCTTTACTTTTACATACATCCTGTACACATTTTCCCAAAAAATAACCTACACTAAGAAGTAAGAGAATAAGCAAAGCTGTAGGTAAGATCAAAACTTGAGCAGGAGGAAGCCAGTGCAGAAGCAACAAAACACATCAAAAACCAAGTCTGGAAGTTGAAAATAGGCAAAAGTATTTGTGCGTTCAAAGAGAATACACCTGAGAATACTATAAAAAAAAACTCATGTGGGAGAAAAAGGTAGTTTCTGCAACACAGAAATATTCTAGATGTTGAAACATGTTTGTTACACAGAAATTACATCATGAAGCAATGATGTCACCTGTAACCCCAAATGTGCCGGATGAATGAGAAGCGTGGCAACGAAATGAAATGAATCAATCCACTAATTGCAATACTAATGCCCCTGAATCCTCCCCTTAAACCAACAATTTGTTTCTCTGATAACAACAGTGAGGACCATCGATTCAGAGAAGCCAGTGAAAAATTGGCTGCACTTCAGTAGAACTACTTAATGTATGAAAGATTCAGGATTTTTAAACAAAGACTAGATATGTGCTCCTCTGAGATCTTCTAAGGTCAGTCGGGTCCAGAAAAGGCCCCGTGGCCAAAAGCACCGCACAGTTTGGATGTGTGTAACTGTATGGATGGCAAATAAATCTGCAGTTAAAATGTTAAAAATTGACAGACTTGCAACAACAATGCTGAAACCTCATCTTTGACCTGGCTATGCACTGGGAATCCCTTTTTCATGAACTGGCCTTCTGTTCCTTTGAAAGCAGAGGGAAGGAGCTGTGGCAGAGAGCCAGACTGCCAGGCTTGCCCTTCTCCTCCCCCCCGCCCCAGCATCCTGCCCAGCACTGTCACCAAGCTCATGGTGTCCTCGCTGTGTCCTGACTTAAGGTAACGGCTCCAATTTCACAGTTTAATTATGGCTAATCTGAGGAAACTGAGCCAACGCTAATGAGACAGCACGTGCTGGCGGCCAGCACTCGCTGGGAGAAAAGTGTCTGGACAAGGTGCTGCGGATTTACAGCCCGACTCTGTGGTGTGATCCCGGCCAGAAAAGGGTGAGGTTTGGGAAAGGAAGTGTAAATCTGTTGTAAAAAAATTAAAACAACAGAGAGTGCACTATTTGGATTTTAATGCTCATAAACCCACATTTTAGCATAAAAATCGAGTTCCCTTAGTGCTAATATAAACTTATCCCTTCAATTTAGTGTCCTAATGATCGGTATAAAACTATGAGCACCCTTCACTTTGATATAACTTGTTTTTGGCAGGTGCAGCAATTTGAGGAGAGGCCAAGATTGAAAGCACATTTGTTATATAAGAATACATTATTGCAATTTCATCCAATGAACTGCCTTGTCTCTCAAGTGAAATCTCCTTTCCTGCGGCAAACATTTTTGTTCAATCATTCATTACCCTCACACTCAAAGAAGAAAAAAAACATCACACTTTCAGACACGTCTACATCAAGTTTTGGATGACTCATGTTGACAGACAGCAGTGGTGGACAGGAATCGGACCGCTGATTTCGTAGCCTAAACCTGCGGTCCCCAACCTTTTTTGCGCCACAGACCGGTTTAATGTCAGACAATATTTTCAGGGACCAGCCTTTAAAGTGTCGCAGATAAATACAACAAAATAAAAAGATACGACCAAGACAAAAACTGTGGTATTTTGAAAATATAATAATGCAAATTCACTGTGTAATTGTGTAACTTTATTAGAGAGAGTAACATCCTCCTATCTGCCCCTTAATGCTCTCTGGTCGCTATGGTAACATGTAAATATTTCTTTCAAAATAAGACACACAACTACAACATGGGAAAAAGACCCAGGGAAACTGAGTTAACGATAAAAACTACAAATTTCACACCCGAGCCTCAACTCTCGCGGCCAGGTACCAAACGACTCACGGATCAGTACTGGTCCGTGGGCCGGGGGTTGGAGACCGCTGGTCTAAATTATAACAGATAAATTATGAACTATTAAGGATTTATCAATGTGGTAAATTCACCAGACGGCAAAAATTACTCTCGAAAAGCCAATGAGAATGCACCAATGATGGCTCACAGAAAGGCACAACAACAGTTTGTTCCCATAGTTACTAAACAGAGAACAAAAATACAGAGTGAGATTAAATTAAAATAAAAATGATTATTTTTATGCGTGTGTGTGTTGTCCAGCTATTACACATCATAATATTTATACTGTGGAAACTCAATCTGTTTACATTGTCACACTGTGGTGACGTAGCTTCCTTGCAGGGACAAAAAGCAAGTAAATGGACTGATTCTTCTTCTGAGTACTCAAAATGCTCTATATCAGCGGTCCCCAACCCCCGGGCCTCAGACCGGTACCGGTCCGTGAGTCGTTTGGTACCGGGCCGCGAGAGTTGAGGCTCAGGTGTGAAATGTATAGTTTTCAGGGTTTTTATCGGTTTCCAGCGTTATTTTGTTATCGTTTTTGTTGTTTACTCGGTTTTCCTTGGTCTTTTCACGTGTGTTATGAATAAATTTTATTTTTTTGGTACCGGTACTCGTTTAATTTTGTTGTATTTATCCGCGACACCTTAAAGGCCAGTCCAAGAAAATATTGTCGGGGATAAACTGGTCCGTGGCGCAAAAAGGGTTGGGGACTAAAACTAGCTTTACTTTGTTGTCTGGGTCAACTTCGCTTGCGAGAGACAGAGAGAGGCGTTGAAAGGCTGCTCCAACGGAACTTATTGTTTTTGGAGGAAAACACGAACACGGTGTACAGTCGAGTCTTAATAGCTTACTTACAACTGGGCTCGTCAGGCTCTCTTCTTGGCTGCAGTGGTTATTATTATATTTACATGCTTCCAGCTCCCATTTTTGCTGATGACAGCTCGTACTTTCCCTTTTTCTCCCTCCCTCGCTCACAGACACATAACGGGTATGGCAGTCCATTCTCCCTGCAGCACGGACTACACTGCCTATGATGCTACATTCTTTAGAGCTATACCTGTAGCATTCTGCCTGTTAGCTTAGCGCAACAACAACAAAAATGCCTCTCTCACCCAGGAAACACACGGAGAGAGAGCGTCACCCTGTAACCACGGCAACCGTAACGCTGCCACCTGGAACAACAGAACGTAGCTGTCAAACAAAACCCAAACAGTCCTGACCCGCCACAATATGAAACAGGGAAGTACCGCCGTGTAATCCATTTATTTCAACAAAGTAACTGTATTCTAAATACCACCTTTTTAAACGGTAACTGTAACGGAATACAGTTACTCATATTTTGTATTTTAAATACGTAATGGCGGTACATGTATTCCGTTACTCCCCAACACTGCGAACCACCAACCTTCCGATCAGTAGATATCCTGCTTCCGCCTCCTGAACTACAGCCACCCTGTACATATATGTTAAACTACTGAATGTTAAATTGAAGACATGTTATGAGTTTAGGGTTAAATTCAGGTTAAAGTTCAACAGGTTACAGGTTGAAGGGAATCTGTAGCAAATTTAAGTTTTTCCTCTGACCTTCAGTCACCTTATGAATGGATTCTGAGAAGTACATCAACTCATTACTTTTTGCTATATTATTAATAGTCAACGTGACTGGTCCCTTGACCCTGCACTCACAGTCACATTGTGACGACAGACTTTACTAGTTTTAATATTAAGTTAGAGCCAAAAATGACAAAACAGGAATTTGAACATGTTGATAGTGCTTTAAATAACAGACATTCATGTTTAATTTTATGTATATTTAACATAACTTATGGCCTGAATGTGGAATATGACCCTGGGCAACTTCTTTGCAGGTTTTTTGCAGCCTGTGTATGTTTCATATATAAAAGACTTCAGAGTTTAATGGCAAAGCTTTACAAAAATAAATAACCTTTTCTGTTATTTTCTTAATAACTACTTTTTTACTGTCTCCACTAAGAAACACTGTCTCTAGTAAGTGTTGAAAGCAATGCAATGACCTTGACTGTTATCAGTAAGTTGCTGAGTGGATGACACATTTCACTATATTTGCATAGATTTACCAGTGTATTAGGAAATAGGAAAAGATTGCTTCTGTTTTTTATGAACCAAAGTTTCAGGAAATTGACACATTTTCGATCTCTTGCAGCCCGTGCACACAAGTCCCTCCCTCCATCTTCTCCATATTTGCATCTCTGCGTTGACTTTGTATGCAGCGACTGATCTCTCCAATTAATTGTGCAGTACGTCCAAACTATACTTTAAAACATGGATACACTGCACTGCAAGGAAATTCTCTATCAGCGTACTGGCAGCTAGATATACCAGTTGTGACTTTACATTGTGCCTATAGTGAACTAGAAGAACAGTCTCCTTCTGTACAAACTGTACAGTAGAGCAAACACTATAATACTCACAGTTGTTTGTTTGGTGCAATCACATCATTTATTTATTCATTGTTGATGTATAGACCAGCTGGGATCTTTCTGTGTGGAGTTTGGAGTTTTTTCCTATGCATGTGTGGGTTCTCACTGGGTACTCTGCCACCCACTCGCAGTCCAAAAAATACATGTTAGGTGTGATTCTAAATTGGCTGCAAGTGTGAATGTGAATAGTTGTCTATCTCTATGTTGGCCTTATGAGGGACTGGCGACGTGACCAGGGTAAATCCTGCCCAGTGACAGCTGGGAAAGGCTCCAGCGCTGGAGCCTGAACTGTATAAGCAGTTAACTAGCTGAAAAGATGGTTGGCTGCAGAATTATACTAAGCAAAAACAGTGCTTCTTAACACCACATGGCATTGCGGAATACTGTAAACACACTGCAATTGCAGTAAACAAGCTACATATACAAATATTAAGTGTTATTTATTAGAATTTTATTGTGCTATTATCTGAAATAAACAGCAAACATCTTCAACGTGAGAAGTTTCAGTTGAACAACAATCAGCAACCCATCACAGACACCTTGAAGACAGGTATCTATTACACAGAGTATTGTTCTCATTTCATGGTGGGTGCATGTTAGACTTTAGGCTATTTAAGTTTCATCAAAACACAGACAATCTAATTATTTCCTCAGAAATATCCGTGCATCTACAAAGGGACAGCAAACTCAGTCAGGGCCCCGCGATTTCAAAGGGGGAAGTCCCTCAGATGTCCTTTGTAAGATAACAGATAAAATTCCATCAACATTCATATCTTTCCCCCCCTAAACCTGGAAGAAATTATCAATTTGCTGAAATCTGCAATCATGAAATATCATTATTTTTTATTTCGTTTTGCTTTGAGGTAGAGGCGATTGCAGTGTTCGGGGGCTGGCTAAAAAGCAGTGGTATTGGTCTGAAAAACAATGCAATCTTTTGAAAGTATTCATCACCTGATAAAAGCTGCCAAGGTCAGACCTATGGGAGATTGCGCGATCGAAAACATTATTTGTGCACTAGGTTGTTTGCCTGGAGAGCACTTTTAAAGGAGCAAAACTGCTTGGGAACAGCAGTCGAGATAGTTGAAGTGCAACTAGTGCAGGTACATCAAACTTTCTTTTTAAAAACTCCACCATTATGAGCTTGCACGATGGCTGAGTGGGTCAAAAATACTATGTAAACAAAATCTTTGATGCTTTTCTGCTTCTGGGCTTTGAACTCTCTAATAAAGAAAAGTAATAGTACACAGATGATAAAGAATACCTTTCTTTTCTTTTTTTTCAGCTGAAATTTTCTCCCACTTTAGCTCAGGTTATGACTCGCACTGGGCTCTCTGAAAACTAAAGCATAAAAACATGGACTTTAAAACTGCAGTTTTAATGCTTTGCATGCTTTGATGTCTTCACTATACTTGTAGGCTGACTAGGAGCAACAACTGTTTACAACCACCACAAACTGAACTATGTAGTTGGGCCAAAGAACACAGGTGTGTCCTAAATATAGACTGTATATAGACTGCATAATGGGCAGAGCCACTATGAAAATCAACTTTAGTGTTATCACTGTCATCAACATTTTTTTTAAGCAGGAGTGAACATATTTCGATGAGAAGAACAGTCTGTGCCAAGGTGTTGTCAGATAATAAATGTTGTTCCTTTAAACTTGGTTGCGTCTGCTTTTAGATAAACTCACCTTTGGAGAAACCATAAGGTGGCATCTGAGGAACTGCCACAGGCTTCAAGTTTGGACTGTACTGACTACACAGATGTTAGCAGAGTGTTCACTTTATGTGAACGAAGGATGCTGGCTTAACTTTATGACACATCTTATAGTACTCTTTAAAACATTGTAAGATGTGTAAGATGTAAGATTTAAGACACAGAAGACAGTCAAGGGTAAAGTGCCATTAAAATGAAACATTTCCAGCCCACAAAAACGTATTTGACAATGTTTTCTAAAACTGAAGTGAAGTGATAACGGTCACACCACTGATTTGGATGCAATTACCTCTCAAATAATTTTTGCATGTTATGAAAACATCATTGTATGTATCACATGTATGTATAATAATTATAATATGACTGACCTTATTCCATGTTAGTCATTTTGGAGGAGCATGTAATTTCATCTGTTAGTTAATGCACATTACCGAAAAGCATTGTTTAAATGCCACAGCTTACCCGACTATTGTTGCTGACCAATTTTCATCGCTTACACAGTGTACCTTCACACCTGCACAGTGCACCTTTGATGGGTGCTTACAGCAGGATAAAGATTGCCTCAGTCTAGTTTCTTGAAAATGACATTGAGTTCGCAGCAAATCTGCAGCAAGTACATGATGTCAAATGACCAAAAACTAAGGAATGATTCTAGTGCTCTGTTAAATTTCCACCCAGTCCTAACAAGTTGTACCTAATAAAGTGGTCTGTGACTGTACTGTATATTGGATTCAAAGCATATACTGAAGTTAACTGTGTGGCTGCTAAGTTTGCTAACTGTGAGAATTAGAAAGTACATCTGTTCCTACTTTCCAACTATCACCGTCCCACTCAATCTTTAGTTACAGTGGGGCAAAAAAGTATTTAGTCAGCCACCGATTGTGCAAGTTCCCCCACTTAAAATGATGACAGAGGTCAGTAATTTGCACCAGAGGTACACTTCAACTGTGAGAGACAGAATGTGAAAAAAAATCCATGAATTCACATGGTAGGATTTGTAAAGAATTTATTCGTAAATCAGGGTGGAAAATAAGTATTTGGTCAATAACAAAAATACAACTCAATACTTTGTAACATAACCTTTGTTGGCAATAACAGAGGTCAAACGTTTACTATAGGTCTTTACCAGGTTTGCACACACAGTAGCTGGTATTTTGGCCCATTCCTCCATGCAGATCTTCTCAAGAGCAGTGATGTTTTGGGGCTGTCGCCGAGCAACACGGACTTTCAACTCCCGCCACAGATTTTCTATGGGGTTGAGGTCTGGAGACTGGCTAGGCCACTCCAGGACTTTCAAATGCTTCTTACGGAGCCACTCCTTTGTTGCCCGGGCGGTGTGTTTTGGATCATTGTCATGTTGGAAGACCCAGCCTCGTTTCATCTTCAAAGTTCTCACCGATGGAAGGAGGTTTTGGCTCAAAATCTCACGATACTTGGCCCCATTCATTCTGTCCTTAACACGGATCAGTCGTCCTGTCCCCTTGGCAGAAAAACAGCCCCATAGCATGATGTTTCCACCCCCATGCTTCACAGTAGGTATGGTGTTCTTGGGATGCAACTCAGTATTCTTCTTCCTCCAAACACGACGAGTTGAGTTTATACCAAAAAGTTCTACTTTGGTTTCATCTGACCACATGACATTCTCCCAATCCTCTGCTGTATCATCCATGTGCTCTCTGGCAAACTTCAGACGGGCCTGGACATGCACTGGCTTCAGCAGCGGAACACGTCTGGCACTGCGGGATTTGATTCCCTGCCGTTGTAGTGTGTTACTGATGGTGACCTTTGTTACTTTGGTCCCAGCTCTCTGCAGGTCATTCACCAGGTCCCCCCGTGTGGTTCTGGGATCTTTGCTCACCGTTCTCATGATCATTTTGACCCCACGGGATGAGATCTTGCGTGGAGCCCCAGATCGAGGGAGATTATCAGTGGTCTTGTATGTCTTCCATTTTCTGATGATTGCTCCCACAGTTGATTTTTTCACACCAAGCTGCTTGCCTAATGTAGATTCACTCTTCCCAGTCTGGTGCAGGTCTACAATTCTTTTCCTGGTGTCCTTCGAAAGCTCTTTGGTCTTGGCCATGGCGGAGTTTGGAGTCTGACTGGTTGAGGCTGTGGACAGGTGTCTTTTATACAGATGATGAGGTCAAACAGGTGCCATTCATACAGGTAACGAGTGGGGGACAGAAAAGCTTCTTACAGAAGACGTTACAGGTCTGTGAGAGCCAGGGATTTTCCTTGTTTGAGGTGACCAAATACTTATTTTCCACCCTGATTTACGAATAAATTCTTTACAAATCCTACCATGTGAATTCATGGATTTTTTTTCACATTCTGTCTCTCACAGTTGAAGTGTACCTCTGGTGCAAATTACTGACCTCTGTCATCATTTTAAGTGGGGGAACTTGCACAATCGGTGGCTGACTAAATACTTTTTTGCCCCACTGTAACTTGCTCTTTTTTCTGTAGGACCTTTGGAGTCATTTCATGCATTCCTTACATGCACAAAAACATAATGAAGACAAATATCACCGATGCCAATACACAGTTTGCATGCATTGTTGTTGGCTGTGTAGCTTTGTCCTTCTATTATGGCTTAACCTGTTTTACTTTATAATACTTTTAATAGTGGCTGAAATTAGACGCAGCAGGATGCATTATACTCAGTCATCATCAGCATAGAAATTCATTTCCTACTGTTTGTGATCAGCACAGACAAACAAGAGCCAACAGTGATATGATAAACTGAGAATTAATTTGTGCTAATTGCTCACCGCACGGCTCATGCTGTGACTGAGAACAGCTACATTAGCCAACTGGAATACGACAAACAACAGTAATATGAATTAAGTAGCCCATTATATGCAGACAGAACAACCAACTGGTGAGAAGTCAGGTTTGCTGCTGCGACTGTGAATGTGAGCCAACGAAAACATGAGGGGAAATTGATTAGAAATCTGCACAGTTATCCTATCAATCAATGTGGCATTGCTGATCACTAATCAAAACTAAAATACACAGGATGAGGAGCATGTTCGTTTCAGTAGCAGTTTAAATGTGCCATGCATCAAAGAGTTCACATTCAACTTTCAAATTACAAACACCATCCATCCATCCATCCATCTTCTTCCGCTTTATCAGGGGCCGGGTCGCGGGGGCAGCAGCCTAAGCAGAGAAGCCCAGACCTCCCTCTCCCCAGCCACCTCCTCTAGCTTATTCGGGGGAACACCAAGGCGTTCCCAGGCCAGCCGAAAGATATAATCTCTCCAGCGCGTCCTGCGTCTGCCCCGGGGCCGCCTCCCAGTGGGACATGCTCGGAACACCTCACTTAGGAGGCATCCTTGTCAGATGCCCGAACCACCTCAGCTGGCTCCTTTCGATGTGGAGGAGCAGCGGCTCTACTCTGAGCCCCTCTTGGATGGCTGAACTTCTCACCCTATCTCTACGGGAGAGGCTAGTAGAGACGTAGATCAACTGGTAAATTGAGAGCTTCGCTTTTATGCTCAGCTCTCTCTTCAACAAGACGGACCGTTGCAGGGTGCGCATCACTGCAGCCACAGCACCAATCCGCTCCCTTCTCCCATCACTCGCGAACAAGACCCAGAGATACTTAAACTCCTCCACTTAGGGCAGGAAATTACAAATACATTTAAGCTTATTTTTGAACTTACGAATTATATTATGAACTTTAATACAATTTCTCCAGTAGGAAGCTTTGGTTTTAAAAAAAGTTAACCTTGAATTGGGAAGACGTAACTTATAACTTCTATGTATTGATGACATTAGAAAAAGCCATGGAGAGTTTATGAATCAACTGATCGATAAAAAAAGACCTAAATCCTTTTGATACTATTCAAAGGAACAGTGAGAACAGTGGCTTGAGTTTGGATAATGTTGTCGATTCTTGTCATTGATATTTTTCATTTTCCACCTTAATACATGTTTTTTTTTTTAAATTTATTGTAGATTTTAATGGACTGCACTATGACAATTATATTACAATGCTAAGAAAACAGAAATTACAGATTTTACAGCCACACTTCAATTTCAACTGCTCCTCAAAACGTTTCCATAGATACAGTACGACTAGTTTTATGTTTCTGTGAAACACTAAACTGCTTGTATAGCTGCTGCTGACAACAAAAGCTTCACCATTATTTACTGACGAATGGCAAAGCAGACAAGGCAAACAGTATGATATCGTCAGTGACCTTTGCATCCAGGTGGATCCCAGCAGGCTTCGCTTAAGTTTAAATCACTTCCAGTACTGCAGGCATGTGACCCATGACATATAGATTTATTTTCTACTGGTGCTTTCAATTTGATTGGAGCATCAGCTTAACTGTTAAAACATAAATGTAATAAAAAAAACAGTCACATCTCACTTGGCTGCATTTTGTTTGATTTCAGCCCATGCCACGTGTGCCAACTGCTAAATACCTAAAATCTATGTGTAAAGTTGTATTAAATATTAACTCACCCAGCACGTCTGTCTAAATAAGGGGTTTGTAAAAACTTTTGCAAGACAAGTTGTTGCTTTTTTACTTTAAGAGGAGTAGCAAGGTCCATGAGGTTTGATTGAAGGATGACAGTAAGGAAAAATAAAATGTGTGTATTTATAAGGTGCCACAAAGACTTGAATAGAATGTCAATGATATATTATTTTCCATGAAAAATTGGATTTTCAATTTAGCAGCCGGCACAGTTTGTATGAACCATTGTAAAAGGTGAAGGAATGTCTCCCACTGTCTGACGTTCACCTTCACCTGTTCCACCTCAACAAAGACTCTGCCTCTCAATGAGAATATGCACCTTTGTGAGTGTTCAGTGAACTTGCCTAACGAGCATGTACGCACATATGAGTAGCATCTATAGGCACAGATGGTCAGCCTCGAAGGACAAAGCCTTACAACTGAAATACATTATATATGTACACAATAGTTCATCCCTTTAGTTGAACTTTTGTCCAGGCTTGATAACGTTAGGAGCTTAAATAAGTTCATTTTTCCCTTCAATCACTAATCAAGGAATTGATGTCAAATTGTGTCTCATGGGTAGGAAGAATGAGCTGATATTTTAATATGTAATTTTTTTAATCGCTTACTTTGTGAATGTTCAGATATCAACAAATTTTGTGTTTACTAAATTGAAAAAGACTGCAACGCAAAAAAGTTAGAACATAGAGATTAAACAGTGAATGGCTCTTTCCAAGCATTTAGCTGCCAGTTTTAATTATGACATAGCTGACTGATGGCATCCTGGTTAATTATATTATAAACTGGAGAGGTGAGAAATACAATTATCTTAACAAACATCATTCCAGTGACAATCAACTAAGCTGAATGAGCAAATAAAATTGTTCAGGTTAGTTTAGCCTCACGCAGATATTTGGCTTCCACAACTGTCTATGATGCAGAAACATAATTAATTTGAATTAATTTAAAAACATTTTAAATGTTCTGTTTTTGTTTTTTGACGTCGCATTTCTGGGAACGGTGTGGCAGCTTGTGATGCTACACTGACACTTTGTTCACATTACTTCCTGTGGACTGATGGATTACTGGATGATGCTGCAGATGCTATGTCACAAACACATCCACTAACCAAAGAGGATACACTCCTGTCCTTGATGCCAAATAATCAAAGACTTAAAAATATATAATCAAGTTATTTACTGATTTTAGAATGTATAATTTTAATATCCTTTTATTTTGGTAATTAATGTGGAATAAAATATTTAAAAAATGGCTATCACAAGCTTAACAAGCACTGATTGATGCTCCTTAAATTGCATGATTGTGTAATAAACAGTCGAGTGTCTGAAATACAGAATCATAAATACAGAAAGGGAGCAAGTCTTCACATTTTAGTGTCTGGAAACACCTAATGACACTGAGCTCTCTTTGCAAACAGAGATTGTATATTCTTCTGCAGGTTTGCATTGTGATTTGCATGCAATTATGTACATATAGATTCACTCTGCATTCCCAGAGCCAGCACTGTGCACACCGCCTGCACACACACCCACTCCACAGCTGTATAAACAGATCAGTCCACCATCACACATTAGCTCTGTCAGCTGTAGGACTGCAGCATACATCAGACAGGCCTCTGATGCATTCTGCTAACCCCATGGAGGGAGGAAGATATTCGAGGGAGCTTGTAATGGTTGTTGTGGTGGGTGGGGGTAATTACGGTTGAGCCTCCGGGTCCTGACAGACCTCTCTGTGCCCACCTGGGGAGCACTGTGCCTGCTGTCTGTGAGCCTGCCTGTCAGTGTCCGGTACACTCTGCAGACGAGCAGCCACCCTCCCAGCTAACAGAAACCTTTAGCAGCAGATGCTACGCAGTGTGTGGTGCCGCTGTTGCTACCGGCAGAACAAGGGATTTGGGGAAGGCAGATGTTCAGAGGAAGAAGAGCACCACGTCAACACATAAACAACCAACAAGATTACAGAGACACTTCTGTAGCATTGCATATGTGCATTTTCTATCTTCTTCTGCAGTTCTTTCTTTGCTAGTAAACACATGCATGTTATTATTCTGTTAGCAGTAATTGTTTATTTTGTTTTGTTTTTTTTACTTCAATCCAAATCCAATTCCCTCCTTTAATTTCCCCACCAGTAGCTCCGGGGTTGGATAAATGAAGGTATGTGATGTTTGCCCATGTCTCCATGAGCTTACAAGAGCTTCGGCAAACAGCTGCAGCTAGACTTAACAACTCTCTGCTGCTAAACTATTTCATTTGAAGTCAAGACTCAGTGTCTAAAAGAACAACCATAATTCTCGTCTTTTTTATGCATTCCAAGGTTTGCATGTTGTAAACTGCCTTACATCCAACAACGTTATGTTGTCTGTGTTGTTTGTCATTAGAATTGCACTAAAAAGAGGCTGGTGGAGAGGTGGAGCATGGATAAAAGAAGTTTGATCTTCCACCACTGCAGAACCACCAGTGCACCTTTAACATTTGAATCCATATCATTAGTTTTGAGAAAATCATATTCTTCTAAATCAAGTTGGGTTACAGAGCCCCTAATGTCCTCCAGTTCCACATCATGTGAATTTCTGCCATACTGGATTTAATGAAAGTGCTATGACTGCGAAGCAGGGTGAGAGATTGAAAGCTGATTGACCAAAACCAAACCTGATGTCAGGACCATATTCGTAGAATGCAATATATAGGACAGGCTCATAGGTTACCATGCATTTTCACTAATAATGTGTTTATCTCTTTATGGGATCTCATTGGCCTGAACTCTCTGACTGTCCATCGTTATGATATTTAGATGGTGAATTTAGAGTGACATCACTCAGATAAGGCATCTTTGGATCTGCACTTAAATTAAAAAAATACAGTTAGTCTCAACTGAATTTGGCTTTGCAGCATGAAGCACACTGGGTGTGTATATGGGGATGAAAAGTTTCAGGCTGGGAGACTGAACATCAGTTGAACAGTTAAACTTTCTTTGCTTTAATCCTTTCCCACCAGAGACGGGGTTTTGCCTTGTTTGGTCAGCATCTGTGTGAACTCTGTGACTTCAAGTTAAACGTGGAGCATCTCATTTTCAATTCCTTTGTGTGTAAAACATAGTTGATATTACACATGGGAGAAGATGCTTTGGAGTTCAATATTAGAGATACTTGTGTTAAAATAAAGTGATTAGTAAGTAAATGACTACATATTTCATGCCAACACTGAAAGTATTTCTGTTGAATTGAGGCTTTGCAGATTACATTTGTTGAAAATCACTGTAAAAATAACTGTCTTACTACAATTAGAACAATCTGTTAGCAACCAAAGGAATCTGTTTGAAGTAATTGAAGTAATCTGTTATATTGAGTATACTGTATATTCCAAATACTGTATTACTTTTATGTTAGCATAGCTTCTGCATGTTTGCTATTATGTCCAGGGGATGTAAAGCATGCAGGACTAAGAGCCACATGTTGGTGTTTTGTAGCATGAGCTCCATTCTCCTCGTTCTGCCTTCTCTAGATGCACGATACTGTAAATGTGTCTACTTGGTTTGGCTACGTAAAAAGAAAATAATGGGTATGCAATCTATGTACAGAAGGAGTGGAGCTCAACATGGAAGACGCTGTGAGTGGGTCGAATGCTGATTGGTTGAAAATAGGATCAGAACAGGGAGGGAGTGACAGCGAAGTTCACCGTGTAGAGGGAGAACATCTTTGGTTTCTTTGGTTGATTGAAAGAGTAACAACACTAAAGGAAGAGTAGGCTGCGCACTGGTTGTTTGTGACAACTGGTGACATTGAACGGCTACAGCATGTAGACATTCTGCAAAGCTGTGCAAAGGCCCTGCGAAGGACTGACGCACAATCATGTTGGCTCATTTTTAGAGCTGTGCTTAGCACGCAGGCTCATCTTTCAAGTATAATGTAGAATTTCTTAGCTGTCAGGCATCAGCTTACTTATCAGCCACTATCAGCTTGTGAGAACTGCACAAACAATGTGTTATGTTACTCATTCCAACGAAGAAAGTACTCTAGCACAATACTTTTTAATGCACCATACATAACATTGCATTTAAGGTAATGAACTGTTTATATGATTGTTGTTAAAGTTTGATTGTTGTATAGAGTTGCATTAAAAATAAACACAGAGACATTCTGATCTTCCTCTGCATTTGCAGACACTGAATTGTTTATGTTAACGAGTGACTCGACAGCAACACCCGTTACCAACAATCATGCCTAGATACTGCTGGCTAATCGGGCAGGAGACGTAGTTAATGAGAAGGGCCATTTCACAGTATCAGATCATTTGCTCAATGATGTGTATAGACAACAGTGATGCAGTGTGTCCAGTCCAAATTACAGCCCACTATTAAGGACATTAGACTGAGCCCACAGGTGCATAATACCAGGCTTGATGCTAGTGTCATTACCCGCCTTGTTTGCTTGAGCGCAGCCTCTTGGGAATGCATTTTTGCCCAAGAGAAAGATCCAGACCGTTGAGGTGCATTGAATTTCTGGGCTTTTATTTTCATATACCACTTTTTGTGGATGACCTCAGCTGTACCTAACAGCCCATTTAGCACCTGGGGAAAATAGGAAGGGGGGCGTGAACATTGTATGCCAGCTGTCTGTTGTGCCATGCTGTTTGCCAGAAAGCCCAGCGGGTGTCCGCCAGCGACCTGTAAGCAGACTGCCGGAGTCTGAACAACGCACGCAGTACGTGCAGAGCAGAATCCAGACGAGGTGTGAGACGGGGCTGGCTAAACATGGAAATGCTAAGCTGCAGCGACACGCTCGGGCAGTGAAGAAAACACAGAATGCTTAAAAGGAGAATGCTCAACTTTTTCTGCATCAAAATTATACATGATATTGATGTCAAATAAAACCAGTAGGGCCACAGCTGTAGAGAGTTTACAAAGGAATCTACTAGATTTGGAAGAAAATTAAAATGTGCACATTAATGAAGCAACAGGTTATCAAAGTAATGCTTTTTTTATTAGATTTCACTTTCCTACAAGTGCTATGAGGTTATATCTTCTGGGACTACTGGTCTAGACTAGTTTAATAACAGATGGAGTTATATAGTTATATAGCATTGATCGCTGTATCTAATTTGAATGATAAAATTAGCCATTACCAAAATTAGCAAAAAGAAAAGGCTGAGGCTGTCCAAAGAGGGAAAAAGCAGCTTTTTTGACTTTTCCAGTTACACCTGCCACATTTCACATGCAGCAGGAAACACATGATTTTAACATCGTGGAGTCAGTCTGATAAACTTTAACTTGTAAATGCCGTGCGTGTCAGACAGTGTTTTCTGACTATATGTGTAATTCCAGTAACAGCTAGCTTCAACTGTGTGCATATCAGACACATTAATGTGCAACTTCAAGCTGTCTAAATAGCTGTTTCTGTCGTGTTGTAAATGTCTATTTAAGCTCACTACAGCAGTGCCACAATACTTAATAAGAGACTGAAAAGATGTGATATTCAAGAAGAGAAGTTTTTGTGTAGCTGCAATCACAGTGGGACCTTGTACAATATCTTTTTCTGGTGCAGAATCTTGGCAATTACAGCTACAGCTTAAACCAGAAAACACTCAGAAAGCTCACACCGTTAACAAGGTGACAAAAGTTCTCTAAATGAAATTATTTAAAGAATAAGCATAAATATGTGTTCTATATTATTTAATGCGAGCAGGAGTAGTTTACGACAAAATGATGAAAAATATTCCAGAAATGTATTCTTTTATATGACGCAAAATCTTGAAAATATTACTGCTTCTTCTGTAGTAGAAGCAACAAATCTGCCCTCTTTTCTGCCTCCTGTAACCAGGTAGGCCACACAATCTGTCAGACACCTGGGTTACATCTCAGCATGCATCTGGCCCTCAGGGCTCGTGTGGCGAGCTGTCATTACCATATCAAAGACGCGCCGCGTCACGGCCACAGAGAAAAAGAAGAGCCAGCACTTCAACAGCCTCTTGATTCAATTTTTCACATGGAGCTATTTGAATATCTATGGCAGGCGATGCAGATGGATGCATGAGTGCATGCCCAAAACACACACACACACACACACACACACACACACACAGAAATATAAGAAGTCAGGTGTATTTTCATACACATGCAGGTCCATCCTGGGTGCATATATTGTACACAGCTCACATGCATGGCGGTGGTTTGATTTTTAATTATTTATTTTCTACCTTGTGATAAAAATTGCAGGTGCAATGGGATGCATCGGCCAACAGACAACCTTGATCCAATATGTGAGTCTCTTTGCTTCATGAATATTCTCATTCAAATCCAGCTCTCTATTCAGGCACCTGGGCAGGCTGCAGACAACAATAGTGTGTCATTACGAGCGATGCTATCACTCTGCTCACCGAGACCGCAGACAGGAATGTTTTCTCAGTGAAATCATTATGAAAGCTGCTTGTTGTGACTCACTGGTATAGAGCAAGACAACAAACAACACTTCAGGATCAGACATTCTTTTCATCACCATCTCAGGGATGAGAACGAATCCCAAAATCCAGATTCTGTTGTGAACGTGGATTATAAGGAAATTACATTCCACCTCTATGTAATTTTAATAATGTATAGTGCAAACTGGACTAAGCCTTTTTATAAATGTTACATCAAAAGGTTGACTAACACTTGTATTTAAATATGAACATGATTGGATCTAAGGCCAACTGAAGCATGTAAGGCCACTTCAAGGCACTTAAAGGTTATGACTTTGTGTTTATGCATTTAATTTAAATTATTTTAACTATTATTTTGGTGTATTTCACCCTTTGACACACACCAAGCATTCTTGGTGAATGCTGTTTTAACCGTTCCATCATCCAAGCTTACCTGTCAGGGATATCTGCCCATTACTCCATGATATCTGTAGGTAGCATGTCTGGAGGGAATGAAGAGCTTTGAGCCTAGATGTCAAATTTTGTTTTATTCTGCCACTGTAATAAAATATTTCAAACCTGATTTGTCTAACTGATATATATGTGAAAACGAGAGCTTGCTCTTCTTTGCTTGCCTTGTTTAAATAAAGGTTATACACAAATGTCTGTAAAAAGGAAGGTGGCATCCATTCAACACTATTAGGCAATTCATTTTTATCTAACTCTTTCCTGCCTCATACTAGTACACTTCATGTAAGGTTATCAAATAGGCGGTTCAGTTGACAAAAAGTCGTTATGTGTTTTTGAAAAACAGCTGGAATAAGCATTTGTTCCCAGTCTGTCACCTCTATTGTTGAAATTTGATTAAGCTCAGTCAACTAAACAACTACTTTGGTGAGGCTGTGAAAGGGTGTGTAGGGGTCAAGTGACAAAGAGAGAAATCCACAGACTGCTTCTTTCTAGCATCGCTAAGTATGCTATTTTTAAAAAAGCAATTAGCCATACCGCAGAAGCTCAGAAGCACAGGCGCTACCTTGGCAACCGGTGTCTGTCACATGACCCTTGTCTTGCACATTCAAGTGCTCACTCAAGAGTCTCCCAGAGCAATGCTGTTCAAAAACTCTGACTTAGGTAATGATTACATTCCTTAAGAAGGATCCAGACAAGGTTTCCAGAAACATAATGCAATGTGACAATTATATGTCGTGTTAACCGCAAGTGTTTAAGTTTATGTATCACTGTGGAAGGGAAAACAGAAATGAGCTAACATGTTTCCACTTTTAATCATCAATGCAGCTCAAAATTTAAATACTGGGCTCATAAAATGCCTGATTCTTGCAAAAAACAACTAAAAACTGCAAAAGATCTCATTCCTTAAAGTTGTATTACTTCAGCCGTTTTGTGGCAAATGGCATTTTGGTAAAAGTGAGTTTTTGCTCCCGCCCTGTATTTTAAATAGCAGTTACATTGAATGGTGATGGAAAAAGCCATCCACTCCCATTGTTTCTTATTTTTAAATTTTTTTGTGTCATTAGATTTCCCTCCTGAAAAAAGCTCTTTCAAACAGATTGGAAGTGCCTTTATTTGCAGTGAAAAAGTGAGCTGGATGGGGTAGCGTGCGATTATTGCCACTACAGGACAATGGCTGCTGCCACAGCAACCTTATCTTCCACCTTCTTCCCTCCCAACAAACATGCATTCACTTAATTAGACACAAGTCTGTGTGGAGAAATCTGTGCCATGTTCTCCGTGGCCTTGGTGATTGAATCATTTTCAATCCTGAAGCTACGTAAATTAACGGCAGTCAGAGAGAGATAATGAAGGGTACTGCAGGGGCAAAGTATAATTTAATGTCATTGGAAGATGCACTCTTTATTAAGTTAGAGTCTATTATTTTGCTTCCTCATGCGTGCACACCTACCACTCCAGCGTCAATAATCAGCATAAAGAAGAATTATCACCTTTCTGATGGTGCCAAAAACAACAAAACCTCTAAGATTTACACACGGATAAGATAAAATAATCTTAATGCCATTCATTTATGGTGTGGGACAAGATTAAACTCTGAAATGGCCAAAGGGGGCACTTTAAAAAACCACACTGGCCCAGTCATATTATAACCTGCAGGGTTTGCATTGTGGGCATTTTTGTGCCTAAATTAAACCAAGCTGCAAATAACAAAGCAAAAGACAAAGCTCTCAAACAGGACACAAACCACAGCCTAGCTCACAAACTTGTGACTTAGTCCAACATTATCCCTCCAATCTCCAGTGCAGACTTCACTGCTCTTCAAAAGAAGACCATTATGTCTCGAGGCTCAACGTTGCTGTGGCCAGTGAATCACAGCAACAATGCCAAGGGGCACTTGTGCGTATTCTGGAGCCGCCAGCGTCTACGAGAGAACGGCAGTATTTGACTCCTTGGGATGAGAACACGGCGGTTATTTAATGAATCTCTCAAAATTAAAAGCGTCCTTGTACCCCCAACACCCTCGTCCCTTCTGATTTAGGATAAGCATTACTTGGGACTACAACCATTAAGATGACTTATGTTATGTCTCCTGACAAGAATCCACCATTTGCAGTGGTGAGTGTTATCTCACCTTTATACACAGAAGTCATGTATTTTCTTAACACCACTACAAAAAGTCTGAAAGAGCAAGTCAGGGTTCAAAGCAGGTGTAGAATGAGAATAGAATAAGACATTTATGCATCTCCGAATACCATTGGCACAAGATTTCTGCAACCCTAACAAACAGACACCAAAGTTTATCTGGACCTTGAATACAGAAGAGTGACAGATTTTTAAAAAGTCCTCAAAATGTTTTCTTTTTACTTTCAAGAACTTACTCACATTCCTCCAACAGTGTTTCGCAGGATAAGTTTTAAATGAGAATTTTATGACGCTTCAGATGTCGTTCAGTTCATCCAAACAGCTTCAAGGCTTTACAGCTCTTAATGGCAAACATAAAGCCGCTCGCCACAATGATGCGGACAAAGAAAGAGCAGGACTTAGGTCACAGTCCACAAATCAAAGGTATTGAGCTTGCAAATTAGTGCTTTGATGGAATGATTTGTAATTTAAGTGAGCAAATGGCTAGATGGACGAAGGTCAAACAGATGAAGACAATCTCCTGCATTTTTTACTGTTAAAAAAAAAATGCAAGAGGTTGTGCCCTCGAGTATGGGTCAAATAAGTTGCTAAAAATCAGAACACATTGAGAAAGAAAACATCATAGAAAACAAAAAATATCCTGTGAGCTCAATTGTACTAAAGCAGATGTTTCAAGAAGTCCTCAATTAGAATCTCATATGGGCTTTTAATTCCTCTGTTTAAGCAATCCCAAAACGAGCTGTAGGACTCTGTCCACTTTAAAAGACAGATGAGACAGGCACACATGGCATTCAAGTAATCGGAGTCTCGTTTAGGGCTTTTTTTCCTATTTACTCGAGTATACTTTTTGCTGTGTTTTTATTTGCTGTTCAAAAATGTTTCCTAGGGGTTAAAATTTCAAGCTTGCAAGTCGGTTTTCTTGGTTATCAATGTGCTGTCTTCCACATCATCTAAAGGATACCAATGCATTTTTTATGTACTTGTCCCCACAGCCACTAGTAGTTTTAAATGTTAGCTACAGCGCACAATAACAGCTTTCAATCGGGGATATGTCAAGCAAATACATAAGACGCTTACTGAAGCTTCAATGGTGTCATGAATTAGAAAGACAATACATTTCAGAACTACTGTTGCAGTTCCTCTGAAACGTAGTAGCTCAGTAGCTAATCATGAACGAGCCACAACGAACAGCAGGAGATGTGCTGATTCACTGTGAGACGGTTGAACTGGATATAAATGCTGCAGAACAGCAATGTGATGATTCTAAAGCACAGATATTTGGAGCACTGTTTTAACTCAAGCACAATCGTGTTTAAGTTGGATTAAACAAGGTGTCCAAGAAAATCTCAAAGTAAAGGGATTTTTTGTGTGTAACAACAGAAGTTTGGATTTTAGATATTGTGGAGCTGGTTCATTCAAATACCAGTTGTATACTCAGTTTTCTTCCAGTTATGGGATGTCCTTCCAACATCTTCCATCTTCTAAATCCAGGCACAGCCTAAAACACACACTTTTTTTTTATCTTGTAACTTAATGAGAGCATTTTAAAATCCTTATATTTCTGTTAAAGTTGACATACCGTTCCCGTGTAGTTCTCACTCATTTGCCACCTTAATACGCTAGAAATTCAGGTGCGTAAAGTTATACAACCCCACAATAATTTATGATCTATTTTAATGCTGGACTGTTTTGTCTTTATTGGTTTTATTGCATGCAATTTCTCCCATTACCTCTTCTGCTGCAACAATAAATTTTCGTGTTATCTCCATTCTAAATATACACAGGCATCAATGTGAAAATGAGAATTCATCTCTCAAACCTGCAGGCCTGTTCAAGTCAAGTTTTCATGTCTGTGAGAAAACAAATAATCTCCTCTGCACTGTTGAGACTAACTTTTCTATTTTTTATTTTTAACCTGTCATCTGTGATGTAGTATGCTAATATTCTTATTTTACAGAGTATGATAAAACTATAATAAACACTGTATGGGGTGATGATGGATGCTGCGTTGCAGGTTGCGACTCGCCAGTTTTTGCTTTGCCTCTGTGTGGCAGGCTGAGCTGAAGGGGTTTTCTTTGCTTCTCTTCTTCTCTTTCTCTTACAACTGAGCTTCGATTGGCCATAATTGGCTGCTGTTTGCAGCTAGGTATCGATCACCTTGAAAGACTCTCCATGCCATCCCTCCCTTCTTCCAACCTCCCAACAGTTTCTGTCTTTCTCTCCCTCAGTCACTTACTATGCCCCCTTTTCCAACCATTTCTCCCTCAGACCTGCCACTTTGATAAGCATGGTGAATGGCGCGCCATCATCGGTACAGCCTAAGCCTTGAATCAATAGGGGAGTGCAGATGCTCAGCAGTCTATTTACTACAGCGATGGTGGAGAATAGCAATGCTAGGAGATGAAAGCCATGTAGGCGAGAGATGGAGACAGGTGGAAGAGATGAAGCAGCCATCGCGCGCCAAGACCCCTCTTAGACCTTACTGTTGGTGCTGCATAGCTTTTTTGTTTGTTTGTGTGGGTTGTTTTTAATTGATTTACTCAAGTGGAGTTATAAAGAATGCAGTGCATCATTAGTAACAGTCAGTGAGGAAAGAGATGGAAAGTAAAGGAAGATTAATGAAATTCTGTTTTTCATGAAGTCGTTTCTGCGATGACTCAGCTGCTCTGAGAAGTGTCTACAGTTACTATCAAACAGGAATGTGAGTTACCAATTAGGATAAATAAGTTTCATATTTGCACCTATGCACAAGGTTTTGTGGTGAAAAGTGTTTGCATGCTACAGCCTGGAAAGACATTTTTAGCAGCAGTAGGTAATGAGTGCACCTTCATACATTTCATTTGGGTTTGAGACTCCTGTCACATTTTGCTTCACGAATCATGTGGACGTTTGATTAGCCTCAAATCAAAAACTAAAAGTAAAGTGTGTACTCACATCGGCAATCCCAGCCTCCAGGATGCTGACCTTGGCTTCCTTCTCTAAAGACACCTTCTTCTGGACTATGGTAAGGAAAGAACAGAGAGAAAAACCCCACGATGATTAATGAACTGAAAAATGTCCAACAGTATGTTTTTACAGAAAATAATAATGAATACTTTTCTAGCCCCCGGCAAAAACATCGTATATGAAAAAGTTTATAATGCTAAATCAGCAAAGCAATGATCATTTTTTAAACATTTTTGTGACAATGGCAACGGAACAAAACTGCAATAACTTTCTAACGTAACAATGTCTATTGCATATTGTTCCTCCAAACAGGTCGGGTAGATTAACTTTAACATGTGATTAATCCTCAGTGTCCACAATAATGCATAATAGGCATCCATGTGTGTACAGTCATGACTATTAATCAATGCTACAAATTCTGCCAAACAAGCTATTAAACTCTGTGCTCAACTGGCTCATAAAAAATCAATGCTTCCTCCTTCCTCCTCCTTAACACATGACATATAAGCAAAACCAGAACATGATTTATAGAAATGCCTTGAAAATGCAGCTTGGTTAATTTACACATGATTGATAAAGATCCTTTGTAGAAACTATGGAAGCATTGTTGCATTATGAAGCACAAAGACATCAGAGAGATATAGAGAGTTTGTAACAACAGCATTCACAAACAATCCTTCTGGTGTAGAGAAGAACAAAAGTCAGGTAGCCCTCCATCTACCACACTCCCCCTCTCTGAAACTTTACTAGCTCTATCCTCTTCAAAACCAAGTCTTTTTTGGACTTTTGGACTTCATATAATACCTACACTACTTTACCTGATCTAGTCTGACAAGGCCTGTAATTGGCTTAATGCTACTGTCACGAGCTACATTTTCTAAAGTCTAAAAAGAGAGGCCAGAGGAGGCACGGGAGTCTAGTGCCCACTCAGACCACTTGAACTGCAATATGCCAAAAAGGTTCAATTGGATTTTATGTCCAGTAACAACAAAGGGTCCTTGGTGGAGACACTGAAACCCCTACTGACCCCCTAATGTGTGCCAAGTAAAAAGCCTTTAAAAGAATAGAATAAAGTAGGCATAGAGTAAAGTTATGTATCAGTGGGTGGTTGTGGCTTGTGATGCCAAATATAAGTAAAAAAGTGCTATATGCATACCAGTGAAACACGGCTAGCTGAACAGCTTGAACTGTTCTCCAGTGTTTTTTGTATTCAGATTGATGTCGTCAATTTATTCAGCCATACCCATGACTGCTCTTTAAGGTTCACTCATTGCACACCATGAAATCTGACAACAGGACTGGTGTAAGAAGGGCCTCTTATGAGATCACAAAAACAATCCATGTCATCATTCACATTCTCAAATATAACAAGCTCATGCAGTAGCAAGCAGCCACCATAGGTGTTGTAAATTACAACGCGCACTTGGCGAGTGGTCGTGGCTGTTTAGTGGAATATATCCTATTATAAAGATTTGGTTAAAGTCCGATAGGAAGATTTTATCGCTCACATTCGCCTGTAACGGTAATTTTCTGCAATATTTCTGAATTTACTTTACTGCAACTATCCCATAAATTATAGCAAGAGCATGGTCTACAACGAAATGTGGATTTTACCAGACAGGTCGTCATGGCGTTGGTGGTGATGTCACTGAGGTTATCGTGCAGGCTCTTCGCAGACACCTTCATGTACCAAATTAACCCCGCCCCCACCCCAAAAAAACCCCCAAAAAACAAAAAAAGAAAACCCTCCACAGGGCTCAAGAATAAATTCTACCATTGCAGGTCCAAATGAGCTATTACTGTAGCATATCTTCACTTTATGAAATATGAATTTTTAACCCGACCTGCCGCCAGGCAAATATTAAAACAAATTTCCACACAAATAGAATTAAACCCTGTGCACAGCTCTCTTTTTTCATGAGCTTAAAGGGAAACAAATGGAGGGCTACAATTAAAATTCAGCAGAGCACATATTAAAGCCAGAACAGAAACGATATGAAAAAAAAGAAAGGATACGTAATTACATTCACTTCGCTTTGCATCTGAATACACCGGTGAGGTGAAAGAAAGCGAGTCTTCTTTGTTGACACACCAGGCAGATGAAGGATATGCAAATAGAGCCCCAGCTCTGCCACAGTCCAAATTCACCAGTGGCTTTAATAATTAGTCTTTCAATTCGTCATTCACTGGTCAATTTATGCCAGATGTTATGCAACCATAGATGCTGACCTTAAACACCACAGTCCAAACAGCTCTTTTGAATGTATAAAGCCAAAATCAATCACAGGTGGACACTTCCTTCTGTTTAATGTGAACGCCCTGGTTTCCATGTGGTATATGGAGGGGCCTCGTTTAGCTCTGTCACGCTGTAATAAAAAGACGCTGAAGGGTTAATGTTGTGGCTGACTGGTCCTTGTCCAGGCCCCAGACAAAGACGTATGAACACCTTGTCTGTGATAGCCAAGTGGGCCGACATGTCTTAATAGTGCTGTCAGCAGGGAGCAGCAGCAGCAGAGAGAAATAGAAGCTGAAGTGGCTGAATTGGTTTGTCAGTGGCACCTGCTCTTATGCTCACTGAGGAGCATCTGGACAGACTTCTAGTTCAGCGTTAAAAACCGATGTCTCCATCAGACGTCGGTTGCAACTTGTTAGGATTCTTCAAACTCATCAACACCAACTCAGGTGTTTTCCATCACTTGTCAAAAAGGTAAGACGCCCGTTGTGACACCCCACAACGGGCAGGATTCTTGACTGGCTCAGCCTTCAGAGAGCAGTGTAGCAGTTGCACGAGATAATCTGTTAGTTTGCTCTTGGAAGCCACATGAATCGCATGAATTATTGATCTTCCCCTCGCAGGAAACATGACTTTTCAGTCTTTAAAGCTGTAGCCACATGGTACTTTTCCAAGGCTGAATTTTAAGTGAACCTCTTGAACTGTCTAAAATACTTTAAAAGGACTGTTTGCATGTTTACTGAGAAAGAAGGTGTATTTCTCATTGCTGCAGAAAGTACCACCGTAAAACAATTTGGCATTGGTGTTGCTTGTGCAAATGATTTTCAGAGAAAAGTAAATGTCTATTTGTGTTACTTTGCATGGAACAGGAGGGAAAACGTAAAAAAAAAATGCATTATTCACTACATTTCACAGATAAAATCGGTTTTATTTGATTCCATCAAATGCCTTCAATCGTTCTGTTGATTTCATTTCTTTCTGAGGCTGCTGCTACTTTCTATGAACGCAAGTTGTAGTGCTGCCAATGCACTGATTTGAACAAAATCTTTTAAAGGATTAATTAAGTTCAAATGAAACACAAGCAGAGACGGTAAACAGCAGGCAACTTTGGGACCAGACTCAGTGAAATAACTAAAGATGTTGTTGTCTAAAGTGCCTTTGGTAATTGGTGAGGCACAACCTATTTGAGTTGCATCTGCAGGAAAGCGTCGGTGATGGGTTCTCTCTCACACACACACAAAGGCAGACACATCTGAGACACACACACGCAAACACTCATATTTAATTCCTCATACAGAATCAGAGTAAAAAGCTTGATATACACAAACAAACAAGAAAGCACCCAACGTGATTTTGTTGGGACAGAATCAGAAATCTCTGCACCAACATGGCCACCCGTCTGGTTCCCTGGAGTGACTTGCCTTGCGGCCAGCAAGCGTGACAACATCACAGGCGGGGAGCTTCTTCTAATTAGTCGACAAGTCTTTGGACCTCCCAACACCGCGGCACCGCGGCCTCTCCGAAATGTAGCCAACAGCTATCCGGACTCTTCTCTCCTGCAGACTGCAAATGACTCCAAGTCGAACGAGAGCACTGCTCGTGAACAAGCGACCTGAGGTGCCTCATTTGTACCCCAGCGAGCGTTCTCTCCAAAACCCAAATTGGATCCATTTTTAAGAAGCTGCAATGGGCGAGGTGTCGTGATCAGAGCGACTGGCAACTTTTCTTTCAGCCAGACAGGCAGCACAGTGTGAAAATAAGATGTAATGCGACAAAATGGGACTGAAGCAGCGATGGACTGCAGACTGAGAGCAAGCTGAAGGGAAATGATCTATACTCAAATTATTCACTTTTTTCCATTTCGAGAATATTCCATCTTCCATTGTACCTCTCAGATACATTTGGACTGCAGGGAAAAATTGGGCCTGAAGGAAGTAACATGGACCAAATCTCATTTCTACAACTGAGGCCCCTTTATTTTCCCTCCAAAACACACAGAGGCGCTTCATTTGTCACCGGTGCCACCCCCGTCCTGAATTTTGCTTTATGTTAACTCAATGTATCTGAGGCGCCTAAAGGGAAACACAGCGAGTGCTGGGGATTCAGAAATGCTTCATTTTTCACTGTTGACAAAAGGGAAAGGCCCAGGCTGGCTCCACAAGTCCTGGACCAACAGAATAGATGCTTTTGCAGCACTGAGGGTTCCTTATTCCAACCACTAACCACCACCACCCCAAAGAAGCAAACCTCTATACCTCTCACTCACCCTCCTGGGTGCATTTCAGAAAGCTGTATAATGAGAAGAAAACAACAGCCATCCTTCAAAGGCACAGAAACCAGTGAAACGCCATCACTGCAGTGACACACTACAGGGGTGTAATCACATTAGTTCATCATGAGAGCAACAATCCCTGAACAAATTAAAATATATTGCAGGCTGTTTGCTTTTTTTCCCCGTGTCCCTACAAGATCTGGTCCAAGGAGCACAACCATCAATTAATGTTGTGCAGGTAATAAAAAAGCCAGCCGGGATTAAGAATGCTGTGGTTAATGAGGATAGGACAGGACATATAGAGCGCAGACAGATAGATATTTTACTGTAACAAATTGTTTATTTTGCATGTGTAAACTCATTGGAGTTCTTCCTTATAATGTTTCTCTATTTTAAACTGCATTTTAACTTTTAACTTACAATTATGAAAAGTTTGTCAGAAAAATGTTTTGATCAAAAATGTCAAATTTGGTTTATGGGAAAGTAATTTTCAGGAGATGGGGATTCTTCACGTATAAAAGAAAGAAAAACTTTCTAATAGCACAACAAAGAATAAGATCTTTTAAGAGAGCATGAGATTTTAGCTACTATCCCCTGGGTTTGATATCTGGCAATTGTGAGGGCTGCAGCATTTTTATAGGCTACTTGTCAAACTATTAAGAGCCACTCTTGTGGCACATGGATCGGGGTGCTGTCATCTCAGAAGAGACCACTCTTATATGGATAGAAATTCTTCATCACAGGATGATAAAGGTGATTGCTCATAACATCTTTGAAATGTTTTCCTTCTAAAACGAAGGAAGGCTGACTGCATAGCAAAATCCCTTCCATGGCATCAGACAGCCTCTCATCCTGGGGAGGGTCAAGAGTTCAGGTTTTTGTTACCAGACTATCGATTTGGCATGTCTTTGTCAAATGTTATAAATGGATGATTGTTGGGTTTTTCTCTGTATGTATTATTGTAGTAGAGTCTACCTTACAATATAAAGCTCGACTATTGTTGTGATTTGGCGCTGTATAAATAAAATGAATTGGAATTAAAACATAATTTCATAATAAAAGCAACAAATTATTAATACATAATTTCATGCACAACCTGTTCGTCCAACAAATAACTTGACCCACTGTGTATATATATTTTTTCTTGCAGTTTAGTGTTTTAAAGCAAATTTCTTCAGTTATGAAATGGTTACTGTTTCCTGTCTCCCTTCAGAATCAAATTTCATTTATTACGCGATAAACGCAGAGCAATTCAAATATTTTGGATCTGAACGCTTCATCTCATAATCGACCCTACAAGTCACCAGTAATTGTGTCAAAACAGATTTGCCTGTCGTTTTTTCAAAAGCATCTTAATTAGATATTGTTTCCCTCTCACTTGCATTAATTTGATTTCTGATATCAACTTTTCAGCCTTCAATCTGTTCCTTGTTGATCACCACCCCCAACTCCCCTAATTCTTGGTGTTATTGCCTGCAGTGATCTGGGATGCAGCATGGACTGGTGTGCTGTGTGAATGTGTGTTTGTGGGAACGTGAGTGTCAGATGAGGAGGGAGGGCTGCGTGAAAACAATGCCATTTGTAATTAAATTCAAAAGCAGGGGGCCGAAATGGCATCTCGGGCCACCTGGGGGATGAGAGACCATCAAGGGAGGATAGAAAGAAAGATGTGTAGACTGAGAGAAATGTGATAGACAGGAAAAAGAGAGAGCGGGTGAGGGAGGGGAAGGCCGAGAAGAAATAAGAGCTTACTGAAGAAGGCTCTGAAGGACGGGGCGAATAAAGACAGAAACTAAGAAAGAAGAAAGCAGGAATCATGCCAATAAATAAAGTCATGTAAATAAAGTCATCTAGTCACAATAAAGGTGAACCTACTGAAGTTCAAATTGAGCATCCAAGTGGAGAAAGAAGGTGATTTTTGAATGTTGCATGGTTGTTTGTGTCCGATGGTTTGAGCTGAGTATTTCAGAAACTGATGATCTTAATTTCTCACATGACTTTTGGATGGTGGGGTCAGAAAGACACACTTAAACCCCATAGTATATTTGAGTATTATTAGTGACCATAGCAATCCCTTTATGGCTACAGTGTACCCATCGTCTGATGACTCCCTTCAGCAAACCGTGTCATGGAGCTCAAATCATCTCAAACTGGCTTTTTTTTTTTTTTTTTTTTTTTTTATGTATTTATTTATGCAAGTTTCAAAATTTTTACACATTCACAAACAGCGGGACAGAGGAACACAGACAATAAAGACAATAACAACAACAAAAAAATCAAAAACAAAACACAGGAACAAACAAACAAAAAAAAAACCACAGCAACAAACCCCACAACAGGGTACACGGCCAGCACTTATTAAGACAGCAGAGAGAGAAAAAAAAAGCAACTGGTATACATGTCAAACAACTCACAATCCAGTGAGTCCAATCCACAAGATCAAATTCACAAGATCGCTAGGAGGAGCCGATAACAATTATGCAATAACAGTTATGGGCAACAGCTCAGAATGAAAGCAGTTAAAACAACGTGGTCAGGACCCAGGGCGTGAACTGTCCTTCTTAATGTGGTCTATAAAGGGCCCCCATATCTTCCTGAACTTCTCCATGGAATCAGACGTAGAGAACCGAATTTCTTCCAGGTATAAACAGGAGACCATCTCCTCGAGCCACCTCTTGAAGCAGGGAGGGGAGGCAGATTTCCACTCCCCCAGAATCAGACGTTTGGCAATCACCATACCAAACATGAGGGCCTGTTGAACAGCAAAGGGAAGTGCCAAGGAGTCGCTGGAGCAGCCCAAGATCACCATGAGACAGTCAGGATACAGTTGGCTATCATAAACAATGCTATAGAAACTAAAAATACTAGTCCAAAAGGCTGTAAGCGTAGAACAGGACCTCAAACTGGCTTTTTAAACATGACAATGAATTCACTGAACTCAAATGCCAGATTCCCATCATGGATGTGCAGTCGACAAATCTGCAGCAACTGTTTGCGATATAGACGAAAATCTCTGAATAATCTTTCCAGCACCTATTAAATCTAAGACCCAGAGAATTAAGGAAGTCCTAGGTATACATAATAAAGTGGCCTGTGTATGTTAATCACTTCAGCTGCTGTTATACTTTTTCTTTTTCCTCTGTTAAATCAAAGTGGCTTAACTGAACCATAAAGCTAATGTGCCACAAAATCAAAGCAATGACTGAAAATAGGCTAAAATCTCTCCACAGAGCAGCAAAGTTTGAGTTCAGTGATTAAAATTGGAATTATTTTTGTTTGTTTGTTTTGAACATCATGCTACGGATGTGTTTTTTGTTTTCCATGATATAAACTTCACATCATGAGTCCAGTCTCCAATGTTGCTGGATATCTGATTGAACTCCAGGATTATAGATGCACACATACAGTATATTAACCATAATGTGTTTGTCTCGCTCGTTGCTGTGAACGCCGTTCTCTGCTTTAATTGATAACATTTAGCTCCTCGCTTCTGCTCCGTTTGATTCATTCACATTTTAAAAGGCAGGTATTAAACACCTCTGTTACTTTACATAAACAATTCATTAAGCCGATATGACACCGGGGACCCCGGCAGGAAAACATATCCCAACCGCCCACAACAATTAATGACCTCACATCAGCCGACGCCTGACTGCAATGAGGCAGGAAGCCGTATTCCAATAACAAGAGCTCATTAGCGGATCACCATTCTCATACTATGAAACATAAACCCACATGAACCGGCTATTCTCTTTTATCATGTTACTGTTTGGTATTCATGCAGCGTGCGTCCACCTTCCACTAGAGCAGCTGGGAAGTGTGTAAAAGAGCTTTTCTTTCTGAGAGGGAACTGTCATAAAAACTAATATTCCCAAAGTGGAGGTGACCTTTGAGAAATTGAGTCTTGAGTCATAAAACCCAATTCTGCACAAATGGAACTGACCTCCAGTATGTGGGAGAAAAAAATGAAATAAAACCCTGTTCGGGCTTCGAAATTGTGACGACAAACTGAATTTGTGCAAATTTGTGCCACCGTTCTCTGCTTATTCTGAAACCACTACTTTCGCTCTTCTCCATCGGAGCCGTGATTCAAACTTTTGTTCAAATTCTAATCCCAGTTTTTTAGTTTAGTTTTTTAGTTTTCCCATGCTCCTTCTGTTGCCAGCTTGTATGCATCAGAACTGTTTGTGAGACGGTCAAAGAGCTTTTTGTGAACCGGCGCTATTCACACAATTTACACTGCAAAAACTCAAAATCTTACCAAGTATATTTGTCTTATTTCTAGTGAGAATTATCTCATTACACTTAAAATAAGACACAATCAGCTACAGGGCAACATTTCAATAAGCTAAAGGAACTTGTTTCAAGACAGTGAATCTTGAAACTAGAGTAAAACTAGAGAATTTTCACTTGTTTCATTGTTTCATTTCAAGCTAAAATATCTTGAAAAATCTGCCAACGGAACAAGTGAAAAATTTCAAGATTCACTGTCTTGATACAAGTTACTTTAGCTCACTGAAATGTTGCCCTGAAGCTGATTGTGTCTTATTTTAAGTGTAATGAGTTAATTTTGACTAGAAATAAGACAAATATACTTGGTAAGATTTTGGGTTTTTGCAGTGTAAACATCAAGCACTCGATTTTCATTCTCTACCCAGTTATTTCTGCTATTTTCATGTAAAAAAAAAACCCAATAACAGCAATATTACAAATCAGGCCATGTGAAAAAGTTAACCATTATTCCCAAATTTTCTCTCTTTTACACTTTCATTTTTAGTTTTGTCTTTAATGGAGAAGCTTTTGATTTTCATCATGGTTGGCATGATGTCATCATTCTAGCTTGGGTAGTTTTTGTACCAACCCTGATCAGATAAGTCATCCTGAAGACAGGGAGGGTCAGTCAAAGCTCTCATGGGTTGTTTTCAAATTTGGCAAGTCTTTGCTGTAATTTAATGTGAAGACTTAGTTTGTACCTCTAAATTCTTCTCATTCTCCTACTTTTCCCCTGACTCTTTCTTCATAATTCCTGAAGGGCGATCACGCTGATGATGCCTGAGCATGACTTAAAGCCATCACATTTTAATCCAGAAGACATCACAACAGCATCATTTCCCAAAATGTGGGGTAGGCGAGTAGACGTAAATTGAAATGCATCGTGTCTAAAAAGACCATCGGAATTAATGTAAGTCTACTGTAATAGTGTTGTGACTGTTTTAAGACTTAGACGTTGGATGAGCAGCTTTCATATGTAACATATGTTTAATATTATGAAATGCTATCCTTTAACCCAAACCATGATCTAATCCTTAATGTAACAGCAATAGTATTGACATGTGACCAGGAAGAGTCAAACCATTAGAATAAACACTAGCATAAAACAAATAGCTAGTGAGAATGCGGTGCTTCCTCCCCTCTGCTCTTTTAGCATTCTTCTTCCTCCTTCAATCTCTCACTTTCCTCCCTCTGTTCTCGGTGCTCACTTCTGTCTTCCTGCCATCCCTGTTATCCTCTCCCTACCCTCCTCCCTCTGAAGCAAAGTGCTTTCTGGGGGGTGTTTATAGGGCTGATAAGTGGCAGATGACAATCGCTTGGCAAGGCCAGAGATAGGGCTGCCAGTACCTTGGCTGCCATCTATCAAACCTCCCACAGAGTGCCAGGCTTTACCCAGCTGTGCAGGGAGGGAGGGTGGTCGTGAAAGGTAAGAGCTCTCGATCTTCAGAAACAGGAGGACAGACTGCCCAACATGCGCTGGCTAGTGGCAGTAAATGATGCTTATTGTTTGCTTTAGATGTCTTAATACATGCTCGATAATCCAGGTAAGGAAACCCTGGAAAGTTAAATCTGTTCATCTGGCCACAGGAGGAAACTTCCATCACTCATCCAAGTGACTTCTAGTTCTGCATAGTTAAGCATCATGAGGACTGCTGTGAATTATACATTGGCAAACATCCTCTGGCTAAGGGGATGGCACAACACAGAAGACCCACCTCACTGGGCAATGAGTCTGTCGTCTATCTACACCTACGGGCTAGTGGCCGCTGTTTCAGTGATGAGGATGTGCACATCCTCATGTGAGAGGAGCAGGGAGGCCAGGAGGGCATTTATGTGAAAAAAGAACAACCATTGTTAAATTGAGGAAGGGGCCTAAGAGTACATCTTTCAGCAGATTGTGGAAGGGTGTGGTTAGTGGCTCGGCTGCAGGGGAGGGGTGGAGCAGCGGGTTTAGGGTGTAGTGTCGGGGGGGGTGAGACATCACAGCTGGTAAACATCAATAATCATACCTTCCCTGTTTTAGTAGCAGAGAGGAGGAGAAGCGCTAGCAGGAGTAGCAAGAGGAAGGAGCTGTCAAGCGATGAGAAGTCGAAAAGCTGCTTGCGAAAGCACAACAGCTCACACTGCCGAGGGTGGGTCATCCCCGCCACACCCTTTTTCACCTTTGACTAATGGTGAAGGCAGTTTGCAAATTTATGCTAACAAAACTGAGCTTGTGAATCGTTGTTAATAAATAATGCTAGTTCCAATCATTATGCAGCTGCAGCTGAGACCAAAGGAGTCCGTTTTTACATGAAACTGACTTCTATGTAAAATTACAGGAAAAAGTCTTTGGTGGGCTGATTCTGACTTCAGCTCATACTACTCATAAAGACCAATAACAATCTTTTCAAACAGCTATTAGAAAGAACGTAGAGTAAATAAGCATAGCTTCACAAAACTGTTGTTGTCGAGTTTTATTAGGACAGCCTGCAAAAGTTGGTGTGAAGCTCTGAAAAACAAATGAGCAGTTTATTGGTTCAACCACAACCACTGTTAGTTTAAATAAAAAGTAGAGCACATTTATAAAAAATTTAGTTCATTTTTGTATCAAACAAACTTTTTAAAAAGAATTTCAATAAATAATTACATTTCACTTATGTTGTTTACCAAAGCCGAACAATGAAATGACTGTAATCGTGTTATTTTTCCCAGCAATGCTTTGCATCACCGTTTCATTCTCAGTAATTACATTGCCGCCTGCTCAAAGTTTTATTACTGCACTACATAAAAATAGTTTTGCGACGTAAAACTTAAACATTAATACTTTCGAGAAAAATTATAATGCGTTGTCAACTTAGTGGCCATCGTTCTTGCAAAAACGATATTACCAGGTAAGAGCAAATAAGAAGAAGAGGAGGAAGAGAGGCTCCACTTACTGACAAATGGACAAATGGTTTACTGACAAAAAAAATTGACATGGAAAGCCAACACTTAGCGCCTCCCTCCTCCATCACTCTGATGGATGACCTTTACAGTACATATGAGTCATCTTCTGGGCAGACTGGGTGAGAGAGCACGTTAGAGATTGAGAGGGAGAGAGCAGACGGTGGTGGTGCTGGCAAGCAAACCACTTGCCGTCTGATCACCAGGTGCTGTAGCACGGGCTGCCTCAGACGGTGCAATGGCATATGACGAAGTGGGAAAGGAAGAGGTTGACATGGGAAAGCATAAAAACTGTGACTGTATACTTTTCTGAACCTCGGATTGACATTTGTTTTCCTGAATTTAATAAAGGCAAACTTTTCCTGTTATTCACCCACAATGTCTGATGATAAAATTTCAGCATAAGACCTCATTAGTCCAAAATTTCAACTTTATTTCAGCTTTCGTCAGCTGTAACACAAAGACTGTTGACTTCCGCCAGAATCCCTCATCTCTTGTGAATTGGATGCTCTGATCTTCAGTTCATCTTCACTTCGTTCACACTTGGGATATGCAAACAATCTGATCTGCTCTGCTGCATGCACATCAACCACAGAGCATGTCAGCGCCAAGAGTAGAGGCCTTCATGTGACCATCAAATCTGGAGTGACAACTGGCACACAGACCACCTTGCAAACCTTAAAAACTGAGCCAAGACACAGTTCCTGGCATCTTCTCTTTCAGGGTTCTTGCAGTAATTCTGTTGTATGTCTCGCTGTTAAAGCTACCCGTCTTCTCTTCACCTTTCTTTGCTGTGCACTGTCTTTGCTTCTCATGCATACATTCAATGTGAAGCATCTTGTAGCAAAGCTTTCAGTCGCTGCAGCAAAATCAAACAATTGCATGTGTGCTCCAAATCAGCATTTCACTTGGTTGTGAGATCTGTTTTTCTCTCTCTCTTGTTTGGTTTGTAAACACGTGTATGTACATCAGTTAGGCTTGTTTGGAAAGACAAATAGCCACTCAGAACATGATTTAGAGTTTAAACACTAAGTGGAATAAATGTAGTTTTTACAACCATGATAAACAAAAAATAGATTTCAAATTTACCAGTAACATTTTAAGATAACAGGTGACGTCTAAAAGGCTTTTTCTTCTTTTTCTTTTACTGGTCTCTTAGTGTGGCATTGTAAGTGCCCACATATATACAGTATGCATATAGTGATCGGGCTTGTGTGCGTTCCCCAAGTAGCCTGCTGGCACTGTGACGGAGCCAAGGCCAGTCTGCTGGGCAGTCAGGCGGCGGGGGCTCTCGCAGGGGAGTCGCACGGTCTTCTCTTGTCCTGAAACTCAACTTAGAGGGAATATCCTCCATTATCACTGGAGGGAGGACAAGCAGTCCAAATACTAAAGGAGAAAACCTTGAGCTTTCAATCGCTTTTCCCGCCTCCTCACTTCGCCTGTACAACAATGTATTCAAGGGACCGCAAATGCTCGAGGTTGCTCATCTTATTCATGCTGTGGCTGTTCTGGCTGGATGCGTGTTGACTGGAAGCCATGACAGAGAGTACAAAACTGTTGCTTTTGTGTAGAAAGTATTGAGCAAAAGTGACCCTGGTGCAGACAGCTGAAACGACTGAACGAGGGAGCAATCGCTGTTTATCTATCAAAGTTATTGAAAGGGACAAGGCACTGAATTTAACATTTCTGAAGTAACTGAAACCCCTCGAACAACAACTGTTAAAGCAAAGAACCAAACCAAGTATTCAATCACATCAGGGGATATTGATGCGTTCGCTTCTTTGGAAATATGTTTCTTATTTTACAGTTTTCAAGGTGCACTAGCTGCTCTAGTAAATACATTTATTCAGACATAAATGACAAATGACTGTGTAAAATAAAATAAAATAAATAAAAAATGTTTTATTTCAAAACATGGATCTACATCTACATCAAACTTTGCGTAATGAGAGACAACAATGCTAACCAAACACTACAACTGACTAAACACGTGACTTTAAGCCCTTTCAGGTTTTTTTAAGGAGTTAGCATTCAAACATGTTTTAAGAAATTAGGTGCAGTGTGCAACACATTCAAAAGTTGGTTATAATGGCATTTGTGTAAAACAATAAAATAAAAACTTAAGCCAGCTGTCTTTGCAAGAAAAAAACACAAGTCCATCACAGAGCTTGTGCAGTAAGTTCACGGACAGATGGACGGATGGAAGGACGGACTTTTCAACCAAAAACATGTGACTAGGGCTGTTCGATATAACGATATATATCGGATGACGATATAAAAACATCTATCGTTTCATTTTACGCTATCGTTTGTTTCGTGGTGTCGCAAAATAAACTGTTTACGGCAATATTTTTTTCATCGTTTTGATGGTCACTGTAGTGGCTATATTAATTTCTTAAAGTTCTCTCTTTCTCTTATATTTAATATAACCACACTACAGACGGACAAGCGCCAGTTTTTATGGGTTGTCACTAGCAACAACGAAGGTAAAACCATCGCATATCCGCTTGTTTATTTTCCACATAAACCTTTCACAATAAAGCTCAAGATCCTGTTGAGACTTTTCAAAATAAACTGAATCACGTGAAAAAGTATTGTTGACGGATGAGAAGCAAAAAAAAGAGTCGTCAGGAGCTAAAAAATAAACCTTAGACTCACTCAAACGTTAGAACGTGCTCCGCAGCACGCCGTGTAATAAATACTCACAAAGACTTATGTCTAAAAATGTATCGTTTCATGCATCGGTTAAAACACTCGACTCCAGGTACACGACGCCCAGCTGGAAACACTTCACCTACCTGAGATTCACAGAATTTACAGAAAATATTAAATTTTTTGTGATTTATATCGTTATCGGACGATAGATGTTTTATATCGGGATATGAGATTTTGGTCATATCGCACTGCCCTACATGTGACTGAATGAATCAGCTGGAAGGTACTTTAACCTAAAGTAACACATGCCTGTTTTAGTGTGTGGGGGTCTTTAGTACAGCTGAAGCTCAGAGAACAGCTTGACCTCACAGACCGCAGAGATCTAGACCCACAATCTATTACCACTGCACGATATATTGCCACTCACTTCAATTTGCTTAACATAGTTCTTCAGCCGGAGTGAGGCAGCTGTAACACAGTAGAGAGGAAAATGATAATGCACGGTAGCAGGCGTTTTCACTACGTACAAGGATTTAATGACCAAAATCCTCTTTTCTATCAACCATAATAGTCACACCAGCCTAACAACTAATTCTTCACATATTCTTTTGACCTTGTGAGCAAATACGTCAAAGGACATTTACAAAAACTGGGCAACAAAAAGGAGCGACTTCACTTCTACAAACATATCTACGGGTAGCAGCCTGCACTGAAACGTCCACATCAGACAAGCCACAGAGAAGGAAGCCACATTCCAGTATCGAGTTAGCCTCGGGGCACAGCGGCCTGACGGGTAACTGTACGATAAGACAGGCTGCTTTGTCAAGACGTTATCCTTGGCCAACAAGCCATCTTGTCCCGTGGCTCCTAATTACAATCCAGGTGGGACGAAAATAAGGTGAAGTGATACAATTTGCAGAAATGACAGCAACCACTGATACTTGTAACATCAGGATATCTGATGGAGATTAAAAGTTTGCTGTTGTCTGCTGTCACACTGTTTCTGCTTTCCTGTACTTTAATAATAGAAATATTACAAATATTATCTTAATTATTAGTATTATCAGTACACTTGCTGAGTGAGGATAGCTCATTTGGAAACGGGAGATGACTTTGAGCAGAAACAAGCAAAAGTGGGAGGGAGGTGTTGGGAAAGGAGACAGAATGCTGGCAGTACCAGTCAGGAACCTGAGCGGGAGGGTTTAGATTGTAAATAAAGGGCAGCCTCCGGCATACATAACAAAAGAAACAAAACAGCAAGCAAAACACACACACACGCACACAATAAAAACAAAAAAGCCTGGGCTTTTTGCCACACTAGCAGACTTTAAAACAAAAAAAAACGGAGCTGTGACCTGTGGGTAAACTGGCATTAGGCTGCTAGCGCCCACTCAGAAGCTACATATGTGGGACAGATTCAGAGGATAAGAAGGAGATATCGCTCCTCCCTGGGGCCTCCAGTGTATCAAGGCCTGCCTTTTACCTGCAGGGCCAAGCAATTTCTAATGTACTGAGTGTCAACAACAGGATGAAGGAGTTCACTATCATTAATGCCTTTTCTATTTGGAAGAAAAACAGATATACAGGTGGAAGCTGTTTGCAGTATACTGATGTATTTAAAGCAAACGGGGCTTAGTTTACTTTGAAAGTCTGCATTATTTCTCTCTATTGATCTGTTTATACACTTATTCTATACACGTCTATACTTCTATACATGTATGTACAGTAAGTCAACGGTGCACACACAAGCCTTCCTTTCAAATAAACTTGTCTAACTTTGTTTATACCTGAGATTTGACCTTTTGAAATGTGACTGACATTTTTTCAGATTACATTTTGCCTCAAGCCTGAGAGAAGTCAAGTGGGTGAGCCAGCCAAAACACAATCACTACGGCATCTTTCTAATTTCCAGTATAATCATGATAGGGATGAGACATTTTCTCCAAATATCTGGGGGAGATTTGTGGGGACTCAGATGGCAGAGCGGGTCATCCACCAACCGCAAGATCGGTTCATTGATCCCCGACTCCTAAGTAAATGAGACTTGTAATAGAAAGTGCTTTGAGTGCTCAAATGATTAGAAATCCATAAATTCCACCTTGTTTCGAAGATGGCAAGATTTGTTCTTAAATATATAAACTTTTTAGTCTTTTATCATAACTGACATGCACGTACATGAAGTTTGGATAAACTGAGGAGTAATTATCCTACAGATTCTCAGAAGTCAGGACAGCTCAAGAATGTGTACCTTGATTTCAATGTGACATTCGGTACTGTTTAAATTACACTTGCAGAGGTTTTGTGTGAATGTGTTGGAAGGAATTATCCCAGACTGTGTCTGTCCTCTGCTGCTTTTTCAGCTACTGTTTGATTCCCGAGAAGCTTCTGGTTTCAATCTGCCCTTCGGCGAGCAAGTCCTCTTATGTGATCTGACACGGAGCTGTGTGCATGAGATCTGCTTTGTCTTACACGCACTCACACACATACTAGCGTGTCAAAGCCATAAAGAAACAAAAAATGCACACAGATACACACGCACATAAAGGCTTTGAACACGGACGCACACTGGTGTACAGTCTAAAAGACGAGCAGAAACACCATCGAGCAGTAAAGAACCTTCACGCAGATTTGCACGCACAAAAACATGTTGATGAAGAAACGCACCACGGATCCTATTTTTAAATGTACAGATCTGACATATAAAGTGCTCAGACTGATATGTAGTGCTGGATTTTTTCCTGTCTGATCACACAGAGGCTTGGAAAAATTGTGTAAGACTGTAAACAAGAAGTTTTCTGAAAGTCTAAATTGCTCGTTTTTCTTGACCTACGGGCCTTTTTTATTACACTGATTTGATTATATTCCCAGATCTCAGCCACAGCCCTGCAAAGTGTTCTGTTTCTAAAACCGATGAACCAAAGTTACAAAAATAAATAAAAGTAAAGTTGAGTTTGTACTCAAGTATTAATGTTAAGAACATTTATTTCAATTTTCACATTATTTATGACGTTTAAAGCATTTATTGCCAAACCTTTCATGTTTAACAGCTGAATTTAAAAAAATATTGCTTGTATTTACTGGAATAAATAAAAAAAATCTCTACAAAAATATGTAAGCATCAGTTTAACTGTCAGTCATCCTGTTTCTGCATCCCAAGCATCGCATTTTTATTCATATAGCTCTGTATACCTTGTGATTTCTCTGAAGTGGTTTGTGTGTGTGTGTGTGTCTGTGTGTGTGTGTGTGTTAGACAGAGGGAGGGATCAGGTTTGAAAGTTGGACACAGATCTGGCGGCCAAGGTGACCTCATTACCGACATTTGTTCCGCTTGTCGCTGCAAATCACACACTGTGTCCGTCAAGACACGCCAAACGCCACACGACCATCAGTAACCTGCCCATCTCCGTGGCAGGGGAGCACAGAGCTGATGCCTCCTGATCCGTGACCCCAGAGAAAATCGACAATATCGCATTCACATTCAGAAGGAGTCTGAGAAAATCTGAGGGTCTCTCTGGCTGGACAAGTGCGACGGAGTAAACGTAAAAGTGACCCAGCGGCTGACCTCATTTAACGGGTTTGATTTCAGGGCATGAAAGGGAAGTTGATGTAGCACGCAGGCAGTTCCACCCTGACCTCCTGACTTCTAAAACGTCTGCTGGGCAGAATATCGATATGACCTGTGCAACAACTTGCAGACAGTTTATGATTGTATCAGGATGCTGTTGAATTGTCATCAGAGGTGTCAGCATTACACTGTCTGGGACCAGGATGATAACTCAACTTGATAACTGCAACTGTAAACTTATCCTTTTCACTTAGGTCTCATAGTTCAAGGCTGCACAGCGTTCTTATTTGAGTGCAGTTAATAAAAAGAGCTTTATGGTAAATGCAGAAAACCAGAAATAGCTGCAGATATTTCTTTCTGCTCCTGGTATATCTGGGACAAATCTGAGACGTTTAAACCCCACTTAAGCCCCATAGTATTAAAAAACAAAGCTGAAACTGCAACAAGTCTTCAAAAATATCAGACTGTCAAAGATCGCGTGCTTTCTATAATTACCCCTGCGACAGTTTCAAAAATAACACAGGGCTCACTAAAGGTTCATGTAAGCTTTGGAAACTGTGCTTGTTAAAATTAGACAAAGATCACGTTACAGGTTAAAACCAACAAAAAGTAAGTAGGCAAAAATGATTATCATGTATTCTTCCTTTTCCAACATATGTCATTTTAAGATTCTGGTTTTGACTTTCAGAGATCTTCATGGAGCAGCAGCAGCTTACATCACTGAACATTTATATCCATATGTCTCCAGTGGGTCCCTGAGGTCATGTGATCAGGGCGTACTTGAAAACTAAAGGAGACCGCTTTTTGCCAGAGTGGCCACCAGACTCTGGAGCTCTCTCCCTCTGAGAAACATCTTTTTATTCGTGTGTTTGGTTCACTCTTTTTTTTTTTAATGCTCTGGTATTTTGTTGAGTAGCACTTTGTGATGTTTGTTTTGTTACTTAATTCAAATTAATTAAAATTCTTCAACATCATCAGGAATATGGCCAATCATCCAAAAACAAGCTGTATTGTAACCCTGTCTACACCAATAAAATGGTCTTCATCCTCGCAGAAGAAGAACACACTCAACAAATGACACATCCCCCAAAACTGTCACGAAAAGCAAAATCACTTGATTCTATCCGATTGTGAGCTTGTGTCTTTAGAGTGAGTTATATTAGACTGGGACCACTAAGGTCTCCACTTTTGATTGGCAACCTTACAAAACACCTCTGGCATCACCTGTGGGAGCCCACAAATAAGCATTCCCAAGTACCTCCTCACGGCTAGGTTAAACGCCCAGTCACCAAGCACTTACTGAGGAGCCCATCCCGCAGGCATCTCTTGAATCACGCTCAAGTCTGGCTTCTCACCTGGGTTTGATTTGCCTTGGGAGACCTACTAGGGGCATGTTTCTGCTGACTAAGTCCTAGGATCACTCTGACTTGGAGTAGAGTGAGGTTGGGGTGGTATGGGCATCGGACTAGAATTCTTCATGTTTCCCTTCTAGGTAAGATTTCTCTGGAAATTCCAACCTGGAGAACACCCAGGACTAGGGATGGGTACCGGTATCCGGTGCCATGATGGCACCGGTTCTGACATAATCGGTAGTAACCAGACCGAAAAGCAGCGCACATTTCGGTGCTTTATTTTTCCTGAGATGTGATACACTTTGGATTCTAGCCAATCATTTTACGTTTCCGAGGATAGTAGGCGGGCCCAGGTACGTACGTTCTTTTAGAGCAGAGCTACAGATTAAAAATGCCCAAGGCGAAGCGGTCAAAAGTCTGGCTGTACTTCACAGCAAAAGATGCAAACTCAGCAGCCTGCAACAAGTGCTTTAAGGTGATACTGTGACACTGTGCAAAGGAGGTAACACCTCAAATCCGATAAAACACCTGCCGACGCATAGCGTTTTTTTTAAAAGCCGAGAAATGCGCCGTATTTGATAGCTTGCTGCGAGACCTCACACCGAGCACATCTACTGCGGGTGTGGTGCCTGTTATCGGACCCGGAGCCCTGCCAGTGTAGCAGAAATGATGATGATGATGATGCAGCAGCAGCCATTCTTCTCTGCGTGAGTAGCTTCATGTTGTTCGTGTGTAATTTACATTGAGTAGGCTAACCACGTTATTACATTAATGCATGTAAGGTGAACTAGCAAACATCATCATAGCTACATGCGGCTGTCTTCTTGTTTGATGGCAGATACTCCCTTCACTCTGGCCAAAAAGACTAAAATGACGAAAGAAAAAGTAGAAAACAGTTAAACATGAGAGGTTTTTGGACAAAGTTTGTGTTTTTTCCATTGTTTAAGCACTGCTTCCAGCCAAGAGTGATACCATATATGCCCCATAGCTGCAGAAAAGGTTAACATTGTTATCTTTTTACAAAAAAAACAGCTGAACATGAGAGGTTTTTGGACCAATTTTGTGTTCTCCATTCTTTAAGCACCGGTTTGAGCACCGTTTAAGCACCGGCACCGTTTCAAAAGTACCGGTTTGGCACCGGTATCGGATAAAACCTAAACGATACCCATCCCTACCCAGGACATGCTGGAGAGACTATATTTCTTGATTGGCTTAGGTAGAAGTTTAGACTACTGACCGTGTGACTGAGAATAGTGGTAGGAAATGGATAGACGGATCTATTGGAGAGCTCATCTGGATCATAAAGTCCAATATCTGAAAGGAAACTCAGGTTATGGCAGAGGGAAAATATCTGTATTGTGGGTTATGCTTTTTCTTTTTTTTGACAAGGGTGACAGGGTGATGATGTAGTTTAACAAGTTATACAGTTACGTTGGCAAGTTTAGTTTAATACTGCATTTTTGCACAATAGTAAGCTGCAGTAGAGGCAATCCCCACCTCTCTTTGTGCGTGTGTGTGTGTCTGTTTGTGTGTGTGTGGCTGATGGAGGCGGCTGGTGATGGCAGCAGCCAGTTAACTGGTGAACATATCTGTCTTGGCAGAGCCATTATGCAGGACTTGGTCCCATGCCAGCCGGCAGTGGAGCGAAAGAGGGAGTGTGTGTTACGAATGTGAATGTGTGTTACTGAGCGTGACTGTGTGTGTGTGTGTGTGCACATTCCTACTCGTGTTCACTGGGCTGCTTAAAAGACAGAAAGCCACAATCTGAGCAGTAAAAAAAGTGTGTGCCTGTGTGTTTGCATGCATCTCGCTGTATCTTATCAGGAAGTGTGTGAGAGTGTGTGTTGGATAGCTCTCTCTATCAACAGCTGGTAGTCAGGGAAGCGATGGCCTGGCCACGCGTCTGGAGGAATGTGCTTTGGTGGCAGATCCAAGTATCTGTCTTTCACACTCACACACACACACACACACACACATGCACGCACACACACGCACGCACACACACGCACGCACGCACACACACTGCCGACTTGCTCCAGCTGATGCTGATGCTGTATGGCTGATGCTGGATATTTCATTGGTTTCTGGAGAGGTTTTGATCTTTCCTTTCTTCTCTCTGCTGTGGAACTGCAGTCAGATTACTGAGAGATTACATGTAAAGTACAGGAGCTGAACTGCCAAGACTGTCAGTTTATTAACTCCTACCAATACTGAAACACACAGAAACGCACAGAAACGCATAGAAACCACAGTGTTTGCTGAATGACTTGCTTCCCTCAGTCTAACTGTTCTTTGATTCCCCATTTATTTTACAACTGTTGACCATCACTGTTCAATACCACCCTATGCTGACAATAAGATGTTATGAAAACTTTTGTTTCGTCCTAACTCCCTTAACGGCCTAGCTAACCTTTCACCAAGGTCTGTGAAGCATCTTCGAAATTGTTCACTTTACAAAATTATGCTTCTTTTATCAGCTTTACAATTTAAACAGCTCATGTTCTTCAGCGGAGGCCACATGAAGGCCAGTCCAGACTCAAGTTTGATAACGTATTAAAAAAAAAAAAAAAACTCTGGGTATGCCATTAACATTTAAAATAAGCTGGAATACAAATTGAGATGTGTCCAGTGTTTCCATGACAGTTAATGCTTTTAAAAGAGTGATTTAACTGGCAAAGAGACTGACTCACCCACCTACATATCCAATTTAATCATTCAGTTTGTCATGTTTTAATGGATTATGGGTTTGATAAAAATCCTGATAATTGCTTGTCATCAAACAAGTAATACCACTTTATATAATAACTTTCCTTCAGCAAAACAAAAAAAATTTATAGCCATGCTTGAAGGTCTGTGACACTGTAATTATCATTGCACCTCAAATTACACCGCTAATTGTTGGACAGACATAAAATGTTAAGTTCGTCTACATCAGAGACTCAGGTCTGCATTTTCAAACTTTTCGTTTGGCTTTAACACAGCAGTGTTAATATTAGTATTATAGTTTGTTCATCGTAAACCTGCTAAACTTATTAATGTGTTGTATGTTTCTCAGCACTAGAATATGGCTGACACAAGGAAGTCAAAAATATGTATAGATACAGTAAATAGACTGCATCCATACAGTCTAATGGGAAGTATTCTGCATTCCCTGCTTTCCAGTTGGATACATTTTAGTGTGAGTTGTGACTTCCTGAAACCATCCTCATTTCTAATAATCAAAACCAAACTAACAGCACAAGTGATGGTAGCATCTGAAAACACACAGACTCTGAATTGTGTTATGAACAGCTGTTCCTACAACACCTTCCCCGTCAGCTGCACCGCTTTACTTATGAGATGAAAGGATCGCAATCGTCCTTCGTCAGACTGAATAACCGAACTACAATGAGCAGAATGAACATTTTTATTCGTACGCGGAGGACAAGCAATAGTAGAACTCAGACTTTAAAGAGACTGCAAACACAAACCAGCAAATATCTGGTACCAAAAATCTTGTTTCTTGCTTACAGATAATGCACATTCAAAACCAACAGATACAAACTCTTTACTAACTGTCCATGAAGGAAAGCAAAATCAAACATCTATATTGGTTCTTGGTAAATCCTCCGTGCTTCAAAAATCAGATTATATTCTGAGTATATTTAACTGTATTTAATTCAATTCATAGGACAAAATTACAGCAGTTGCCTCAGATAAATACCCTACAAAATACCATGAAAATGCAATAAAACAAGCCCGTGTGAGGAAGCATTTGGTGACAGTGGGAAGGAAAAACTCCATTTTAACAGGAAGAAACCTTCATTCTGTAAATTTAGGATTTTTAGACTTTAAAGAGTGAGAAACTAGCTATGTGATAATGGTAATGCAGTGTTTGAGGTGCTATATGGCTCATTGTTCAACCTGAGTGGCTCAATATTTTGAAATATAATTACATTATATAATCATTGTGACATTACGTTTCTCCCAAAATGTACATCTCACATAATTTTGGAACCTTAACATGATCTTTCTGACCAAAGCCATGTTTTGGAGGGTGTTTCCTTCTTTGAGCCAAAAGTGACAATGTTTGAACAAGATGATGGACATGGGTAAAAATGAGGAAATCCAGCTTTCTGGATCTGACTAACAACAAAATCTTCAGTTCCACACACTTAACTCATTAACTCATCTACAATCCTGTACTTTCACAGATAAACTGTTTGCTTCTGAGCTCGTTTACATTAAAAAAATGTTATAAAGCTCTGTTAGTGTCTTTACATGTAAAACATGGCAATGCATTACACGTAATAAGAAAAAATGAACCATCAAGAGTCGAGTCATGGGATCCTGTCCTGACAGTATCTAGAGATTGAACCCCTTCACTGTGACAGAGTAGTCTACACAAAATGAGCTGAATCTCAAACAAGTCATGAGTCTATTCAATATTCATGCTTAGAAACAAGGCAGCAGCCTATTAAGGCGAGCTTCAAACGAAGCCGCTTATCTTTTTAATTAGGCCGCAGGTTGAGAGCGAACGATATTGCACTCTGAGCTGATGTATATGTAATGTGGAAAAGTATTGATTGTGAGGAGAAGTCGATGAGGGGGCCCATTCAAGGTTCTAGCTCCGTGAACTGTTCAATACAGGCGCTAATAAATAATATCAAAGGCAAAACCTGGCTAAAGGTGGACGAGATGAAATCTCTTTATAATGCAAAGCCCAGGGGGAGAAGAGAGAAGAGAGGATAGGAGGGATGGCAGATATTTCTTTTCGCAGGCTGCCAGGGCGACAGGATATTGCACAGAGTGTGCAGCTGAAGAAACAAATAACCCGTCTTTCATCAATAGCAGATTAAAACACAGACGGAAAAAGGGATAGAAAAACATTCCTAATTATATTTTCTGGAGTTGGTGTTTTTTCCTGACTGTTTTGACACAGCTAATATGCTTTTTCTTGAACCCCACCCCCTCTCTTCACACACACACATTAAAAAACAAAACAAAAAAAAACAAACCAGCATCATCACCCTCCACCTCGCCAGGTTATCTAGGTCTAATAGGCAATATAAGAAGCTATTTGCACTTCAAGGTGCTAATGCAACACTTTCCTCAATCTTATTACCATCAATGTGATTTTCTCACCTGTGTGTTGACAAGTAGAATTACACAAAGTGTTTGGACACCAATATTGCCAACATCAAACAACCCCCTTCAAACCCGAGTTTCTAGGCAAGTTAGCACCCTGACCTTTGCCGGTCTATTGCATTGTTGACTTTACTGCAGGAAGCTGCTTGTCACAAGTGTAATTTAAGAGATGCAAATCAGTCTGTTGTGCTCAGTAAAGCGTTGCTTTTTTTCTAGCAGCAGTTTGTTTTTTTTGTTTTTTTTTATTTTTACACTTTGGATATTAATCAGTTTTAAAGTGCTAAATGATGCAACATATTCAGTTATTTCACAAAACATGTCCTCATATTTGGCAGGAAGTACCAGCATTCAGTATGTGTAGTGCAAAAAGGTAGATAGAATTACATCACTGTAAAACTATAGCTCACTTTCAATAAGTTAAATAAGTCATTTAGACTGATTTTTTTTTTTTTTTTTTTTTTTAAGAAAAAGCTAAAATAAAGAAATAGATTTGGGCATTTACAAGTTTAAAAATACAGACACGTGAATGACTGTTTCAAGCAAACTGAATGTGTTGAATATGTATTTTTTCTTGCCTTCAACGTTTATGGGGAAACTTTTTATAACCACAATTAAAACCTACAAAGGTAAAAAAAAAAAAATAAAAAAAAAGAGACTTCTATGGGATTTTAAAACAGTCATAAAACCGTTTGAACGATGACAGCACCAATATTTTTGCTTTATTTTGCATTGATTTTATGGCTTTGCCATTTCTTTGATATTATATTATTATTACTATTTCATATTCATTTACGATTTGTTGTGTCTGAGCTTGTTCTCTTTTTTATATTTTCTTCTCTTTTTCTCCAGTTTATACATAATTCTTGTCAGTCTGACAAGCAAACATAACCCTTTTTAATTTGCCTGATATACTATGCACATTAACACGGCGTGAGCAAAGCAGTTAAGGTTACAACGCAAACATTGAGAGAGCATTGTCGTTGATTTTATGATGAATTAATAGTTATAGTGTAAAGTAGTGGAGAGGATAGAACGCTAGCTAGCTGGTGTGGCTCACTTTTCTACTAAGCAGCCAAAAGTTAAGTAAGCTAAACGAAGGTTAGCCAGAGTTGACAGCTCTGTCGCTTTCCTAATTTTTTTGCTAGCAGACAGAACTGACCACAAAGCCCTGAATTCATGTCATGTCCAGTGTAAGTGGGATTTATTAAGTTACAAATACTTTACTTACTGTAAAGATATTTTCACAATGGGTCAATGTGTGTGCGTCTTTGTGTCATTAGTGAGTAGGTGGGTAGGTATGTGTGAGTAAGAAAGGGAATGAGTGTGTGTGGGTGCACGGCTGGGCCTGGGTCTGAGGCCCAGGTACCGGGCAGTTCTTTGGTGCCTGGAGCCCTGATCTCAGCTCTCTAGTGGGGTCGGTTGCCCGTCGCCACTGGCCCTCTGGGACTCCCACCCCTTTTGCCCCATCTAGGGCCTCCATCCTTCTCCAGCTGGGATGGGCGTGCAGATGTCGCCAAGACTCGTGGCCTTGGTACTCTGTAGTCTTGGTAACTTTTTTTATAGCTTTTCCAAAGCGCTTTACACTACATTCAGTCATTCACACACGCATTCACACACTGGGGATGGCAAGCTGGGGCTGGGGCGAGGCTGCCGGACACAGGCGCCACCGGGCCCTCTGACCACCACCAGTAGGCAAATATGTAGTATCTTGCCCAAGTATCTTGCAATATTTGGCATGCAGCCAGGAGGCAGCCTGGGATCGAACCACCGACCTTCTGATTAGTGGCTGACCTGCTCTGCCACCTGAGCTACAGCCACCTTCAGTAATCTTGGGGGCTGTGGATGGCCTGGTTGTCTCAGCTCCATCTCTGTCTGCGTCTGGCTCCTGGGGGGTGTCACTGTGGCTTCCCACCCTCATTTTCAAGTACATATGTGACAAAGACCCACACTCACATTCGACATACTCTTTCTCTCTCTCTCTCACACACACACACACACAAGAAGATTGTAGATGTATTTACCTGTGCATTTTCGAATGTTTGTGTTCCAGGTGTTGTATGTTTGTTTTTCTTACAAGAGTGGCAGTTGATGATATATTGTGGATTTCTATTTGTACTCTATCCTTTTATTACGTCTTCCCCAATCCCCCCCCCACCCCACCCCCTTTTATTGTCTGCTTGTCCTGTCTTACACATTGTTACCCTGTATACCACATATAATGTAATAACTGAAATAACGCGAACAGAAATGAAGAAATATACACATAAACCCTAAACAAGAAGAGCCTATAGAGAATTTGTAGAGCTGAACTGGAAAAGGAAGATGTGTTTAGCACCACAGTGGAGATCATAACTCTGATTGCAAAAGCTGCCAGACAGGACAGGATCTGTGCAACCTCGCACTAAATCGTGTGCACGAGATTTTTAAATTTTCTTTGATGTTTTAAGTTTATCCCTCTACAGGCCAAATCCACTGAGTGATGTTATAGATGTAGGTAGACGTAGTCAGCTCATTCAGCTGTTATACTGTATATTGCTCACCAATGAAACATGGCACTGTAAATGGCTGGAGTGGAGCGATGAATCATAGGGGCAGTTATTGTAAGATAAATATATTGGTATGTACCAAGTATTTGTTTATTATGTTTTATTTCTATTGAATTCAAGGTTGTTGGCACATTACGGGGACAGACAGCCAAAGCCTTCACAATGTTAAAAATCATAATTTAAAGAGCAGAGATGCTGTGCACCACATTCAGCTAGTGTCTTAAGTCTTAAAGAAATATTTATTTCCTCCTAGAGTTCATCTTAGATAAACTAATGGAATACCTCTTCCTAGTATACAGACACAAAAGAGCCATTTGTTGTACGTTATAATTTAAGAACCTTGCAAAGCTTCTCACAAATAAAATACCAAATAGTAGTTTTTACTTGGATGTTAAAAACATGAAAGCCTAAGACCCCCTTTGTCTCAATAGACTGACACTTTTATCGATCTTATCAATTAAATGCCTAAAGTCACTCCGGATGGAAGTTCTCTGTTCTCTGCAGAAACTAGTCTTTGATCATATGACCACACACCCCAACACTCTAACGTCTCCACGGCACACGCTCAGCTGGAAAAATCTTGTCAGCAGCTGCAGTTTGAAGTCCCCTCGAATGCAAATTGAAAATTAAGGTGCACTTCCTTAATCTGCTGTTCTAATCCAGCTCCGAAAAGGAGGCAAAAAGAAAGAAAATAGAAAGGAAAAATCCACAGGAAGGGCCACATTAATTATACACAAAAAGAAAAACTACAAAAGAGGGCCTGGTCTTTGAAGATACTGAGCACTAAATGTCACCCGCAGTCTTTGAAGCTCTCAACTGCCTTTGTCTCTCATTTCTCCTCTACATGAAACACGACGCGTGGAGAGACACTGCCAGCAACAGGAAGGGACACTTCAACTTGGGGGTGCACACCCTTTAACAAGAGAGATAAGAAATTATAAAAAATACACAGTATACTCCCCTATCATGAAATAACTTCTTCTTAATCGGTGACCTGAAATTCAAATATAAAGTCTGCAAAATCAGATGCTGACTAAATTCAAATAGATTCCAATTTATTTGTTTACATTTTTTGCTTTAATTTATTATTAAATTACGAGAATTTATCTGTCTCAAACTGCAGCAGGAATAAATTGATAACTCAAATAAATCAAATCCTGCTTATAGAGGACTAATGTTATCTGAGGACGTCCAGAGATTTTAATATTTACAGGCATTACTGAAGATTTTAATCCTATTAAATCTGCTCTTTTTGTTACTGTCAAAATGTTTTGTTCACTTCAGTGAGGTGAATATGGAGGTGACTGAAAATCTATTTTTGTTGTTTTCCTCTTTCTATAAAAATATGCATATTGCAGAAGAGAAGCGTGTATGTAGAGTTACTGCACAGCGGTTTCAGAGTTGACCCACTGTGGGTCAATACACGTTCCCCGATACACACAGAAAAACGCAGCAGTGGTTTAACTCGTACTGCCTCGTGGTGGAATGCCTCGCCCGTCAGGCAAGTTGCAATTTACATCAGTGTGTTTCCATGTTTATGCCGATTTTACTCTCGAAGGACAGATCTCAACAATCAGCACAATTTTAATATATGCTGACCTGCACTGCCCATCAAGAGTTTGGACACACCCTCTCATTTAATGGTTTTTCTTTACATTGTAGATTCGCACTGAGGGCATCAAAACTATGAATGAACAGATACTGAATTAAATAAAACATGTTTTCTATTTTTGACTCTTCCAAATAGCCACACTTTCCTTTAATTACTGCTTTGCTCATTGTCTCGATAAGCTTCGTGAGGTTGTCACCTGAAATGGTCATGAGTCTTGAAGGAGTTCCCAGAGATGCTGAGCACTTGCTGGCCCCTTTGCCTTCACTCTGCGGTCCATCTCATCCTAAACCATTTCGATTGGGTTTAGGTCAGGTGACTGTGATGGCCAGGCCATCTGGCGCAGCACTCCATCAACTCTCCTTCTTGGTCAAATAGCTGTTACACAGCCTGGAGGTGTGTTTGAGGTCATTGTCCTGTCGAAAAATAAATGATGATGCAACTAAATGCAAACCGGATGGGATGGCATGCCACTGAAGGATGCTGTGGTAGCCATGCTGGTTCAGTGTGTCCTCAATTTTGAATAGATCCCCAACAGTGTCGCCACCAAAGCACCCCCACACCTTCACACCTCCTCCTCCATGCAAGTAGAGACCATCCGTTCACCTTTTCTGTGAAGACATGGCAGGTGGAGCCAAGGATCTCAAATTTGGACTCATCAGACCATAGCAGAGATTTTCACTGGTCAAGGCAAGAAAAAAAAATACATATTCAATCCATTTCTTGGGTTTCTTGGCCCAAACAAATTTCTTCTGTTCGTTGCTTCTCCTCAGTAGCGGTTTCTTTGACCATAAAGGCCTGATTTACAGTCTCTTCTGAACAGTTGATGTAGAGGAGTGTCTGCTACTGGATCTGTGTGGTGACTCGGATGAATTTATCCTCAGCAGCAGAGGTGACTCTTGGTCTTTCTTTCGTGGGGCGGTCCTCATGTGAGCTAGTTTCTTTGCAGCGTTTGATGGTTTTTGTGACTGCACTTGGAGACACATTCAGAGTTTTAAAATTTTTCCGACTGAGTGACCTTCAGTTCGTAAAGTAATGATGGACGGTCGTTTCTCTTTACTTAGCTGATTGGTTCTTGCCATAATATGAATTCTAACAGATGTCAAATGGGGCTGTCAGCTGTGTACGAGCCTGACTTCTGCCCAACACAACTGATGGTCCCAACCTCATTAACAAGGCAAGAAATTCCACAAATGAACCCTGACAAGGCCCATCTGTGACGTGTGTCATGGTCCGGGTGAGTGCTGGAGTTTCCTGCGTGCCAGTAAATCCATCACTGGGCAGAGTCATCACACCCCTTGTTTGTGGCACCTGTGTGTAATTTGCTGGGAGGCTCTTAAGACCAGCGTTCTCAAACATTCCTCGCCGGAACGTCAGCTAACCCACGTTAGTGAGAGCCATAGCTCGGTAAACCTTGTTTTATCTCGCTAACCCTGTCTACTTACCTCTGCAGCTTCACAGTGGATTGGATCTTGCTGCCTGTAACCACTCAACTCCCCGTCGCTGGCCTGCTACTATTCTCGGCGCTATTCACCTGCCTGCCTCCCTGCCCTACACTTCACAGTGAGTGTACACGAACTGGTTCAGCCTCACTCGGACCACTAATCCCCTCCTAGCCTCGCCATCAACCCAGACAAGTAAGACTATGTATTTTGTTGCCACCACTTCTTGGACTGCTGCGTGGGGCACACATTGACTCTACACTCCTTTCATTACAGTGACTCAGAGAAACCCTGCGACCCTGTACCTTGTATGCCTGCTCCGGAAAATCCCAAATAACGTGCCCAGCCCGATAAAGAGACTATTTCCTTTTGGCTTTGCTGCTGCACATGCAGTGTGATTCTTGTTTATTTGGTTAAACAATTATTTTGGAGATGGTCTAGCCAAGACTTGTTTACTTTCTCAGCATTCCTGGTAAAAGCTTATCTGCTAGCCCTTGCTAATCACAGTGTGTTTGTAGCTATAGATTCTTAGTACCATAATCAGAAACTTTATGTTAGTAGGTAGCCAATGTTCAGAGGTTTATGTTTTCCCTCTCGCCCTTAGTTCACGATTAACATTTTTGTTTCTTTTGCCTCCTCCATGGTCTGCCATTTTTGAGTGCCAAATAAATTGTTCGTTTGCCCTATACCTCCGAGCCTCCGTTTGGTGTCTGCATTTGAGTCCACTTACCTGTGTCTGGCCGCCCGGTCGTGACAACGTGAAAACCATTTCAGGTGAATACCTCATGAAGCTCATTGAGCGAAAACATAAGTATGGCTACTTTGAAGAATATAGAATTTAAGACATGTTTAGAGTTATTTATCATTGTTTCCTTTGCTATATAATTGCATATATATTCAGTATGTACTATAATGTAGAAAGTAGTAAAAATAAAGAATAACCATTAAATGAGAAGGTGTGCCCAATGACTGGTAGTGTAAATTAAAGAGTCAATGTTAATAATGATAAATACGCCCTAGTAACAGTGACCAGTCTGCACCAAATTTACCTCAAGTCGAGGGGAACATCATTTCAAGAAATTACTTTAAGGTGTTTAAGAGAAATTGTGTTCACAAAAATGTGAAGCCTGTGCAGAGAACCGGAGAGCAAAACGCCTCCAGCAATAGCTGTCACCAGCCCAGAGCCCATTAATGCTAAAAGTGAGCCAGAGAAACTCATGAGGACTGGTACAAGTTCAGGACTGCCAGTGTGGTACACTGACCTGGTGTTTTATTTTTTAATGAACAACTATTGGAGTCTGCTGGTACTAAGGAAAACTTAGGATGTCGATATTTTTAATATATAAAATTGTGTTCTAAGAGTGATTATAAATCTTTCTATATTTAAGGACAATATTAAAGCCAAGCTTTGTTCTTTAGAAGTTGCCTAAAACTAGCATGAATTTAGATAATACATAATCTAGAACAAGTGAGAACAAATAAGAACAAAAGAACTACTAACACAATTATTTAAACATTAAATAGTTACATTTATTTCATATACAGAGAGCTTGAGACCATTTCTGATGAGGCTTCAGTAAACAGATCAACTGAAGGGCCAGACGCATCTCTCAGGTCCAGTGTCAGATCTTAGATTTTTAAATTTTCCTAAATTTCCCAGAGGAACCCACCCGAGGGATTAATAAAGTTTTATCTAATCTAGATGGATTTTTTTTTTTTGCTGTTTCTTAAGTACATCACTTTTAGGTAGTGTTCACCTGTTGAAGATACTGTTTTAGGTCTACAACTTCTTCTTTTGTCCTCCACTTGTTAGTTTCCTCAGATTTTCTAAGCAGACGGACCAACCCGAGACATGCCACCTTTTCAAATAACAGCACAAAACTACATTTTTAACCCTGCTGGTATGGGAAAAAAAACAAGTCTGTTAATCTGTGTTATCTTCGGCATGTGTCCGCTAAAGAAATTGGCACAAATTATTTGTTTCTGTCACAGGCAGCTAGTAAAAAAGTGTCTCCACAACACTAGTTTATCCCTCAAGTTAGGTGAAATTTTTATGTTTGATAGAGTCACAGATTAGAATTTAACCCTTTAAAGCCCGTCAGAGTGGGCACGCTACGTTTTGCGTAACTATTTTTAAATCCTGGTAGCACTGCAACCACATAAGCTAGCGCAATAATTTTTTTTGCATATGAAACCAGAGAAGTTGTACTTACATCTTATGCCATTAGCTTGTTCTAGGTCACAGTTTCCTTCCACATATAGCTTTGCAAAAACTGCATAAAAAGCACTTGCAGCAACAAAAACACAATATTCCAGAAACACACTTTGCCGATCCGATCAGCTGTTCGTAACACTTCCTACTTGGAATAGACGTCAGCGCGAACTATTGCATGTCCGCCATTACCTGCCCGAAACCGGGAGTGACATAATTTTCGCAGAAAATGTCGTTTTGTTTTTTGTTTTTTGTTTTTTACATTCAGGGCCTTATAAGCCTATACCGTTTTGTTTTTTAAAGTCATGTTCGACTTCATGCTTCTCTGTTTAGTTTCTGGGATGCTTAGGACTCATATTGCACTGCTGGAAACAGTTTATTTTGATGCATATGCTGTTTTTTTGCAAATTTGCATTATAATATTTATTTTCGTTTTTCCTGCAGTATATAAAAATTGGTGTATTTAAAAAATAAAACTATGAAGACACTCAAAATAAATTTCCTGTGGTGGGAAACTATTTTGTGCAACTTTTTTGTATTTACAGTTTTGAGGGATAAGCCTCTTAAATTTCTCTAACTAGAAATATATGTTAAAAAAACAAAAACGATTTTACTTTTTTTTGTAGTTTATTGCACTTTTTTGCAATTTATGTAATTACTATGCACTTAATGCAGAAATATTATTAAAATTTGGGCTATAATGGTTGTATTGATGTATAGCAACTTGAAATGCTCCCAAAAATGGCACTACGACATGTAAAAATATAATATAAGCTCTGGCGGATTTGGTTCTATGGTAGGTCTTAAAGGGTTAATGGCTTAGCTAAGAAGCAGCAAAAAGGCCCATTCCTCTGAAAGTGGTCAGGTACATATGAGGACTGGACTGAAAATATGAAAAAGCTGCCAATGTCCAAAGAAAACTCCAAAAGGTTTCCAGAAAGCCGGGAGGGCGATTGCTCAAGACAATCTCAAAAAGCTTAAGACTTTTGCACAGTACTGTAACAAATCGATGACCATTACTGCAAGCATGCATATGGATATGTTTATGTAAAGCAGTGGATTAATACAGATTTGATGTTCCAGTGAGTATTTTCCTATTGGATCTTCCAAAAAAAACCTAAAAATATCAATATTTCACTCAGTGCATCCATGACAAAGAAAGAACATTGTTGTGTTTCTCATAGTTTATGGATAACAACAAACATGGTAAAAGTAATATTAGATGGTGCATATTCACACAATACTATCTTCTGAAGACAATCACTGCATTGTTATTGTTGGTCTGTTCGATAGGATTTGTTGTATTGTATATTCTTAATAAAATGAAAATATGAAGACAGTCTATTTTTCTTTAAACAGTGAAAAACATCTCATGAGAAAGCTTTCCTTCTATGGGATAAATAGGACACTGAGCATTACACAGTATGAGCTTAGTCCCAGAGGGATGAAGTAAAATAAAGAGAAGTGTGAAGACAACAACAGTCAATCAGAAACAAGGACACCGCATTCCTGTTTCAGGTGGGGATCAAGTCAGCCTCACACAAATCCCTCAGGGTTTCTGTTTGGCGCTGATTTTCTCTCTTCATGAAGTTTTCCATGTACATCTTAAAACCTGCGAGAATCCTATCTGGATAGACTTCAGGTCATCTTCATATACCTTCACATGATGAACACCCAGCCTCAGAGCATTGGTTCAATCCCATTTACACCAAAGCAGTCGCCCAAAATCTCACTAAAACCAAAACATCTTTTTTAAACCTGCAAACTTGTGTCAGGTTTAAAAATAGAAAATAAGTAAACTCCAATGACATAGCAGAGACCCTGACTTGCTCACCTCTACTAGAGAAGGTAAATTTCCAATCACAGGATCCAGGGTTCTACGACTGCATTCCTATCCCCAACCGGATGCAGCAGATGGCTGCCCCTCCCTGTGCCTGGTTCTGTGTGAGGTTTCTTCCTGACAAAAGACAGTTTTTCCTTCCCACTGACACCAAGTCGTTGCTCATAGGGGATCTGATTGTTAAGGTTTTCTGTCAAATACTGTAGGGTCTTTATCTTAAAACAAACTGCGTTAAGATAATTTGTTGTTGTGAACACTTTGTATCAAACTACCTATCACCACAACTCGAAAACCAAAAAAAAAAACCCCACAATGGCAGGACAAACAACTAAATCAAGGTGGTTTACTTCCTAAAAAAACCCACGTTCCTTACAATATACAGCACACTGATCACAGAGTATTAAAAACATAAAAAAAATCCTAAACAAAAATGATAAAATCTACATAATCTTAGCAAGAAGTAAACAACTCAGCAGGTGTTGATGTACAGTATGTCATTGTGCATTAGCACCTATTATTTTAAGCTCCAGTTCAAAACGACCACCACAGAGCTCCCAGAGCAAAAGTATGTCTAGCTAAATAAGGCTTTGATACAAAATAAGAAAAAAAAAGATAGCTAAAAATGATTCAATATGCAATATTTAAAAATACATTCTTAAGATCTATTTATTTAAAGGCAATCTGTAGTCAGTATTTGGTGGATTGACCTTTTGAAAGATTTTTTTTTTTAAATTCCAGTGACTTTCTCCCAGCAGCTCACAGGGTAGAGCTGCAGAGATTAAATACTTCTAATGTTTTTATATTGACAACAGAGCATCAGGATATGTGCAAAAGTAAAATTATTTTAATTTACAGCGTGGAAAAGATGTGCGAACTAAAGTGAACCACTGACACATTTTGCTAACTATCAGCACTTTCCCTGCTTAGCTCTTAAAATATTGATCCAATTCTCTGTCTTCAAAGCACTGATTGTGATTCCAAATTCATCTCTAACCAGTCCTTAACAGGCATATCCACCCTCGTTCTACTTTCCAGTGCAGACAGAGCCCTGCAGAGCCAAATCTTTGTTAGTAATTCTCCTTTTTTTCCCCCATTCTCTACTCTACAACCAGTTTCTCCTTATCCACCCTCTCCCTTTGTAGGTGAAAGAAATTATGGGAAAAAAGGAGACAGAAGAGAGGCAGACTAAAAAGAACAAGACAGAGAGAGAAACTAAGGGGTGGGGGGTGGGAGTTCGGGTACTTGAGTGCAGTTGTAATCAAGGCCTGTGCACTCAAGAGGGGCCAATCAATCCAACCGTCTGCCTCTACATCTCATCAGGCATCTTGAAGACGGCTAAAAATGAGTTGCTTGGTCCAGGCGGCCTCCTTGGGCCGCTGAGAGAGAGCGAGAGAGAGAGAGAGAGCTTCAGTAAGGAGTCCATAATAACTGCAGCAGAGAAAGGTCCTAAAAGTCTGAGCTGCAGTTAGAGTGCAAAGGAAAATGACTGACCCCCTGCTGATAGCAGTGTTTACTGCCACAGAATTTTTAGACAGCATAGTTTACTTTAAGGAAAATAGGTAAAATGCAGTCTGGGAAAAAAAGGACATCTTGGAATAATGAGAAGATTTGGAAAGATTAATTATGTGGTCAGTAAAATGGCATACACATGTTGTGTTTGACTGATTATTCCATTCATGTTCAGTTTCCTACAGTATGTCAAACCAAGTTGATTTGAATATTTTCATAATTTCCAATTTACTGTGTTTTCTACATATGACCTCTGTACAGCTGTTTTTACACATTATAATAAGAATGAAAATGTCTTCTTGCTTTGTGTTTCCCAGAATGTCCCTATCATGTTTACCCCTGGGGCAGAACAATCAAGCTACTGTCCTCTGACTTCAGTTGGGATGACATGTCCAACAACTCAAGGATCGGCGACTTTCGCCTAACGAATAAAAGATCACTGGTTCAATCCCGAGAGGAGACAAAAAGCCATTTTGAGTTGTGTTAAGAAGAGGATCTATGTAAAAACTCTGTCGAACATGCAGAACATGCTGTTGTGACCTCTTGTAAATAAAGCACTGGAAAGTAGTTTTGACTACATACAGGAGGACTGCTCAATAATCTTGATTAGAACCACACTAACAGTACAATAGCAAAAATAGTATATGCTGTATGCCTGCATCTTCCACAGATGCAAATGAAATCATTTTAACGTTTCATTTTTTCACAGTTTGAATCACTGGTAAGGATATGTCAGCTATTAGCATAAAAATGATAGAAAAAAAAGCGATAAGAACTTAGAACAAAGCGACTGTCGCTGTCGACACCAAGAGAAAATCCCACTCTTCACTCTAACATTTCAAAAACCTGTAATTTTGCAAAATTGCAGGTACGCTACGTTGTACATTATGGCAGAAAGGAACTTTAAACTAAGACAAAAAACCAGTAGGATGAAGAGGTGATAATTAGGAGCAGTCATCAGACAGACACAGTCATTAAATCTGAGGATATTAAGAAAATTCTATCAGATGATTTCACTCCCATCCATTCAGGTTTTAAAAAAATGTATATTAAATTATTCAATCCTAGTGCTAACAAGTTTTTGGAAAGGTTCACCCTTGTCCTTCCGCTCAACTGGGATTACAGAGTTACTGGGCTATAAATTACAGGCTTTGCAGTAGCATTTAAATTAGGTAATAAATAAAATATGAACCCAAGAAGCACGCTGATACTGTCCTGTCATTTTGGATGTAAAAGATAAGGGCTGTAATAGCCTTTTCACCTCTGAAAAAAAAAAAAAGGTGTATATTTGATGAGTGTGTAGGTGGACTCTATATCTGCATCTGTTTCTGGTCTCAGACCTGTCACTGGTTTCCTGAAAAGCAGGGACACGAATGGCACAAATAACAAATTATCGTTCGAAAGTGTGAGAGCTGCAGCAGAGTTTAACACTCCCACATATCACGTACAAAAATGCCTCAGCACAGCCAACAGAAGCCCTCTCCTTCCACCACAGCTCTGTAGCTGAAGGGATGATGTAAAAGTGATGCAAGCACGAAGCCAGCTTCACTATAAGGTGGCCATCTGGGAGAGGTCTGCCAACCCCGCAGTCAACGTCAGGAGCCGAGGCCAACTCGCAGAGATCCTGCCAGCTGCGGGAGTGGGAGAGAAGGGTTGGAGGTGCCAGCAGGCCAGTGCCAGCACTGGGGAAATCAGGCCGGCTGCTTGGCTGAGTAGCTGGCAGGGTGGCTGCACGGTTGGCTCGGGGATCACGTTGCACCACTGTGCAAACTAGAGCTTGGCAAAACACCTGTGTCCTCCCTCCCTTCCTCTCTGCTCGACGGTAGGACTCACAGATGATTGCAAAGCTCCAGAGGACAGTGTACAGCTCTCTGCTCCCTCTGAAGTCGAACCAAAATAACCACAGGTGACTCGGGAACGGCAGGGGAGTGTGCGAGCTTTTTAAAGCTCGGATGAGGCATCTTGCAATTTCACAGAACGCCTACAGCTCTGTTGTGATGACAGGCGACGAGGCAAAATGCATGGCGCGGTATCACAGAAAATTGCATCACTAAACACCAGCACACACCTCACATTTTCCCCTTTTTTGATTTCCCCCCCCTCTTTGCCAACAGGTGAGAGAAACTTCCACGATCGATTAGCCTTCGGCTTGTGATGAAAACTGATTAGCAGGTGAACTGCAATGAGGTTAACGGAAATAGATTTGCCTACTTCTGCAGGGCACAGAGAGACTGCTGGACAGATCCCAGTGCCCGAGCTGTTTCCAATGCAATCACGTTGCCAATCAATGGGAACAATTAAAGAAGTTCCACACAGTGATGGCGATGACATAAAATCAGTCACTACTGTTAACAATGACAATGCATATGTCAATTTTGACTGTAAAACTTCCTCTCTGCAATCATGCATCATGTCAGAAACAAGCAGGTCATATCAGAGCAGTGAGAACAGATTGATTTACCACAATATTATAATCAGGACTGCAATTCATTGATTTACACAAAATCCACATAAGGGGGTTCGAATCAACAAAGAAAAAAGAAAACTTTGAAGCCACGTCTTTTTAACAATCAATTTAAATACAAGACAAGTGGTCTACCTTGAGAGACAGTTGATGCAAAGGCAGCACAACAGAGTTGACAATTTCCAGGCATGCAATTTGCAGAGGAATGGCAATGGTGATGATGATGACGACCTTTGAAAGGCAGTGTTGGAGAAGCACTCTGCAGCTCTAAGAGATAACTTTAAATTGTCCATAATCACAGGATCTGGGAGCGTATAAGCTGACAAAGTCACAGAAAGACATCTAGCAGTACAGCAACGCACAATTTGACCACATTACTTAGGCATAATTACAGATACATTTCCTCACTTTGTTATGACACACAAACACTTGCATGGAACTGGTGCTACGAGAGGGAAAAGGGAGTACTCGACTGCAGTCTGAGGTCTGAGGGCTTGCACATCAATAACAAGGCAAAGTGAGGTAGATGAAACACATTACTTTGACCTAAAGAGCTCAGTAATTACATTTGGCATTTTGACAAGTGTTTAGCTGCAGTGAAGGTCAGTCCTGTCAGCGAACGAGATCTATGCTAATCCAGTCAGACGGAAGAAAACCAGGAGACAAAAAGTCGAGAGAAGGAAAGCTCCGACGCAAACGACGCCTTTGTGAAAGTAACATAAACCCTTCCTCCACCCAGTCGTCAGGATCTGTTTTGAAGCTCTGTGACAGAAAGATATCAGCTGTCGGGATAAGGGTGAAGCTGCTTCCTCTTCTACAGCGGCCAGAACAATTTCCGCTTACTAAATAGCCACTTTATTATCATGGCGATACACCGTCGATTTAATTTGATACAATATTAAATTTGCTGTACTGTTAATGTGATTAAGGCTTGATGTATAAAAAATACTAGGAATGCAACGATACCAATTTTTTCAAACCGATACGATACCGATACTTGGATCTGAGTACTTGCCGATACAGAGTACAAAAACAGATACTTCTACCACACACACACACACACACACACACACACAAATACAATTAATTGGAAGACAGATTTTATTAATTCTCTGCCGATAAAAAATAAAATCTTAATAAAAATGACCACAAAAAAATTTCAAGTGAAAAATAAGCACTTCTGTTAAATTATTGCAGAGTCTCCACATTGTAATTTTACAAAATGTCACTGAACTATTGGCACTGTCTCGAGCTTTCAGAATAATAAATAAACACTTCTGTTTGGAATAAAATAAATACAAATTAGGTTTGAGAATAAAATAAACTTTTAAATTGTTACAGAGTGTCCATATTGTAAACGAACAAACAAAATAACGAAAGTATTTGGCATTGACGAACAAACTCCTCATCAGTCCAGTGTGCCGTTAAACCAAGGACTGACATCGCGCACACACTGCTTGTCTTTACCTCTTCAGAAAGTTTTGGCACCATTATCTCCCTGATGTATGGGCGGTTGGGAATTTCATATTGCGGCTCGAGTATGCTGAGAAGACGGCACAATCCTATTTTTTCCACGACCGGCATTGGCTGGTCATCCAGAGCGATAAAATGAGTCAGAGCCTCTGTTATTTTAACTGCCCGTGGATTTTCTCTTGACATTTTTCATCGCTTTTCCAAAACCTGAGTTAAAGTTGGCTGTTCCGGTCCACACTGCTGACATTTTGCTTAGCCTAGCTACAGCAGCCTCCAGTTTCTCTTTTTTATCTGGAGCCGCCAGTCTCACTCGCCTAACCCTGTGCCTGTTTAGCACGGGATGTCCCCCTAGTGGCCAATCTAAAAAACTACAACAGAAATGACAAGCCACCCTCTGATTAATGAAATAAGTTAGTATCGGTTCATGGTATCGGTTAACTTTTACGAGTATGAATACACACACATTTTACAGTATCGGCCCCGATACCCAATACCAGTATCGGTATCGGTGCATCCCTAGAAATACCCTTAACATTTGCGTCTGATTTTAATGTGGTTCTCGTGTGCTGCAATTAATACTGTTTGAAGAGGCTGGGAGAAGCAGGCAAATGTTCCAAGGTCCTGCATTATGACCAAATATCAAAGCAGTTTAAATATCCACTTCGGTGAAATGGGCCGCCATGCCTGCTACAGAGTACGCCGACTAAAAGAGCTGCACGCTGTTGCCCAGCACTTGAGAAACATTTATGGTGGAGTACAAAGTGTCCACGCTGGCACTTCTGATGTGAGTTCATCAGTCTCGAAACAATGATTCAGAGCAGAATCAGGAACTATCAGATCACTTTTGATGCAGCTTTGGTAGACATGCATTGCACACTCTAAAATAAAACAACAAGCTTTTACTTTCTAGCTAGAGGACATCTGACATCTGAAGAAAAGATTATTGAGCATGTTTGCAAATACAAACATTTTTGCCATCACATTTGAATGCATTGGTCAGGCTGTGAAGGGTTAATGTTGTGAAGGAACAAACAAACCAGGTTTCCTAGTGAAACTAAGCTGTTCAGTAACTAAAACTAAATTAAACTGAACGTAAAAAGAATGTAAAACAAAACGAATTTTAAAAAGTTTTAAGTAATTGGCCCAAACTTTAAGCAAGTTTCTCTATTTAACATACTGGTGTAATAAATTTCAGTTATATGTTATATATGGGAAAAATGTGCTTCACAAGAAATAATAATTATTTCACATAATGATCAATATTTTCTCCCATTTTTAACTCATAGTGACCTCTGTCAGGAAATTATTTACATGTCAACACACAAACCATCCTTCTGAGATAAAAGCAAAACTCTGAGCAGCCACCTATTGTCTGCAGCTAACAAAGCAGGCTTCCTTTCACTCAAAAAAAGGGGGGAAAGTGATGGGAGGAAGGCAGAAGAGTCTAAACCTGACCACTATCAACAGAAGCTGTCCTAACAGTGAACAATCACTGAGCCTGCAAAGCTTTTCGGCATGTGTGAGTAACTATCTTCACACCAACAGGCATTATTAGCATGCAGGCAAAAACAACTGCTGGCAGAATAAAAAAAGAGAGTAGAAGTCAAGCGAACAGACGGTGAAGGATCAGGCTATCTCAGCTGCTCTCCTTCTGCTTTAAGTGCTAATTGAGCTGCCCGCTGTCCTGACCCTGACCCCCGGCCTATTCACAGGGTCCCGTTCTCACGACCGTGACGCACCGCTGCAAGTAGCCCCTGGGTCCTCCCGCCCACCCTCGGCCGGACAATGAGGGTCACCACCTCGCTGCCCACCATCTTGACATCCACCCCCACGTTTGACAATGGCCTCCGGTGGCCTCGGAGTCTTTCACAATGGATGGGCGCCCATGACAGAAGTGGTAACGTGGCTTCTTAAAATGCAACAACAGGTCTGGATAGCCTGACTGCACTAATCGGACCTTTTGGCACCCAGGGGCCGAGGTCAGAACCAATCCAGTGTAAGAAAAACAGGATCCAAGAGATTAGCTTTAAAAGATTTTTACATAATACAATTTAAGTTAAGTATGTTTTTTTTCCAATTACATCTACTTGAAAGCTCAACGCTAGATTCAAAATATTTTACAATTTTTATTTTTTTTACATTTTATAGGCTTATATAGTCACTTGTAACACCTGCTAATATCATCTCTTTTATTTATGTGTATTTATGTGTCAGGGGAACCATGTAGTATAATCTGATGATTTGGCCACTGGGGCAAAAGCTAATTTTGGGGGATTTCCAGCAACCGTAGTAGCCAAATTTTGTCACTTGTCACAAAAAAAATTAGAAGATAACTCATTAAACGTCAGGCAAATGTCCAGTGGGTGTTAGTAAATGTTCTGTGAGTGGATTCTTTACCTGCGTGCAGAATAAATGCTGCTCAAGTGTGAACGGTTAATAGGCAGACTCACTACGGCAACCAAAAGTCCTGATGGACATGTCGACATGTCCATCTAATGCATCAGTCACAAAACAGCAATCATATTACGATAATGCTTAAAAGAAAATTGCAGAATTTTGGTGCAGTGTTCTTTTTGTAAATATAAACTCTTACAACCCCAATAACACACATTATTCTTATGCCATCTTCATATTTATGCTGTTTTCTTCAGTGAATGAATAATAGAACAGACAGTAAAACTTAAAAGAAGTGGATTTACACACCTGGCTATGCCTGAGTGGTTTTATTAATGAAGTGGAAATGAGAATGGAAAATTGCAACTCTAAAAGGAATAAATGATTTTTTTCCCTCATGCAAAATGTTTAATTTATGTAGTTATGTAGCTGCCTATGCTTGAAAAAAAATATTTTTTAAAATGTAATCATAAAAAATGAGATTTTAAATGTTAAAATCTAAAATAATGAATGAAGTTAATGTGATTAGCTTATCAGGTTTGAGTTGATGTGGTTGATTTTTATTTGATATTCTCACGTTTGATTCGATTTTTCAAACCTTTGAATATCTCCTCCGTCAGTTTTCAGCGTTCTCACGATTCAATTGTGGATATTCAAATCACCCAGAGCAGCACATGCACTCAACAGCCCGCATTAAACGATGTGAATCCTCCTTTCACCATCATTTTTGTGTTTCAAACATCTTTCTGGCAAACAAATGAGGTCTTCGCACAGATTTGATCAAATAAAACGGAACGATTTTAAACGCAGCTGCCATAAGCCTTCAACCTAAACACAAGAATTTGTGACAGAGGAGATGGAAGTCCACTCTCTCCCCTCTGCTGCTGTGTGACTATAAACGATGATAAAACGACGTCATTACAATGGCCGTGTAAAGCTTAATGTTTCAGAAAAGCACTATAAGCCACGGCTAGGGGGGATAATGTACGCTTTGGGATGGATTGATATTCTAGTTGAATATGACAAACGACACTTTAAAGATGGCCCGCCCACACTATTGCACTTTAGCTGAGAGGACGCCGTATTTCATTTCAAGCACGTTCTGTCAAATGTTTGCATTAATAACAATCGAGTCTCATCCGTGACCCCGCAGAGCCACCGGGCGCGGCGGGCGGGAAATGAGAACGCCAACAATAGCACTTAAAAACAGGAGAGAAGCCGTTGCATAATCAGCGTGTGCGTCTGTGTATGGTTGGGGTAAAAAGAAACGCAAAAGCGTGTGGCCATTCAAGGAGGTGGGTTTGCAATTATCAAGCAGGATAAGAACTAAAATAAAATACTCATTTCTGTTACTTTAACTTACTTTGGTCCGATTTCCTACTGTGGGTGATATTTGTATGTGTGTGAACTGGACCCAAGGAATATCAGGAATGACCCCTCTCTCGCTCTGGACTGACAGCTTAGCTAATGGCAAACATTCCTTCTTTCTTTATTCCCCACTTCATCAACACCTTCGCCTCATTACTGTGAGTCACACACTGTAGCCTGCTGAACACACACACATGCACACTCCCACACACCTTCACGACGTCTCTACCCCTGAATTGCACTGTGATAGAGAGTTCCTCTCCATGTGACAGAACAGCTTGAACCGAGTCGTTTTGAGTCACAGGATCTTGAAACAAAATCAGGTGGAACTTCCTTTGGGTGCTTTGGAAAGCAGAAGGTGGCAGACAACAAATTTCTGCTGACAACGAGCGACTTTGCACTCACAGCGCGCCGCCCTTGTGAAAACATTTACACACCTGATTTCTGCTTGTTTTAATCTTCTCCACAATCAACAGAAATTACACCTATTATGATATTAGCAATACTTACAACTGATGATTTTGCATTTATTACCATTTTTCTAAACAGAGTTCTGTGTTAAACTGTGCAAATTAGGCAAAGATTAGACAAGCTTCCATATTCAATCCATCAATGCTATCCAACAAACCAGCCTGGTTTCACAGGGAACAAAAGTCAAGTGACTATGACCTCTCAACTTTAGAATGCATAGAAATGATTTGTAATGTGTTCACATTATGTGCAGCCACCACAAAGCAAAATTCAATTAGAGCGTTTGTTGTCTTGGACACACAAATTGGCTGGTTCATATGAGTTAGCGGCACAAAAGACCAATAAAATTAGCAGTGGCGGGGGTGGAGCTGCTAAAAACAAAGAGTTGCACTCTGGAGACTGGGATATGAGTCTCCTGTTGGACCACTGAGGCAATCTTGTCAATATTTCAGTGATTATTAGAATTATTCAAACACCTGAACCATTTCGTTCAGCTTAGACACTGAACCTAGCTGATGAAGTTCAGGAAAGAACATTTTGGGGCAGACTTACCTGAGCTGAAACACAGTGGTAAAAAGAAAAAATAGCACCATTTTCCATAGGCCGCCTACTGTGATTGTTGTGTAATTATGTGATGGTGTTGTCACCCCCACCTGAGATGGTACTCCTTATACTGGCGACAAAGACCTCGGAGGAGAAGCTTTTACCTTTAAGCGGTGACGGCATCTAACCCATTACTCATGTGAACCCATTATGTGCCACCTCCGTTTAGTGCATGTGAAGAGTTTGTGGCAATTTTTACATTTTTCGATTAAAAATAAAACACTGGTTCCTTCAGCATCGATTAATAAATGCTTCACGAAGATAAATGTCTATATTTTTTTTTTTATCGTGAGCTGTTATTGCCATTTTTTTTTTTTTATACAGAGATCCTCTAAAACCTTTGTTTTGCTACCTGAGTCCCTCTTCCACACGGAAAAATTCACTTTATACCAGTGTTACCAGTGTATTTGAAATGTTCTTAATTCTTATGATGTTGACTCTTTAACTAAAAGTAAATAATCTCTCTCGATGTGAGTTCCAAAAAGTAAAATGTGATGTATGGTTGTAAGCGCGTCATTTTGAACATTTTGGAGGAGGTGACTCATGCATTATTCCTCCAACTTCCTTGCAATCAGTCTAATGTGTGTGAGCATGTTCAGGGAAAGCTAAATGTGAGAGAGAAAGGTACAAAAGCAGCAGATGGTAATTTTAGCAGAGGCAAGTAGGGGCAAAATTAGGCTCCCTATTGTATTTTTACTTCTTTAATGAGATGAATTTCTTGAAAAAAAAAAAAAAAGTTTGTGGAGAAACCTACCTGTTAGGAACAGCTAGAAACTGCAAACAAGCGGCACATTAACGAGCAAGTCAAAGGAAGTTTAAGCTTTACACAGAAATCTGCTTGTGCATCTTCAGAATCTGTAGGCAAGAAAAAAAATTGTACTGGCTGATCTCCTGCTACGTACTGACTCATTAACTCTACTGCAGTTGTACCTTTTAGTTATTTATAGGATACTAATTGTCCATCTTATTATGTCCCATTAAACATTTAATTATGCAAACAGGGAAACCATCAGCTATCATCTGACGTGTTGATAGTTTTGTATGGCAGACTGCATGTATCGCCATGGCTACTCCATAGCCTGCTACCAAGTTATAAATCATGCATAAGTCACTAGCCCTGGGCTCTTAGAACAACCTGGCATTAAACAAGTAGTGTACAGTTGGTATTTTAAGCTTTTTATCCAAAAACAGCAACATGCTGTAGCCCTTTGATGCTTTATTACAGCAACATTTAGTATAACCATGTTAATCATGCTGGCTGGTTGGCTTTAAAGTTGTCCAAAAGCTGATTCATCCTTGTGAGAAAACTTCTGATGTTTTTTCTTTGTGTGGCATTAATGAAATAACTCATTCTCCAAACACAACAAATATCTGGTGTCCCTGTCTTGTTTTGTTTTTTCTAGCTTGTTTATTTAGGCACATATCCAACTCTTCGGGTGGATTTCCATGATGGAGGCAAACATGGCCGCTTGAAGATTTGTAACAAAACAGAAAACCCAGCTGGCTTTCTTTCAAAATGGGCCAGCACCAAATACTTAGCCAAAGTGAACACAAAGGAATTGAATAACTTGCCACAAAGTGCCTGCGTGGATGTGGCAGAATACTCAGTAGGAAGAAAAAAAAGAATTCTTGGAGGAGTCATGAGTTTTGAAAACTGTTCATCTGGGGCCTCAGGTGCAGCAGCAAGCCAATGATAATGGGTTGTCTTTTCCTCTGTCAGTATAAAGACAACATTACTCAGCCAAGGAGAACCTACCAGCCACGTTGGCCACATCTGCGGTGCTGACGTTCTGAGCGTTGGGACTCACTTTGAAGGTCACAGCCGGGCCCACCACCCTGTGAAAGACACACATACACACATTTAGAAGCTTTACAAAAGGCATCTTCTGAATCTATTTCCCTTGGCGGCTAGGTGTTGTTTTTCAGACACCCGCAGATAAGAAGTTTTGCTCATTAAAGCTCAGCCATACATGCACTTGAGAGAAAAAAAAAATGCTTCAACCTGTGGCGATCCTTTAGGCTGCTGCAATCCCCATCACCACAGCGAGATAACCTCTTGAATCTCAATGTAATGCGCCCACCGGCATTTAAGCACGCAAGGAAATGAAGAAAGGCGAATCAGGATACTCTGATACGTGATTCTCAGAAGAGCAAACACATTTCCAGCTGCCTGGTTTATAATACATTTACATTTTGATTCAATATATGGTGACTGTGATGCACTTTGCCATGATAGATGTAAATTTAGGGCGACAGGAACTAAGAGGTAAAAACAAAGGCAAGAATATGAGCAGAAAAAGAAGCAAAAGACATATGTAGTCCTTTTTAGGATGCTTTGGAAAGAGCTTTTTTACCCTGTTCATCCAACATTTATTCCAATAAAGCAGCTTGAATTGAAAAACTGAGGGAGAGACGCAGAGAAGCTGGGTGGTCAGAGGCAAAGCGGAGTCTCCCAATGTGATTAACCTTTTGTTTTTCCTGCTGTAATTCAGACTAAAGGCCCAGCAGGAAGATATATTACGAAGTCCCCCACCAGGATGTATTGTGCGCCGCTAAAGGAAGTAACTGCTGCTGTAACAACACTGTTATAAAATATGGTGACATCATTAATGGAGCAGGTCCTATCCTAATGCTGCCGGAAAAAAAAAAGTGTTCAAAGTGGTTTCACATTGATGGATTTAAATTGTTTTCATTGGTGCTTTTGAGTGCATTTTGCAGACTGTGGGGTCGGCCTCTTCTATTATAATAATTAAACTAAAAGGATCAGCAAAATAATTAAGAGAAATGTGCAAAATAAAAGCAGATTCACCTTTTGTACAGAAGCCCACCGCATATAACGTGTCTTGACTCTGTACTCCTTTGTGCTTTGCACTTCTGTACAAAATGCACTGCATGCATAGACCTATTGAACCAATGTTCACATGCTTTTACAAGCGAAATCAAGGTAAAAATATAAGATTTGTCTCCAAAAGAGTACATTCTAACACAATTTATGCTGTTCAGTTCTCTAACTGTCCATCAGTACAGCAAAGCTTTGTAATCGCACTAATTTAGCCACAGTCTCTACACTCTAAAAACCTCAAAGTGTTTACTTTTCAAACCTTTGTAAAAGTTGGATGACCAGCCTTCATTTAACATTATCATGAAGTATTTAAAACTGTTATTGTGGGATTTTAATTGGGTTTCTTGAGCCCAGAGGCCAGAATATCAAAGAAAAACATGAAAAGCCCAGACTCATATTCACATGTCGTTTTACATGTAATACATTTTAACATATAAGCTGCAACGACAACTAATTAGATGAAGTCGAATTAGTAATCCACTCATGTGAAAGAAGTGTTCAATAAAAGATGTAAATTTACCTTTACTTTCCCACTACACGCTGCCGTGTTTTCACCACGTTACACATATTTGTACTTTCATGTTAACTTAGCAGCCAAAGACACAAAATATTACAAAACGAGTCGGTCTGTCCCAGGAACACTACACAACACAGCAGCTCATTTTTCCGACCATTATTTCTCCTCCGAGGTACGAGGCCGATATATTTGTCACATCTATGAAGTGATTCATCAGCCGGCGCAGGCACACTCTCCGTGTGTGATGAAGAGGTAAAATCGCTCATGTTGAGTTGATCACATATCCATCTGTCGGCCTCTGCTACCCAGGGCAGCGCCAGCACAAAGACACCACATCGACTTTGAACCTTGTAAATAACCTTGTCACTCACCGGGCAAAAGAAGCGCACAGGAGGTGATTTTACATCTTCTATTGCTTCAATTTATCATTTTTCAAAAAAAACAACATGTATTAACGCAGCTTTTGAGACATTGTTTCTGATGATCGCAACGCTAAAAGCTTTTGGCCTTACACCTCGTCTCTCAATCTGTAGAGCAACACACTTTAATATAAACTTGAATCTAACAAGCATCCAGCAGCAGCATCATGATAACTAATTGCAAAGGCGGAGGGAAGGCGGTGGGGGTGGAGGCACTGCAGATATATCTGGTGTGCTAAACTGAAATCAAACACGCTCCCAGCTGAACAAAAGAGTGACAGGGACCCTGACTGCATGACTGACAACTGAAGCAAACCCTGTCATACTGTAAGTGCTAAAACATCATTTTAGTCTTTGACTGAAGGAATAACAACACCTGAACGCGCCTGAAGACTGAACCTTAAGAAAATGTGTACCTCACTGAAGAGAAACGTAACAAAGTGAGCCTGAAAAGCTAAAATCATAGTTTTAAGGTCAGCAAATCTTGAAATAAATCAACAGAACAGTATAAAAACAAACAAATTTAGTGATTAAGAAATGTAAAAGCTTACACAGTACTTTACACACTGACTTTAATGCTCTAGATAACATTTAAAGCCATCATATCATTCAGATGGAAACAACAAACAGCACTGTATATTTAAATGATGTGATCATATAAACTAGAAATAGCCAACAACAACAAGAAACTGTAAAAATAAAGTGCAATAGAAACATTTGTTGTTGTAGAAAGAAAGAAATGCATTTCTGTTTAAAAAATAAAACCCTTATTGTGCAGGATATGATGCTTCTCTGCAGTAGTCAGAGAAGTACACACACTTTTTAGTCAGCTGTTTAAAATCTAAGAGTTATGAGCAGTCGCATTTGTCAGGATTCAGTTCAAAGAGGGAACCTAAATGCAGACCAGAGACTACAAAATAATAATAATAATAATAATAATGAGAGGGGGGGGGGGGGGGGGGGGGGGGGGAGAAAAAGAAACTAGCTAAGCACAAGAACACAGAGAACTTGAAAGGAACTGCAGCAGGTGACCTGACATAACACAGAGAGAATCAGGACTACTTTACATTATTACACAACTATGACTACAACTATTAAGGGTGAAAACCACAATGCCAGAAAACACAAAGAACTAAAATCATCCGCCGGAAAAATATGAAGGAAAAGAAACTCAAACCTACAAATGTGTGGACCACAAGCCTAAAAACTAGAGCTGGTGTTAACTTGTTGTTTTTACTGTCCATTTAGCCAGAATGCACAAGTCAAACTATATAAACAGCTGCAGTTTCACCATCAAGAGTAATGACATTCATTTAATGACTTTTTTTAAAGACAAGAAAAAAAAACTGCATACAGACCATAATACACACTGAAATGTATATGCATATCGAACATGAAGGGATAACGAGTTGGATTATTATAGCACAGAAAAAGGACTGTGGAAGGACTCTGCAGGACAGAAACTCCAGATTAAAGTTTATATGGTGTGCGAGTTTTCTGTCAAGTGCCCAAGGCGTAAATAAGATAGAGGTATTTCATTTGAACCTTAATGTTCACAGTTGGAGGAAAAGAAAGTGTCGACTTTTGAATGCATTCACTATTATTTGAGTTATTTCACTTTGCTTGCTTTGAGGGAGACACGTCCTTTGTGATTTTGTTGATTTGTGCCAAACGCTGTGACAGTTCTTAGAAAGGTATGATATAAAATATGATACAAAACACTAAGTGTTCACACCTATGGCCTCAGTTTGTATCCAGTCTGTCATCATCATCATCACATCCAGACAGTTCAGGCCCACTCTCTCCTCCTAGTGGCAGCTCTTAGATATGGACCTTCAGCTCAGACACAGACATTACATCACCCAGACCCTCATGTTTCAATAAAATAAATAATTTTTTTAAACCTCTAGTCTACACTCACTGATGGTTACACAAGAGCCATCATTATTCGGCAGCCAGCTAGAGTCAAAGGCTCTGAGAAGCCACCCACATCAGCACTTCCCTCCCGCTCACCGCGTTGCCCTCAACCACTACCAGGCCAACGTGGCAGCTAAAAACATTTCCAAGGCCGTTTTGCTGAAAGTGCTCACCGTCAGTATTATCTAATCAGTATTGAATTGTTCCAAATGAAATGTAAGGGGGTGAGTCACTCTCCAGGTTTGTTTTGTGTCCTGGCACAGTGTGTAGGCTCACTTTTATGATTCATACGTTGCCAGTGTTGGAAGTTTTGCTGGAGGCTCGTCGAACCGCTGCTGATCTCTGGCTGCGGCCCCGAGAGGAAATTGTTAGAAAAGGGAAGTTTTGTTGTCTTTTCAGTGGCTGAGGTTTCACAGGTCGATGACTACTTTGTTCAGAGATACTTTTGTTGTTTTAATATACGAATCCAATTTCAAAGAAGTCAGGACACTATATACATAGATAAAAAGAGAATGCAATCATTTGCAAATCTCACAAACCTACATTTTATCCACAGCAGAACAAAGGAAACACGCAAATGTTTAAGCTGAGAAAACTCTTTTTGAATTTGATTTCAGAAACTCATGTCAACAAAGTCAGGCCAGGGACATGTTTACAGCTGTGTTGCATCTGCTCATCTGGGACATGATGAGACCAGCTGCTGGACCTGTGGGAGAGCCCAGTTCTACTGGACTCTTCTCCTTCAAAGTCGTGCTGTTGTAATAGCTTCATTATGTGGTTTACCATTGTCTTGCTAAAATATGTAAGGCTTGTCGTATATATTGATCCATATATCTTTTCAAATGATCTCTCATTGATTTTGCCTTTCCAGATGTGCAAGGTGCTAATTCCATAGGCACTCATGAACCCACAATCTATCAGTGTTGCAGGCCTTTGAATTGAGGGCTGATAACAAACCAGATGGTGCCTCTCCGCTTTAGTCCTGAGGATGGTGCTTTCCATGCTTTCCAAAAAGCACTATACATTTTGATTCATGTGTCCACAGAACAATGATTTCTGAGTCTGTGCAATGAGTTCCATTAAAGAATCATCCTCGTCTTTAATGCAGTCCTACCCACCGGTCCAAAGAGTGGCATGGCTCCAATATTGATTTTTGGCTCTCTGCTTAGTGCAGATTTCACCAAGATTCTGTGAATATTTAGATTATGTATCAGAAGATGATAAAATATTTAAAATCTTAACAATTTTATGTTGAGGAACGTTATTCTAAAAATATGTAGACATTTTTGTCAGATTACAGATACTCTGCCCTCCTTTACTTCAGAGGAACTCTGCCTCGCTAAGATGTTCTTTTTCAATCCAATTCAATTTTATTTATACAGCACCAAATCACAACAACAGTCGCCCCATATTGTAAGGTAGACCCTACAATAATGCACACAGAGAAAACCCCAACAATCATATGACCCCCTATGAGCAAGCACTTTGGCGACAGTGGGAAGGAAAAACTCCCTTTTAACAGGAAGAAACCTCCAGCAGAACCAGGCTGAGACAGAAGGAAGACAGGATAAAATTTTATACCCAATCATACTACAGACATATTTCGAATTAACCTAATTAGTTGGAACATTTTCCTTCAGCTGTTTCCTTTGAGTACCACTTAATTTTCAAGCCTTTCCTCTGTACCAACTTTTTGAAATGTGTTGCTGCTGTCAAATTTAAATGGAGAAAATGTTTTTCATGAAATTGGAAAACATCCAGCCTTTTCTGGGATTGGGGCTGTACTAAGCTGCTGATGCTGTGTAAGGTGTCTGCAGTGTCCCTGCATGGTAAATGGATGAATTTGCGCAGTGGATAGAGGTTAGGCGTATGAGGGGCAGATACAGGACTCTGCAAAATAAAGTTAGTTCGTGGAACTAAACATTTAACACCAGCTTCTAATAGCAAACATATTTTTTCTGGCAAAAAAACAAAAAAAGAACCAAACCCACACCCCCTTTACCAACAACCCGTATAAGGATAAGCAGAAGAGAATAGATGGATGGGAAGTTTTCTACATTTCTTTTTTTTTAAAAATGTAGAAAACTTCCCATCCATCTAGGTATGTGCTCCTATCAAAGTACAATATAACTGACTGACATTTATTGTGTCAATTAAGATGATATATGTGAAGAGTTAAACAGAAAAATACTTTTTACTAAAACTCTGCTCTGGTCGTGACTTGTAATTCACTTTTTGTGAACCAAAGCTACTTTGTTGCACAGAAACAGTTAAGGGTTTTTTGCACTTGAACAAACTTCCTCTAATATAAACCTAGAAGGATCAAAAGGATTTAAAACCCAGAAGTAGTTTTTTTTTTTTTAATTAAGATGGCTCAATAAAGCAGCTGGACATTTTCACAGGTTATAAATTTATCACTTAAAAGTTTGTACTGCTTTAAAAAAATATATATTATTTTTCAAGGTTTTTTTTAGTTTAAGGAAACTGACCTGACAGGTGCAGGTTCAGCTAGGCCACTGCTATATGCCATGTTTGACAGGATATATAATCTTACAGTTCCTGCTGATACAAATAAAGAAAAAAAATCCTCCCAAGGCTATACGAGTTTTCTCAGAGAACCACAGAGCCTCGCTCTGTCCTTCAAACTGATAAAAGCAAATCAGATAATCTATGAAAACCATAATAATACAGCATGTTCTCTCTACCACACTACTGTAACGAGACATTAAGGCAAATAAGAAAAAGCTACAAGTTTATCACCTATACCAACAGCCTAAACAGATAAATACTACAACTGCTATCTCAAATACTTTTATAGCTCAAAGCGAAATAGGGAACTCTGCTACTAGAGGGATATTATATCAAGTATTTCTAATGCAATATCACATCTTATTTTATGACTGAGTTTACCTAAATATAATAAATAAAGCTGTTTAAATACCACAAAACTTTATAAGGTAAAAAGTATTTGAGGGTAAATTTAAAAGCAGGGATAATTCACTCGTATTCGCATTTGATGGAAAAACGGTCCCATAAAAGGTGTTCGGATGACTTCCAAAGACTGCATACAGAATAAGATGAGATTTCTATCATTAAATGTATGCAAGGGGAAATATGATATTGGATACAAGTAAATGGATATTTTTAAACTATCTACAACCACCAGTTTTCAGTGCGGTTTCGGAGTATGGTGTTGAAAACCACGGGCAGGCTGAGAAATTAGTGTCAGTCTGAGCCCTATGTTCCTGAGCTTATTTATTCCATTTAAGGTGACTGCTGTTGCCACAGTGGCGAGGAGCCGGGCAGCCTTGGAAAATAAGCGTGGTGCGTCTGACAAATTGTCTAGGCGGCTCCCCCTGCTGGGCTTTCACTGCGCTCACAACAAAAGAGACCCCTGGATTTCTCTCCCTCTCTCTCTGCCTCACTTGCGCTCTCTGTATCTCTCTCTCTCTGTCGCTCTCTCGTTTTCTCTGCCTCCTATCCATCACTCTCCCCACTGTATAGCTCCCTTCTTTCATTCCCAGAATAGGAGAACAAAGACAAAAGGTGCATTAGAACAGGGGAACAGTACGGGCCACCCAGGGACTCAATGCAGCAGCCGAGCAGCACGGCAAGGTGCCAAGCAACGACGGGGGCCAAGCGGAGGGGGTGGAGAGAAAGAGTGTGTGTGTGTGTGTGTGAGTGAAGGTATGCGTGTGTGTGAATCATGCGACCCCAAGCCACCCAATCCCCACCTGTCCACACACACTCACAAATAGAAGACTGTAGACATGGATTCCTACTCTCTCTGCTTCCCTTCAACCCGGGCCGAGTTCAATTCAATTTGGACGTTGCTTTATCAACAGTGAATGGAGTTACACTGTACAATGCAAGTATAAAAAGCAATGCTTTCTTAGCACTTCTATCCATTTAACAGTGTCAAAATTTCACCTCTTAGAAGACAAACACCAGCCAACATGAACTGAAAAACCAACACCAAAAAATATGCTGTACTAACAAGATAACAAATAATCCAACCTAATTCTACAAAGCACCAAATAAACTGTGAATTAGCGCCCTCGCGCTAAACTTCAAAGGAAAATGCATTCTAAGTAAACTTTGTCGTTTTGTTTCCGGAGCTTTCAGTTTTATCTTTTTCCACCTGTTCAGCTGAGTGTGACATTATATTGTGCCCATCGTGCACCACACTCGAAAAAGTGAACAACTGAGGCTAGAAGTATTCTTCATTCTACCATTTTTACAACACAGACTGAGAATTCATATACAGGTTTTTATCTCACCATCTCATTTTTAAAATAACAAAGGGAGTGGATTAGTGATTGATTGACGTTTTTTGAGTTTGGTCACCTCTAAGGATTTGATATCTGAAATAAACAGTTGACAATTTCACATTTGGACCAGTAAACTATCACCAATATACTGTAGAAAACTACAGAGACCAGAGTTTAGGTAAACTCAAAGCATTCGATTTTGTTAATTAATGTTATTTGAGGCCTAAAGACTGAATGAATTTTGCATTATAACACAACACATATGGAAATAATCAGGGAGATATCTGACAGATAATTTCAGAACAGCCACTGCAAAAGATCAATCTCCATTTGCTGAATATGCCCTTGAATGAAGTCACGGTTCAATACTGAAGATCTGTTTGCTCAGTTGCGTCTTTATTCGTCTGCAGGACGTGTGAGTATTTGCTATTCCAAGTGTTCGATTTTCTTCATCACTTCTATTTTCCAATGCTGTCCGGATCCCTACATTGACGTCACATCCCAGTTGTCTTATGAGCCTTCTGCCTGCCAATCGGTCCTCGAGCCAATCGGTCTGTGGACCCGGACCAGGCTGTATTTGTTATCAACGTGCAATCTGCCGCTATATTTACACGAGACTGAAGAGCACTGAACATTCGGTAAAGAGACGGATGTTGTTGTTGTGGTTTATTTCAGTGTCGACTGACTCATGTAGTGCTGTGGAATGGCAGTCCAGTACAGCAAAGAAAATAACCTCGGGGAGCACTGCCCATTATCCTACCTTCATCTAGTACCATATTCCATGAAGATGTCTCATCTCTTTGGTTACCTCAGGAAATGGTGCCAGAGGCATACTTTTTCCTTATTGGTTCAAATTTCTGTAAAAAGGCTCCTGAGTTGGGTTAGTTTGTGTAATAAAGAGCCTTCGGAAGATGCGGACCTCCGGGTTTTTAGCAATATCTCAATGTTCTCAGATCTCAGCAATTAAGCGAATGGTCAGGAGATCAAAGTTTTTAATTAACCTTGCAATTCACCTATTTTCACATTTCAATGATCAATCTCAGGCTGTAAAATCCTATTTAACCGTGACCAGACACATGTTTATTCACAGATAAAATACAGCAAACACCGTCTGTAGGCTGGCTATAATCCCCAACAGTGTGTTCATATCCAAACCCCCACAGTAGCAATTGTTTTGCTGTTGCAGCTCACAGCATTGAGAATTCAATTGATACTCCATGCAAAGTCACCTGTGGAGGGGAAAGACTGAAAGGGAGAGAGAAAGTGAGGAGGTGCTGAGGGGGCATAAAGTTACTTACAGAAATATAGAAAGGACATACAGACTGAGACAAAGTAAGAAAGCAGAAACCTGAAGGAGGGAAGACGAAATAGGAACAGGTAGAGGCAAAGACGGAGAAACGAGTAACAGAATGATTGAAAAACAGAAAGACACATGGAGAGAAAGAGTTCAGGCAGAGTTCATTCTCATTAATAAATGAATGTAGTCAACGGCTGCTCGTCTCTAACACGTCAATACCGTCGACCAACAACGCTCATTGCTTTATTACCCCCTCAGAGCAGGAAAAAATGTTGACAGAATGAAAATAAGGCGACGTCCTTGGGTTTCTAGTCTGTAAGGGCACTGTTTTCCCTTCCTTTTTTTTCCACTTCTGATTTTAATGCCTTCTGCCACTCTGCTTTGATCCCACCAGTTTGCCCTCTCTGATCCGTCATGCTGGAGGGTAACTGTGGAGCAGCCGACGCTGCTCATCTTCTACTGGGAATATTTGAAGAGTTTTAGTATGTGATGCTTGCCCTTTGAGAAAATTGCTGCCCACTCCAGCCTACAGGTACGAAACGGTTGTTGTTGAGACGGTAAAGCAGACTATGGATGTTGTGAGTCATCTACAGATCTTTGCTCATACGGTCTCTGGTTTGTTAGAAGGTTGAAGTGTTGCTGAACTGAAAAATACTGAAGTGTTTTCTTGATGTTGTTCTCATTTCTATTCAGCGGTTTGGCTGCCTGACAGCTGGTAGGACTACATGTCCAGAGGCGTCGCTACATTACAGGGCAAAGAGAGCTTTAAACGACATCGTAAGCATTTAAATGTTTTTATTTTTAGCTTCTAGAACAGAACACATGGCTGAAGCTTTGAATTGTGGGTGTGCGCACTTGGATTGTGAGGACAAATTCGTTAACAAAGACACACTGCGAAGAACTGGTTTAAAGATAAGCGAAATGAAGAGTTAGGCAGGTAGTGGGGATAGTTACGAGTTTGAGTTATAGACGATTTCTGAGTAAGGGGTAAATGAGGACCTGGTTTTAAGTTATATTAATCATTGTATTTACCTGTAAGAGAGCTAAACCATGCCGGTAAATGAGTCAAATGACCCCTCAGTGACACAGTGGTTAGTGATGGAAAAAACAGAACAACAATGTCTTCCCAGCTAGGATTCGTACTGCCCAGATTAATCCAATATTCGTTTGTCTTCTACAGTAGTTTGATGATAAGGAACATGACAGAATCATCTGTCTCGAGCTAACACACACTGCTCCATCTTTAGTGGAAGGGAGGCTGGCTGTGTCTGGACATAAAGGCCTTAAAAGTAAGAATCAAGATTTTAAACTGACACCTGCATTTGATTAGAAGCCAGTGTAGATGCTTTAACAATGGTAAGACATGACAGAATTCATAAGAACCTTTACAAAGAGAATTTTAGACAGACTGGAGGAGATTATTAGATGCTTTAGACCAGGAGTGTCCAACTTCAGGTTTTAGATGTGTCCTTGATCCAACACAGCTGATTTAAATGGCTAAATTACCTCCTCAACATGTCTTGAAGTTCTCCAGAAGCCTGTTAATGAACTAATCATTTGATTCAGGTGTGTTGACCCAGGGTGAGATCTAAAACCTACAGGACACTGGCCCTTGGGCCAGGAGTTGGACACCCCTGCTTTAGGCAGAGCATTACTACAATCTAAGTCAGGGGTGTCAAACTCCAGGCCTCGAGGGCCGGTGTCCTGCTGGTTTTAGATCTCACCCTGGGTCAACACACCTGAATCAAATGATTAGTTCATTAACAGGCTTCTGGAGAACTTCAAGACATGTTGAGGAGGTAATTTAGCCATTTAAATCAGCTGTGTTGGATCAAGGACACATCTAAAACCTGCAGGACACCGGCCCTTGAGGCCTGGAGTTTGACACCTGTGATCTAAGTGGAAGGGGATGAAGGCATGAACGAGCATCTCCAGTTCAGTTTTTCAGACAGCAGTCCTGAGTTTAGCACTATTTCTTAAAAGTCAAAGATGGAAGCTAACCCAAGATTCTCCGCGTTAACATCAACAGTGAATGAGAAAAAACCCAGACACTGTCCAATTTGAATAATACTTATTGGAGCAAAATGAATATTAAAATAAAAAAAATAAGAGGCTGTCTTGTTTTCATTAAACTGCAAAAAGTTATTTGCTATCCAACTATTAGTTGCATTAAACCAATCAACTAAAACAGATAATTCATAAGGTTTGTATGAGAGATACAGTTGAGCGTCATCAGCATACAGATTACTGGAAATGGTTTTGAAACTACTAATAATGTGATCTAACGGCAGAATATACAATGGAAATAAATAGGGGCTTAAATCAGATCTTTGTGGTGCAGCTCATGATAAATCTGAGCACTGAGACTTAAAGTGTTTTATCAAGAAGAAAAGAAGTGAACAAATCCCCAACTTGGCTGGATATCCTCACCATGTGGTTCAACATGTGGATTAAGATTTGATGATCGAGTTGCAAGAACTTTGTGGTCAATTCGTGAAGCTTTAGGTTGTTTTTGGATCACTGAATGACAGGCTTTATTTCAATAAGAAAGTGTTCAGCTTCGATTTCAGGATTTTTGCTTGCATGCAGGAAACGTGTCACCTCCAGTGTTCAAGCTCTGTTGTAAACAGACTTTCTTTATTGGCATCCGAACTGGAACAGGTGTGACTTGATCATTTCTCAATAGGAGTGGATTATTAAGAGCCTCAAATGTAGTAAACGTGCCAGTTTGTGGTTCTTTTTATATTCCTTTAATGCAGTGTGAAAATGAAATGTTTAAGCTTTGAGAAAAAAAAACATCACATTAGGTTAGACTGATTTTCACCCCAGACTCCAGTAAGAAAATGCAGCATTAACACAGTGAGTGCACTATGTTTTCATATTGGAGTGTAACCAGAAGATTTTAAAAAACAGAGCTGTACATACGAGAGCTCAGCGAAATCAGTCATCTGGATTTTCGCCATTCTAGCCAGGATCTTCATCAGGTGGAGGCCTTCGTCTGTCTGGAGCCCACTGATGATGACGATGAAGAAGAAGAGTGCAGGGCAGGAAGAGAAGAAGGGATCAGAAATTAAAAGTTAAACATACAACAGGTGCAATTTACTGTGCAAGTTGTTTTTTATAAAACAGGCTTTAAACAAGTTCTTTTTCCTTTTAGTGATGTATCAGGTAATTTTAAAGGTTTTCCTTATTTTCTGTAGACTGCTCTTCACTGGCGATATTCCTAATATGGTTATTTTAGACAAACAGCTGTGGCTTTTAGCACATAGGCCCCGCCCATCTACCACCAAAACCATCTTTTTGCAAGGAGGACCCAATCAGAAGAAAGGTGTAAACAGGTGAGTGGTTGCTGGAGGTTGCTGGCTGTGTTTAGGTAAAGTTGATCCGAAAGGTTGTGGTGCACAAAATAACGTCTTTGTGATTGCTTTGATTAGCATCTAAATGCCTCAGCTGGCCGTTCCGTGAAATGAAGACACCAACTTATCTGCAAACATGAACAGTCTCAATTTCCGGTTTATGTCCCGTTTTTCTCAGTTTCACTACCGCTCGCTAAGCAGAGCAAGTGCTGCAGTCAAGTCGGGATCTTTCATGCAAACTACAGGCAATCTGTGACTAAAGGAAAGTTTTTCAGCACATAAATCTTTACAGGCAGTTTTACCTAGCGACTGCCAGCAACCCCTAGACAGCCTGTCGTGGGGTTACTGACTAGTCTCTAGGAATATGTCACTGGTGCTTCAGCAATTGATTTCACAGTAACTGCAAACAGCCTCCAGCAATTCACATTTTTCTTCAGCACGCTCCGGTTTCCAGTGAGTCACTGACTGATCCCTCAGCCCATGTTAGTGGGATCTTAGAAAAAGTGAACGAAGGGGCTGAAGAGTACTCTGAAGCCTGAATCGTGCAAAGCTTTCAGAATAGGCAAGGCTTGAACTGGTTTATGTAGAAATGAGAGAAAATTAAAAGTAAATTCTTTGAAGATAAATGTTTAATTGACATTTCTTAAGGCAAGTGAATGGCAGAGAACTTGAGCGTAAATAGTATGGAGATGAAGAGCAAAGTGTTAAATGCCAGCGGTCCCCAACCCCAACCTATTTATGTCCTACAATATTTTCACGGACCGTGTTGTGGATAAATACAACAAATAAAACCAGTACCAAAAAAGAAGACTTACTCATAACACACGGGACAAGACCCAGGGAAACAGAGTTAACAATAAAAACGATTAAAAAAATAATGATAAAAACCCTGACAACTATAAATTTCACACCCGAGCCTCAATTCTTGCAGCCTGGTACCAAATGACTCAGTCTGTGGCCTGGGGGTTGGGGACCGCTGATCTATAAGACATACTGGACATGGGGAAGGTCTCCAGACATATCACTGTATCATTAAACCCACTAGCTGAAGGACTGAACCAGAAAATACAGACATAAAAGCAGTTTTCCACAAAGCTCCCAGGTGAGTTCAGATAAGTACGAGATAGAGAGGTGGGAAGTGCCGTTTGCCAGCGAGGTGAACGCTGAAGAGGTCACAAAGGTCACAGGCAGAAAGCTTGATATCATCACTGCCCGCTCCATCATTTTATGCTTTACAGCATTTTCTAGCACATAAAATTACTTTGGCAGTATTCAACAATAAAAACGACCTCTGTTTTGTTCACAGCTGAGGATTACCTCGATCTAAAATGAGAAAAACACTTCATCCTGAACCCTGATCTGCTGTTCTGGCATATATGCATATTTTTGGATAGACAGCCATATTAATGGCATTGGCTCATACTGTTTGACACATACTCTATTGCAATAGATTTTAACTACTTTAAATCAAGTAAAGCTGATGTAATCCTCCCAACACAAACTTCTTTACTGGATATTTTCAAAAGCAAACTTTTCTTTTCTTTATTTTTAAAGTAACTTAAGGAAACATCTATGCTTCTATAAATGAGAATGCCATCTGTGCAGCCTTATGTGTCTGACATTACAAATGAATAGTGTGAAAACTTCTTAGACATGTTATGATATATATGTTTTGATATATCAGAATGAGGACCCAGATGCAGACATGGGTGAGTGAAGGAACAAACGTTGAATCCAAAACTTACTTTGTAAACAAACAAAAGGGGACTAAACACTCTGGGAATAAACAAAAGCTAATTCAATAAAATAGTAAAACTAAAGCAAAGATTTAAATGATTAAAGGAGCACAAGGGAAATAAGTGAGGCAAAAGGGTTAAAAATAGGCTAAAGAATACCTACTAATGTGACACAGGTGAAGCCATTAAAGGCAGGAAGGAAACCAACAAGGAAAACAAATTACCAATATAAAATAGGATGTGACTAGAAGTAACAGGCGAAGCACACAGACACAAAAGGTGTAGTTAAAGAAATAATGCTATGACAACAGAAATGCCAATACAAAAAGCATGCAATGTCAATCATGTCACGGTCAGCAGGGAGCTGACTGTGTTTCGAGTGAATAGTGGGACCCAAATGCAGACACGATAGGAGATGGAACCGAGTTTAAACAAAAGCCGAGCCGTTTATTTGGCTGATAAAACGTGAACACAAAAACAAAGCAAGCGTGAACATGGCAAAACCTAACCTGACACCTAAACTGGGAAATAACTAAATAACTATGAAAACTGTGACGAGAGACATGGAACTGAAATAAACCGAACATCAACACGAACCTGATCAGTAAGAAGAACTCTGAGACATGACGTGAAACCAAAAAGACGACCTGGCAACGACTGAATCAACACACAAAAGCTAAATACACACAGAGGGTGATCAGAGGAAGTGGAAACACATGGGAAAACCAGCTGACTGGAATCACATCGTGACACCACAGGGAAAAGTAACACTAAGCACAATGAACAGAGAAACAAGACTTTCAAAATAAAACAAGAATATAACGGGATGCCGACATGACTCATGACAGGTTAAGAAACACGAAAACATCAATTTGGCTTTAAATTACCTCTTCTTTAATACATAGTTTTGCGTTTGATGATAACGTAGTAAAATTTAGACGGGGAAACTCTCTGACATTTCACCAAACCGTGAGAAAAATGGCAGCGAAATAAGGGAATAACAAATTAAGCACTAAATTACCAAAGCCTCTGTGCATGCTTAGGGCCAATGGGACGGGGAGAGGTTGTGCGTGGCATGTGTTTGCATCTGTGAGACCATAATTAAAGCTTTATATCCCAACTCCAAGCTAATTGCTTCCTGTCTGCTGTGGACTCATCTGACCTCCTCTAAGTCTCCTCTGTGGAATTCAAACAAGGAAAGCAGACACTTCCAGACGTCTGCAGGATATCTGCACATTTCTGGAAATACAGCTAAAGCTGAGAAAGAGTTTTGCTGCAAACTGTGCAAATCACTCAATTTTTAAATGCACTTAATTACAAAAATTAGCCGCTGTCTCCGTCCTTGCATCTTGAACTTTGATGTCCAACACTTGCTGGATTTCAACCAAAAAAATGTTTTCTTCTCTTTCATCATTTTTAGTTTACTCCATGTTAAAATCTTTACTCTAGGTGTATTCCTAGCCTTATGATGTCACATGCACTGGACATGTGACCAAATAAACAATCATTATGATCAAATATGACTGTCAGCTTCAGAGTCAAATCCAAATAAAAATAAATGAATTGCAGCTGTTTACAGAATTTAACGTCTTAGGGATCATGAGTTTAACTGTTTTCTTTGACTATAAGAGAAAACGACTGAATGTGGCTGAATCACAGTTAATAAAAATGAGACTTGCTATGTATGAAAATGTACTGACAGCCTGTGATTTGTCTCCCCTCTCAGCCTGGAGAGCAGACAGCAGCTTCAACAGCCCACAGCCTGAGTCAGTCTTCACTGTGCAGAGCAGCTGCTTCAGATCTGACATCAGCGATCGCTCTGCCTGCAGATCCTGAGTGTTGATAGCTACAATGGAGACCTCACAGCAGCTTTTACATTAGCTCTGCAGCATGCAGGGTGTTGGGTTATGATCCCACTCAGATACGACAGCCTGCCTCGGCAGGATTTCTTCTCGCAGAGAGACGCTTTGATTATTTTTATTCTATATTTCCTTCCATCTCACTCTTACACAATTTCAGGGAAAATGAAAACTGATAACAGTACAGCAGCAAGTACAGGCCTGTACTTGCTCATCTGGCGATGGAGCAACAGCTGGACAAATGACTTTGAATCCAAAGGCGATAATTACCAAAGTTGAGAAGGAACCTTTGCACAAATACACAAAAACAACAGGATTATTCTCTGTGCTACCCTGAATTCTATTACTCTAAAAAAGTCTAAACAATTACTGGACGATCTAATATGAAATTTAATGAAGATATCCATGGACTCCTGAGTATAAACCCCATTTGACAACCTTTCGTCTAGTGGTCATTGTTGTCATGTCTCAACATCTACTGCGCAGGGTTAGCACAAGACATTGTGCAAATGTTTCATTAGACAAGAAAAAACTAATTTGGATATCAAATTATGTTTTCCATTTTAAACATCAGTAGGGAGGGATGGATACTTGACAGGTACTATACGCCTCAACTCAGGAGCTGGCACCGTGTTTTCCAGATTCAGATAGCAATATAATTTCACATCAATCCATTTATCCATCAACAGCTGCATTGTTTTTTATTTTCAGCATAAGGACTTAGTGTTAGGAAAGGATCATCATTTAAAAAGCATCAATTTTAAAGTGTAATGCACATGTTACAAAGCTACATCGGCAGCATTAATACAACATTTACCACCATGTTTTATAACAGTACTGCTAAATGTCCACATAATGCTCTCGCATTATCATTGTTTACAAAAGATAGTAACAGTCTACTTAGAATGCATGAAGGTAGAGGAGGGTAACTACTGGTGATATACAGGGACGAATATCAAATTCATATGCTGATACTATTCAAACTGTTATTATAACTATTTTCAGCGTGAGAGCAGTCAAAGTACTACTAAGTTCAAACCTCTCAAACCTTTTAAATGTCTAATATTTAGTTTATTCACAGCAAAATCAATTAATCTTCCTGCAAACATTTTTTGTGTATTTGTGAGTATTTTCTCACACAGTATAACACGTGTAGGACAAACTATTTGGAAACTTCCAGGAAACAGATGGTCCAAAATGGAGAAAGTTACACTGGCTTTTCACTCCAACGTGTAAATAAAGGTTGCTTGGTCATTATTCGAGTAGTCCAGAGTATATTGCTCACCAGGAAAATATGATCTATCCATCTTCTGCAGATCCCAGTCGGATTCCTGTTGTTTGGGGACAGAAGCGCCTGAGGAGAGGATTGCTGCATGTAGTAATAGGAAAGCCAGAGGTTTCACTGAACAAAAGAAAGGCTATTTCTTCAAACATCAAAGACATCCCTTCCCTTCAGGGCTTCTCCACTGATCACTCTACTATGAGCTGCCTCAGCAAGTACATGAGAGCGAATCAGGAGAAAAACAGTACATGCAGACTGTCATGCCTAAGTCTGATCAGTAATAATGACAACTAAGGAGAATGCTGTCAGTAAGTCAGCGGCATGAAGAATAGAAACAGAGACGTCAGAATAAACAATTTCTGTGAATTTCTGGATATAACATATAAATACATATGGGGCCAACAGAAAATGGAAACTAAAAAATTAATTAAAAAATGAAACCTCCGCTGGTCTACAGAGATTTTGACTTGTATCACGAGCAGAGATTCCAATTACTTTTTTCAAGTAATGAGTAAAGTAAGGGATTGCTATTGCAAAAACTGTAATTAGATTACCGTTACTTTCCCGTAGGAACGCTGCGTTACTGCGTTACTAACGCCGTGATTTTTTTGCGAGAATGTCTCATGACAGTGACGTAAGCGAGTGCTACGTTCGTGACAACAGCTAATAAGATAATATATCGAATGCGGGAGAGAGTATGAGCGTGCAGCGTTTAAAGCGTGGAAGTACTGACCTTACTTTGAGTTTAATTCCATAAAAAGTGACAAAAACATTAGCATCCGTTGTGCGTGGGAAGAAAACTTATTTTTACAGCAAAAAACCCCTAAACTTCCAAGCAAACACCGAGTGCGCTACGACGTAATGGGAAACTCACAGAGAAACTTGCGGATTCTTCCACTCACCGCTGCGGCACACCTGCACCAGGGTAAACCTCCGCCTACCCGACTCCTGCTTTACAGGTGAAAATAGAGCAAAAGGACCGCTAGTCTTTGACTTTATTTATTTTCTGCTGTGTTTTACTTGCATCTATTTGAAAGAGTGAGTGTAAACACACACAAAAAAATTATTTTATGTGCTGGAATGTGCAGAAAATAGGTTTAAATATTAAACAAATTTCTTCCAGTCAGAGAATGTTGCATATAATTGAATTTTTGCTTGATGCATAAAGTTAAAAGATTAAAACTAATAAAACAAGTTTTAAAAAGAGACTTTTCCATTTGATTACATTTTGTATGATGATTATGTAGAAAAAGAATTGGGCTGAAAGATCTATCGCTTTATCACCTATTCAGGTTGTAAATTGTGTTTTTAAAAAGTAACTAAGTAACTAAGTAATTAATTACTTTTGAAAATAAGTAATCAGTAAAGTAACGGGATTACTTTTGGGGGGAAGTAATCAGTAATTAGTTACTGATTACTTTTTTCAAGTAACTTGACCAACACTGATCACGAGTAATTGGAAACATGTGATAACAGTTAGATAACAGGTTCAGGTTAAGGCAACAAATTCTGGCTTGATTGTGGACTTCTCATCAAATCCTAAAATTATAGATTATCATTAAAGGAATTACACTGGAGCTTTTTATGCATATTTTTACATCAAAGTACTAATTAGAGAGTAAAGTGTGTGTGTGTGAGTACATGTTTAGACATCTTTGTGCGGACAGAAAATTGGCACGCTACTATACTTGTGGGAACCAGTCCCTGTCCCCATGAGTTAGGCATTCATTTTTTTAGGCTTAGAGTTAGGGGAAGCATAATGTCAATCAGATGTCCTCACTAAGATATGAAAACAGGTGTGTGTGTGTGTGTGTGTGTGTGCGTGCGTCTTGAGCAGCAGGTGTTTTCCTCCAGCTGTCATGAATCACCCTGTCCTCCTCCTCTTCCTCCTCTCCCCAGGCCACAGGAGGAGATGATACTCTAAAACCACCAGGATGCTCCTGCTATCAGCTTTCACCTCAGACGCTGCGCCAAAATGTCATCACATCGATCTTGTTTCGCATGTGGCCCCGCATTTCATATATTTTTATTCCTACGGTGACAGCTTTGTTTTGGAGAGGGACTCAACCTCAGTACGGAGCATTTCAGTAGCTCTAAGCCAAAATATGAAAAACGTTTATTCAAAGAACCTCAAATTCAGCAACACATTTAGAGTTCACAGCGATTCAGCGGCCCAGCTTGAAGTGGAGAGGAAAAATGGTTGTTGAGTTAAACAATTTTACTGCGAGTTCTTAAATTATGAGTTAGGTGTGCCTTTGGTTAATTCAGTGTTGAAGGAGTTACAGTACTGAGTCTTTATTTCTTAGTATTTTGCTTCCAAGCATCCAGACTTTCTTGTAATCTTTTAAAGATGTCTTATTAAGCTACTTAACACTGATCTGTGAATCATCAAGAATAAAAAGGCACCTAATTCAAGAACCAGAGTTCAAGCTATGTTGAAGAAGTACCATATTTCCATGTGTGTTTACATGTTTCAATAAACTGCTGCATGTATTTCCCATTTCCTTAATGTCTAATGTCACCTCAGAGAAATGAGAAATTTGCACAGTACTGTATGCAACCATGTTTGAGGAAACAAGAAGCATCTGTGGATTATATATCAACATTAAATGATGTTAATACATAGTTTTTGTTATTGCCAGTAGTTAAAAAGTATCAAGAGATATTACAGGATTCTTTGATCTAAAGAAACCCTAAAGCTTGCTGACTTTACTGCTAAATCACAGTATGACATGGAGCAGTCAGGTACCTGGCAGCACAAATCAGATGTTCTTTAAAAGCTAGAGATGACTTCTGGTGGCCCAGACTCTCACTGCATTCCTCTGCTTTTATCATCTTCTGCTTGTTGTTTGGTTTAATACATTAGTTTTCATCACTCTGTCCCTGTAGTCAGACGGAGCAAGGAAAAATGTCCAAGGTTTTCTCATTGCTCAAACAAAAAGCTGTGGGGAAAGATGTGGCTACTGAGACTAGTCTGGCTCAGAAGATGGCTTTTTTCACAAGAAGACATTCTTTCAAGGGCCTTTTTCTTACTGGCACATTGCGAAGTGGCATTTTTCCATGTTGCGGTTGATGCTGCACTTCACTCTCAAGAAGAGGTTTGACACAAAGTGAACTGTCAAGGACAACTTTGGTGTTCTTTTGAAGTTCAGCAATCTCATAGAAATGTCAAGAGTCACTTTGAAGAGTCACTGTAAAGGGTTAGAGAGGAATCTGCTGAGTACACTGAAGACTCTGACATCTGCGGTGCAAAAGTGACTGAGCACATCTTAAACCTTCCAGCTGTTCACCTAGGATCAGAGCAAAGCAGCCTCTGAGCCTGTTTCATAAAGTTACAGGAGCTCAACCTTGATGTTAAAGGTTGCCGTCAGAATTTCTGCAACACTGTCAAAGTAGTTTTTGTGAGCTAAAGTTTTTTTCAAATTAAAAAAATTACTTGGTTCTGGCTCCACAGAAGAAAACCCGGAGCTTTGTAATTGTTCTTTTAACCATATATTTAGTTAAAATGTTAAGAGAATCTACAGAAAAAAAAGAGTAATACAAATCTAACTCGTTGATAAGATCTTTCATCTCATACTGTTAGATGCTGCAGCCGTCGCAGAGATACAAAGGTATCCTTTTGCAGCCCCACCTTGAGGCACCGTCTGCAGATAACAACAAATGGTAAATGGCCTGCATTTGTATAGCGCTTTTCTAGTCCCTAAGGACCCCAAAGCGCTTCACACTACATTCAGTCATTCACCCATTCGCACACACATAATGGCAAGCTACATTGTAGCCACAGCCACCCTTGGTCGCACTGACAGAGGCGACCATCCTTGGGCAAGATACTAACCCCATGTTTGCCTACTGGTGGTGGTCAGAGGGCCCAGTGTCCGGCGCCACCAGTAGGCAAACATGGGGTTAGTACCCAAGGATATTTGCCATGCAGCCAGGAGGCAGCCTGGGATCGAACCACCGACCTTCTGATTAGTGGCTGATCTGCTCTGCCACCTGAGCTACAGCCACCCCATCATAAGTGATAAATCTGTCAGTCAGTAGTACACACATTTGTCCTGTGTTATCAGTGTTTATACTTGTGTATGATGTATGGGGAGGTCAGGTGAGTCTAAATCAAACACTTAATACAAAACTAAGAAATAACGCTTTATTTTAGCACCAAGAGGTTTTCTCACATGCGGAAAGCAGCCGTAGCTGAGGCTAGTCCTGTTTAAGCTAGAGTCACAGTATTTTTACTTCAGTTATCAAAGGTCTGTTTGGAGAGGAGAGGAATAACATTTGAACGATAAATAGAAAAGTACTTGAGCAGCTTTACACTACAAGGTCTTTAAGTGTTGTCTAACTATAATGCACACACCCTGACGGATACACTGCGGACACTTTGGCATTCAGGATCTTGCCCAGAGAAACTTGAACGCACCGACCCACGGGAGCCGGGGATTACACTACTGACCTTAAGATTGACGATCGATTGGTGCTCATGAGCTGCAACCAAAGCGCCTTAACATTGCAACATTTCATTTTGCATTCGCATATTTGACACTTTTTATTGCCTTGAACTTTTTCCGCACTTCATAAACACAAGTCATCTAATTTAGAATTTCTCTTTCTTGTAAAACATAAATACATTTGATTCTCGAGAGCAGCTGTGACACTAAGCGGCTCTATAGGGTAGAGAAGAATCATTCAACCTTACTGAATGGGGCTTTTGAAGACCATGGTGATTAGAAATTGGGTTTCCTATTTATACCGTAATGATCTGTATGCTACAGTTGAGTAGCGTAAAGTAAGTTCAAAGAAAAAGCTTGGACTAAAACTGACATCGTATTGTGCTTAAATAAAAACTCCCTCATTCAGCATATGAAAGCCTTGAGTCGGACCTCCACACCAACATCCCAGAGATGTTTTTCCTCTATAACATAACATTTAAGGCTCTTCTGTTGTATAGCTCAGAATGTTGAGTAACAGGATGTAAGGACAAAAAGAAAGAGACTTGCCAAAGACCCTGAGCCAGAATTACACCCGCTTCAGCTGAAAGGCGAGCAAGAAGGAGTTTCAAAACCAAACACAGGAAAGAGGATTTCTAAAGAACTTCAACCTCAGACTTGAGGAACAGAGGAATCAATATGGAAACGACCCTGTCCTTTGTGTGAGTAAGAAAGAAGGAAAAAGATGCCCAGCAGTGTGCTCTTGTTGCATTCTGGGTAAAATTTGCAGGGACAAAGAACGAGGGTTTGCAATTTCTCACGTGGAAAGCACATTTCTTGCTTCACCTACTGTGAAAAAAGCTGGTTGATCGCTACTGTGGATTACCCAAAACAAAGGTGAAAGAAAGTTTGTGTATAGGCTCTAGACTCGAGATATGCATTTTGAAAATTGAGATAAAATTTTTTTACTTTCTACATTTTTCAACCTCTTCAACATCTAAGTGGGTAACTGGTGACCTACATAAAGGCAGAGTTAAGTTGGATTTCAGCCACATGACTAAAAAACATTGATTCATAAGTTAGAACATGTTGCATTTCAAACTGAACAAGCATCTGGCTTTCTGTTATTAGAATTTTATTTTGACATGCCATGAAAATTCCATGAAAAAGCCAACCTTCAGTTCAGTGAGGTTTGCTAGCATTTGTTTATGCACAGCACTTCAGGAACCTTGAGACCTGGACTTGCTGCCACAAAACCCTAATTCTTCTTTTTCTGTTGTAGATTTTCTAATGTGCTCAGGATCATCATCCTACTGCAAGGCCCAGTTGGGGCCAAGCTTTAACTGTTGGACAGATAGCCTCACATTTGACTCTAGAATACACTGACATACACAGTTCATTGTTCACTCAATGACTGCAAGGTGCCCAGGTCCTGTGGCTGCAAAACAAGCCCAAATCACCTCCACCACTGTGCTTGACACTTGGTATGAAGTGTTTGCTGATATGCACTGTGCATTGGTCTCCTTGAACCAAAGAACATTGTTCCAGAAGTCTTGTGGTTTGCAAACCTAAGCCATGTTGCCATGTTCTTTTTAAGGTAAAGAGTTTTCCTAGGGGACCCTTCCAAACTACAGGTACTTCTTCAGTCTTTTTCTAATTTTACTGTCAAGAACTTTAACATTGAATATTCTAACAGAGGTCTATTGAGTCTGAGATGGAAGTTTTTCTAAGCGTTGCACAATCTGACTTTGGGGGGGATCTGCTCGAACAGCATCTCCTGTGGCACTGTGTAAACACACGCCTGAATGCTACAGAGGCTTTAATAGAAGTAGTCGTCACACTTTCTGATGATCAATTAATCAGCTCCATTTCATTACAGCACCTGGCTGCAACTTACCCTTTTAATTTATATTATTTTCTCATTTCTGGAAGCAGTAAAAGTGTACTTATTTCACCTGAAAATAAATGATAAATGCAATTTAAATTCTAATTTTGATTGATTTTTTAATCTTCAAATACTGTCCATCCATCCACCTACCCATTAATTTTCAACCACTTATTTTCAAATATGTCTCCTTCAAAATTCAGTTGCAGTTTGCCTTTTACATGTTCATCATTAAATCTGCACTCACTCTGTGTCGGTGATGACATAGCCAAAGACATCATCATCTTTCTTCATCTTGCTGGCTTTGACGTCCAACTGTAGCTCAGGAACGTGCATCGTCTTCTTGTGAGGTTCATCGTACACGAGAGAAGCAGGAGGGGGTGGCACCTCCTTGATCCAGCCTGCCACCTCCAACAGCTCATCTACAGACTGGGTGGTATCCTTCTTTTGCACCGCCACCCCTACTTCGCTAGTCCGACTCTGGACGTTTTCCAGCCCCACCTGCTGCCCTCTGGGTGTTTGACTGGCATCGTCATAATGGTTTTTAGCTGGGGGAGGTCCGGTGAAGGAACTTTTGTCAAGGTAGGCGAGAAGCTTGGTGAAGAGGCTGCCACTCTCCGTCTGAAATAAGAGCCAATGAAATATCGTGGGTAAATAGACTGGTCACTCAAAGCGCTTTACATAACTTGCCTCACTCACCCATTCACTTTCTTTTTTCCTGTGTAAGTCCTTCTATCTAAGATTCTTACGTACTCATAGGTTAATCAGAGAGCAACTTGGGGTTAGCATCTTGCCCAAGGATATTTGGCCCGCAGACTGGAGCAGACAGATCAAACCACCAACCCTTACAATTAGTAGGTGATCTGCTCTACCACCTGACCTACACACAGCCACCCCAAAACCTCCGTGTAGCAGGAACAAGTTTCTCCCCCCACTGTAGTAAAGTGACTCTGGTGAGACTTGAACCCACAATCTTTGAATTTCATCTGACACAAACCAATAGCAATCCAATGTGCTATCCATTGCACCACAGAGCCTGGTAAGACAGTAGGTGATCCAACTCTTACACAGAACTTAATTTATTTCAGACGCCTAATTAAAAAAAATACAAACCTGACTAATGAGCTCAAGTTTAAGCTTAAGACACTTAAGACATAGTGTCTCTAAAAAAACATGAAGCAACGTCTGTAGCAACCGTATCATAACGGAAAGAATCTGTGTGGTGCTTTTTCTAGTTAAGTTGCACTGCTCCCAACCAGTGCAATGATTTGCAAATCCCATAAACTTGTGTTTTATTCACAGTGGAACACAGAAAATGAATCCAATCAAATGTGTAAACTGAGAAAGTTAAAAATTTTAAGAAAAAACATCTGATCGTTTTAAATTTGATGGCAGCAGCATGTCTCAAAAAAGTAAGAACAGTGCCATGTTTACAATGTGCAGCATCCATTCTTCTTTTAAAAACAGTCCATAAACATCTAGGAAATGAGGAGACCAGCTGTAGGACTTCTGGGAGAGGTATATTATCCAATTCTTGTGTGATATAATATTCTAACTGCTCAGCAGTCCATGGTACTCTTTTTCATATTTTCATTTCATTTCATTACAATTGCTTTCAGTTGCTGAAAGATCTGGACTTAGTGGCAGGCTAGCTCTGCACCTGGACTCTTCTAAAACTGTACGAAGCCATGGTGTGATAATAATAGATGAAGAAGGTGCCTTTCCAGATGTGCAAGCTGCTAATTCCAATGGCTCGAATGCACCCCCAAACCATCAGAGATCCGGGCTTGGATCCATCCTACCTTGTGCCAGTGGTTCAGGCTGGTACTGGTGGTTTTATGCCGTGGGAGTTATTTTCTCGGCACATTTTTGATTATTTAGTATCCACTGAGCATTGTTTAGCCTACCTGATGGTTGCTTCCAGCAAGATAAGGTGCCATGTGACTAATCTCAAACATGAAAATCAGTTCACTGTACTCAGATGGCCTCTACAGTCACCAGATCACAACCTAATAGAGTACCTTTGGGATGTGGTGGAATGGGAAATTTGTCTGTAGCCAACAAATTTGCAGCAACTGTGTGCTGTTAGGCATACTTAATGAAGTGGCTGTTAAGTGTCTAATGAAACAATATTGAATCAAGTTCTTTTTCTTTTAAACTGAACTTGTGGGAGTTTTCCTGTTGCTGACATTAGTGTGTTGGCGATCTGCAGCTACAGGCATGTGGAAATAATTGCCTTGAATCAAAGAACAGCCACCCTGTCAGACTTATGCTGAATAGGGTTTTAATATGCTATTATTCTTCTGGTCCTAGCTTCAGGGTAATTGCTCGTCTTGTCAAGAACTACATCTCGCTGCAGCAGCAATGCCATGTGAGCTAAAAACATAGTTTGTTCTGTCTCTGAGCACTTTGAAATACAATCTTCTTTGCAACTTCAAATTGTTTTTTGGGACCAGCAAGATGCATCAGCCTGGAGGGAATTTTCAACGAGCAGAAACAAAATAAGAAATGAGTACAAGAAATAAGCACAGAGAAGACGTTGCTTCTATTCCAGCGTTGATTTCAGCAAATCTTATCATAAATATATTTTTCGCTACAAAACACAGATAAAAAGTAGTTGAAAATGAGAATCAAATGACATATTACATTTAATTTGTAAAGTCAGATGTATGGACAAATGAATAACAGTCCCACAGTCACGAAATCCCTTTCACTAAGCTGAATGGGTTTTTATCAAACACTGCAGCAATAGATAACTATTGCTCTAAAGGTAGTGCAGCATTTAGTTATGTGTCAGCATGTTATCGGACATAAAGCTGTGTGATAAACATCAGTCTTCTGGATTGGAAAGTTGTGTATTTGTTTGTGTTTATGGACACATAATGACATAATGTCAATGTGGAATTATATATATATATATATATATATATATATATACATATATACATATATACTAGTGCTGTCATCGTTAATCTCGTTGAAATTACGTTAACGCCATAACTGCATTAATCTGGCAAATCTCCATTAACAATTTACCGCAGATCGCCCCGTGCATGGGGCTGCATGGCGTTAGCTCGTTAGCGCGGTTAGCTCGTTAGCGCGGTTAGCTCGTTAGCGCGGTTAGCTCGTTAGCGCGGTTAGCTCGTTAGCGCGGTAATCTAGTTAAAATGGCATTAACGTAATTTTAACGAGATTAACGCTGACAGCACTAATATATCTACACACATACATCAGTACGTATGAGACAGATGGAATAAAGGCATTCGTGTTCAGAAACACAAATCAGTAGAGAGGTTCTGACTATTTTACAAACTCCCATGATGACCTGTTGTCATGGCTGTAGTCACATGTCTGGACAACACAAACATTTTAAATGCATGAAAAAAAAAATTAGCTTGTTTTAGGGTTTTCACATTTTTAAGAGATTAAAAATTTCCGCTTTTAAATCAGCCATGATCCATTTAATGTCAAACTAAAGCATTTCTGCATGCACAAGTCTTCTTGTTTAAAATGCAGCACTAAAGTAACTGGTTAGTAGTGTGTAACCATCACAGTCTGTTGGTTATTCATAACCTGCGTTCATAACCAGCGTTCTGATGTCCTTAGTGACAGGACTTTCTTGATTTGTTTGGTTCTCACGTCTGTCTGGAGGTGAAGAAAAAAACCTCTGTTTCATCAGAGATTGTAATCAGGTATGCATTGACTTTAAGATGTTCCTCTGTCATTAAAATCAAGGTTCTGTCAAAGTGCAAATGAAATTGGCTTTAAAGATCCTTTGTTGCCTCTATCAGGAGGAATTTTAAACAGAACGCACATACTGACTGATGCTTTGCAGAGAGCTTATAATCGCCCCTCTATCTGGTCATAATTATTTTTATTATGTAGCTTAGTAGTTTAGTAGAGTCCAAGACAAATTTCCTCTTGGAAACAATTAAGTATCTATTGGTGATCTATCCGCTGAAATTTTAAAACTTTATAGCAGAATCACATTTGGTTTTTTAGACACACATCTCTCTACTATACATGCAAGTATTTCAACCACTGCTTTGAATAAAAGAAATCCGTGAAATAAACTAATGAGTTTACTTTTTCTTTTACCCAGGTTTTAATTTACAGTATAAAGGACTGAATCAGTACAGCGACGTTGTTACGAGTTCACCTTGTTTAGCCTTAATTAATTCCAACTCACTCATTTATCCACTGCTCTCCCGATTCCTTAAAAAATGCACATGTTCATATCAGTCCGATTTATTGTGGAAGATTTTCTTCATTATTTGAATAAATTTAAAAAAAGAATATTATTAGTGCATACTAGCAGTATAACAAATAAAACGTTGGGACTAAAACCTGATCGATTCTAGATAAATTCTTTGGGCAGTGATTTCACCCTTGCAAAATGTCTTTTGAAAACTGCGGGGTTCATCTCATTCCCTTGTTTAATAAATTACATAACTGCTTACAATGTCAGCCTTTGCTTTGACATTTAAGTCTTTCCTTTCTGCTACTCTGATTGCTTACCTTGTCCTTCACATTTTGCTCCTCTGTCTCTGTGTGACGCTCTGTTGGCAGAAAGAGAATAATCATATTGATACATTTGTGTTTCCATTCAAAGCGGGAGCAGAAAGACAGAAAAAGAGGTGGTTCATGTAAAAATTCATTCAGAGCTAAAAGCCGCCAAATTTCAAGGCCATTTCCTTAAATCAAATTCACCATTCTCTAATATTTTACTGATCTGAATTCACCCCTGTGTAAATTTATTTTTCACTGATGCTGAAAAAACACTAGAAAACATACATAAATAACATATCCGCTGCTGTCTGACCACAGTTTTTAATCATTTAGTTATCTGTTGAGCACTTTTAGTGACTGTGTAAACATACAAAGCCTGAGTGGCCTCAGTGGACAATAACCCATTAACACTGGCTGGGTTTATGTTCTGCATTGAGCACAGGATGCTTATTTATTTTCACATTGATTTTTATGTTGCACTCTTGTGGCAACTTGAGAGCTCCGGTTTTTTTTGTTTAATCCAGCCTACACAATTATGCATGTATTATAGACTTACTTTCCATCGCTTACTCAATACTTTAATTACGTAAAAACAAAATGAATCACTATAAAATTACCTTGAAGTGCTGCCAGTGCGACAGGAGTGCTCTCCTGAGGTTTCAGGATAGGAGCATTCCCCAGCAACTCATCCCTAGGAACCTCTTCCTCTTCTTCTGCTTCTTCTTCTCCATCACTCAGCTCTCCTTCCAGATCTCTCGGTCCCGGTCCCCTCGTTCGGCTCAGGCCTCTGTTTAGTCCCTTGTCCTGATCAACTACCTGTAGAGCCTCAGCTATCAGGCTCGACAGCTGGTCCAAATCCTGCGGTGTCAGCGTATCCATGTCCACATGCTGCCTGTCAACATTCTTCAAAACGTTCTCGATGAACCTCTCTGTAAAACAACAATGAAAGACAAAGAAATTATTATCATTAAAGCAGACCAAATATTCTAACTGCACGCTCCATGTTTGTATTCTTGGACTTGTATGATTCATAGTTCAAAATAATATTTATTGATCTTGTGCTGGGTTTTGGTTAAGTCACTCAGTTTACCCTCTGTCAGAAACAAGCTGTTTTAACTGCCTTTCTACTAGCTTTAAGCCAGCTTCCTTCTGATTGGCTGCCCCTCGTGACCAGAAGGTTTGAACAGCAGGTGGGTGGGAGAGCTGTGTGCCTGACATGACATCCTCAGTGTATAGATTGCTGGGATTGCATGGTGGCTGCATTATTTGAAATTCTGGACATGTTTATTATGAGCGTGTATTTATAAGAAAAAACAAGAAAAAGCAGAATCAGTCCCCATTAAAACCAGTTATGTAGTTTAGATTAGAGGCAATAGTCTCACCAGTTCTCATGTCTGCTGTCTCTCTTCTGAGCTCAGCATTAAATATTTTTAGGTATCTTCCTGTGACGATGTGAAAGCTGTGATTTGTAGCAATGAAGCTAAAGCTGTTTATGGAGCTCCTTTCAGGTTTACAGCGAGTTTTAGCTTGGTGTATAGCTGTCCACTTATTTACTATTTACTTGGCATCACATAGCAGCCACAGCAGACAGTTGTTTTCATCAGAAAAGCCCTGTGTATCAGGACCAAACAGCAGGCAGACATTTAGCTAGCTAGTGAGCACACAGTGGAGAATTTAGGAGACAGATATTTCCCTCAGGACTCAAAAAAGACACAGAGTCGATACAGGAGTTATATTCATTAGGTGGACACTGGACTAAATTTAATGCTGTTCTGTTTGCTGGATGCTTATATGAGTTCATGTTCGCTAACACGTTTGCTAAGTTAAAGTATGAGGGTCTGTCAGTGTGTGCAGGTTTTAATGCACGGATAAAAATGAAAGTTGAACATCTACAACTATCATAAGAACGGGACGCACTACACGTGATTACGTTTACCTTTGAGTTAACTTTGAAAGCCTTATAGCAATTATTTAATGGTTCTTGCTGTGAGCTAGTTTTTCCAAAGTCATGCAAATAATGCTCATCTTTATGGAAAAAGAGTACAATGTGGTTTTCACCACAAGCCCTGTGTGTTCAGTGTAGCCACAGAAAGAAAGATAATAATAACTTCCTTATAATGAAGACCCAGCCAGCGTCTGACAGCAGGCTAAGGCAGAAACATGCTATCTGATTCTAAGTGTACAATTTCCTTATTTCTATTCATATTTGCTTTACTTTGAATGATTCTCTTAACTTCCTGGCACTACTTCTGGTATTCTGCATGGTTCAGTCCCCTCAAAGAAAGCCATAACTCACAGGTTCTCCTAGTTGCTTGTAATAAAATTATGTAATATCTGGCAACACTGACACGATTTCAACACGATTGAAAGTGAAAGACGTCCTGCCTGGAATTTTGCATCTCAAACACGCTGCAGACTCTATGATGAAATCCATCGTGGGTAAAATACATACCATCAACAGACGTGAGTGGATCCTTGGGTAAGGCCCCCTGAGGCCTTCCCATGTTCACAAGTCTGGATTTCGAGGTCTCCTTTTTGAGCCCAGAATTCTCTATTCTGTTGCTGTAGAACGTCCTCAGGCGCTCGGATGGGCTCGCTCCCCCACTGTGAAGGGACGCATGCCCGGAGAGATACTGCCTCAGGGCGCCCAGGAGAAGGTCACCCTCAGCCTGCGTGGCGAGGAGCTGGTTGGCTGGTGGTCTCTGCTTTTGCACGGGTTGGAACGATGAAAGAGATGAGAAGCTGGAGGGAGGTGATTTCTGAGCTGAAATCTGGGAATTGGAGCGATAAAGGTCTGCAGGGATGCCGGACTGGAAACGGTCATTCTGGAAAACACAAGCATACTGTACAAAGACACTGATGCTGAAGACACTTCCACCAGCTTTCCAATAGCAGAGCTTTTGCTCTATTTTCTGAGAAACAGCCACACTGTGGCTGAGGAGGAAGTGCGTGCCCCTAATACGGTCATTTGAAAACACGACTCTCGATGTGAGCATAAAAGTCCCACCCACCTGCTGTTTATGAGGGGCAGCCAATCAGGAGAAAGCTGCCTAAAAGGGGAGTGGAATTAAAGGAAAACTACGGCTGTATCCCAATTCAGGGTCTGCAGCCTTAAAGGCCGCATTTTAAGGCCGATTACGTCACAGCGACGCGACGAAGGCTGTCCCAATTCGAAGGCTGCTCAAAATGCGGCCCTCAAATGCGTCCTTCATTTCCCTGAATTTTAAGGACGTGGCGGTGTAGACTTCGTGGCCCAACATATCCGAAAAAAACGGCGGATGAGGGGCGCCCGAAGAGTAAACTTTAAGTAAGTACTGAATATTATGTCACTTATTTATGTGCAAATGTTTAATAACGAAGAACATTAAAACATTGCTGTTGGCCACATGTCAGCAAAGTTATGTGACATTAGTGACGTTTGTACTAACTTGGTTTTAAAGCCTTTACTTTAAAATATACGCCGTTCAATAGCTGAGCTTAATCTTACAGAGAATGATCAAAGCTCATGTAGACACAAACAAACAAATGAACAAAAGATTTTCTCCTTCATTTCTGTCAAACAAAGCTGTATGAAACGTTTCCAGCTGTTAGTATCATGGTTGCTAGGCAACCTGGGCAGCGCAACGGAGGCTAGACCGTCCCATTTCACAAGCCTCGCACTTCCGGCCTTAGCGGTCTTTAAGTACGCGGCCCTTGAGGATTGTTGAGGCTGCGTACTTTAAGGCTGCAGACCCTGAATTGGGATACAGCCTACCTCAAATGTTTTGTTTGACACAATGGATGAACTGAGAGGCTATGAAATGTGAATCATCCAAACTCCATTAAGTATAGAGAGCTTAAGTAAAAGCCTGAAAATTCCCGACCATATGTTGTAATGTCTCAGAGCAAATAATTAGACCTCGAAATAAACAGACTGCAAGGGACAAAGTATAACTGCAAAGTAAAGCATAAAGTAAATTATAATTACTTTGCATTGCTTGAGCATTCCTGCTGCCTGGAAATTTAAGATGCCAACCATCTCACTCACCAGCCCCTTCATTCCCAGTCATCCCTCTGTCCGATGTCTAATGATGACAAAAAACTGCCTGTGACAGAAAAAAAATCTGACCAAAAAATACGAGTCATGCAGAATTACTATTTATGCAGATGCTGGATCCAAGAAAATGTCCCACCTGCTCGTCACACGTTTAAGGCTGAGACAACGTCCTAAAATAATGGGACCAACTGTATGTGACAAGAATGCAAACCATCCTGACGCCGAAGTACAAAACACAAGCACCCTGCCTTTTTTGTTTCGACACACTTTGGCTTTTCTTTCTTTATAACACCACCAATCCAGTAACCTTCGTGTTAGTGCAGCCAATTTACTTCTAGGCAAAATGTATGCAAAATCAAATAGATGTGCATTTGCTGAAAACATCTAAAATGTAACGTTTCTTGTTTTTGTTCTTCCACTAGATTTAGAGAGAGTATCTGGATGCATGAAGAAGCACTTTGCTTTATTATTAAAGGCTTCATTTGAACAAAAATGATTATTGAGATGAAAAAGCCCATTTTTGGGGAAAAAAAGTTATTAATCCATTTATGCAATCATATTAACAGATCCATCAGCTACAACAAAAGCAAATTGTCACTGCCGGCTCCATTAACGCCCACCTAAGAGCACAGAAATGGCACAAGCCTGAGTAACGGCAAAATTATCATAACAATACAGACATAAACCGTTCCTCGCAGTTGTCATACTTCTTTATGATTTGTGTGTGCGAGGCCCCCTCTGGTATTTGTTGCTGGCAGTATCTTTATTCATTTACATCCCTCAGTTGGTGATGTTTATGCCACTCGTACCCAAAGGGCCCCTTCAACCCTCCAGCTCCTTTTGGCTGCCACCAAACAGGTGAACCTGGATAGAAAAGGCCACGAGCCTGCGAGCGATGCCTGCAGGCTCCATGCAGTCGTACTCGCTTGGTCCTCAGTACAATTCCCCAGCAGGAAAGAGGCCTCTGCAGGCACAGCAGAGGGACGCAGTCGCGCCTTGAGTTATTAATTAGAGCGGTGAACTCCTGAACTCTCGGCTGGTATTATTTCCCTCGTAACGGTCAAGCTGGGAGAAGTCATCAGTTAGAACAGAGAAGCAAGAAAGGAGCGACAGCGAAGGATGACAGCGGACCGCCTGCTGTGAAGGTGTGCGCGTCTGTGTCCTTTCAGCGTGTTGTGCGAGCGTGCGCTGTATGTGTGCACGCTTTCTTTTCAAACTGAGCCAGGTGGCCTCGAATGGAGGTCGAGGCTAAATGCAGTCATTGGGATAAAAACAAATTCCTCACATATTCTTCGTTTTTCAAATGTGAGAACAGGACCAGCGGGAGCTGAGGTTTATGTGGCACTTCAGCGATATTCTGTCATTTGCGCTTCATTACTTTTGGGCTTTTTTGAATCCTTTCAATTAGCACACTGATAATTGATGTATAGAGGTGAATTAACAGCTCCATATTTTCACACTTGGACTCTACAAGAGGAACTTTGCATGATTCACAGTATACTGGGCCTTGGTGCAACTCCTCAGATCATTCACTGTCAAACAGACCCCGACTTAAACAGACCTTTTCTTTCTGATTAGCTATTTCTCATGAACAAAAGTACAGCAGGTGGGTGGTGCTTTTAAGTTTAGTTTGAAGATCTTTGCATCATTGTTTGTAACTTTGCCCACGTTTAATTAAAGCTCCCACCTTTGAAGAAGATAATATGTAACAGAAAATAATAAAAAGTAGTTTCTGTTTACTTGCTTGAGGCAAAGAAATTCCAACAAATGGCAAGAAAAACATGAACCGGAACAACCAAGTCCCAGAAGCCAAACAGAGTAAATGTTTACCTTGCTTGCTGCGCTCAAGCTGGAAGTAGATGTCTTGGGAAGGAGGCCAAGGCGCTGCAGGTACATCTGGAGATTTCTGCTGAGTTCTACCTCTACCGGTTTCACCCTTTGGTCCACTGGGTCCATTACTTGAGCTACTGGCCTGTGTAGTAGGGAAAAATATGAACAAAATGCAGAAATTAGTCACTTCAGAGTAGCACAGTCAGATAACTTCATTGCAAAGATGTGCAAATGAATTGTTTTTCCTCCAAATGAAATTATTAACATGAAGCCATTCTAAAATTTTCATATATCAGTATTAGAAAAAAGGCAAAAAAAAAAAGGTCACAATTAAAGTAAAATAAAAAGTAAGAAATTAAAATACTGGCAGCAACCAGTGCTACCCTTCAGCCTCCTACAGCAGTAGATACACCTGTGGTATAAATGTTAAAATCCTAGGTGACAGAAAACTTCACCTCACTGATATTTGAACTCGTTGAAGATTTTTAGTAGATACACCAATGGTATCCATTTGAAAATTCTAAGTGTTATCTTTCTCGAGTTATTGTTTTCACAAGATTTTCAGACAACTTGACCTTGAGGTCACCGGGATTCTGATTTGTCCAAAATGTTTAGTAGATGCACCTATGCTATCAAGCCCTATGCCGTCTCATTTTTGAGGTATCCTGTCCACGCTGCCGGCCTGCCAAGTGGGGTGATGACAAAACTAAATGAAAATTATTAGGAGTAAGATAAAACAGAAGTGCAAATCTACAAATCTACATGTCCTTTGGTCACAAAACTATTTGAGCTAAATAAACATCTGACCTGCTCTCAGTGGTGTAGAACGGCCCAGTCTGCTGTGGTCTGTAGGGAATCCTTCTCAGTTTGGATAACTCCTTGGACAGAACCTGCTGGGTGGTATCATCTTCCCAGGTCAAACCTACAGAAAGAAACAAGGGGACCCTTTAGAACTAGAAAGACAGGAATACATAGGACACAAACAGGAAGTCCAGTATTGCCCAGGTGCATATCTACTGTGCACCTGTAAGCCTCGAATGAAAAGAAATTCTGAATTAAAACTGCACTGAAGTACAGAAAAAGTGGGTTGTATGCATGAGCAAAGTCTAGCCGACGCGTGGTGAGTACGGGATAGAAAGACGGAGAAGAAATCGCTAAGCATGCAGTAATTTCCCTAAACTCATTAGGTCACTCATTAGCAGAGGAGACGAGGAAACAGCGGGTCGTCCTTGGAGACTCCGGCAAGAGACTGTTTCAGTGACTAAGCAGAAACCGTCTCTCCTCTCGCTCTCCTGCTGCACTTCAGTTGTACAACATGATGAGCTACTTGGGAATTTCTTTTACACATCTTTACTTAAACAAACGATTAAATATTTACACCACCGCCATGATGAAAAAGTGAGGTCAGGGGTTAAACCCAGAATGTGTACATACTACAATAAGATCAATGTCTACGTAAAAACAGTAAATAAAGAACAGTGAACCAAATAAGCCAATAAATACTACTAGTAAGATGTTTGTTACGTGCCAAGAGATGTGGTTTTGCTTTTGTGTTCTTTTTATCTTTCAGGTGTCAAGCCTCCACCTATTAGCCAGTTCAACGTTGATTGGCATGTGTCTATTGGCTGGTCTGGGCACAGTTGGCCAATCACTCTCTGGGGATCACTACAAATGAGCAGCTCCCTGGCCAGCTGGTGGCTGCTGGCTTCTGCTTTATGACAAACATTTGTGAAAAGGCTTCTTTGTATTGTGTGTGGTGGGAGGCTGGACAGGTAAGCTGGGGTACCCTATACACTGGCTGCAGTTTAAACTGTTAGACACACTAGGTCAGTCCACGAGGGCCGGTTTCCCTGCAGGTTTTAGATCTCACCTTGGGTCAACACACCTGAATCACATGATTAGTTCGTTACCAGGCCTCTGGAGAACTTCAGGACATGTTGAGGAGCTAATTTAGCCATTTAAATCAGCTGTGTTGGTTCGAGAACACATCTAAAACCTGCAGGGACACCGGCCCTCGTGGACTGAGATTGCCCACCCCTGCACTAGGTTATGCGGTTGATGCCACTTTTGTATGTTTTCACTGATCTTTTGTCGAGTAGCTAGGTAGGCCTTTTGTTTTGCATTTTTGTTTCAGTTAGGCCCTGGAAGCTCTCGACCTCTTTTTGTTTTATTAATTTCTTTGATTTGGCTCAACCGCCCAATTTTCCTCCCTCACCTTTTTCCTTTGTTAAGTTTGACTATCAAGGCAAGCAACCAATAAATCCTGCCTGATTCTTAACTGTCCTGTTGTCCTCCTCCTTCATTGATTGTGGTTGTCCGGTGTTGGTGTCTCCATCCTACCTTTGCCTCCACCATGGTGGAGACGTAACATGTTATTTTGCTTAAAAAGAAGTTTTAAAACCTTAAATTTGAAATGACAAAAAAAACAGAAGTCTGCGCATATTTGTACTGAGAAAGGTCAAGACACAAGTCCTAATAATGATGCATACAGGAAATTTTAAAAAAGGAAAAAACAAACCTGGTGGCTCGTTTGCTTAGACTATTGCTTCATTGCAAATATAAATTCAAGACACAAATATTCATTTATAACATTTTTTTTGCAAGCATTTATTACCCAAATTTCACACCAAATTTTGAGTAATACCATCTCTGCAATCACGTCCTAATGAGGGAAAATTATTCTGATTCATTTGATTTGATTTGATTCAGAGGACTCATGTGAGTTGCAGAGGACATAGAGGACATGCTTTTTCCCATGGAACTTTTTAAAACATAAACAGGTTTTGCTCGTCTTTTTCTGACCTCTCATAAACTGCAGTGTGGTTTTATCTGTTCTGTGTACTTCTATCCAAAACTTACCCAGGCATCATTGTTTCAGACATCAAAGATGTCTGAAACAATGATGCCTGTTCAAAGATGAGGCCTGATCAAAGATGCCTGATCACTTAGAGTCATTGAAACCACAGATCCAATTAATCAACACGCAAAACATTATAAATAAAAGCATACATAACATTTATAATATTCATGTAGTTTCAGTTTATTTCCAGAGTGGAATTTTTTTGTTTCTGTTTAGTTTTTGTTGTTTGAAAATGTTTAACTTTGGTTTACATTTATTAGCTTAAGTGTCTTTTTAGTGTTTTTAATTATTACTCTATAGCGCACACGTGTCAGAGGCAAGCTTTACAGAAGTGAGCACAGGTGTTGGAATGAAAACACGCAGACTTTAGAAAGCAGCTGACTCATAGTCATGTTATATTATTAGATTACATCATTATACGGCACCTGAAGGTTTCTTAATGTTTGTTTTAGTATAAGCAAACCACAAATGTGATGAATAAGGTGGGGCGAAGCTCTAAAGAGAGGTATTTTACATAATTTATGCACATGTATATTTATGCACAATGAAAGAAATTTCTTTCATTGAGATGAAAGAAATATTAAGTGAAAATTTCACTAAGTGTTTCAGTGAATCTCCTGACCACCTAGTTGTTGTTTTTTTTTACATCTCTGATATTTGATTGTGTATCAGCTGTCCTTATTGGTATTCATGCATAAGCTATTTGTATCTGCTGTTTAAACAAGTGTTCAAGAGCAAGAACAAATGAGTAGTTTGGACGTTTGTGTCTATTTTCCTCTAAGTAATGATTTTATTACCTAGTTGTCAAGCTGCCACTGCAGCAATGTCAGCCAGACATTCTTGTGGATTTACTGGGCATGTCAAAAAAAAGTGTTGCATTTCAGCAAGTGTACAAAAGGACAAGGCTGATGAGCTGCTTGGGCATTCACGTCTGTTTCTTATACTTAACATGCATTCAAACACAGTTTTTTGGCAACTGAACAGAGGAGCAGGCGCCAACACCAGATGGGGTAGCGGAACGAAATGTTACCGGAAATATGGCCGCGCTGCGCAAAGCACAACACGAACGGAGGCATTTGGCAGATGAGCGATGACGTTGCTGAAAGATTCAAGTAATGCAGACTGTAGCTCCAGCTGTGATGCCACAAGATGTGGGTCCACCACGGAGGACGTGCACGTGAAATGAGAAGGGAAATATCATCCCTGTCAGCTTCACACGCAAAAAAGTGAAAGCACATTTTGAGCTGAGGGAACTGAAAACTGAGGAAAATATTGATAGATAACCAAAAAACATGAAGCATGATGGCAAAGAGCCATAAAGAGCCTTAAATCCTGACAGCAACAACCTCATTGGCAATGCAGACGATGGAAAAGTCCGACTACATGAAGTCAAAGTCAGCAGGGACGCAGCCAAACAGATTAGACGTGCATCAGCTGTTTCAAACCAAGTTGAACTAAAAGTTAAAAGCTACCATCTTACTGCCAAAAAACACTGTTGTAGAGACAGAATATCAGCGTTTTACTGTTTTAATATAGGATTCCTGTCCTGAATGATTAATGCTACATACCACTGCCTCCATCTGAATATGCAGTGTTGGGGAGTAACGGAATACATCTACCGCCGTTACGTATTTAAAATACAAAATATGAGTAACTGTATTCCGTTACAGTTACCGTTTTAAAAGGTGGCATTTAGAATACAGTTACTTTGTTGAAATAAATGGATTACACGGCGGTACTTCCCTGTTTCATATTGTGGCGCGTCAGGCCTGTTTGGGTTTTGTTTGACAGCTACGTTCTGTTGTTCCAGGTGGCAGCGTTACGGTTGCCATGGTTACAGGGTGACGCTCTCTCTTTGCGTGTTTCCTGGGGGAGAGAGGCCTTTTTGTTGTTGTTGTGCTAAGCTAATAGGCAGAATGCTACAGGTATCGCTCTAAAGAATGTAGCATCATAGGCAGTGTAGTCCGTGCTGCAGGGAGAATGGACTGCCATACACGTTATGTGTCTGTGAGCGAGGGAGGGAGAAAAAGGAAAAGTACGAGCTGTCATCGAGCAAAAACGGGAGCTGGAAGCATGTAAATATAATAATAACCACTGCAGCCAAGAAGAGAGCCTGATGAGCCCAGTTGTAAGTAAGCTATTAAGACTCGACTGTACACCGTGTTCGTGTTTTCCTCTGAAACAATAAGTTCCGTTGGAGCAGCCTTTCAACGCCTCTCTCTGTCTCTCGCTAGCAAAGTTGACCCAGACAACAAAGTAAAGCTATTTTTTGGCTACGAGCCCGACACAGAACCCGACATATTAGCCAGAGGTCCCTTTACTACGGTTCGGAGCCGCGGACCTTCAGTAACAGTAATAAATCACAGCAACAGTACATTCACGTAGTTGTAAACAGCATGATAATATATTAAGTAATCCAAAGTACGGTTGGGCAGCACGGTGGTTAGCACTGTTGCCGCACAGCAAGAAGGTCCTGAGTTCAATTCCAACATCAGGCCGGGGTCTTTCTGTGTGGAGTTTGCATGTTCTCCCCGTGTTTGCGTGGGTTCTCTCCGGGTACTCCGGCTTCCTCCCACCGTCCAAAGACATGAACATGCAGCTTGTGGGGACAGGTTAATTGGAAAATCCAAATTGCCACTAGGTGTGAATGTGCGAGTGAATGTGAGTGCGAATGGTTGTCTGTCCCTGTGTGTTGGCCCTGCGACAGACTGGCGACCTGTCCAGGGTGTACCCCGCCTCTCGCCCTATGACAGCTGGGATAGGCTCCAGCACCCCCCGCGACCCTGAAAAGGATAAGCGGAAGTGAATGAATGGATGGATGGATGGATGGATGGATGGAATCCAAAGTATTCAGAATACGTTACTCTCATCGGGTAACGTAACGGAATACGTTGGGGCATGTATTCTGTAATCTGTAATGGAATACATTTTAAAAGTAACCTTCCCAACACTGTGAATATGTGACATGCAAAACAGCCGTAAGTGTGAATAAGCCCCAAACTTCAGTAAAAACATCAATGTTTCATAACTTACAGATATTTAGACATAGATAAAGGCAGTCTTTCAAGGCTTATCAAAAGAGGCATTTCAATCATTCACGTGAATGAGAACCGGACGAAAAGGATTACAAGGTTATACAATCCGACAGCAGGAATATGAATTACCACACGGGTTTAGAGAGTTTTGAAACTATGATAACAGAATGCAAAATGAACATTAGAAGAGAAACCTGAATGTAAAAGGTGTAGAAAAGGTTTCCCGGAGCAACACGTTTTGAAATGAGGATGCTTTTGCTCAAAATTAAGTCTTTCCCGAGGTTTAAAAAAGCCGGAGTCGAGAGTAAACAGGAACGAGGCTGGAGACAAAAGATGGAGGTGATGAGTTCTGAGAAGAGTCACATTCTCTCTCTTTTAGCTCTGTTTAAAGTTTCCACCAACTCCCAAGTGACGTTAATGACCACTTTTCACCAGCTCGTGTCTGCCTGTAGCCGTCTGTTGAGCAGGGAGTGTATGATGGTGTTTTAGAGGTGATTCACAGGATGATTCTCTTTCGCTTTGTCATTTCTCACAGTGAGCTATCACCAATGGTTAAGAGTTGCTTTAACTCCCCAACAAATCTCAGCAAAAGAACATCATCATCATCATCAGACCCACTGAAGAGCAAACTTGTGTCGCAGCCTAATTCTTACTGAGAAAACCCAATTTGTGAAAACAAGACAGCCTCCAGAGCAACAACAGAAACAATTCGGCATAACATTAAAATGAAAGAAGAAACAAGATAAAAACATTTAGCCTCCTTCCATATTTAACATACTTGGAAAAAAACACGAAAATTCTGAAAATGTTCAGTAGAAATGATCTTTTTTTAACTGTTATTTTTACTTAAATGTCCATTCCTAAGATTTTAGCTCTATAAGACGCATTGCAGAACAATCAGCATGTTGTGAAACTGGAAAGCGCTGCCAGCAATAATCTCATTGCTGCCAAGATCTTATACCATTTCTAGTTAACCAACAACAGCACCATTTTTTTCCAACTGAATTTACACTTCTGCCTGTATCATTTGCGAATCCAATTAAACGAGCTCAACTCATTTCAGAGCATCTCAGCACCGAGAAACCTCCTTTAGACCCCCGCAAAATGAATTACAACCCCAACTGCCACGAATCAGGCACAAGCCTCTCTTTAACAGCTGCACAGCGTGTCAGGCCAGCTTTCGCCATCAAAGAGACATAAAACCGAGCCTTTAATGGCAGCCACGGTGGCAGAGAAAACGGGCGTTAGCGGCGGGTGAACAGACGGCATCTGACACGACAGGTTAATAAACGTTGGAGCCCCTGCCAGGATATTCAGAGTGACTCCGCGCATCTCACAGACTTAACCGACCACAGAAAAGCGGGCAGGAGGTTGTCGGCCAGCTGAAGTATGAGGTGAAGGTCTATCAGAGTTTGAAGCTTTCACAACTAAATAAATGAGACTGTGGTCCTGAAAGAAATTGGACTGAATTTAAAATGCGATGATGTACCTGTAAGGACTCATGTCTATGGAAAGCTTAAGGACATAGGTTGTTACATTGTAACAGGTTGTTAGATTGTAAAGCCCCTTAAGGCAATTTTGTAATAAAAAACTTTGTGATTACAGTTATTTAAATAAAAAGTCTTTGGAAAATGAAATGCATGTAGCTTGAGGAGGTTAGAGGTCAGAAAAAGACTTTTTGATAAATGCTCCAGTTCAGTTTGCATTTTCTCAACAATTTCGTGTTGCACGTCCTCCACAGTTGCTAAATGATGCCCGCCTGCTCCACAAATACCATCGGCCGTATTCACTAAGAGTCACGCTAATTACAACCATGGGCAAAAACACTGCAGCCTTCCACCAGTTTAGAACTTGATTTATCAGCCGCATTTATGCAAATTTAATTTCCACAACCTGAAGTCCAATTGCAATCACTGCGGTCCTGCAAAACAGCAGACAGCAAGGTGAGAAACTTTTTGGATCACCGGGTAAAAAAGTCACGACACGTCTTTGCCAACAAATCCCAAACACTCTGAAAATAGAAGCGATGTAGAACGCTGACAATTTTCAACTGTGTGTATATATTTTTTGTAAATTACTAAAGAATCAAAAAAATCACACTTTAGTCTCAGATTCAGAAGATCTTTGATTATCCCTGAAGGCATACTGTTTATGTGACAGATGCTTAAATGAATGAATGCTGTAGAACTAAATAGGATAAAACACAACAAAGCGGTGGGATACAAAATTGTGAATCACTACTTTTTTGATTTTTCCAAGTGAAAATGTTCAGTTTTTTAGCAACATGAGCAAAAGATCCCACGGGGAAAAGGGGAAGGGAACTCGTGGCATGACTTACAGTGAATTTGGAGCTGTAGAACATAAGAAGTCATGGGACAACTAATAATAATGATAATAATAATAATAAAGGCAAGAGTTATCTACTGTTAAGTCTCTCAAAGGTGGTGCGGGGAGGTTAGTGTGTTTTTGATGTCGTGTGCGAACTAAAGAGGACCATCGTTGCTGTGGGCGAACAGCAGCTGTGACCCTGACGAGGTGGCTTTTCAAATGACTTCACATCTGCAGGGCCTTTAGTGAGCAGTGCGAGTGGGAAGAGGGTCTGTCTGTGTGTGTGTGTGTGTGTGTGTGTGTGTTTGTGTGTGTGTGTGTGTGTGTGTGTGTGTGTGTGTGTGTGTGGGTGGTTAAAGGGGGAGAAACAGAATTGCAGCAACAACTTTGTGAAAGATTCAAACCGTTCACAAAGAAAGAGAGAGGCAAATGTACTGTGTGCTAAAGGTTAAATCTCGTCTGATTTTTGTAGTTTCGACATTACCCCTGTTGATAATAATAATAACGCTGTTACTAAATGGGCGTACAGTGACATTAACTACACTCAGAAAACACAGACAGGCTCTACAGTGACAGACTTGTAGAGTTTATGAGGATGTGCGTAAATGGACTGGTATTCGTATAGTGCCTTTTGACTCAATTTGAGCACTCGCAGCACTTTTTTTTTTACTACACACACATTCATACGGCACTTTTATCTTTGCTCAAGCGCTTTTTTATCTGACGTTCATTCACATCAGGGGCAACTCTTGGTTCAGTGTGTCGCCTAGAGCGCTGTGGTCAGTCCAACGTCTCTGGGATGGGGGCGAACCTGTTTGTTCTCTCACAGGGTTGGACCTATAGGTTAACTAGGTGGAAAAAAAACTAGTTGTTTGACTTAAACATCTGGGTTGGTTATGGATGAGCTCATAACATTATCCATTTATTAGATGAGTTCTTTATAAAACAAAATTGACATCTTTTTTATGTCTCTCTGACAACCCAAAAATGTTGTATCATTAGTGAGAGCTGCAAATTAGCTTGCGTTTCTCAATTATAGAAGAATAACTAACTTAAATAATTAACCAAAAATAATCAGAAGAGCCTGTGAGAAGAGCCCACAGTGAGGTGTGGAATGAAGCCTGACTGTAAAAATTGGCCAATTCCATTTTTGGCCTTTTATGTGCACTTCTATCATCGGCGGTTCCACCAAATGTCATAAAGTTTGGTGTCATATTTGACCAGGCTCTTAGTTTCAATAATTATATTGATAATCTTTATATTTCATCTATGAAGTATTGACCCCATCAGTGGAATGGTGTCCAAATCAGAATAAGAAATGATAAAGTCATCTTACAAAACGGTCCAAAGTCCAGCTGCTGTACTTAATAGGTCTTCTAAGTGTTTCGTGTGTTTTGTCATCTTTGCACCTGCTTTAGTTTAAGATCTTGCTGATAACTTTCAGAGCTCTGTACAGTAAAATGCCTGTTCACATTAGCAAGCTCCTGCTTCTGCTCTATAATATGCAGGTCACTGAGGGCTTCAGACCAAATCTTGTTGCTGGTTCCTCGTTTTAGACTGAAAACTAAAGGAGACTATCCATTGATATGCAAGATTGTGGCTCCTAAAAGATGGAATGCATGAGCATTACATTTGAGATCTGATGAAAATACTGAAATGTTTATTGAAGCATTTAATGGATACTGTTATGTCTTAATATTTGTGTTTTGTATTTGTTGATTGCGGCTGTGGGGCACTTTGTGATCCTTGTGGTGCTGTATAAATACATTTTACTTACTTAGTTATTTTTAATATGCTTCCTGTGCACTCTTTTATAAATGAGGCTGCCCGTCACTCCCTGCTGGAAAGCACCAAGCTCGGCGCAGCAGCGACTGACGACTGATCATTATGTGTTTGCCCTGCAAACAGATTAAAAAGCGGCAGGTGTATGCCATAATGGAGACGTGCATATTAATTTGTACATCAGCTAAGATGTTAGGAGTGAAATCATCTGGGTGAAAAGCTTCCTGCATGTTGGATCAGCTGACTGATCTTGCCCTCAGCTTCACCGTTTCACTGTAAACCGGCTTCATATGCTAACACAGTGTCATGCTATCATAGGACATGATGCACTGAACTTATCCATCACCTGCTTCTCCTTGGAGCAGATTAACATTTTGAAGAAACAAACTATATTTTCCATGAAGCTGCAGCCAAAACATCATCAGCAGCTCAGCTTATTGGGAAAACTGGAAACAAGACTAGAGCTTCCCAGTGACTCTTGCGATGTGAAAACCCTAACAGAAATTCAATGTCAAAGGGAATAAACAAAGTATTTGCCTAAATGTCCAGATATCGCTCTGACTGTGGACTCTTCTTTCCACGTGCACTTTTGTGAATCAGGACATCAGTTCCCATATCCTAAAACAGAGCTGATGGGCATATGGGCGTAGGATCGTGTTTGTAACAGGGAAAGCAAAAGGACAGAGTAAACCGTGTTACCTTTTTAGTGGACTAGCCGAGCCTGAAATGCAGATGCTTTAGTGTCTTTAGAGTTTTGTCCTCCCTAATGGCTTCTGCAGACAGCCGGGCCCAAACATCTCATTTGCATAATTCATTTCACTTCAGAGCTCCTGACAAATGCCTCCAAACTTGTCGCCTCTGTGAAATCGGAATATTTCTCTAGCTCTCCCGCTGAGCCCCGATTCGGAGAATTAAACCAGAGGACTTTTTTTTCTCTTTTTTTGGAGAGGGGTGGGTAGAGGAAAGGGAGGAAATGCACTAAATCGAGCTCAAAAGAAGGATGGTGTAATAAAAACACGAGAGAAAAACTCCTCCCAAAACAAATGTACTTTTTTGAAATCATTCTCTTTTGAGTGGTCAAGCACAAAAGACTGGACTCTTTCTTTTCTTCCTGTATGCATGAGGTCCTGTCATTCAGAGCAAAGCTGGATGATGAAAGGGGGTGAAATCCAGCTCAGTGGGAGGTTACGCAGGTCTCTGCCTCCCTCTCGTGGCACAGCGCACTAACAGCAGCTTAGTGCAGCAGGAAAGACGACAACTGATCCATCTGTTCGTTTCTACACAGGCACAGCAAAGGCTGATTAAACCGAAAAGTCAAATAACAAATATTTACGCCACGATGCTCACTCGGGCCGTTCCTTCTTTCCTTTTTAGTTCATTCATTTATGGGATAAACAGCTATGTTGATGTATTACTGTAAGCGTGGACGTCGTGGCATGCAACAGTGAACTCTGGCAGAAAGTAAACCACTTTATAACCAATTCAATTAATCTCCTCGGAACCGTGATCCATTCATTACAAACTCAGACAAACTGTGGTTTAAAGCCACAAAATTAGATTCTAAACTTTGACAGAAAATACAGAGTTTTGCGAACTAGAGTGGAATAAATTTAAGATCTGAATCTATAAGATATTTAACATATAATTAAAGGAAAATACATCATACAAATTTATATAGAGATATATATAACTTTGGATTATCCTGGTTGTATCATTCAAAGGCTTCCTTTATTCCTTTATTGACTTTATTTGGCTTTTCTCACTCAACAAGTGCAAAACACAAACAAGTTCAAGTTCCTGAGAATAGTTTAGCTTTAATCTTTGGTCTCATTGTTCTTTGAACAACCAGGTAAAAAAGAAAAAAAACATCTGTTTGACAACAGAGACAGAACGTTACATTTTTTCATCTCTGCCTTTTGTGATGAGAATGACATCAGAGTGTATTAGGATAATCAGGATAAGGAACAAAGACCCATGAGACTGTTCTGTTTATTCACCATAAAAGCATGTCTCTGTTGATAATGAATATCCATTTGACTAACCTATACTGCAGACTGCAGTAATGTAAACTGCACTGGCTTTCTGACATTTCTGCTTTAGAATCAACAGCAGAAGCTAGAAAAAGCTATTAGCTTTAGCAGTAATTGCCAGTGTGACTGCGACAGCCACCTGTACAGACTCCAGCAGAAAATACAATTTAAACAACTACAAGCTTGCTGACTGGCAGCTGACATTTGGGGCATGCAGCACATAAACTACACAAAATTGACCTCACACAACTTAATGTTGTCAAAAAATTGCCGACAGGATCAGTGCGATCTGACTTGAGAAGAAAAGTCTGCAGCCTGCTGGGATCTGATCTGCTGCTTCACATCAGAGCTTCTTTTCTGGATGAGATGGATCAGCTCAGTGAAGATCTTCTCACTGTGCTCCACTGTTTGATCAGCAGACTGATTGATGGCCTCCACCTGCTGTTGAAGCAGCTTCACATCTTTCTCTCTGTCCTGGATTCTCTGCTGGATGTTTTGTCGACTCACCTCCAGCTCTCTCTGCCTCACAGTCCTTTCTGCTGCAGCTGAGACTGTGTCTATTTTCCAGTGCAGACATCACAGGCCACATCTTCAGGTCCAGCATAGCAGTGATCAGCAGGAGGAGCTTGGAGTCCAGTCTCCTTCAGCTCCTCCAGTAAGTCTGCTAACATGCTGTTTTCACCAGGACAGGCCTCGGTGTGAAGGTGCGTCTACAATGGCAGCAGCTCTCGTCTTTTCTTGTCTTTTCTTTAACCCATTAGCTTTTAATGCAGTTCATGTAGTAGCTGTGTCAATAAGTAACAGTCACCAGAACCTCGAGCACATTCAGACTGATCAAAACAGTAGAATTTCCCATTAGTCCTTCTCACTACACCGCTTCTCCTCAATGGTGACAAATGTCTAAAAGCCTCACTTCACACTGTGTCTGTGCACAGTTTTAAACAACACTTACTTCTCTTCCTCTCTCTTTACTTGCTAATATGCTGTGAATGAGCCTTATGTTGACTACATCTGTGCAGACAACAAATAGCTTTGCGGTAAATCAGGAAGAAGAGGAATGAGTTAGCACTTATTTCAGGAATTGAATCCATCATTACAGACTGAAAAACAGAACATGATTTGAGGGGATCCATTGTGAGAAGCCACAAAAAAGGAAATTAAGAGGCAAAAAAAATCCTCTCTGGAAAATATATAAGAAAGGTAAAATAATGAGTTTTCATTTATTTCACTTAAAACATTTTAAACTTAAAATAACAGACATATTTATTTTAACACACTGCTTTATGCACACCAAACAGAGTGTGCACATTTATAACATGCAAGTATCTCTGATTGGGTTTTAGTGAGTGAATGGAAACTAAAGTAGGAAAGTAGTAAATGTGTCGTACTGAACCATGCAGCTCTTTTTAGCACTCTCAGTGACAGCATTAGCTCAACTCCTTCTTCAATCCCTAATCCTGCCTTTAAAATCCCCTAACCTGGGGAAATAATTACAAATCAAGGAAACACATCTGCTTCACGGGCGTCAAGGTTATTTGGGTAAAATGCACATATTATTCCCACTGTATATTTATAAATACATACGGTGGATGCATGCATACAATCTTGATCTGACCGAGTGAAAAGACATCACAGTATTTGGGTGGAACAAGTCTTGTTTTCCTATATGACAAGTTTAAACACACTTATTCTACCTTGGTTGGACAATGTTCTTTTCAAACTGTGTTAAAAGTCATTGTGGTTTTGATTTGATGTATGCATGTATTGTATTGTATCTGATGACACATGAGGGGGCATTAACCCTGATGAATCAAAAGCAATCTGAAGTGTCTTTTTGGGCGGAGAGCTACAGCTGATGTTTTGCAGTGTTCATCTCCCCACGCTACGTGTGTTCATTAAAATCATCGTTTGACCTAACCCTCCTGGACCAGTGTTGTGATTTTGTATCCATCCTGTATCCCTCCTCAATATTTGAACCCTTAACATTTGGAAAATAATCTCAAATCAGTTTGTGGTTATATCCTACAAAAGCCGCAGAGCTGAGTGTGCATATAATTTGCATATGACCATGATTATGAAGATTATGAACTTGAAGCTGACACGGCACGCCACTTTGTGTGTGTGCATGTTCTGTGCACACATACACATTTGGGTTGAGGAAGGCAAAACATGTGTGCACGTGTTTACCTCTGTTGGAAAGCTTCTCCAGCAGCATCCTGAAGCGCTGCACTACCGATGGGGAAACATCGTAGGTGTAAATCTCCTTCACCGGAACAGAGTGACACCTCCCAAACATGCCATCTGTCAACACATAAACAGACACTTTCAGCAGAGATTATAACTCGTGTTTCTATTTTGCATTTCACAATTTCACACTGAAAGGCACACAGTTTCTTTCAAGGGGATCTATTCTGACTGCCCTTGTTTTAAATGATGTAAATATACTTTTACAGTGGCGCATGTTATATTAAACATGGTCAAAGTTTCAGATATTGAGGTCAGCACAGGTGCAAGTAATTCATCACAGCAAAAAAAAGCAACCATAAAGGAAGGGTGGGTGCTAAGACTGGTTGTGTCATACAGTAGGGATTGCATCCAAACTGTGAACCAAGCAAAGCTATTCCAGTTAAGTTCAAAAATAAAAATATGAATGTACTAAAGTTCTTCTTTAAGACCTAAATGTTCAGAAAACCAGGAGTTTGGACCAATAAAAAATTGGCAGTTTGAGTAAAAACTAGCGAGGACTGTAAAACATAAAACATTTAAAGCAGCATATTTTGTTGGCAAACTAAACTAAATCAAATTAAATGTTGTATTGGGAGGATTTGTTTGCCCTGAACTGACATTTAATGAACTCAGACATACAAGTTTCATGATTACCTAACAGCAAAACGCGAACCCCAGCCACCTTTTTTAATGAGGTCTCACTGGACAGCAGAGTGTAGCTGACCTAAAGTTGTGCAAGGTTCATGTTTGTCTTCTCTGTTTTAAAGTTAGGTTTATGGATTTTCTGAAATGCATTTTTTTTTCCTTTGGCCAATGTTGCCATCTGCATAGGTAGCTTCTGCAGTGCAGTCCCACTGATTGGCTGTCACCAGCAAGTTAGTGAACAAGTTAAATGGGTCTTTATATTTCAGCATGTGAGCGCCAACCTTAGGCTAACATTGCTGAAAGCAAAGTAAATCACTGTTGCCAATTTATTGTGAAAAAAGCAAAAGTTTTCCTACAATAAAATGAATATTTAAATCCAAGAAGAAGAATCAGAAAAGCTCATGTGCTCAAAAACATGCAACGAAACTGAACTGTGTCACTTTTCACAGAATCCTTGATACTGTGATTCTGTAACAGTGTCGCACAATTTTAGGAGTATTTTCCAAAACTCAAGCAAAACACTGAACAGACAACAAACAGACACTTTAATTTCACATGGAAGTTCATCTCCTTTATCCTTATCCTCTTTTATCCTTTTATTGCTAAACATGGATCCCAATGACATGTAGTGTGACTCTCACTCACTCATACTTCCTTCCAAAAGGCCACACAGTGGGTTGTGTTAATGTGAGCTGAAGGAAAAGGAAACCGTGGGTTGAGAAAGCGTCCAAAAAAGATGAGTCAAATTACAAAAATAAGCTGGACTATCTTCTAACACACAGCCTCTAATGTCGAATTATCAACCTTGAGCTAAAAGAGAAAAGGATCATATTCTTTGTGGCTCATCAGTTTTCACAAATGCAAGAATGTAGGAAATATAAAGTTATGACTGTATATAATATCTGCTTATGCAGATCTTTTCACTGTAGTGTAGTCTGGTCAACATTCGGTGTTGGTGTAGTAGTAGTGGCACTTATAATGGTAATCGAGTGAAAATAAAGCTCTAAGCAGCAGAAATCACTACAAGAACATTTAAACATGCTGCTTTACAGTTCAAATATCCTCCTGAAAAATGTCCAACAACACACTGTTTCAGTAATATCAGTGACAGTCTAGATTAATAAGAAATCAGAAACAGAATCAGAATATTTTAATAATCCATAAGGAAATTATGTGGGTTAGAGTTGCTCCAAGACAATTACAGCAATAGACTGAACTAATTAAATAATACAATATATTACAAAGATTACAAAATATAAGAAATAGCTCTAATATGTGTAAATAGCTCAATTCTAAATATCCAGAGTATTAAAGAAGTAAAATATATATGGTAAAATGTATTTTTTTAATTATTCTACTATAGGGGTGCAACGATACACAAAATTCACGGTTCGATAATTTTTCAATACAAAAAAAATGTTCATGCCTTTTTAATTTGTCATTTATTAAAATTATAGATATATATTTTAACTCAAAAGTACAGTTTTTAAATTTAATGTTGCTGAAACAACAAAGGGATAAAATAATAAATATATCTGATGGAGAAATCACTCATCTTTGGAAAAGAGAGTTTATTACAGAGAAATGGCTCTTTCCAAAATAAAAGCTATACTATACGCTTCTTCTGGGCTATATTCTCAGCAGCATATTAAACATATCAGGTCCCCATAAGGAGAATCATGTGCTAACGGCTGTCTAAATGACTCGGGTAAAGTTTGCAGCATGCGTGCTTGTTGTTTTTGTCTGCTTCCACTTGTCTTTGCACTAGGATGATGTCGGCGTAAATGTGCAGTCATATTTGTTGTGTTCCAACTAGTGCTGTCAGCGTTAATCTGAAATGACGTTAACGCCACAACACGGCAAATCTCCGTTAACGAGCTACCTCGGATCGCCCTGTGCGTGGGGCTGGACGGCCAACACGTTAACGAGCTAACTGCGCTAACGCACTAGTTCCCACCAATGTAGCATTGCGTGGCACATCCGACATACTGTTTTACTTTTGTCCATGACACACTTACCTTCAGGGTCATACTTCACATGAAAACCAAAATAGTTCCAAACGCCAGATCTGAATTAGAGACTTCTGTCTCACTAGCTTGCCCTGCGCTCAGTGAATCTGCGTTCGACTACTCCGCCTAGGCTGCACTGTCGAGCGCAGATCCACTGAGCTCTCAACACAAACAGCATCGTCAGAAGGAAAGTTGAAAAAATAAATTAAAAATTTTGTATTGTTCGATACATATGCGTACTGAACCCAAAGCACTGTATCGAATGGTTCAATATCGATACGAGTATTGTTGCACCCCTATTATATTATACCCTAGTATTATTTTACTATTTTATGGCATATTCTGCACACATGAATCTGTTATATTTAAAACAAAAAGTTTCTGTTTACTATGTTCAGTTCTGATTTTGTCTGAAGGTTAGAAGAGAGAGTTAACTGGTTAAACACTGTGACACAATGTCAAATGGAAACTTCACTATTTATTAAATTATTCTAGTTCTGGTTTGTAATTCTTGGGATTTCAGAGGTTGAGATATTTGTTAGACCTCAAAATGTTATTTTTGTTTTTTATGTCGCCTTTTGTTGTCACCATCTGTCTGCATGTGTGATGGGTGAGGGATCGTCTATAAATACTCGCTTCTTCTCAGTCAAACTGGAAACACCATTTAACGGGCAGCTAAGGACAAGTGCTTGGGCTGCACTGCTGTAATTACTCACAAATGTCACACTGGACGCCTGTTCTTTTTAAAAATCAGACTGAAGAGTGAGATGCAGTGTGAGAGAGTGAGAAAGCAAGAAAATAAAAGATATCTGGTGATATTATCACTGCAAACTAATAAACGTCCTTAAGATTACACATGTTTCGGGCTCTTTGAAGCTACTGAATAAATTGTGTGGAAAATACTGATAAATCTTGCGATACTATAACAGTTTTGAGTAACTGTTAAGGGGCGATTGTGGCTGAAGAGTTGGGAGTTCGCCTTGTAATCGGAAGGTTGCCAGTTCGAGCCCCGGCTCCGACAGTCTCGGTCGTTGTGTCCTTGGGCAAGACACTTCACCCGTTGCCTACTGGTGGTGGTCAGAGGGCCTGGTGACACCAGTGTCCGGCAGCCTTGCCTCTGTCAGTGCACCCCAGGGTGGCTGTGGCTACAATGTAGCTTACCATCACCAGTGTGTGAATGGGTGGATGACTGGTTGTGTAAAGCGCTTTGGGGGCCACAGGGACTAGAAAAGCGCTATACAAATACAGGCCATTTACCATTTAACTTGGGACATACCAACATTAAACTAGCAACTAGCGTGTCATTGTTGTTTACTTCTTTTTATATATTTTAAAGTTTTGTGACAGTATCACGACCAATATTAAAAAACTGGTACTGGTACACTGCGTGACAGAACTACCAAGGTACAGATGAGGCTTTTTGGATAAGTTAAGGATTTCTAGCTATGTTGAAGTGCCTTTGAACAACAACACAAACTCCAAGTAAGATTCGTGCAAAGATGAATAACTAAGCATGACTTTTTGAGGTCATAAATTCACATTTTTAGATTGCAGTTTTTATAATGGTTATTCTAGATGCTTCCGGAAAACTCTAACTACATTTAACAGATTGGAAAATGCTTGATCTTCTGTCTTAAAACACAGTGCCAGTACATTTGTTACAGGATGCAAGATCCAAACGCCAATACCACTTGTTCTGTATCCCGGTGACCATTTGTCAGTTAATTACAGAGTTACATTAATTGACAGACAGTTTATTCAATTCACAAAGGATATACTGATCCAATATTTTCCTCCAAACAAACATTCCAATAAGTTGACTCAGTGTCTGCCAATAGCAATTTCCCTTTACACTACTTAATCTATATTTCTGAATACACTGCGTGTCTCCTTCAGTCCTCAGCATTGCAGGAGGACTGACGAGGCAATCTTGGAACATTTTTCTTTCCAAAGCGATCTCGATGCCTGGAAGTAAAATGGAAACAGTGAGAACTAATTGAGGCTAAAGTGATACTGCTAGTATCCTTAAGCGTTTCAAACTGTGACAAAGTGCAACAAAGACAAACAAGATCCTGAGTAAAGTACCGTGCCACAGGCCTTCTCTCTTGTTCAGCTTAGATCTTACAAAACACCATTTCTCTTCATTTTCCAGAAGGAACATCTTGAATTATCCCTCATAATTATGCTCATGCATATCCAAGTCTCTGCAATTTATCCCAGTTCTCTGCCAGAGGGCCATAATTCAGAGCCAGACATGTCTTCTTGTGATTTATAGTCGAGATTAGAGCATTGAGAGGATTCACCGGGCCATTCTCAGAAACAGAGGCCGTATCAAGACGAAGGAGGTCGACCGGCAGTGCTGACCGGCAGCCGCCACTTAAAAATAACCTTTGATGGATGGAAGTTATATAATACACAATGCTTGAGCTTAGCAATGCCTGCTCCAAGATTGACAAAAGATATTGTCTTTGAATGTGTATGTGCTGTCAGCATGAAGTCTAATCTACATGTGTAGTACGCCGGTGTTTTCATACTTGATTGTGACTGACAAAAGCTGCAGTCACAACTTTTTTTCCAACAGAAATTAGATGCAGTGTTGTTGTGCATTTCTGGACTGCACCGTTGGGACACACTGACGGAAAGCAGCAACCTCAGTCCTGCCTAATGAACAGGATTAAGACATCTTAATGGATCTGCTGCCTCTGGGGACCTGCACAAGTCCTTCCTTCGCAGACTGCACTTCACAAGATCAATGATATCTGACATCACTTGCCAAGGATCTGGCTGCTTTTACTGGCAAGAAAAGTAAAGGGTTTCCTAAATACATGTCATCAACTGACTTTAGCTCCCGTGGTTTCACCTCACTTTGCTTGGTTTGATCCATACTTTAATCCATCCATCTATCCAATTCTATTCATTTCAGTTCAGTTTTACTTATTTGGCCCCAAATCACATCAGCAGTTGCCTCAAAGCACTTTATATTGTACTGTAAAGATCATAATACAGAGAAAACCCCAACAATCAGATGGACCCCTTATGGGAAAGCAGTTGGCGACAGAGGGAAGGAAAAACTCCCTTTTAATAGGAAGAAATGTCTGGCAGAACCAGGTGTGACTTATGCGTATAAGACCCAAAGGTGTTCAGAAGAACACTGATTTATAGTATCAAAACCATAATGAAACTCTATAAGAACAACGTTATGTCAGTATTATTATATTCATCTGAGTGTTGGGGGGGTAGTGCAGAAGGACATGTACAAAAGTGACACTTTCCACAACAGCTGTCTTTGAAGGATCTGTAAAATCTACTGGCTACAAAAGATCTCTAATGAGTACCTGTACAAGAAGACCGGATGTCAGATCAGGAGGCCAAGATGGCTTGAAAGAATTCAAAAAGCTAGCCAAGAGGCCCAAGACCACCAGGCAGAGGACAGCGATGGCAGAGATGGAAAAAACTTTAATGGGGTGAACGAAGTGCTCAAACCCAAGACTTCGTCAAGTGAAGAAGACGTATATCTCCCAGCAGGGATAGTATCCAGCAGCAGATTAAGCCAATGTAAGCATTCACTTTGTCACAGCGGGGTGCGCCGGTGTGAGGAAAGAGATAGACCCAGATGCAGACACGGTGGAGACAAAACATAGTTTCAAAAACAAAGCGAGCCTTTATTGGCTGATTGCAGAAGAAAAACAAGGAACTAGGGAAACTAAGGAGGCTATGAACACTGTGTTAACAAAAAGGCTGTGACACTCAGTGAAAAACTATGACAAACTATGAACACTGAGTAAACTAGAAAACACAGAGAAACAATGGAGTAAACCTATGAAAACTGTGGTGAGGTTAACAGACGATCTGACATTGACTGAGTGGAACACACAGACTAAATACACATAAGGAATAATCAAAGGAAGTAGAATCACATGGGGGAAAACAGCTGACAACAATTAACATAATAACAGGACACGTGAAACTAAACATAACACAAAACTCTTTCAAAATAAAACAGGAAACATAAGGAGATCCAGACATGACTTGAACTTGACAAACAAAGAAAACTTGGACATGAAACATGGCAGAATGTAACTAGATAAACCGAAATGAAACTAGACTAAAAAGAATAACAAAACACCAAGAAACTCAGAATACTGGGTCACATGACCCAGGGCCATGACACACTTAAGCCGACTAAACATTGTATGGGGGTGAAGACAGCAACTGCAGGAACTCTTCATTTGGCCACTAAATAACCTGTCAGCCACCAACATGCGGTACGGCAATTTGATGAGAAGACTCAGTTTCCCTTTAAGTAATTTGGAACAACCTTCAGAAAGACCTCCGTAAATATGGGAATGTCCACACATGAATCTGGCAGCTACTGGACAGCTGCCTTTTAAACGTTCATACCATTACAGCAGTGTTTCCAGCATTTCCAGTATTACTTTGAGCAGCCCACCCGGGTATATATAACAACAAACCTAGAAATTATCCACATATCAACCAACCCTGGTCCAGTTTGACCTATGAGATGGTCTCCAATTTTCAAACAAATATCACTTTGTCATTAGATTGTTTACAAGGACGTGGCTTCGAAGCAGCTCCATTATAAGATGAAGGAAGTATAGTTGTAGAAATTTCCCTCAAAAGATTCTCAAGCTACACACGTTTGATCAATAACACCACCCACACTGGCCAATTAGTCAAATCAGACAGGCATAGAGCAAATAAGCCAGTGAGGGTGGGGACTGTGTGAAATCATTAAACAAATATGCTTCCAACTCCAGTGAAGTGTTGAGCGTTAACGCCGCATCCTGACCACAGCTCCCATTAATGAAGCACTTCCTGACAGCAGAAGCACCACGAACTTTTCTTTTTCAGGGAGGTTTTGCTTTAATCTGACTTTGATTTTTTTTTTTCCCAGTGAAGCGACTTCATGAAGTGTCATGTATTAGCAGTACAGGTTTTGATTTATACATGTTTTAAAAATGAAAGAAGATATGCTGAAAATCAACAATATGACCAGTGAGAAGCAAATTCAGATTTGAGTCAGATTCCAGACCGGGCGGGATGTCGACTGTTGAAATGGATGTTCGAGAAACAGTATGCAACAGGGCGCAGATGGGTAATGGGCCAGTGAAGCCCTGCTCCTCTCACGCCTGTTGCCATGGCAATCTCCACCGAGTGCTTTTTAGCTCCCTCGCAGCTAATCAAGGAGAAACAGGGAGGAGGGGGCGAAACAGAGCACCCTCCTTTGTCACAGGGCCTTCTGTGTGTTGTTGTTGTTGTTCCGTCAAGAGCTGACATCGCCCATCTTGGCTGATACAAGGATATACATATATATATATATATATATATATATATATATATATATATATATATATATATATATATATATACCTCAAGCTATATATATATATAGCTTGAGGTTCTTTTTTTGCATATTTATGGAGCACTCGTAAAACATGAAGAGTAGTTTTTTGGTGTTAAAGTGGAAAATAAATAAATAAAAATAAATAAAGAGAATCTGGTGTGTGGGGCAGGTGGTGAGTGAAGATTAAGCCGTTCTTGCCAAAAATCTCCTGCCTTTTCAATTTGCTGTGTGAGAACACATGAAGGCACATTTCATGTTGCTTGCGGAGAACGTTCTCCTTCAGGACTTGGACTTGGACAATGTGCCATTTGGTCACAGGACTGTAGTCAGCTCTCATTATTACTCTGTTGGACAATGTGACACAAAACTTGATGTTTGTCCTATGTACAAGTTTAAGATCCATAGTGAAATTGCTGATGTGCACCTGCGAGTAGCGAAAGCAGGACTTTCAGGGACCTATGAAAGCAGAGGTCCAGGGGTGCACGCCCTTGAAGGTTCACCTTGCTTTTTAGGGGTGAAGTCATGTAAATTTTCCTCATGTAATTTGTTAAAGTGTAACAACTTTTGTTTAGATGTTCACAAAAAGAAAACTATATGGTTAAAGTAAACCAGTCTACAAAAACACTTTGCCAGCACTCTTGTACTTGTATAATCAGCTTTTGTGAAGACCCCCCTGGTCTTTTGACCTAAACTAAAAATCACAGGCTATTACCGTTTTTACACTCTTATTAGCAAAGGCACAACAGCACTCAGGCTGCAGTAAGCAGTTGAGAATAAGCTTTCTTATAGCTTAGTTAACCAATGCCAATTAAAGAGTGCCTGGAGGCCATACTCTCTGCTGGAAATCAGTATTTCTGTGCTGAGCAAGGTTCTTCAATGTGAGCTCTATTACAGCTCTGACAGTAAAGCCAAGGGACCCAATCAACACCTGGAGGGCAGCACAGACTCCATCACAGAGCGGGAGATGAAAGGCATGTTCCAACTGGACTATAAGCTTGGAAAAAAACACCTTTTTCCTCACAGACGTCCACACGTTTGGTGAGAATTGTTTTTTCTCCTGGATCGCTGTCTGTCTTACGCTGATGTTCTAACACAGTCTGTACCGATGAACCCGATGGGAGCTGTATCCTGATAAATACCTGTGTGTCGAATCCCGTTAACTTTGCGGTGCTAGGTGAAATTTGAATTTATAACACAGGACAAGCAGTTTGATGTGAGACAAAATCACAGCTGTGAAGGTTACAGGATTGATTTTCACCTGTGTATTCAATCAGGTGTGTTTCACTTTATGAATCATATTGAGCAGCGTGGAGCCATTTTCAGCAACATCTCATTAAATTTGCAACCTCCTAGTGAAGAAAGCAAAACATCTAACGTTGCTCTCAGAAGCTCAGTGACCTCAACAAAAAGAAAAGTCAATATTGGATTTAATAACAGTTTAATAATTTTAGCACTTTGATGTTGTCGATGGACATAATACATCCATCCATCCATCCATCCATTCGCTTCCGCTTATCCTTTTCAGGGTCGCGGGGGGTGCTGGAGCCTATCCCAGCTGTCCTAGGGCGAGAGGCGGGGTACACCCTGGACAGGTCGCCAGTCTGTCGCAGGGCGGACATAATACATTTATATCCTTAATATCTAAAATTCATATTGAGCTACAAAACATGAAAAAGCAAAACAGACTGTAAAAGATTAAAATAGGATAGGATTAAAACGAAGCTAGTTTAATGGGTTTGTAGTTTTATTATCTACAACACTTTTAACATGGAAAGCAAATCTCCTGCTTCAATTTTGTTTAGTTGTTTTACTGCAGTCGTACTCGTTACCACTTTCATATTGAAATACATTTGCTGGAGCTCTGCAAGTTTTACAAATATGAACCCTCCAGGAGTCTAAAATCCATCGGGGCCAAAACTGAGTCTTGAACCTGAATATTTTATTAAGCTGGTTGTGCATTTGGTCTGTTTTCTGAAAATGTTTTGGGGCCAAAGAGGTTTTACTTTTTCAAATACTGAAGAAAAACTTGGAAAAACTTCAGGCAGAGATTGTGAGTAGGCAGCTTCATTTTAAGGAATGAATAATAAAATTAATTGATTAACAGCTGATGAACCAGATTACCAGAATCACCATTTCCAATTCAGGCTCTGATGAATAATAATTAAGTATTTGGCTTTTGGATAGTCAATGGACTAAATATCAAAAATATAAATTAATTAAAAATACAATCTTTACATTATTTCTTTATGAAAGTACTCACAGTTGCATCCTTACTTCAAAAACTGTTAGTAAACTGTAAGTTCAAGCAGCCATTCTTATCTCTATGGACAGACTCAGATGCATGCTGGGGCTAAAAACGAACACCAGCAGAAGCTTCTACACTGCAAAAAATGTCTGTCTGTACAGATGGTTATGTATTAAATCGCTGCATCTGACTGAATTTAGACAGTTTACTGTATACGATACGTGAAGTGATTAAATGGCCTGTTTTCATAATATTACCACTTAATTCCTGATCACACCTCCAACGGGAGTAAATTAGACCCTCTCACTTAGATAACACTGTCTGATAACTCACTGCTGTGTCAGTCTGTTGTTGTGACAGGGACTTTCTGCAGCGTAATAAAGCTGACCCCGGCGTTCGATGTTCTGGCTCTAAATGCGGCACTGCTGAAATGACAATCACAATGAAAATGTCAAGTCGCCGACCGAGCTGCGTCGTGCTGCTCAGTTTGCCCGCCCTTTTTCCTTTTATACCCGTTAATGTCAAGGTCACTTGCTTGAAAATAGCAAAAAGTCCACAGAGGTGGGTGGACTCCATCATCGCTTCTCACTGAACTGTGGAGTATTGCGTCAATCCATGGAAACTGAACATGTAACAGCTGCCTTAAATGGCCTCTGTTAAATAAAACTTGTATGTTACATAAGAGTTCGAGCTCAACTCAGACAATGATTGTTGACGAACGAACAGCAACCTTAGTCTTATAGACTAAAGTAGAGTGGTGGACACGATACATGTTTATAATTAAGCTAAACCTGCTTAGTTTGTCTGGTTAACTCAGATGTCGTACAAGAGGCAGCCATGACGATCCAATAATTCAGAAATTTACACGAGGACTGCGTAAAGTCAAAGATGGTGGTGGTCCTGTTCCCCCAAAGAGCCAGCGGTCTCCTTCATAACAGCTAAAAATAGAAACATCTAAACCAGTAGCTCTATTTTACTAACACAAGTCCACAGCAGAGGTTCATGACAGTTTCAGCTGTGTGGTGGCAGGCTTGTGTAATCATTGTTCCAGGTTATCGTAGTGAGCATGGACATTAGTGTGCAGATTTTGGCTAACCATTTGCTGCTGCTAGTTCACCGTAGTGAGATCTAGCAGCAGTACATAACAGTATTTGTTCAGTCCCATATGGAAAAGATAAATGTAAATATTATAAAGTTTGTATCTGTCTTGTGTGAAACTTTTATGAAAAGCACACAAGAGTGAAAACAGATATAAGATCCCTTGAAAAATCATATAAATGAAACTTGTATGTTTTGGATACTTACTAAAACAATATATGAAAGTAATAAGAAAGTGGCCACTTTCATGAGTAAATCATATAAGTTTTTACTATTTCTTTTCCATATGGGGTAATCGGTTGGGAACGTGAGCTCATCATGTCTGTACTGTATATCGATTAGCTAATAAAGCCTTTGATAAACTCTTTGTAAGTATAACCTGCAGGAAAAGAGCTTAAACATTATTTCGGGGCAGTCAACAAACTATTTTAGTGTTTTTTCATTATCCGTGACGATTAAAATTACAGCGTGCCGATCTCCACGTTTATTATGATGGGGCTTAGTTCTGCTATCCAAAAATAACAGCCTGGAGTTGCTGATATTTGGGCTGCTGAGTGACAAGTCTCCATCAAGACTTTCCTGCTGTGTGCTCACATGTTCTGCAGGGTCCAATTCACCTTAGTGGGTGACTTTGCAATGTATGAAAGTTACAGTGAAGGTGTTTATTATTATTATTACTTATTTAATCTAGCAAACATCTGGTTACCTTTTATTTTACATAATCTTTTTATAGTGTTCATCTACGAGCAGCTGTCACCTTTTTCCAGCATTCAAATAGTTCCCAGTGGTCAGGTAAAACGAACACCCTGCTTCCTGAGAGTATTGAGGTATCATTTCAGCTAATACACTTTCTTTTTGATGCAGAAAAATGTCCTCAGCTAAACAATATCAGGCTCAGTCAGTGTTTTTTTGTTTCTTGCCAAGAGAATATGGCCAGCTCAGGCAATCAGAGTTGCGGTGTGTCTTCATAGAGCCTGAGCTGCCAATCACCAACACAACAGGCTCGCATTGTCTACGGCAGCAACTTGACAGCAGCTATTGAGGCAGGTCAGACACACTGTGCATGAGAACAATGGCTGGAGGTGCAGTCACCGTAGCTTCTCCCCCATGAGAGCCTCGCTTCACATGACTCAGCCACGAGGAGCTTTTCAGTCTCTTTCAAACTCAAAGTGTGGCCAAACTGACAAACAGCACCCCCCCACAGTGATGCCAGTAAATCATTTTAATGCCCAAGTTGATAGATGCGACGTGAACACATAAATAAGGAGAAACACGTCGTGTTAGTGTTGGGAAATGACCACTCAAAAGCTGGACACCTTTTCGTCTGGAGAAACGCAGCACAGTGAACACTAAACAAGCATCTAAGTGAGAGCCGAGAGGCTCCTAAAGATCTATGAAAGAGGCAAAGCAATAAATTGTATTTACTACCCAAAGGCAGTGAGGCAAAAAACCACACACTTCACAAAACTGTGTGCACCAGTGAAATGTGCAGAAGAGCTGAGATCCTTCTCCCCCTGTTTAGCTGCTGTCTGACTATAGTTACAGAGCCGTGATGAAAAAAGGTGCAACTTTGCTTCTTTTTACCATTTGAAACAGTGAGACCATTATTGGGTTGACCTGCTGAGAATGCTTTTTTTTGCAAAATGTTGTCCTGGAGACACCTACTGTCACAAGAACCATAACAAAGGCGCTTTTGAGTGCTCTGGCAAGTGTTTTGTGACGGATACGGAAAGATTTGCAAGAGTCCCAAACAGTCCCAAGACTCTGCAGGTCTGCAGCAGATGCTGTTGTTGTTTGACTCGTAAATATTAGCTCAACAGCCAATACTGCCAACTTCTAAATGGTAAATGGATGTTTCATCCACCCAATTTTCACACAAAAGCACTTTTCTTTCTACATCTTAGTGCTTTCTATCTAACATTAACACTCTAATGATGAACACAGTATCTTGCCAAAGGACACTTGCAGACTGGAGCAGCCAGGAATTGAATCACCAAACCATCCAATTGTTAAATATCCTGCTCTACCTCCTGAACCATTGTCAACCCTTCTCATGTAGAGTCATGCTTCGCCATGTAAGCATCACATTTGAAAACACTCTACAGTCCAACACAGCTCCCTCAGACACCATGAGACCTCAGAGGAACAGTGCTCTGCTGGCTTATCATAATAGCAATAATGATGTATACTTTATTGATCCCCGTGGGGAAATTCCTCTCTGCATTTAACCCATTCACTCAGTGAAGCAGTGGGCAGCAGTGGGCAGCACTGGGCGCCCGGGGAGCAGTGTGTAGGGACGGTACCTTGCTCAGGGGTGCCTCAGGGTACCTGTTCAGGGGAATCGAACCCCCAACCTTCCGAGCTATCCCTGCCCCCACCCCCTTTTTTTTATAATAATGTTTTTCGTTTTGGATACGGAAAGACCAAACCTTGGCAAAGTCAATAAAAACAGTACCTCCAAAGGTTGATTCTGTTCATCTGGACGTAGCGTTTCCAGCGGGAGAAACATTTCGTCACTCATCCAAGTGACTTCTTCAGTCTCAGCTGACTGCAGGTTTCTCCAATCTTATAAACAGTACATTTGCATAATGACTGAAACCAGCCCAATGAGGGAACAATGGGCTGGGAGGTCAGTTCCTTAATCATAATTATGCAAATTCTCATGACTCATGAATAAAAAAAAATCTTGTCTATGGTCTTCAGTTTGTGATTCTAAAGCTGTATGCTGGTTAACAGAAAAACAGGAGAGTACAAATCCCCCGAAGGACGTGAACTGGACCTTGACCTTGACAATTTTCACCGAAATTAAATCACCTCGAGCTGTTTTCAGTTTCATAATTTTTTACTTTTAAATTTTAGATATAAACAAAACAAGAAAAATAACCTTTATCATATTCTATCTTCACGCACAAGACCCCACACCCACCACTCCCTCACCCTCTGCACTGAGCTCGAGCTCTACCATCTGTATCTACCATCCCATAAAAATTAAACATGATATCTTAAAAACGACCAACGTTATACTGCTGACAAACAGATAACTAAACCGATTACATACATAAATATGCTTAGGGGCTACCAAAGAATGGGACAAGCACTAAAGGGTCAGGGCCCATTCCCACGCCATACAAGACTAAATTTGTACTTTATATTCTACAATTCAGGACACAAACATCTTTCAGTACAATAGTAAATTAGCTGTTAGTATTGTAATTTTGCCACGTGACTAAAAAAAGGACATTTCTTTGTCTGAGTCAGAGAAAGTTGCCTACCAAGGACTGAAAACTACAAGAGTGGCGATTGAGGATTTAGCTGCAAGCCTGTTCTGCTGTGCGTTCATCTGCTGCTTAAATCATACTGCACAGTTTTAGCTGGCACAGGCTCCAGCCAATATCTCCTTATCAGGCATGAAAACATACATATTTATCTAATAAAAAGACAAAAAGAAATTGGGCACATAAGCCACCAACGTTACATCGTTTTGACAAAGCAAGTCATCGGGTCAAAAAAACAAGGTTTACTGCTTTAGATTGAATTAACCTTAAAATAGAAACAAAAGAAACACGATGCAGTTTATTTATTGTATACAGCCATCAACATGTTTTAACTTGTAAAGCTGCCATTTCCCTCCATCACTTCTTTGAGACCCAATTTACATGTTGCAGATGACACATGACGGATGTTACTGGAGGCAGTCACAACAACACAGACGGAGAGCCCGCCTGAGCTCAGCTAAATATAAAATCCACCGTGGACATAATGATTTTCTCACCACAGGAGACACACGCTTTGTCTTTCACTCCCTCCTTTTTTGTCAGAATAAGATTACGGGGCGCATTTTTAAAAGGACAGGAAATGACCAAGCTAATAAGTCTCTCTCACACACACACTGCCGGTCAGCTGGGCACGCACCTGTACCTCCTAACAGACCATTCGCATGCTTAATGACATCATAACATATATTATTCCATTCTGTTATCTCTGCTGGCTCTGTCTGTGCCTTAAATCCTGCAGAGCTGTTGATAAGGGAGGCCTGTTCTGCACAGCTGATAGCTTCCCAGTAAACCGATGCATCCTGATGATCGCTGGTTACAGAAAACAAAAGGCTGGCCATAGAGATCTAGAATGAACTCTGCAGGGTAACGTGGTTATCTTCCCACCAGACCCAGTTAAGTATGAGATAAAAACGTTTCCAGGATTCAAAAAGACATTTTCTGTGACCGGCTTTCAGGTTTTGGGCTTCTTTTTTTAAATTCTAGGTTGATTCTCAGCAGGGGTGTCTTTCCTCTCGTAGCCAGAGAGGCAGCAAGGGAAAGAGCAAGGCAGCTGTGACTGTGTGTAATTATAAAACACAACACTTGATTCTAAAGAGGGCAGCATGAATTTTCTAATAATGCACACATTGACACCATGTTTGCATAAAGTGAATAGTAAGCCAACATTTGAAAAGTTGTTATGGACAACAGTGTTGTTCAGGAGCCTTCTGACTACTACAAAGTCCAGGTGTTTTCTTAATCTGAGCACAAACTCCAGGTTTAAAAAGATAAATTACACACGTAAATACAGAAAACTGCATTTCCATCAACGGCCTCTTGATGCTGACCCCAGAAGTGAGTTAACCGTCACAAGTACTCATCTTAAAATACACAACTTCAAAGCAGAAATAAACATGTTTATCACCTGGAATAAAGAAAATTGTTTGGTGTCTATTGCTAATTCCCTCCCAGGGAGTTGAATATGTATCTAACTCAATCATGTAATATCAGACATCCTTTATATCTAAAATCATAACGCATAATTGAGTGATAAGTGATGCAACAGAACACTTGTTCTCATTTCTCTCATATTAATCTGATATTTTGTTTTTCACCAGCTTAAATCTCATTTAATATCACAGTGACTCACAGATCAACATTTCTAACCAGCTAGCTAAAGGCTAATACATTTTCAAGGGTTGAAAATTCAAATGTTTCAGAGCATTTTGCAGAAAAAAAAGACATCAAAAACATAATGGTTTTTTTTCATAATCACTCACCGATTTAAAAAATGCCATTCAAACAATATAGGTGTAATTTAGTTGTTAGGTATAGCAAAATTTGCCATAGAGCTCTGAGTAGTGATCATAAAAGATGCATCAGAAATACAAATTTTTAAAGATTTTGGTGTTTAACAAGTTCAATATACCCAGGGTATCTCTCTGTTATCTACATTTACTTACCCTAACACTGGCTGTAAGGCTAAGCTTTACATGACGCTGATTACTATCTTGCTAAGCTAACTCAGCTAACTCAAGGTTTCTCCTCCACGTTTGCATGAAAAGAGTAGTGTTGGCAGCATCTGACCAATCACAAGTTGCTGGTAATGGTGTTGTGGTTCTTTTTTGGGTTTTTTTTTTGTTTTGGTTTGTTTGTTTTTCCATAACTTGTGTATCTGCAAATATACACCTTCTGTATTTTTCATATGAAAGAAACTATACTGTGGTGGGGCTTGCTAATTTCTTGTTTTTGATTTATGTATGTTTTGTTTTGTTTTGCTTTACTTTTGTTTCATATGTTGTTTGTTTAATTTAAGACTAAAAAAAAAAAAAATTAAATGAATGAGAGGTAAAACTTGAGGGGGTAGGGACAAATAAGTAAATACTTCTGCCTACTCCTTTTCAAACAAATAATGGAATGATATTTTGTAATGATTGTGAAGGCTCATGTTTGAAATGTTTGAAATAAAAATGAACTGAACTGAACTGAACAAGTCTTGATATGTACAGTGGCAACAGAGTGGCTGATTTTTCAAAGGAAGATGAAGCTGTACTTAAAACTGTATATTGATTAAGTATTACTTAATTGTATTGTTATTATTACAAACAATCATGGAACAAAGTTGCATTTAAAAATCTATATTCAATACTGATGTTCAACAGGGAAAAACAAAGACATTAGATTTGACACAGACATTTAACAGAATATTGATTTGTCAGAAACCAATGATTTCTTATCTACTGATTTCTAATCTGGAGATATGAAAAATCACTCTGGTTCGCAGCATAAGTTACCAAGGCGATCTCCACCACTTTTGTAGAACTGAAAATCCAGGCTTAACCCTGAAGTTAGCTGGATAAGATGAAACCTCTGGACATATGTTCTCTCCTCCCAAGCATCAGAAACCATCTGTAGTGCGTTTTCATGTATACGACAATCGATATGTGTTTAGTAGTACTTAGATAAAGCTTGCTTACCGTTGACGCAGATCTCATACGGTGAACACAGCTCGTTCTCGAAAAGGCAGCCTGTTAACAAAGAAAGATACAAACAACAACTACTTAGCAGGTTCATATGGAACAAGTTTACACAGATGTTTGCAATATTACCTCTTTTGGGTATTCTCAGTCGAATACTATTTTTCCACAAATTTCTTTCTCGAAACCTTTCATGCAAATCTACTTGCATGCAAATTCCAAAAGACAACATCTGTTTGAAACAGCTCTTTAATTCTGGCTTTACTGAAGTAACTGAGATATGTTCACCTCTCAATTACTGTTCTATTTTAAGACCGCAAAGTGAGAATAAGTGACTTATTAAGACGTCATCCCTTGGGCAGTTTTATATATTGCTACATTTGTCAGCCGTGGGCAGCAAAAGCCTGCAGTTATCCAGAGTTAACTCCGGGGCGAGGGGGGAACAGGATGATGCATCGAACCAGCTCCTTCACCGCTCCGCTGGGAGAGGAGAAGCAGCTATATTTTATTCTATCCACTTACAGGAGATCTGGTAGCATACAGGATACTGTTACACTTGATGTCTCTGTGCCTGCCCGTCTCTGTCCTGCAACCTTGAAATAGCTGTGTAACATAATGTTCTGCAAACACAAACAGGATTTACAGTATTCTACATTAGCAGTGTTGATTAGGTGGGCAGCAGTTGGCTTGGTGCTCTCCACGGAGCTCAATAAGAATGGAGTGAGATATTGCTTTAAGGTTTTTAATCAGTCTTCTCTGTCTGCAAACATCTGACTCAGATTCTGGTGATAAAAATATAAAAACTATCTGTGTGTATGTTGTTAAAAGAAACCTTAACCTAAAGCATCACAGAGGAAAAAACAAAGTGCTGCAGAGGATTGAGTGGATCTGTTTAGTAGAAGCAGGTGTAAGCCATGTGCATTAAGTCTGCTTCCTGAAACAGCTTGACAATAAAAGCCTTCTACCGAGAAAACCTGAGAGTGTCTGATTGTTGCAAACAACAAAAGTCAGCGAGGTTAACCACACTGTAACTGTAAATCTACCACTATCCTCTACCCCCCACAGCTATAATAAATATTAGCACTACTCCTACTACATAGCACTGCACAAAACCGCAGCTCAGATATCAGAAGTTAGACTACAGACTGTACTGCCCACGTTGCACCTGCAATGTTGCTCTATTTTTTTGCAGGTGCAGCTTTGCTCCATCCACAGTGTCACACACAGATCGCGGGACATTTGGTTACCTTTTCACAATTATGGTTCAACAAACCACAATTCCCCAAATTATTCCCAATGCATATACAAGAAGCGTTCGTTTTACATTAAGAATAGCCTAAAAAACTTAATTACAGATTTGACAAGAAGTGTGTGACTGTATATCTGTGTTCATTTACAACTCAGTTTTGCTATAAAAAGTAATAACTTTTTATCCAAAATGAACATTATGCATTATAAAGGAACATTACAAAAGGAAAACACCCTTGAAAAATTAGTGTAGATGTTGCGCAATTTGTCCACCGGAGGGCGCTGTGCAATCTCCCTGTTGGCAAGACGTGTTTCAAATTTTACAAACAAGCAGCTGATGTGAGCAAAGTAGAGCACAAACCAGTAATCCACCACTTATTAAACCATTATAACAAGATTGTTCTAAACAGACCTGTCATATCATCTTATTAAAGACTAATAAATATCTGCATATAATATATGCTTTGTGAATCTGATTTCTAAATCACCAAATATCAACATCAGTCTAAAAAAACTTAAATATGTCAGGCATGAGATAAAATCTATAGAGATTTTTCTACTAACAAATGTTCTCTAAACTAGCTAGCTCATAATTAAGCTAACATGATATTAAGTGCTATAAACACACTACATAACACATTTCAGTAGGTCAAACCAGAAAAACAAAGGTTCAAAAATCCCCTCGTGTTGACTTTTATTATTTTCAGTTGACTCATTTTCAAACTGAAGCAAACTTCTAAAATATTATGAGAACATGCACGACGTGGGACGCTAAACTTACTGTATTACTGTACTGTATCTGTCAAGTGGAAAATGGCATGTATCACTGCAATGTGCTGCATAAATGTGTGGGGAACATCTAAAAGCAGCATAAATACCAGAAGCCGAATTTTTCTGTGCCAAATGCTGCGTCATAACAAGACTGTAAATGTCTGAAATATAACTTTTGTAAACAAAAATCTGTTTAGATTTGAAAAGTTTACTTAGAGAAGAAATGCACAACAACTTATTTGCTGTATTGAAGTGAAAATAAATCAAGGACCCTTTCGGAGTTCCAGCTCACTTCAGTTCACAGCAACCTCGTTTCTTTTTACCCACGATGCAGTTTGTGTCTGATGGAGACATAACAGAGCAAAGCCATTTGCCATAAGCTTGAGTCTTGTTTTCTGCATATTTTTTTATGTTTCTGTTTTTTTGTAATTAAAAGGAGAATCACCCGCAGCTGTATTTGTTCACATCTCTGCGGAAAAAAAGATGAATAAATCACAGCAGTTTCCAGCAGAGGAAACCTTGTTAAAAGCCAAAACATGTAAGACAGAAATGCTGTTTACAAAGAGCCCGAGTTTCATTACGGCAGCTTTGAGGCGTTCGTGCAGCATTTGGACCATTTTCTGCATAAAAAGCATTAAAAGAACAAAAAAATATGCAAGCAAGTAAATGGATACAAAGATGCTAACAAATAGCAGGGAATTACAATGTTGGAAAACAAAACGCTGTACACAGTCCAAGTTTGTACACTAATATAAAAAAGCTGGCAGATTAGCAAATTACAGCGAATTAGTTATTTAAAAAAAAAAAGTTTTTCTTTTCTTTTCTTTTTTTTTTTTTTTGGGGGGGGGGGGGGGGGGGGGGGGTCAGAGTAGATCTCACATGTTTAAAACTATGTGAACGCACCAAACCTCTAAATTCTTTATATTTTGGTTCACACTTTCTCCAGGGTCTCTTTCTTTGGACATTGACTACTTTATACTGTATTATGTGCACTGTGTCCTTACATTTTTGGGGAAAGTAGGACAACAGTTCCAGGCCTAAACTGTCTAACTGTCTACAGCCAATTAACATTATCTAAAAGAAATGTCCTTAAGAAAAAATTAGCAAAGACCTACAACAGGACCTGAGAAGCACATTCTCGCTTCAGCAAATCTCATCCTAAATGGTCTCAATGCAATATTAGCTCTCAAAAAGATACTGAGGCTGAGTTATGCCAAACTGCACATGAACTGGCCTGAAAATCAGTGGCAACGGGTCGTGAAGGAGTGATGAACTCAAATATACGATTTTTGGTTCAAATTGTTCTTAATGTACAGAGGCTGGAGAGAGAGGTGAGTGTCTACAGCCGTCTGTAAAGCACAGTGGAGGCTGTGTCATGGTTTGAACTAACAATGTTCGCAAACACTGCCAATGCAGTAAAAGCACACATAAACAGAAATGCACAAAATTATAAGTCATTTGTCCTTTTCTTTGATCCAAACTTCACTGTTCTACAAAAACCTCCTTTACAAGCTGGAGTTCGTTTATGTATATTTAAAAGATAGTACTTAAGTATTGTCAAACAGGGTACAAACACTATGATGATGATTCTTTTGATAATTATTGCTAATTCATTAATGTCTAAACTATACATTTTAATTATGACAGAGTCAATATAAATGTCCACAATAAACTTCATTGTGCTTCCAAAAGAAGACACTAAAGGGAAGATAAAACAAATAAAATCAAAAGTAAGGCAATATAAACATTTTTCCCATTTCACTTCCAAGTAAAAGGCTTCTCCAGTCAGTCGGAGGGTGATGATAAAGAAGATGACTGTGCATGCTCCTTTTGGACTTTTGCTGCCACCCCAAGTTTCTTCTCTCTGGTTTCTTCCCTCTTTAGCAGCCGAGTGTGAAATAGGTTGCAGCATCGCGTGGTGGACCGAAGCCAAGGCGGCCACACGGGAGGAACAGAATTTCAATCAGCTTCACCCTGTGAGCAAAGACCAGTGTCCAGGCTGTGGCCTGTAATGCCTCCTGACAGGGCCATTTTAAAAAAAGAAGAAGAAAAAAAAACACTACATGTCCCACAATGCCATATGTCTGTTTGTATAAGAGACCTGTTGATCTTGAGGGAAAGGGGCTGGGGCCAGAGAGTAAAGCGTTGCATTGGTAGATGGATGGATGGTATTTTTTCTATATATATTCGAAGCAGATGCACCCATAAAACCTTTAAATACACTTTACTAGCAGCTAAACTTTATGCATTGGAGCGAGGCGTGTTCTTTTCAAACTCCCGAATTGACTATGTGCAATTATTGCCCTCTGTCTCTTTAACAGCAGACGACTCGCAGCATTTCCTTCAACCTTCTCCTTTAATGTTCCGTTTTCCACCACACAATGTTATCTGTGCAGCAGTGTTTACATCTCCGGACAGCAGATAAAAGTGGAGGCTGCAAGACTCAGCCTTTTAAAAGCTTTCCCCGCCTTAGTACTGTTATTTTTAGTCTGTCTAAAGGCTGACTCACTTTTAGGTTTTTCCCATAGCTGATAAAAAAGGGGCTTCCTTCACGGCAGCCTGTGTGTTGTCTACCTACACTGTATATATGTGTAAGTGGCACATGCATCCTGTAGTGTACTATGGCTTCCTTTGCTCTCTTTGTTTTTTTCAGCCCATTTTGTCTGGGCTTCAGCTCTGAGAGAAATGATCAATCACAACATGCCCGACATGACTTCTAACAATTTAGACAGACACAAAAAGAAGGTTTTGGAAGGAAAGACAGTATTGGATTTTTTTTTGTAATCATTATTATTTTGTTGCAGCAAAGCAGGGAAATCCATTTCCCAATTTGGAGGTGTGCACAAACACCCCTTCTTAAATTGGAAGTAATCTCTCTTCATCATCCCTGCCTCGGTCTCCTACAATCACAAAACAACTCCCTCCGTCCCCTTCCCTCTCCTCCTATTATCCTTTTCATCCACATCCACCTCTATCCATCTCTTCCACAGACCGTTCAAAGCCACAGCATTGATCCATCTAGTTGAATGAAGCAGCAAAGCACTGCTTTACTGTCGCTCTTAGCTTGCCTTCATTACATCTGGAGTGCACCGTGCAGAACACGGATTTTTAATTTTTCCAAGAACCAAATGTGTATTTTTTGTGCAGGCACATTGAATAATTTAGTCTTCTACTGTTATTTTGGTTGAGCTTGAATGGCATTCAAAAAGCCTTTACTTGGAGGTAAAACAGAACATAGAAACACCTGAAATGTTGGTTCTAAAACTTTAATGCACAGGAAAGCTCAGGGCACATTGTTGGATGGTATAAATAAATCTTTCAGGGAACACTGAACAAAGTTTTACTTGTTAAGCTTTATCTGCTAGAACTTCTTTTCATATTCAGCTAAATTGCAGCAGAGACTGTATATGAAAAACACAGACAGGTACCATCTGCATTATACAGTAAGTCAAAGTATCCTCAGTTCTAATGATGCACGGCTTTAAGCCTTAATTCAGTTTAAATGGTCCCGATGAATCATGATACCGTATAGCACTATCGTAGCCTAGCGTTAGCGCTTCATTATCTCTACTTGATCTCTACCTTAAAAGAAAACTTGCCTGCCAACATAGCATTTTCATATGACTGTAGCACACTGCAAAAATGTGTTATTGGAGTTTAAAAGGGCATTTACAGGATTTTGTATTGCTTTGTACAGTAGCACTGCTATTAGCATTAGCCATGTTGCTAACCACTGGTAGCTACTTCAAGCTATGTTCCTGGAAATGTTTTTAAAAAATCATAGGCTAGCTAGTAGGGGTGCAACGATACACAAAATTCAAGGTTCGGTTCGGTTTGATACTTTGGTGTCACGGTTGGATATTTTTTCGATACAAAAAGATGTTCATGCCTTTTTAATTTGTCATTTATTAAAATCATAAATATATATTTTAACTCAAAAGTACAGTTTTTAAATTTAATGTTGCTGAAACAACAAAGTAATAAAAAAAATTAATCTATCTGATCGAGAAATCACTCATCTTTGGAAAAGAGAGTTTATTACAGAGAAATGGCTCTTTCCAAAATAAAAGCTATACTATACGCTTCTTCTGGGCTATATTCTCAGCAGCATATTAAACATATCAGGTCCCCATAAGGAGAATCATGTGCTAACGGCTGTCTAAATGACTCGGGTAAAGTTTGTAGCATGCGTGCTTGTTGTTTTTGTCTGCTTCCACTTGTCTTTGCACTACGATGATGTCGGAGTAAATATGCAGTCATATTCTTGTGTTCCCACTAGTGCTGTCTGCGTTAATCTGAAATGACATTAACGCCACAACACGGCAAATCTCCGTTAACGAGCTACCACGGATCACGCCGTGCGTGGGGCTAGATAGCCAACACCTTAATGAGCTAACTGCTCTAACGCACTAGTTCCCACCAATGTAATTGAGCATTGCGTGGCACATCTGACATACTGTTTTACTTTTGTCCATGGTGCGCTTACCTTCAGGGTCATACGTCACATGAAAACCAAAATAGTTCCAAACGCCACATCGGAATGAGGGTGGGGGAGGTTCAATCTGCCATGTTGCAACGGGAGCTTAACTTCTGTCTCGCTAGCTTGCCCTGCGTTCAGTGAATTTGCGTTCAATTACTTCGTCTAGGCTGCACTGTCGAGCGCAGATCCACTGAGAGCTCAACACAGACAGCAACATCAGAAGGAAAGTTGATAAAATAAATTAAAAATGTTGTATCGTTCATACATATGCGTACCGAACCGAAAGCACTGTACCGAACGGTTCAATATCGATACGAATATTGTTGCACCCCTACTAGCTAGCATAAAAAGCAATAATCATTGAGAGATAAGCAAATAATATGTTCAAGAATACTCCTCTTAAACCTCTTGTTTTGTAGCACTTGCTGATATTCTTTCTGGTAAGTACAAATTCCTTAAGATTTAAAGTGTAGTAAACCAGAACTATCAATCAAATGTTCAGGCGACAACTTTCAAATTCAACAACATAAATTACATTTAGCAGTTGCCAAAACCTGTACTGCGATTTGTATAAATATGATTACACATGTATGTAAGCGGTGTGATATTGAAGGTACATGTAACCGCTAATCACTGCTATACACTAAGCAAACATACATGTAACTGATGACTCCCTCCTCTCCATTGTGTTTAGCATGTACATCAGTGATGGAAAAAAAACGACACATTTACTCAGTGTGGAAACTGTTGGAAGACATAAATATCCAGGAACTGACTGGGTGCACTCTGGTGAATCCAAGCATCATTGCACGCAGGAAGAACAACAAACCCTGCAGGGCCAAGCAGACACAATTCACTGAGATAAACACTGAGAATAGATGCAGTTTCACCTGCACTCTGACAAAAAAGCAAAACGGGGAGATATTAGTCAACACAGCCAGGAACAGCAATCTGTAGCAGGCAGGGATTAAGAAGAAGCAGGGCAGCAGTGAGTGTGGCAGGCTCTTCATCACACCTTCAGTTTCTGCACCGACTCCAGAAGACTCCAGATTACTTGATATATTGATTAATGGCAAGTCATTCTGGCAAATCCTTGAAGCAAATGAAACACCAGCCAGACTTCACCACATGATGATGTCAGATTTATAATCACTCATTTTTTTTTCTTAATCAAGTCTGTCAATTTTGCAGATGAAAGAAGAGATTCTTCCCAAACATCATCCAAAAAACAACATTAGCAGATTTAATAATGAAAGAAGGACAGTGAAATAAAAAAGTAGTACTTTATCATAAAGCCAGTATGGATCTGCCAAATACCGCAAGTCCACAGAAAGCTGAGTCAACTCACATATCAACTGCTAAACATGCTGTACTTTGAGAAAACTCAAAAACTAAAAATTCTGACTGAAGGTTAATTATAGTTTATTACAACTGAAGTGTTAGTATTAGTATATAGTATACTACCAGCTGCAATCCAAGCTGCAAACTTCGAGCCAACATACATGGGAAGTTCCTCAAACAGCCATTTGAGGACAGCACCCAAAGTGCGTCCAATCCAAGAGACACGTGTGTTCAAATACCCACCTTCACAGAAGAAATAAATGTTTACAACCTAGTACAGAAAAAAAGCTTTGGATCTCTATGGATAGTTATACTGGCCAGACTTATAGTTAGTAACGTGGTTACTTTGACGGCAGCTAATAGCCGTCTCCTACGACTTATCTCTGCCGGTCTCTGAATTAAACCTTTAAACCCTGTTTGGGCTGTTAGTGCAGCAGTGTCATCTGGAGCATTTTATTCAAATCTGACAAATAATATGATGTTCTGTGTATTATAGTCCATCCAGTGTATTTTTAGTTGGTTACTTATTAGCACACATGTGTTTCTTTCCATTGGACACATATAGTTTATATATTGCTTCATAACCAAGCTTGCTAGCATTAGCTGATAACTTAGCACTCCAAGCACTGGTCCAAATATAGTTACTTTCTGCTGGGTACATCTTTTCTATACACTCAATGGTTAGAGATCAATACGACAGGAAAATGACAGAAATCTCCTCCCCAACCTCTTTAAATGGCATTATATCTACAACATTTTTATTAAACTTATTGCCTACTTCATAGTATAAAACAACTAAAAAGATGCTGATGTGAACTTTTTAGTATGTTTTTTTTGCTATGCTCAGTGAAAGTTTCATAAAAAGGACTCCAAACTACTAACACCTGTATTTAGAACAAATAATACAAGAACTCCCAGAAATCCAGGGGAAATCTTAACAGATTTGTCACCATAGCTGGAGCGTACTTCTGACCAATCACACTGTCCCACTTCTGCAGCATAAAAGCTCCCATGCACCTGGCTCTGTCCATTTCCTCATGTTTTACAACATAGTTAAAGTAAACCACCTCAGAAGCTCTGCAGGCCTGGCCCGACCCAACCAACCTATCAGCACAAATGAAAAGTTAATGAGCGTTGCCATGGTGACAGTCACACCAGGTGAACAAGCGACGACCTTCTCCACATCCAGGTTAATGATTAAGAAGAAAGACATGTCAGCATAGTCACTAGTTGGAATCCCAGGAGGGAAAATCTGACTCACAAAGAACCTTTACAACAAAAACTCACTGTGACCAGCACAAGATACATGAACATAAATGATAGATTAATAAGATGATAGAAGCTGATTGGTCTACCAATAACATTTATGACAACATAGTAATTATTTGAACTGTTTAATTACCTAAAAAGCAGCTGTATTATTTTTGGTTTGGGCCTTTGATCGGACAAAATAGGAACAATGGATACCTGAGTTTTTCTGATTAAAAAAATGTTTTTGTTTATTTGGTTTTGTGTTATTGATTACCAAGTTTCTCAGGGATCATCAATCTATGGTACAAGTTCAAAATTGAAGTAAATGGCCCACATTTTATATCCAGTAGAAATGATACAATATTTTAACAGGAAGATGTCCCATTCCATCAAAAGAAATCGAAGACTCATTCTATATCTTGTTCAACCGATCCCTACTTCAAAGCCAAAACACAAAATAGATAAAAGTGAAACCCAAAAAGTGGCGATCCAAGCGGTATGTCTGGGCACGGTTCCCACACAAGAGCTTCCACTTCATCACTGAGCACAGATGATTCCAGCTAAGGGGACATAAGAGAAACTATTAGCAGTGATGGATGATGTTTGGTAGAATACTGTGGTAGGATTGCAGCATCTTGCTGCTGCCTCTGCAAGGCAAAAATATTTCACTTAACTTATTCAGTCTCTGAACTTTAAAAACTAGAATTTTTTTAAAGTTTCTAGTGTGTGTGACCGAGGTGTATGCAAAGAAAGTAAAGATTTGGGTTATTTTGATGGAGAAAAAAAAACGTGGCATCATCTTTGAATATCTGATACTTTAAATAATAAGTAAGTATGTCCTGCCAGGTGTTTGAAGACAAGCACAAATGTCATTTGACTCACTTGTATTCATTAAAAACACAATCGGAAAAGGCAGAATGAGCTAACTGCTTCATTACATCATTACACACTGTAAAGGTGGTAATAATTAGTGTAAACATTAACTATGCAGCTTAGTATTTGATACTTACTGTTGGAGTTTAGCTTTGCCTTTCTCGGGCCAAGCTAAATATTACTCAGGTTTAGGATTACAAGCTAAACTGCCCCAAATGAATGAATAACATGAAGGGCAATAAGAATACTGTAGTTTTCATTGCTTGCCACATGAAAGAGTCTGCTAAAGATCATGCTTAAACAGCTTGTTGACATTATGTTGAGGTTTTGGTTCAAAAGTTCAGAGAATAATAACTGAAACCAAATCTTAATTTTCTCACCACCCACACTTTTTTCCATCGAACTCCTTCAGTGGCAAAAATCTTTTCTAATCTACTCTTTGTCTGACCTTTTCCAACCATGGAAACCTGTTTTTATAAAAGCTCTCTGTGTATTTCAAGACTTCTCACACACACACACACATTAAAGAAAACACACACACGTGTGAGAAAAAGCGAGAGATTGCCCGCGCCTTTAAACAAACTGATCATCTTCCTCTGAGCAAACGAGATTACAACATGATAAACTGCCTTAAAATTTTTAACAAGATCATTGTAAAGTCATTGCTGACTACTCATGAATTTACTCCATCAATCCTTAAATGTTACATGAAATATTACAGCTGTAATGCAGCAACACAGGAGATGAGAGATACCGGGAAAGTATTGAGTCCCCTCTGCACGCTGGTGCTACCGGTCCCTGAAGGCATATTACAGAAACTTTTTAAATATCCAAAGAATATTATGTGCACAAGGTCAGTGTAAAGTCACTTTTGATTAGAAATTAAAATATACAGGTCCCACAAGGGATAATGAAACCCACTCCACTTTCAGGGTAATATAATCCATGTTTACAGTTTTAAGTTCTTTTATGAGGCAGGTTAAAAAAAAGAGAACGTTATTAACTGAACTCCAGGAAACACTGTCTCTGTTTATAGATGCGACTCACTTTCTATACTTCCATTTTTGGACTTTTCACTTCAATCCTACATTTATCTGACAGATGGAGTATAGATTCAACATGAAACAAGTTAATGCTGCTTTCAAGCAACACCCGAAATTGTCATATAGCAGCGGTATACTCAGACGTCATTCTTAACAAACACACATGTTCTCGAATGTAATATATTTGCTAAAACGTAGAGTCTGATTAGTAAGATCCCAGAATCTAAGATATCCCAATAAATTTAGGAGGAAGCAACCAATGAAATAGGTCGCGGCAGATGGCCCCGCCCCTCCCTGAGCCTGGTTCTGCTGCAGGTTTCTTCCTGTTAAAAGGGAGTTTTTCCTTCCCACTGTTGCCAAAGTGCTTGCTCATAGGGGGTCATATGATTGTTGGTTTTTTTCTCTGTATGTATTATCATAGGGTCTACCTTACAATATAAAGCACTTTGAGGCGACTGTTGTTGTGATTTGGAGCTATATAAATAAAATTTAATTGAAGGAAACAAAATGTAAAACAACTGATTAACTAAACGATCATTTTTTTTTTATATTTAATTGCCTTGTAGTATGATGGCCAGGCCCTGAGTAAGATAAATTCAGTTGTGCAATAACTGTCCAGGTACATAAGGAAAAATAAATCAACTCTGATACACAATATTACGTTCAGTGTCCCTTAAACAGTATTGTGATGGAAGCAGTTTAAGAGTAGACGGTTATTGTTGCCAGAGTGTGCCAGAAGCAAAGAAAAAGAAACTTACTTTCACTTTGTCTCCCTTGAGGTTTAATACATGTAACAAATGTCTTTTTTTTTAAATTAAATTATACAGAAAACCAGATTTACTTGATATTTCGATGCAAAATATTAACAAAACAAAAGAGTAGATCTACTTATTGAGTACTAAAACTCATACAGATACAGAAGCCTGTGCGGTGAACGTAACCGAGCATTCGTAAACGCCAGGCGTTTCTCTGAGAACATGGTGGAGACCAAAGCCAGAGCTATAAGACAGTGACCAATGGGAGCAAAGCACTCAGGGATGCAAAAACCATAACTCCAGTGAAAAATATTGCAGCTCAACAACTCTGCATATCAAACTAGGTACATGTTTATGAGCATATTCCCAATATCAAAACCAGTAGTGAAAAAAAAACAGCAAGTTGAAATCTTACATGTTTAATTTGCTTCCAGCTGCAGGAAATTGCTCTGCGCTGTGTGGCAACTGCAACTTTACACAAACAAGCCCAGGAATCATATTTCTCCAAGACAATGACTGAAAAAGACTGAAAAAAGGGAGACCCATAGCATGCACCCAACTTCCTACTAACAATGCGATGGACCTTAATTTACAGATGATAATTATGAGCAAGAACCACCAGCTGACACTGATGACGCAAAGCGATGATTATTTCTTGTTTGCCCCATGTGGAACATTGCTACACCTGTCGGCTTGTTAATGCCACCGACTGCTCACTGATCAGTCAAATAGCGCAAAACCAGACGCAGGACATAAATCATGTAAAGGTACAGTACAGCATTTTAAGGAAGAAATGTCAAAACAGCACCACAGGTCCCTACAAACGTGACAGCAGTAATAACAGGTGCTGCTAATATGAGTAAAACCCTCTCGTCTGATGTTTTTCAGATTTGTTTATTCCTGCTCCTTCAAAAACATGAATGCTGAAATGGAGACTTTGTCTCTGCTGCTCGTCTCCACAGCTCCACGTGTCCTGTGTTTGCCATACTCTCTATATGCTGGTTATGTAATCACAAGGAAAGAGGAGAAGGAGGAAGAGGAGGAGGGTCTTGGATACATAGATACACACACCTCCCTCTCAGCACCAGCTTCTTCCTGCCGTTCGTCCCGCACTCACCATCGCATACAGCAAATCTCTGTATCAGTCATGCTTGCAGGCTCCAGGTCTCAAGTCATTGGGGGAATATGAGCTATTTGACTCTATTTATAGACTACAGTGCAAGCGAGTGCGTGCACTCTTCTCCAGACACATGCACATGTTTAAATTTCCGATCAATAGCTGCCTCTGTCAGGAGCGCAGAGCTGGAAATTTGAGAGTGCATGTACGATCCCATTTTTCATTGCTTTGCAGTGATGTTATCACTGATGGCTGCTTTTGTTTACAAGCGGGTGTAAACAACCCAGAAGGGCCGTGTGTAGGATCCCTCTTTCAAATTTCTACATTTTGAGTGTTGAATCATTAGCTTTAGTCTTTTTTAAAAATAAATATATTCTTAAAAAATATTTTAATAAGATCTGGTATTTTCTCTACATTAATTTAAATATTTAATTTGTGACTGTTATAGTTTTTATTTTAGGTATTTTATGTATGATGCCCGAGACCAATTTTCAATATTTTTTCAATATTTTATTTTTTTTATATATTTCTTTCATTTTTTAAAAATGTAAATATATGTGCTAACCACGATTAATTAGCATATTTTGCAGGTGTTTCTGGTTTGTGCATTCCTCAGATTATTTAATAGTTCCATTGCTGTCACAAAGACTTCAGGACTGACAGATTTAGGCCTGTTTTCACAGTGTAAAAAAGCTAATTTAGCTGTGTACGCTTCACTGTGTCATGTTGTGTTGCTCTAGCAGATTTCCTGTGATGTTCCTGGGAGCTCTGGCACACTGACAGCGGATTATTGCGCTGGAAATGAATCGCAGGATCGCCGTGTTTGTTTTTCCTGCGCTCAGGTGAAGCTGCGATGAATCAGCCTGCCGGTTCGTGGCAGTCCGCTGATACAATATTTACACAGACCACAACAGAAACAGTCTGCCCCCCAGGTCTCTCTCCAAAATGGCTCTGAGGATAACTCCACAGGGCGCGGACGGAGCTCCGCTCTGTTCATCACGGAGGAAATAATCACCCGTTAATTTACTCACCGAATCGCCTGTCAGCAGAAGCGGGGAAGGAGCTCAGGGAGGCGAGGAGGAGGAGATGGTGGAGGAAAGAGAAATGCAAAGGATCCATGTCTCTTCTGGGTTATTCTCTCAAGTGTTAAAAGGACATTTTTTGGTTTGGTTCTTCTTCTTTCCCAGTCAGAGCGGCCCCTTCGCAGCCGGAGGAGCGGAGGAGACGGTGGATGGATGTTGGAGGAGAGGAGAGAGGATGCTGGGCGTTTCTGCTGCTGGAGGCTCGAGCTCTCGCAGCATCAAAACACAAGCACTCACATACTGTACTTCCGATAGACATTTTCCAAACTAAAAGCTCAAATTAAAATAATAATTATTATTATTAAAACTTTAGAAACACACACAGGGCGGATCTACTGCGGTGGCATGGGGTGCCACCTTAATTTGCATAGTGTTCTTTTTAAAAATAAGCTTTCATTAACACTTTACAAGTAAGACTGAACCGACAGTGCAGTTTAATGACATTTTGTGTAAATTTAAGTATGTAATCAAATTGTTACATACTTAAATTTACACAAAATGTCAGTAAACTGCACATATTGTTTTGTGAATGAAATGTTTAATTATGCTAGGGTTTAAGCCAATAAAAATTACAGGCAATGTGTCATGAAACGTGTATACTTACTGCATTTGATGTATTTTAACCATATATAGATTATATTACAGAATGTAACACCTGCATATGTGTAAAGAAGTGCCTTTCATTTTGCCATTTTTTATATGCACATCCACCCATTTAGGAAAAAACATTTAAATTGATCAAATTGATCAAAAATACTTTTTTTTATATATATATATATTTTTTTATGTTTTTCCTTTATATGTATAAGCATAAACGTATTTAACCGTCACTGCAAGGTTCAAATTTTACGTCACAGCCGTCTTTAAAGCTTTTATTTTGAAGGTTACATCGCTCTATATCCAGATTCAGTCTTTTTCTGACTTGACGATTTAACAAGGAACTCTGATTCAGCACTACCGCTGCCTTCAGGTGCTGTCGGAAATAATCCCGTTTTTGAGTAGAAGGCAGGTGGGAAAAGGGACGTTATTTATATCTACCTACCGAGAAACGTCAGAAAGACTTGAAGAAGCGGGGATAGACATGGGGGGGGGGGGGGGGGGGAATGAGCCAAAGGACCTGAAATGTGTGATGTTGGGTGCACAAGAGAAACATTTTGGATGAGCATCTATGACTCCTTTTGATAAATTAACATTCTATTTAGGTCATGGAGTCATTTCCAAAAGAATTAGCAAGCCTCAGTCAATCTCAATCTATAATTTTAATTTCAGATGTGAAAGGAATTTTCCAAGTGAAGGGAACATGATTAAAATACTGCAAAAGTGTTTAATTTGCTTTTAAACTACACTTTTCTACATTGTTTTGAGAACCTTAGTTCAACGCAGTTTATTCACATAATGCCAACCCGCACAATAATCACCTCAAGATGCTTTATACTGCAAAAAAATAATCACTACTCTTACATTACTACAGCAATCACTCATTGTTCAAACCTACTGTTTGTCAGGAACAGCCAGTCAGAAGAAAGTTGGCATAAAAGCAGAGGAGCTAAAGCAGCTTGCGTCAGACAGACAATGAAGAGGATGAGGGACTTTAAGCAGCGAAAAAAGCGACTCTACAAGGGCTCGGGAATAAATAAAATGGGCTAGAAATGATCCTGGTAGATCCCTTTTAAATAACTATTGAATCTTCACCAACCATTTCTGGTTTATGTCACTCCATGGGAAGATTGGAGTGACTGGTTTTAACCAGTCAGAACTATCTGAAGAGATTAAAAGCTTCTCCTTTGCCACCTTGCTGCTCAGGTCATTTATGACAAACTTGATGAAATGGATTGTACTGTGTGTGTGTGTGTGTGTGTGTGTGTGTGTGTGTGTGTGAGCATATCTAGGAGCAATCAAAGTGGGTCAGAGTGTGATTCACACAGGTTTTTCCATCTAGAAGAGCAAATCAGTGCTTTCAGAGGCCTTATCAGTCTGTAGGTAAATACTGAAGCATCTCTGACGTTTACACTCAGGACAGGAACAAAATGGAGACACAAGCACACACAAATCACTGACTGATTCTGTCAAACTGTTTGACCTCCTACTTTGTGGTGTGTTCAGGGTCACATAGAGAAACGTATACAATCAGGATAGCTGTGTTAGTGCTGGAAAAGCTGGAAAATGCAGCACTTGTAAGTGCAGCATCTTTGAGCAGAAAGTAAATAATGTGATATCTTACCAGCCCAAATCCATTTTTTTGATGATTAAACAAACAAATCATGCAATCCCTTCATTTTTCATTTTAATGAAAGCAAAAACTTTCACACAGTCTGAACACATATTGCATAATTTTATTTTCTTCTTATAAAGAACAAATTCAGACAATCTTCTGCAGAACCTGAAAACTTTATAAAACTGAAAACCACAGAGAAGACGCCTATTTCAGCTTGTTGCTAACATGGATAATTGGAGCATCTTTCACTTAAAAGATAATTTCACACTGTAATTTTCATATTAAGACCCACTGAAAACAAACAACATAACACAGCCCATGCATTAGCTTGCAAGAGCCTCATGGGACACAAAGACTATCACTGATAAATGCCATGTCGTAAGCAGCACTGACGGGTATGGTGTTTTTATGACACAGGCCCCATGACTTCACAGTGGGTTACACGGCAAATCTAAGAGCTTTGGATGATTCATTTTATAAACAGATGAAACTGAGAGAAAATTTTATCGTCTCTGTTTGTTCCCTGTAAAATAACAGGATGACCTTTTTCTGTCCATTAAAAGGATTTTTTTAAAAGGTGAAATTCACTCTTTTCTGCCATATGTAGAGTAACAAATGTAAGCTAAAGCTGCCTTTTTACACTCTGAGTTACACTGAACAGATATCAAAGTAGTGGATTATTATTTACATCTTGCACATGTTTAAGGAAAACATGGCTACAGATCTATTTCTGACCTCTGACAAACATTTAAGAATAAAACACAAGAACCTGTTTAAAATGTAAAATGAGTTACAAGACAAATACAGCAAAACAGCATTCTCTAGTGTTTACTGAGAGCAATGCAGTGCAGGAGATTGGCACTTTATGTTGGGTGTGTGAAACTTTACTAAGTGAGCTTTACTATCCTGTATTACACTGTAGGAATTTACTCCATTGGTGACAGCTGATCTAAAATCCACAGTACACGTCAAACCTGAACCAAACTTTTGTAATTTTTGTGTCACAGTAACAGTTTGGTAATGACACACATAGACACAGACAACAATTCACTCTTCCATTCATACCTATAGGCAATTTAGTGTTTCCAATTAACCTATTCCCACTAACTGCATGTCTTTGGACTGTGGGAGGAAGCCAGAATACCTGGAGAAAACCAACGCAAACACAGGGAGACCTTGCAAACTAAAGACCCCGGCCTGATGGTGGAATTGAACTCAGGACCTTCTCGCTGTGAGGCAACAGTGCAAAACCATTTACCTCAGCACGGGCTAACTTCTGTTAGAGAAGTATCTACGGCAAGAAGAGCTGCAGTATTAACCCTGGAGAACCCATGGGGTCAAATTTGACCCCATGGGTTCCCTAGTAAACCAATGGGGTCGGATCTGACCCCATGGGTTCTCCAGGGTTAAGACAGTTATACATTCAAACAGTTGGTCTGTGCAGAACTGGCAAGTTGACAAATTAAAATTGCTTTTAAAATACTAAACAGGCACATTTAAGATGGCACTGAAGATTCTTCTGTAATTGTGGGCTGTGAAATTGTGATTTTAAAAATAACCTGATACCAGATTGACTGGGTCAATTGTGGCCCCTGGGCCTTATGTTTGACATCCCTGACCTAGAGGACCCATCAGTACTGTGAGCACAAGGCAAATGGGTGAGCAATAAACCATTTGTACCTGATGTAGAGTTCAAGATTATTCATGTTAAAAACAGTAGATCTGTTGGTTAATGTTGGATTTCTTCTAGCCAGATTTTGTTTATTTACAAGGCCTCATCTTTACCCATATTGAATCCCTACAGGTAATGAAAGTTTAAGTTATGCCAAAGGTCTCTATTCTTTAAAAGCAAATGACCTCACCACTGGATACTGATAAAAAGTGTCCTTTGTTTTAACCCTTGTTTTATATTTCCTAAATACACCATTATTGTAACTTTTGTCTGTTATCTGTTGTTATTGTCTTTAGATGTTAATGTTAATTGCATTGCACTTGCAATTTTTAGGTAATCTTTGCCTATAAAAATTAAAATCGCTAACACGTCCTGAATACTCCATTTAGTATCTTATTAAAGGCAGATTCTATAATACATATAATACGTAATAATTTCCATCAATAGATTAGATATAAAGATGACTATTGTTTATTTTCTCATAATAAATTATTGTAAGGTTTACACAGAAATTCCTCAAAAGCTGCACACCCACTAGAGAAACATATCTATAGTCTTAAAAATGACAAGAACAAAAAGCACAGTCCTGTACAGCTTCATGCTGCTATAAGCCAGCCAAAGCTCTTTATTCATTTTAAAAGACATTTAGGAGACATTCAGGAACAAGGAAGCTGTTTTAGCAATTTGTTGCTTCTTTCCAAACATGTAAATATCTCTGGGTCATGTACATTTTAAGGCACGAGATAAATTAAGAAGACACAGAAGTGAAACCGCTTTTCAGCCCATATGGAATAGAAGAGCAAAAGAAAAGTCCCATTCTCTCTAACAGCAAATGTAACACAAGTCTCAAAATACTAACATGTCATATACTATAGTTTACTTGTGAATTTCCCCCCTTGCATACAGAATATTTATAATTATGTTGCATGACACACACAAAAAAAGGAAAAGAAAAAAGTAAGGGTCCATTTTCACCAGACACACAATACATGTAAAACCAGCATTTAGTTTTGTTATGTTACTTCCATATGGGAGAAGACAAACTTGACCCCAGAGGCACATGTTTCAAATCTGATGCTTTACAGACAAGACGGGAAACACAAATAAAAAAACATCAAGACATTAAAATGCAGTTAACATATATAAATGTAAAATACTTTGTCAATGCTTGATGTGAGCACAAGGCAAATATCCAGAAGTTATATTGTGAGAATCCAAGGTCTAACTACCCCAACTTTTATCAACAGAAGATCTGCTGTTCTTTGGCTGCGTCGGGTCACATACACAAAAGCTATGGTTGTTTTGTATTTCTTTCTGATATAAATCCCTTTGGATTGTGTGCTGTAAAGTCAAAACTGTATTTAAAAAGATATAGAAAAAAAACCCCACGGAAGATCATTTTCAACTCGTGTCTGTGCACCTTCCTTCAGATGGCATTCGGAGTTAAGACTTAAGTGGATTCATAAACAAAGTGAACAGCTGATGCTAGTGGAAATATGAATGCTATCGCAACAACAACAACAAAACCTGCTCTGAGTGTTACGAATACATTTTTAAAAGAAACATTTGTTTCACTGAAGAAAATCATGTTGCCAAATATTTTTAAAGCCACTATGTGTAGATGCCTTCCAATATGTAATCCCTGTGAAATCGGGTGACATAAATGAACACTAGCCAAAACATTTGTTGCAAAGAACTAGCATTAACAGAATTTCAGTTAAAGAAGAGCATCAGTGAAGTGAGAATGATGAATTACTTTATTATATCAATGCAGGAAAAACAAGACTTTTACTGCTTTTTACCAACACATATAACAGGAAGTCAACAGGGGACAATAATAAATTAATAAGAAACAAAAAAAATCCTGGGGCTACCACTGGCTTCTTCTCAAACCAGACAATTATATAATTTAAGGTTTCCTCATAGAGAATTTTTGGATTTTTCACTATAATGTTAAGCTTCTACCATAAAATGTAAATAAAAGTTTAAAAACCAAAAAAACCAAAATTGATTGACATTATGTCTTTTTCCATACGACCAATGGAGACTGTCCGTGGACAATTAACACTTCTACACATAGTGGCTTTACGTACATGGAGGATGAGTGGGTGATCCTTAAAACATTTCTGTTAAAATACAGTTTTATGATAGAATAGTAACACATTTTGAGAAAAATAAAAAACCCCGTAAAACTTAAAACCAGCAACTGTCGAGATGAGTTAGCTTAGTTTAGCTTAGTCTTCTAATGAGCCTCCCTCTGCAACCAAAACATCTTAAACTTTCGAAACACGGCTTGTTAATTAGTTTTACCGATGTTCAGCTATCACTAATAAAAAAAAAAGGTTCCTCTATGTGGTCTTTAGTCCCATCACACAACTTTGCTGTAAATAATTATTTTAGCCAGCTGTTACTTAGTTTATTAATAAGGTTACTGATTTCAAAACACTAAATTATCTGTAAGGAAAGATAATGTATATATAACAGCACCTTATGGTACAATAAAAGTCATTTTGAGGTCATTTGGACCATTTCCATTCCCAGGGTGTCGAATAATGCCAGACCACCGATGTCTCGGGTATGCATTGAGACGTTTGGCATCTGTGCACTGACTCAACAGCCATGGCCAATAGTGAGAGTGAAATAGGTCTCACTCTACACTTTTTACAAATTGTTACTTGGTTTTGTTCAGCATTTTTTATGTCCAGATTTAATGGGCAAACCTGTAGTTGTGGTGACTAAACGTAACCCAAACAGTGAGGAAAGAAATCCTCCCAAAAGGACACACAAACTTTATTGTTAAGTAAGCTAAGCTAGGCTAAGCTAGGCTAAGCTACGATAAGCTAAACTAGGCTAAGCTAAGCTAAGCTAAACATCTTCTTGCAGAGACCTGTGAGTAAAACATTTTCATCAAAATGTTAAACTATTCCATGAACTTTCAACACTATTTTTTTTTTTTTACCACCTCTTATGGTTTAAAAAAATTTACTTGTCTATAGATGAATTTTGGCGATGTTTGCACCGAGTAAATATGATAACAGATTAAAAAAAACAAAGAAAAAAAAAAGTGCAATATTCATATTCAGTTTTTACAAAACAAACAGGTAACACTTAATAATGGCCTTATTTCAATGTAAACCCAGAAACATGTCACCAAATAAAACAACACATGTGTGTGCATATCATCATTTTTGCTTGGGTTTTGCACACACACACACACACACACACACACACACACACACACACTCGTTATTACAGTGAAATAAAGCCAGTGTATTGCTGTGTTACCCAAAACCCCAACTGTGCTAAATAATAAAAATACTCCACTCTTTGGTGCAACTCTGTCCAGAATGTTTTGGCATTTAAAAAATAAAAATTAAATCAAATGAAATAAAATTATAAACAATCATTTGGCCAAGTAAGACACCACGACTCCTCACTTCTACAATACACCCCCGTACTCTGATTTGTCCAGCATCACTGTACATTATTTACACACTTGTACACTATCATTCTTTGTGGAAAGACAACAAAAAACAGTCACTTCTCTAAATATAGAATATAGGTTTCCATAGCACTACACAACGTAGTCTAGTTCTCTACATGTATATACTCCCTTTAGCCAATCACTCACTTCTTAAAGGGAAGGTTTGCCTTGCGACTGATGTGATTAAATGAGTGTCAAAAGCTGCTTTTCTTAATCAGTTTGTTTCTTACAGTTAGAAATAATGAGAATGATTAAAAAAACACATCGTACTGTAGAGATGGAAGTGAAGTGAATATAAAGTGGAAGTGTGGTGATATGATGACGATACTAATGATGGCGACTTAAAGTTGGTTGGACTGGACCCGGCCATCTGAGCTCAGCTCATACCTGCAGGAGGGAAAAAGTAGTTTAGAGTTTGTTTCATAATCCAGCTTTTTGCAACCTTTAAAGTCACATCGCTTTCATTTATCTCCACTACAGGCACATTTGCCCTTTCTCCAACTGTTGTCCTTATACCAGTGATTTATAAACTACTGATGGATGTTTACTGTCATACAGCTTATTGAATGTTTGGCCTCAGGTCTGTGCCTTTTTTTTTTACAAAATCAATCTCACAATATTTAAGCAGAATATTGACTAATCTTCTTTCACTCCAGGTTCAGTGTTGATCCTTGAGAACTAAGTCTTCGCCAACTAGTGATGGATGAGCAACAGTGGCCATTTTATCCAGTAAATAAGCCTAGAGACATGCATTTGTAATCCACAGACTTTACCAAGGGTGTTGAACTCCAGGCGTCGAGGGCCGGTGTCCTGCAGGTTTTAGATATCACCTTGGGTCAACACACCTGAATCAAATGATTAGTTCATTACCAGGTTTCTGGAGAACTTCAAGACATGTTGAGGAGGTAATTTATCCATTTAAATCAGCTGTGTTGGATCAAGGAAACATCTAAAACCTGTAGGACACCGGCCCTCGAGGCCTGGAGTTCGACACCTGTGCTTTAGACGATAGCCCACTGGCAAAGCCAATAGCCTCTAAACAGTCTGCACAAAAATGACTGGCCAATACAACTTAAATAAATAAATGCAAAACACAAAAGTTCTAGTACAGCAAAGCCAATTTTTTTATATTCACGTAACATGTGTTTCTAGGTAAGGCTAGCTCTAATCCAAGCTATTGATGCATTCACAATATTAATTTCAAAAAATATAATGTAAAAAATAACTTCATGATAATCTACTCAATCAAAAAATATATACAAGCAAACTTACATTTGAACTCATTATTCTCCAAGCCATGCTATGAGCTCAATATGACATAATAAAGTAAACTGTATTTGTTTTAAATAGATTTGAAGCGAGATGAACGACTAACCATTGTGTCCAACCCTTGGAGATCTGATCATGATTCAATTCCAACACAACCTGATTAAAAAAAAAACAAAAAACAAAGTTTTCTTATACAGTCAAAATGATGCACTTCATAGAAATATGACACCAGAAGCAGAAAGAACAGCAATACTTGAACTTTTAGACAAAGTCTAACAAAATGAGGCTTCTCTCAAAACCAGCGAAATTTCCACTCCGATGGCTTCATTGTGTTAAAGAAATGCTTTTCAGTTACACATAAATACAGACAATAAATAAAAGATGTCTGCACCTTTCCAAGCAGGCCTTTGTGTTTGGAGAGCAGACCTCCACCGTTCTTCACGGCAACATCTAGAGTCCGCCTGTGGAGCTCCACGAGGGAAACGCTGAACTCAAACCTAAACAGGCAGATGGCACAGCGAATTTTTATGAGCTTTGCTCTGCTTATCAAATGGCTGGAAAAAAAAGTGAGAGGGGTGGACTCACGTCACATCGTAGACCGGGTTGAGGTTTTTCTTGACTGTTGGAGTTTTCCTTCGACCTGACCTTCGCTTGTCGGGAAGCAGGTAGAGCCGGACGTAAGGATCCGAGCCATGATCAGTGAAAGCTATGAGGTTTCTGAGGAAGTCAACAAAGGGTAAGAGTCAAAACACTAATTTATCTGAGGAAGAAATGCCCCATTTTTTAATTACCTGCAACTGTGAACAGCTACGATGAGTTTGTTTCTCTGGGAGCTGTGTCTGATCGTCAGCTGGATCTCCCCCAGGGGGAAATGACTGGGGCCTGAACCACTATGAAGACAGAAAATACATCAGACATGCTCACGATACCTGAGCTGTAGGTTTGTTGTTGCACACTATCAAAACACACTTATACACCAACCAAACAGCTGCCTTTGTTGTTCAACATGTCCTTAAATCATGATATAAGAAGATGTAAAAATATTAGGAAGTATTGATAAAGACAGATAGATACTTGTGAAACTGCTCGAGTCTTTGCTGCAGCTCCTGAGCAGCGTAAGGGTTGGAGATGTCTGAAGCAATGCTGGGAGTTGGCTCCTTGCCACCAGCCAGGTACTGCTGGGAGCCCGAGATGGCCAGGTTTGAGGTGCTTCTCCCAGTCTCCGCCAAGCTCTTCCCTCCTCCACCTACACTGCCATCCTGCCCAAAGTCCATGCTTCGCTGGGTCCTCACAGTCTCCTTAGCGTCTTTCTGCCTGTTCAGCATCTCCTTGGCTGACACGGAGGATGATCTGGGAATGTCTGAGTTAGAGGCGGGAGACTTGGGCGATTCTGAGGAGATAGAGGGCCCTGGGGTCGAGTTGGAGGACGAGGATTTGCGGACCTGCACTGAGGACGGGGTGGAGTTTGAAGCTGTTGAAGTGCCCTTATCCAGACTCAACACCTGGAATCATTATCAGAATAATTATTTTCACAGTTTTGAATGGCATAAACCAGCGGTCCCCAACCCCCGGGCCTCGGACCAGTACCGGTCCGTGAGTCGTTTGGTACCGGGCCGCGAGAGTTGAGGCTCAGGTGTGAAATGTATGGTTTTCAGGGTTTTTATCGGTTTTCAGCGTTATTTTGTTATCGTTTTTATCGTTAACTCGGTTTTCCTTGGTCTTTTCAGGTGTGTTATGAATAAATCTTCTTTTACGGTACCGGTACTAGTTTTATTTTGTTGTATTTATCCGTGATACCTTAAGGCCGGTCCGTGAAAATAATGTCGGGCATAAACTGGTCCGTGGCGCAAAAAAGGTTGGGGACCGCTGGCATAAACAAAACAAAAAACAAACCTAGGAAAAGGCATTTCTGTATTTTTGTTTTGAGAAAGAGTTTCAGTTCTAGGAAAAAGTTAGTCAGTGGATCTTTATGTCAGTTTACCTACAAATAAGATTTCAACACAGACGTGCGCTGTGGCATGTTTGGTTTCTGTAAACTTAATCGCAAAAGAAAAGCATCATATAGACTGTTTTCCACTCTGGAGAGACACCAGGTGGTTAACTAGTTTTAATATTAATGATGTAAAAATGGGTGATGTTACTGCTGCCTTACAGTCTCAAATCTTCTGTTTAGTTAAGCAGTACTGTTAGCATTCACTTGAGAACTGCTGATAAGCTTTCCTATGAGGGTAAACAGAGGCCTGTGCAGGCACTGCCTACTGTTCTGATGATTCCTCAGACAATAACGCTTTATAAATAAGTGATGCAGAAGCTAGACATGTAATGTGAAAATACTCATTGAATTTGATTCACTGAAGGTCAAGAGTTTGAATTTCTGATGTTTTATAGAAGCAATGCGACGCATCGTCATGGTAGTGGAGCAGTATGTACAAAGACTCTCTCCTAGCCTATCATCACATGCGTTTCTTCATCAGAATCTTTAGAAACCCAAATTCTCAAGTCACAGAGTGGGACCTGCATCGTCTGACGAGCTTTATGGCTTCAAAGGAAATTGGTCTGGATCATTTTAGATCTGAAAAAATCATCCTTAAGGAAAAAAAATCATTGCTCCTTTACCCGCAGAGCCATTTTGATCTTGAGGGTACAGCTCGGTCCAGAGTTCCTCAGAGGGAACCTCTGGTTCAGCGTCATCTCCTCTGCCTCCAGCAGGCGAGTCAGGGGCAGTGTTAATGTCCCCAGTGAACAATCGTGCTTCTCATCCTTCACCTGAAATATTAAGTGTGATGAAGTTTTATTTTAAGGCATAATGTAAGTTACAGTTCATATATTCCATTTTATAAGCATTTAACTGTTTATAAAATCAGCTGAACGTCTTCATACCTCAACCTCCAACTCTTGGACTTTGGGATTGTGGATGAGGAAGGTGAAGGTTTCCTCCCACAACGGTTCATGAGTCTTATACTTGGTCTGGAAACAGACAGAAAGGAAGAGAAGAAGAAAGTATTAAGCCAAGATGGATCATACATTCAAAGTCAAGAAGCAAGTGCACAGGTACAGGGCTCACGTGCTGTGAACCAATCACAGCCTGAACGTACATTTATTTACATTTATTAAAGCTTTGATTCAATTCATTTATCAGTCTTTTATGTACAAAAAATAGCTGCAATTTTCATAATTGGCATCTTGGGAAATTAATAAATTAACCACAGTTAGCACAAATGTGGATTTTACGTGCTCTCACCTTACTCTCGTAGGACTTGTGTCCCACTCTGAACTGGACAAACGGGCTGGGATCACTGGTCACCTTCTTACCAGACTACAGCAGGAAAAACAAACAAACAAACAAACAAACAAACAAACAGTAATAATATTGGACTGGGTATGCTAGCATTATATATATAACAAGAGTGAGTGTTTCTTTGGACTTTAGTTTGAAACAAAAGGAGTGACACTGTACTCCACTGATTAAATTAATTTCTATCTCACACGGTGTCATTTTGTGACTTTTCAAGAAAGGAATTAAAGAAAAAAAGGACATCAGAGTGCCCAGAACCAGTTAGTATAGAAACCACACCAGATCATTGTAAAAGAAAAGATTAGAGTCAAAAAAAATTTCAACTGTAGCTCAGACAACAACGCTGTTATTGACAGCACACGCTGTTAGAATTGGTTTTAGTCAACAAACACGATGAGAGGAGTTTGTTAATGAGTTTTAAAAACAGGAAACACGATCAGTTGTGAAGTTGCTCTGGATGCTACAGCAGCACTTCCTAATGCAAACATGACCTAATGAGTTTTAATACAACAATACAGATTTTTAGATGTTTGATGTGATTATTTAGTATGAGAACAGCAATAAAAGTAACATTAAAATATTTAAAAGAAGCATGTCTTTGCTGAAAATCCCCACAGACCTCTTTGCAAATCGCTTCAAACAGGAACTATTTTCTTCTGGCGAAAGTAGTTCCAGTGAAAGCTCTTAATAGTGGGTCTGTGAGCCATCACAACAGACATGTTAGTCTCACTGTAAATATTTTAAATGCAATTCTTGGAGCTTGGTTGACCATTTCAAATAAACTCCTTGACTGTTTAAGGTTGCCACAACTTTCCCTAAAAGTTGTCTTGAGTGTCTAAATCAGTAATAGTATCCACAGAATTGGTAAAGGGTATCACCACAAATCAGCTGTGACTTCTGACTTTTAGAAGAACTACAAAATAACTATCAGTAGCAAAACTTGTAGCAATGGGAAACTGAGAAACAAATTCAGACTACTCAGATCAGTTTTAGACTTTTTTCCCTGAATGTGCTTAACTGCTTCATATACTACATGGCCAAAAGTATGTGGACACCCTTTATCTTCAGAGTTTCAGCAGAAATCCCAGTAGAGCAGCTTTGCCCCATCTCCCTGTGCTCAGGTCTCTTCCTGTTAAAAGGGAGTTTTTCCTTCCCGGTGTCACCAAGTGGTTGTTCATCTGATTACTGAGGTTTTATCTCCTAATACAAAGTGCCTCGAAGCAACTGTTGTGATATGGCGTGATTTAAATAAAAGTAAATCTACGTGCCAGCTTGCATCAGCTTATGGCTCAGCTGGTTTGCAATTCTCTCACGGTGAAGTGTCATTATGCTGCTTCTGCAAGCCACTCTGTAACCCACCTCATCTCCAGCTTCACCATTTCTTACATTTCAATGTCAAACTGTTGTGGGTGAGGGGATCTCGCTGCTCGTGTCCCTGACTTTATGGTTGCCAAATGTAGGGGCAGAAATGCCCAGAGGTTACAGAACAGAGCCACACGCCAAATAAAAATGACCGTAGGTAATATAACGATGCTATTTTGACGAACGCGAGGCTTAAGCATTTGATATTTTAGACAGCGCTCTTTAACTTAATGGCAGCATTCATTTTTTCCACTTATTCAGCATAACATTGCCCTCAACCTTAAAGCTACATACATAAAAAAAATTGTTTAGAAATCCTCCAAATCGATGTCTGAAATCGAATTTATCAACATCTACAGTCGGAGAAACCATATCTGTAACTTTCCAAAACAGACACTCCAACATCCACAAGCTCTTTTGTTTATTTCACAACAATTAAGACACTTTTCTCAAACAAAACATTGGAGTCCACATACTTTTGGTCACATTGTGCATAAACATTACTGTATTTCCTTTATATCATTTCGCCTCAGTGTCTGATCGGGATGGGTGTGCTTGGTTGCCGTGGCATTACCTTGATGGCCTTACTGACCGAGCCCTTCCTCAGCCCCGCTTGGTTGAACTCTAACGGATTGCGCTTTGATTTTCCCACAGGGACAAGGAAGGAGAGAGCAAACAACAGCACACACAGACACACACCACCAGGTTATTTGGGAAAAGAGGAGCATGCCGGGAGGAGGTGGAGGAAGGATTGGTGTCAGCACATCAACACCATCGGCATCACCAGATGTATCGGGATGCAGCACAGTGACAAAGACAGAGAGACAACATGGATGATCACATGGTTAGTGTTATTCCCCAATTAAACCGTGACATGAGGTTAAAACTAGAGCTTAACCAACAGCAAATTCAGGCTGACATACACCGATGAATGAAAACATTTAACTTTTTATTAACCGCGTTGATATAACATTACTTTTAGACACTATTAAATAGTTTGGATTAGGGATGCAACGATACCAATTTTTTCAAACCGATACGATACCGATACTTGGATCTGAGTACTTGCCGATACCGAGTACAAAAACCGATACTTCTACCACACACACACACACACAAATGCAATGAATTGGAAGACAGGTTTTATTTTATTCTCTGCCGATAAAAAATAAAATCTTAATAAAAATGAACTAAAAAAAATTTCAAGTGAAAAATAAGCACTTCTGTTAAATTATTGAAGTGTCCATATTGTAAACAAACAAACAAAATAACGAAAGTATTTGGCATTGACGAACTCCTCATCTGCCTGTGGATCATCAGTCCACTGTGCTGTTAAACCAAGGACTGACATCGCACACACACTGCTTGTCTTTACCTCTTCAGAAAGTTTTGGCACCATTATCTCCCTGATGTATGGGCGGTTGGGAATTTCATATCGCGGCTCGAGTATGCTGAGAAGACGGTGCAATCCTATGTTTTCCACGGCCGGCATTGGCTGGTCATCCAGAGCGATAAAATGAGTCAGAATCTCTGTTATTTTAACTGCCTGTGGATTTTCTCTTGACATTTTCCGCGCTTTTCCAAAACCTGAGTTAAAGTTGGCTGTTCCGGTCCACACTGCTGACATTTTGTTTAGCCTAGCTACAGCAGCCTCCAGTTTCTCTTTTTTATCTGGAGCCGCCAGTCTCACTCGCCTAACCCTGTGCCTGTTTAGCGCGGGATGTCCCCCCTAGTGGCCAATCTAAAAAACTACAACAGAAATGACAAGTATCGGTTCATGGTATCGGTTAACTTTTACGAGTATGAGTACACACACATTTTACAGTATCGTCCCCGATACCCGATACCAGTATCGGTATTGGTGCATCCCTAGTTTGGATATTAAAAACTCACGTCTTTTTCTGTTTTAATGAAATATTGAGGATTCTAAAAGATCTTTAGATCTACAGTTCATTTATTATGCCAAAATATCAGCCAAAACACATTGATTGGACTCTAGTGAAAATATCACAGCATTAGATCAGAGTCAGTGGATACAATGGATAAGAAAATACATGGGTGTCAGAGAAAAATGAAAGTCAGATGATTTATGATATAGTAATGATTGGGGAACAAATATAAAGATTTCTAAATGGAACGAAAACAATGATATTAAGACCATGGACAGCAAACCCAATGAAAAGTGTTTCAGTGTTGAGCAAGAACAGAATGGAATGAAATGGCAACAAAACAGAATGTAGCATCCTTGTTATTCAACTTTCAACTACATCAAAGACAGAAACCAATTCATTTAGACAGAAGAAGCATTGTTGGGGAAAAGGAAGGGTAGCTGTACATGCTACTGTAAGGCTGTCATCGAACATCATGTTGATGGCTCGTTTACGCTCAGGGTGGCTTCATGCGTCGGGTTTTGGGAATTAGTGAGAGACTTTAACAGCCCAACCATGGACAGAATAAATACATTACGCCCTGGGATGAGCTTGGGTTAGAAATATGAAGGTTCAGTAGGAATAAAATGGCTTTGATGTAACTATACAAAACCTCATCGTGTCATTGATCCAGCACAGAAAATGGGCTGAAAAACACTAACTTGTTTTTACATCGTGGACTCGCGATGAGATGAGATGTAAGACTTTTAAGGAATTGACAGATTTGTTGACCATCGAGGGGTGTGAGCTTATCTGGCATTTAAACTAACAGATATACACATGCTGAAACCTTACTGGTCACTCGTATAAAACCTGGTTATTGTTGGGTTTTGTTGGTATGCAATAACAGTTAGATACTTGATATCAAGGACAGATAACCTATGACCATTGAAGTTTATCCTCTCAGATCTTTTATACCTTATTCTATAATTAACCATTTCTTCCAATGAGGTCCATTACTATTAGGGCTGCCACAAACGATTATTTTGATAGTCGACTAGTCACCGATTATTTTTGCGATTAGTCGACTAATCAGATCATCATCCATTGGACGTAAAAGTACAGCTTATTGCACCAGCAGCATCTGCTCTTATATACAGTGGGGCAAAAAGTATTTAGTCACCCACCGATTGTGCAAGTTCCCCCACTTAAAATGATGACAGAGGTCAGTAATTTGCACCAGAGGTACACTTCAACTGTGAGAGACAGAATGTGAAAAAAAAAATCCATGAATTCACATGGTAGGATTTGTAAAGAATTTATTCGTAAATCAGGGTGGAAAATAAGTATTTGGTCACCTCAAACAAGGAAAATCCCTGGCTCTCACAGACCTGTAACGTCTTCTGTAAGAAGCTTTTCTGTCCCCCACTCGTTACCTGTATGAATGGCACCTGTTTGACCTCATCATCTGTATAAAAGACACCTGTCCACAGCCTCAACCAGTCAGACTCCAAACTCCGCCATGGCCAAGACCAAAGAGCTTTCGAAGGACACCAGGAAAAGAATTGTAGACCTGCACCGGACTGGGAAGAGTGAATCTACAATAGGCAAGCAGCTTGGTGTGAAAAAATCAACTGTGGGAGCAATCATCAGAAAATGGAAGACATACAAGACCACTGATAATCTCCCTCGATCTGGGGCTCCACGCAAGATCTCATCCCGTGGGGTCAAAATGATCATGAGAACAGTGAGCAAAGATCCCAGAACCACACGGGGGGACCTGGTGAATGACCTGCAGAGAGCTGGGACCAAAGTAACAAAGGTCACCATCGGTAACACACTACAACGGCAGGGAATCAAATCCCGCAGTGCCAGACGTGTTCCGCTGCTGAAGCCAGTGCATGTCCAGGCCCGTCTGAAGTTTGCCAGAGAGCACATGGATGATACAGCAGAGGATTGGGAGAATGTCATGTGGTCAGATGAAACCAAAGTAGAACTTTTTGGTATAAACTCAACTCGTCGTGTTTGGAGGAAGAAGAATACTGAGTTGCATCCCAAGAACACCATACCTACTGTGAAGCATGGGGGTGGAAACATCATGCTATGGGGCTGTTTTTCTGCCAAGGGGACAGGACGACTGATCCGTGTTAAGGACAGAATGAATGGGGCCAAGTATCGTGAGATTTTGAGCCAAAACCTCCTTCCATCAGTGAGAACTTTGAAGATGAAACGAGGCTGGGTCTTCCAACATGACAATGATCCAAAACACACCGCCCGGGCAACAAAGGAGTGGCTCCGTAAGAAGCATTTGAAAGTCCTGGAGTGGCCTAGCCAGTCTCCAGACCTCAACCCCATAGAAAATCTGTGGCGGGAGTTGAAAGTCCGTGTTGCTCGGCGACAGCCCCAAAACATCACTGCTCTTGAGAAGATCTGCATGGAGGAATGGGCCAAAATACCAGCTACTGTGTGTGCAAACCTGGTAAAGACCTATAGTAAACGTTTGACCTCTGTTATTGCCAACAAAGGTTATGTTACAAAGTATTGAGTTGTATTTTTGTTATTGACCAAATACTTATTTTCCACCCTGATTTACGAATAAATTCTTTACAAATCCTACCATGTGAATTCATGGATTTTTTTTTCACATTCTGTCTCTCACAGTTGAAGTGTACCTCTGGTGCAAATTACTGACCTCTGTCATCATTTTAAGTGGGGGAACTTGCACAATCGGTGGCTGACTAAATACTTTTTTGCCCCACTGTAACTATCATTAGCTTACAGCTTTAAGTGTTTAAAGTATGTGCTAACTAAAAATAAAGACAAGATGATAGTTTATTAAATTTTAATGAAATTTGCAGATTGTTTCAGTGAAGTTTAATAAACTCCTTGCTATCTAAAATATAACGGGACACCGGAGTATATTCTCCAGCATCTCACACTTCTGATAATCAGTTGTCTGCTTGACGTTTATTCAGCTGTGTAAAAACTATAACTTTAATCTCAGCCAAACCGATTTACTCAGGAACAAATAAAATACTGAAAAAAGCCAAACAATAACATTTGTAAGTTATCTAAGTGACTTATATATGTTTAACCTGAGTAGCAAAAGACGGCGGTGGGTTTGAAGCCGGGAGTCCGGTGTTCTCACGACTCTCGTGAGCCTTGCCCCCGGCTAGCTATCGAGCTAGTGGGTAACAGACGTCTCCGAAAACGTCGGAGCGCTTTTGAAAATATGTGGCGGCTTGATAAACTGAGCAGATATTTGAAGTTTAAACAGCTACATTCTTGCCTAAAAATATGTTAAACGTTTATTTTGTGACCCAGAAAGAATAATAAGAGTAATATTAAAACTAACTAGCTGCCGCCATTGTTGGAAACTGAGCTGGGCTGCGCTATGAATTCTGGGACACAGCTTCTTCTTCTTCGGGGTTTAACGGCAGCTGGCATCCTTGTACATGCAGTGCTGCCATCATCTGTTTCAGTCCGTTATTACACTCTTAAATCCTACTACTTATTCCTGCGGCTTTTGTGATCTTACAAAGCTTCAAACGACGCGTCGACTATTAAATCAGTCGTCGACAATTTTAATAGTCGACGTAATCGTGACTAGTCGACTAATCGTGGCAGCCCTAATTACTATCTATAAAAATTCGATAAAAGACGCCTCACGAATTCTAACAGGAGGCCCCTGAGGCAAACCCTTGAGGTCAAGTCAATAGTTAGATGAATGAGATGATTCAGCTAAAGGCTACTCTGAGTGCGCCATCTTCAGATCTCCCCAAAACACTCAGGCCTCACCAAACGGACTGACCCAAAATAAAAATTGTTTACAGCCACACCTAAACATTATATTGAGAAAAGATTGAATTCAGCAGGAACATATGAAAAGAAGCTTCTCACATTTCACATTATCATTCCTTGAAAAGAGACACGTATGTCTACTATAAATTAAATGCCATCTTAGCACTCACCATTACACAGTCTGTGCATTACTTTAAAAATAATCACACTGGCTTCAGGTTTTTGTGGAGCTCTGGCCTGTGGTGTTAGAGTTGAAGTGAGTGGGCACATGGGAAGTGGAAAACCTGAACACACAATGGGCTTAAACAGGAAGGATGGAGGGAAGCAATCCACAGAGAATTCACCCTCCCTAACCTAAAAATCTCACAATGGTCAAAATGCATGCCTTCCTCCTTACACACTTCAAAACAACTGAGATCAGTAACTTTGCCCCTTTTTTTTGGACTAAATCAAGTCTGTGAGCACTGAAATTAACTTAAACATTTGATGTCTGATGTGTTCGAGAAGACGACATCGAAATGGTTCAAACTATTTTCTGTTTTTTATGCTGTCTGATTGCAGAACACAGAGTAAGACTGAATAGCTTTTAACAGTATCCACAGAGCAGTATTGATTTGTTTACCCGTTTACAGTAAAACTCAATTGCTCTGATAAAATGGAATCTGTGTCGGCAGCCAAACAGAAAAACATCAACATGGCTTACTTCTTAGGAGGAAATGAGCCGTTGAGACACTGAATTAGCTGCGGTGAAGAGAACATGAAACCTGATTAGTAGAAACAATGTACCATAAGTCTACTCATTCTGCGAGACCAATAATATCTTGTAATACACAATAATGGTGGAGGAAGGATGCTTTTGACAGGCCTTAAATGTAAGCCATCATTGTGGTTTTGATCATCTTCCAGCCAAACCTTTTTCTCATGTTCCTCAGCTTTGGAATCAGTCAAACCAATCAACAACAATTTAACAAACAATAATTATATTAGGGAATCTAACCCAAGCACACGTAGGGATCCATGCTCATCAGGCAAACAAACAAGGAAGCTCTCTAATCATGCCATTCTCACACTGCAGGATGCAGAAAACTGCCAGCGGACTCACAAATAAGCTCCGATAGAGAGAAGCCGTGTTCTCGCAAAACACGAGGCCCGCCGCACGCCTCTCTTTTAAGTAGCCAGAGCCCAAGTTCCCCTCGAAGACACTCTTCAGAGTGAAGAGGAGGTGAGGAAGCAAGAGGAAAAGCAGAGAAGAGGAGGCTGAAAAGAGGAAGGTCAGGTCTGTGCTACAGAAATCAGAAATTAACAGCTCTTAACAGAGTTAGCTTTTTACCACCTGTCACAAACAGCGAGTGAGTTCATGTATGTTTCCGCATGCAACCACACAATTGAGATACTTAGGTAATATTCATTTGGTCTTTTGTCTTATGTTTACGTTATGCTCTAAAGCTTCTGTGATCATAAGTTAACTAATTTGATATTTTGAGTTTACCTGTAATGCATGACAGCACTAAGCTATAGCCCAAATGGTGGCATAGACTTTTATATTTCTGCTCTTTCTGAGTTACCTGACCTCCGCTCCAGTCCTTCCTGGTTTGGCTGAAAGAGGAGGCTGAGGGTGGAGCTGGTTTAAATGCAGAAGCCAATAAAGTGGACTGGACCATCTATTGTGATCATGCAGGGGAAATGGGGTTCTTCTTGAATGATGGTTAGCTGGTATCTCTTTAGTTTTCACCTTTGGTGTATATAATGGTTTATTCATTTGCTATATAACTGGAGCTGTTTCTCATTTGGGCAGGTCAGTTTGTTGAGTTATGTTTTTGTTAAGTGACTTTTGAGTAGCGTTCTGTTAAGTTAACCTATTTTATGGACCCACTCGGTTCTTAAAAACTTTATTTTTGTTATTTTGAATTTTTGTAATCATCTTGTCCTTTTTGGGGGTATAATAAAACCCTTTTTTTTTGAAGATTACATTTGTGCCTGTGTGTTCCTGGCTGCTTGGATCATGACAGTGTAGGACGACAAAGTAAAACTACCACATTAAGGAAATATGCTGAATATGTTTAGAATATAAAATGTAGTTTAATTTATTTTTTTAATGGAGATCTTCAGTAAAGACCGCATATTATAAACCATTCACCTCAAACTCTTTGCTGAGCTTTGGAGATGAAGTCAGTACTGAGCAGCACTTCAGCTCTTCTGACTTAAAGACAATTTTTCTCTTCCAAAGCAATTTTCAATCTTCAGCTTTTTACATGAACTTTTCAGAGCTTGATTTTTACTTGTATGCTTGCAAAAAATATGAAAAGCTTAAGGTTATTACAACAGATATTACTACAGAGAGAAGAACAAGAAAAAAGTTCAGAAAGCAGAAAAGCAAGAGACCGAAGTGATACAGGCAAAATCAAACATAACACTGATCTCAGAGACTGCAGAAAAAACTAAATCCCAGTGAAGAACTAAGAGCTCAGCAAACACTGGTTCATTGAGCTTTAACACACTTAGATCAATGAACAGAGCAGCTATATCAACATAATCATCCTCATCTTTCAGCTCTATACATTTAGGATTTAATTTCTGTTTGTGTAAATTAACGCTGCTGCCGTTCACGAGTCGGGTCGACTCACCGGAAGGTTCCTGGCCGAATCCAGGAAGACAATGAGCACCGCAGACGAGAGGCCGTCACTGGCTTGATTGCGATCTGCTCTGATGCCCGACAGCACCTGGGAGGAAAAACGCAAAGATAGGCTCAAGCAGAGTTAAAGTTCCAACAAAGCAAGACAACATCTCACGTAGCGAGTTTAAAAATGTAAATGGAGTGCTGGATTTAAGCTCCCTCTGGCGACTGTACCTGGTCCAGCCTTTCAGGAGTGGACAACAGAGACAGCCACTCCAGTTTGAGGTGTAACTTCCCTGTAGCCACTTCTTCCAATGGAAACCACTGAAGTGAAGAAAAGTTTTTGTTAATTCTCAAACTAGAACAAATGAAGCAGACGCAAAAATAAAGATAAAATCCAGGTTTTTGTCTTTTCTTTATTAATATTTATCAAAAACATTTTTTGTATAATATATTCAGTTCGTAAGAAGACAAACTAGGTTCTTCTTTATATTTCAGGAAGAGCAAAATTGTAATTACAGCAAATATCATCACTCATTTACGTTTTATTAAATTACTTAAAATGATGCAAGTTATAAAAATAATTCTTAATTAAAAAAATAGTGCAACTTAAATTCACTAGTTCAATCTATTTGTTTGACATCATTAAGTTTGATTGGCTATTGTGATGTCAGATAATGCAAAGCAAACAAAAACACAACAAATGACATCATATGCCCGAGCATCAGGGTCCTACTGAAACGTACAAAAACATAACATCATTACAAAGTGCAAAAGAAAAATCCAAGAGTTTCTACTTGCATGTGCAGCAACAAGCAAACAGCATTAAAGTATAATGTGATAAGTGAATAAAATTGCTATTTGGATAATTAAACGACTGAAATGTTACTTTAAACCAGCAGCGTGCCAAAAGCATTGAATGCAGCACACACCTCATCGACCTTCTGTTCCTTCTGCAGCTCGGCCATGTTGATTACAAGACTGGAAAAACAAGTTATGAAGAATTTAAATACAAATAAAATGTAAAATCACCGCGTAATATCCTCAAATGTCTTATTTTGCCAAACGCCCAGTCCTAAATAATAACAGCAATTCACATTTATCAAAGATTGTCTGGGTGTTTGGATTATTTTACAGGGAAAAAAATGAATTAGTTATAAATATAAGCTGCTGATGGAGTTTCCTTATTTTTGCCTTCTGTTGATTAAATTTTCACAGAGGGTTTCAGAATGACGCTGACTCATCACTGTGTCGTGACGCTGCGCAATAATGAAGTCTGGTGGGAAATGAAATCAGACACGCAGCGCTGCTTTCATTAAACGCCACCGAGGATTCGGCTTGAAAGCTGCGATCGCTTTCAGAGGCCTTTGATGAAAACCTGTTACGAATCACATCAAACAGCAACCAGTAAAAATTAGTGAGAAAAACACTCATAAGATTCTTTAAAGAAGTTTTCTTTAAATATGAATTGCGTGTTTCAATTTATAACGCCAGTCATCAACGTAATACTACAGTAAATAAAGCTGAAAATATCTAAACATTATGCTTTCTCCAAGCCGAGGTGGCATCCTCAAAAATAACAAATGGTAAATGGCCTGCATTTGTGTAGCGCTTTACTCAGTCCCTAAGGACCCCAAAGCGCTTTACACTACATTCAGTCATTCACACACTGGCAATGGCAGCTACATTGTAGCCACAGCTGCCCTGGGGCGCACTGACAGAGGCGAGGCTGCCGAACACTGGCGCCACCAGGTGGTCAGAGGACAAATATACTTAAAAAAAAGAAGTTAGAAAAACAGAAAAAGCATCACACTTTTATTTATTTTTTTAGCCACTAAGGAAGAATTTGTTTTTGCATTTGACTTGATAGATGAATAATTATTTAACCATCACGTAATTAGAAAAGTAAAACGCTAAGTTCAGGATGACAGCTGTCGTTTTAAAACAGTCTTCTGTGACTCAGCTAAAATCCAGCCTAAGAAGCAGCGTTACCTTCCCAGAAAGTCGTCCTGATCAGGGTCTTCATCGAACAGTTCAATCTCCATACTGCTCCCTGAGTGATCATACACCAAGGCCTGAAAATAAACAAACTGCATTACTACATACTGCACACACAGTACACACACAAACAAACGAGAAGGCGCGGCTGCAGACTGGATGGAAACACACTGACTTTGTACTGAGCAGGTCCACTGCTGGTGCCAGATCGAAACAAAAATGTGCACCCATTATATTACCTTTCTTAATTAAAAACTCAACGGAATCAGGAGATTGAAAAAACCTCCATATTAAATACTGTTATATGTTACAACAACCCCACAAAACAAAAAAGATATCAGACAATATTACACGCTAATCTTGTCACCAGTGACTCTGTGCAGCGTCTTCTGAAGCTTACCTCATAAACTTCGTTCCACTTTGGGTTTGCGGTGTTGTGGATGACTTTGCTCTGATAGAGATCCGTCCCAATCTTGATGACTCCGTACGGATCCGACTTCCCTTTGACCAGCCCTCCCAGGAGCTTGTCCTTACACAGCAGTTCCTGAGCCTCGATGAAGTGGATTCTCAGGATGCACTGAGGACACAGAAAGGTTATTATCAGAGCTTCTGAGGGCATTGAGGAAATCATCTAAATTACAGATTTATTCACCTGTTTAATTTATTTATAGTTTTTAGCAGCTATAATTTACTTGGCTGCATTGTGTTACCTTGGGAATGGGGAAGCGCAGTCTAGCCATCTGGGCCTCTGACACTAGCGGGATGTCGATGCGGTTTGGCAGCACCAGGTAGCTGTAGATGATGTCCTGCAGTAGATTGTCACATAACCCACTGACAGAGTGATGGACGGGGAGAGAAGGAGAGATGACGAACAAATGTAAGAAATCATTAAAACTGATGTTATATTGTGTTAAAATATCCAGCTGTGCAAAGCGAGGCCCTGTGCTCAGGCATGCTTCCCTCTGGTTCCAGAAATGCATTTACATGATGATTAGTGGCTGAAAAACAGATCTTTACCCATCCAGAATGGAAACAGCCAACAAGTATACTAAGTCTAAGTATATGTGACAGAGTCAGGTGACCATACAGTTTGTCACATATCTGAGCCACACCCATAAGAAGCACACGACACACTGACTTATGAATAACATAAATTCGGAAGTAATCCTCAGATGCAAAGATGACAAAAAAGCTAACAAATAAATAGAAGACAAACAACCATCTTTCCTGTGCAGAAGCAAGCAGACAGAAATTAATGAGCTGCAACTGCTTGGCAGGAACTATTTGTTTGGCGGGAACTACCTCCAGGTAAAACTGTTCTAAGACAGGAGTAATCAAGACACCGTTTCTGGGAGGAATCATGTTCTTATTGAATTTCTGAATAGGAAAAGTTCAATCACCTCCTCTGTATTAAGCCAAAATGATCTCTATTTGACAGCAAACTAAATACTGTGTATGGATCATCCTTTGATATTTGACTTCTTTCCTCTAGGTGGCAGCAGCATCCTGTGTAAGGAACAGCATCGGCTGCTTTCAGAAGGGATGACTTAATCCTCTGGAGCAGCTGATTCTGGGTCAGCTTTACTCTGGGATTTCACATCAGCGCAAACTTGATTTTAGTGTCGACGCTCTGATTCCTGAGCTGCTTGCTTAACTACATAACTGTCTCCAGATGAGATTAAGTGCAATTCTGCTGCCAGGCCCATGCTTAAAGACTCAATGAAGTTTCAACACATCCCATCAACCCTGTAAAAGGAGCTCAGTTTGGTAATAGACTGAACGTTGTGTGTGTTTGTGTGTGTGGCATTAATGCTGCTATTCAAAAAGGAAGCAGCTAGGGGTGACCTCAGGTTTTCCTACTGTTTCGGGGCTAAATGCAAATACTCAGTGAGGAAATATGAGCGCCCTCACGCACAGGAAGAGGTGGGTGGGGCTATCGCAGGTCTGTAGCTCAATCACCACACACACACACACACACATGTGCACACACAAAAGTGCACAAACACACACACACACACTTTCTTTGAACTTGCTGAACAAGGATGGTTACATTTCACAGGGTGGAGTTATTTGGAAACCACAGTGTTTGTCTGCTGACAACAAATAGTAAACCACCAGCCAGCAGCAACACGCCAATGAAGGCGTAACAACACAGCTAGCAGTGTGCTAACAGCAGGCAGGGCAGGGAGCTGTGGCTCTGATGAGGGTTTTAAATGAAGCGAACTTCAAGAACTTAAAAGTCAGTGGGAAAGAAACACACTTTGGTGCAGACGGACATCCCAACAACAACAACAACAACTGGATGGACTTTTATAAAGACTGGGCTCTCTGAAGCGCACTGTGATGCACTCTCACACTGTGTGACAAACGAACTGCTGCACCACTATCAAATCATCAAGAGCATAAAGGCTCCTAACAGCCCTTTATATACACTTTACTGTACACTTACGTTTTATAGCACAGTGATGTTAAAAGGCAACACCATCGGACAAGAGCAAGAACCTGAAGGCCGAACTAAACAGAAGATGCTTTAAACGCTACCTAGCAAACACACCACAATGTTAGCGCGAGACAATTAGAGCTCAGGTCTTAGGATCTGGGCTGTCTGTTTCTCTGCCAACACGACGTGGTTTTATATTTGTTGCCTTCACAAGTCAAAAAAGTCAAAATAACTCAGTTTTCGTAAAAGTGGTGGAAGCACGAGAGCCTCGTGTAAGCCTGGTTAAATACTAACCTGAAGTGGTTAATAACCTGCATCACTGATCACTCTTATTAGTGTTAGCTTATTACATTAACCTCAGTCTGTCAGCTCACATTAGTACAAACATGAAGCATGTTCATGTGCCTTTGCTTTCAGCTGAGCTCTCTCCACTGCTGCACAAGGTAAAAGCACAAACGCAGGAAGCTCACAGGCTGTAAAATTCATTAACATAAACCTTATTAACATTTAGGACGATTATTCTCTTGTAAAAAGTACAAATTGGTAGTTAAAATAAGAAGTTTTGACAATTACTTTCATCTAAGGTTACACATGTCTGTGAATTCAATTTCAGCTAAAGGCAAAACAAACCAGAATAAGTCAATACTGACAAAGTTTGTTGTTACATTTTGACTTTAAGGGGGAAATAAAATAAAAATCCTCTAATGCATCAGAGACACTTTTGACATAAAGTTTCATCACGTATCATCACTCGCAGACGAGTTAATTAAAGCAACAACTTGAAGGTCTTCTCTCAAGTTAAGTTATTGTAGGCATAAAAGACAAGCACATGTAGTGATAAAGATTTCAGTGTCTTTTTCTGCTGAACATCTATTTCACTGAACTAAGGGAACAAATTATCACACAGCTGGATCTGGCAAACACATTTGCTCCTTTTAAAATGGAATAAAAGACCTAAAGCTTAGAAACCAAAGACTTCTCTGTGCCCCTAAAGATGAAAAAAAGATTTCCTGTCTGGAAAATCTTGCCACAAATCCAACCAACATCCCATCCCTGTCTGTGGCAGGTCTCCTTTCATAATAACACAGCTAAAAATATCAACACTTAGAGGAAAATGAATGGTTATAATCCATTCTGTGATCCTGCTTTTAACGTAATAGTTTGAGCATCAGAGCCTGCTCGGGCTGCATGTCTCTTTAAAGTGATTCCGAACTGTAACGTAGTGAAACTCATCGAAAGTGAGATATTTTCTGATTTAAAATTAAGTGATCCTAGTTCAGCCAGACTTTGATGTTGTGTCTGTTTTCAGCTCACACTTCCAGGCAGCTGGGAAAAGAGAAATCATGAATCTTGAATGAATACTAAATAAAAGATTATGTGTTACAAGACTTTTTATTTGCCATAAAAAAGCAGTTTGCTTTGAATTGCCCAAATTACACTTCTAATTTGTGTCTTTTCCCCCCACAGTTTTGCAAAATAAGAGTTTTCACAGCTATTTTAATAAACAATCCAACTCTAAAGGAGCTAACAGCTGACCCTGTAAGTCATTCAGGGTCTGATTTCTCCTGTTTTTGTCCTAAACACTAATATTTTGCAGTTGCTGCAGCTGGAAGCAAGCTGAAATCTTTGCGTCATGTCCAGGTCAATTAATATTTCCATGAGCTCAGCAGAATAAGGAAAATATTCTTGAACGGAAACCAAAAAGGAAAACAAGTCTTCTCACAAAACAGCAGTGAAAAGCAACTGGGTAAGCCGTCTCTCTGCCTCTCACTACATTCTTACAGATTAGACGCTCTCGGCTCCCACAGCATCCAACTTGAACTCACGGACTCTTAAATCATCTCAAATAACGTGCCCAGCGATTCTCACAGTATGTCATAATAATGCACATCTGGTTTTTATGTTGGACGAGGAATTAAAGTTTACACGGCATTAAAACAGGAATGAAACATTTATCATGCTCAACAACTTCCGCGGCAGCATGTGAGCTACACAAAACACTCTGGAATCATGGTGGGTGACAACGCCCCCACCAGGAAGAGAACGGTAGGTGCGTGTTTGCGTGCTTGTGCATGAGAGACAGAATAATTCCAGTATAACACAGTATGTGAAACAAATAGCCTCAAACATCCAGTGACACTATGGGACCAGATGCCTCAGTGGGACAGCAGTCATTCCTCTGTGATTCATCACTGCGTGTGACAGTCAGTGCTTTTGAAAAAATTCAATCAGAAGACCAAACTTCTCTATTTGACTTTAGCCATCTTGCTCTCCCATAACAAACCCTTCCCTGCAGTGTGGAGATGCCAGTCTCTCCAGTTTATTGGAACTAAACTGAACTTAAAGAATGTCTGCTGCTTCCAAATAACTGTCAACCCAGCCTGTAACAATGCATGACACCCTCATAAATCACACAGCAGATTTTATTTATAAATAATTATCCGCAGGTACTTACTTGACACCAGGAATGTCCAACATATTTGTGAGCCCAGTCCAATTGATGTCCAGCAACTGAAAAAACAGACAAATACTACAATTTAGACTTAGATTTATTAAAAAGAAAATTAGAAGATGATGAGAAAACAAAGCAAAAGGTCATTTGGTGTTTTCAAAACCTCAATGCTTCCTGATGAAAATGTGACGACAGAGAAAGATAGCACATGTTTAGACTGGATTTTTGAAGGTTTCAGAGTTCGGCAAGAAATATGATTAAAAATTCCCTCTGCACTCATGTTTTATAGTGCTTAAAAAAAGCTTTGTGCCATAATAAATGTTAACATTTTAATAAAAATTCAAAAATGTGAATGAGTCAACACCCAAATATAATCTCAGCAAAACCACAGATTTATTTATTTTTCTCCAAATAATAAACCCGACAATTTTCAACTATATGACAATTCTTAACGGTATACTTTTATTTTTCATTTCATACAGATGTTGAAGCCAGATGTTGAAATCATGTGCTTCCACAGTGCAGTAGATAACTTGATAGGTTGCTAGTTTGACTGCAGCTGGAGAAACATATCCCCTTAGGGGGGTCAGATCAGGACGGGCATCTGGTGTAAAACTGCCAAATCAAATGTGTGACAAGGGAGCAGCCCGAAGCAGCTCGATGTAGATGCTGAAACAATAAAGAGTCTCTGAGATCTTCTCCTGCATATTAACAGCTCCTCACTGAGTCAAGACAAAGACGGGAACGGCCAAGGAGCCGAGCTCTAAATTCAGTCGATATAATCGATACAGAAGCTTCCCGTGTGAACGCACACAGCACTGACTGCAGCCATTACTTTATGCTAACAAATAATTAGCTGCAAGACATTAAGTCTACATTATAAGAGCTAATAAAAGAGATCCAATGTCATCATAACATTTGACAAACTCCTGACAAACAGCGAACTTCCTCTTACTCATTACCACAAAACAAACAGTCAAGCCGTTTTAATTCCCCGTGTTTCTGCTTTTTAGCCGTTTCCAACAGTCAGGAAAGAACAATAAAGAAATTATGTAGTAAAATGTCACTTGCTGTAAATGTCTCTGGGACATGTTGCACTTTTTGAATGTGTATTACTGCTAATGTCACAGTTACCAGACATTTTTATCTAGAAAATTATACAAACACAGATAGCATCTGGACAACAGGAAGTTCAAGCAGTGTGTTTACATTTAGACAAGATCATATATGTCAGCTGTTAGCCTAACATGGTGTTTGTATACTAGCGTGTGTATGCTAGCATCTTCAGATGAATCAGACTAACTGTACAGAACAGTAATCACATTATTTACACTATGAAACCTCCTCTTACTCAAGATAATCTGGTAAGTATGAGCCGGTCAGCTGCACAGAAACAACAGAGCCAATAATGCAAACAGAAACTTTATTGAAGGCACTGCTATTTAATGTGTTTTTAATGACACAGCAGGTTGCCAGCATGCTCCCGTGATGCAAGCAGCAACATGTTCCCGTCGTACAGCAACTGATTCCACAAGAGAGTCACAAAGGGCGTTAGCCAGGACTCTCATACTCAGAAAGAGAGCTCAACCTGGATTTCTAACCCAGTTATGAGGCTTTTGTACTGGAACTTTAACTGGGTTTCTTGAATAACCAGATAACAAGGACAAGTAATTAACCACTTTGATTCTAACCCCACATTCCTGACACGCCCAAGTAAAGTAGTATAAAGCCAGTGGTAGTACTTGTGTGTGTACACTCACTCGCCTGCTTATTCATGTAATGATCTAATCCTCAAATCATGCAGCAGGTCATACAAGTCAGCGTTAGTCAGAAAGATTGAAATAAATCTGTTGCTATGTTATGATGGTTGGTTTGAGTTGAGGGTGTCAAGATATAATTACTAATGAAAACCTCGATAAAAAGGAAAAGGTCCTCTCACTGCAAGATCAGACGTTAAGATGGATGGAAGAAAAGAGCAGAAGATAGGTTGGCGTTTAACCCGTCATCCAAGAAAATACATCTAAGGCTGCAGCGAGCGCAGGAATACCACAACTGGAAAGCCCAAGACTCGACAGGTAGAGGCGGAGCAGCTGTGATGGAAATACTTGATGGCACACTTTGGTCTCTTTAATACCAGATAATGATTTGGATGCGATACCCTACAAAAAAATTTATGCCAACACTTTGAATCTCATTAAGGCCAAAATTGACTCCTGTTGTTTGCCGTCTACCACCAGGAGGACTCTGATCCAACCATCATGAAGAAAAATACAAACTGTAAATGAATCCATGAATTTATAACTGCTGTGCTTTAAAATGTATCTGTGTAGCACTTTCAATTAAAATGGAATAAACAGATAAAATGACATAAAGGAGACCTGAGCAGGTGGATCATGAGTTTCTTCTTAAAGGTATCAACTAGGGGTGGGTTTTTATAATCGATTTATCGATTAAAATCGATTCTGGCTTGGATTACGTAAAATCGATTCATTAAAATCATGAATCGATTTTTTTAATATAAATTTATTTTGCCCCAAATGCCAGAATCTCAGGTGAAATCTCACAAAATTTCAACAACCACCAAACAGCTAAAACAGTAAATGAGAGCAGGAACACAGATTCTGCACAAAGACGTAAACACACAGCGCGACCCGCGGATCAGAATCAGTTAGATGTCGAATTTCTCACAGTCGGGTCTGAAAGCCGACAGCCCGCTGATTCTGATCTGTCGGCAGGTCTGCGCTTTGTGTTCACGCCCTTTATGCGCTGATTCTAAAGCTGTTAGTTTGATGTCTCTCCAAACAATATTGACCGAACCAGCAGCAAAAGAGGATCCAAACTACGCTTCACAAAAACATCGTCATGTATTCACTCTTACTTTTACTGTTTTGCTTCGACCAGGATGCACAGCTCTCTCTCTCTCTCTCTCTCTCTCTCTCTCTCTCTCCCCCCCTCTCTCTCTGTACGGTTTTCTGCATTATTCGCTTGCTTGTTACGCACAAGTCTACCGTTGTTTACAGCGCTATCGGCCGACTTTTTTTTTTTTTTTCTGTTTTATATACTTCCGAAAAGAAAACCTAATTTCTGCCGTTCAATGCTGAACAAATTTAAACTTTTTAAAATTATGCAAAATGCAAAATGCTCAGCTGTGTCTCTAATAAAACCGCTGTAACTTCAGAGGTAATGTTCATATGTTGATTAATGGTTTTCTTTCGTTTTTGATGTACTGCAGAATATTTTTATAAAATCCCAGGCCAGGAAAAATCACCTTCATGTGTTTCTGTGTTTTATCTTCAGCTACTTTGACACAAAGGCATCTGCTGTGATGCTCACACCTTTGATAAAGTCTTGCGTGTGTCAGCTTCCTTTTTATAGATACAAAAATATGTAAACGTACTAATCTGAATTATAATATTTCTGACTGTCAAAATTTCCCATATTCAAATCTAAGTGAATCGAATCGAATCGAATTAAATCGAATCGTGGATCGAATCGATTCTGGACCTTGTGAATCGGAATTGAATCGATTCTAAAAATCAGTGACGATACCCAGCCCTAGTATCAACAGTGTCTGAAGAAGTCCGACAGATGCAAGTTCAACAACTCGGACCCCCAACCTCCAAAGCAAAACTCTTTTAGTTCTTAGTCTGGACCTGGGTACCACAAACAAACACTGATCAGCTGACCTCAGAGACCTAGCAGTTACAAAATCCCATCGCACACGTGGAACTGAATCCAGGCACATCATTTGGAAACCACTGATCTAGAAACCTGATTTTTCAGAGAGTAACAAGAACCAGTCTCTGTTCTCAGTTTGTCGGGACCACAATCAGCTCACTGATAGTGTTCACTATCACACGACTGCGCTGCACAGCTCGCAGGACAATGCTCAGACTCTTGTTAGGAAATCATTACATGCTACTTTTAACAAAAGCAATAATATGTTAGTGTCAGAGGAGAAGAGTGCGTCTGCAGGAGTGGGTCAGTATCTGTGAGATAAGGAAACTGTGAAGACGATTATAAAAGAGGATTCAAATGTGAAATGTTGGCTGACATCATTACATCAGAAGCAGACTGAGTAGCAATGAGGGAAAACTGACGTGAGAAACTGGCAAAGTTCAAGCACAGAGTAAGATATATGTACACATAACAGGAAATGAGTCATAATCAAAGCAACAAAACAACGCTTTACACACGTAAAACTGATTTAAACAATAAATGCATAAAAATCACAAATTATACACCTAATAAGACTTCAAAAGTGTGCGTCTTTTCTTCTTTTGAGAGTCATTACCATAAGAGACAAATGATTAACAGCAACGCGCGTCTTTCTGTGGCCTAGTTAGCTCTATGTAGATCATGGTGGACCACAACAATGCTCTGCCAGGCTGGCACAGGAAGAGCATCGAAGCAGCTGGGGGATTTCAAAGAACACATTAGAAATGAATGAAATCACAAAAAAAGAGCAAAAGATTCAGTTGTGTTTTTTATTTTATTTTGAAAAGCAAAGTATAAACACAGTCTGCAAACATGCAAAACTGCTCTCTGCACTGGCTGAGGAGGTGATTTCATTAGAATTCATTTTCACACCACAACTGACTTGAGTGTCATCCAACTGCTATTTGTGGGTTTCTATGCAGGCATCAGGCTGTAGGTTTCACTCTGCGTAGTGTAGGTGGAAGGTTACTCGTTTATCGTTTTTTATGAATGCACAAAATCTGGACTGGATACTGAAATGCTTTCATTCGTTTCTGCGCGTCTGCAGTTTAAAGGTGTTTCATGCTTGCTGTGCTATCCGTGTGTTTAGCGTGTTTGCAGAAATTTATGTTGACTACAGTCGATTCCCATTGGCTTCTCCCTTCCTCTCCCTCTCTCTTTTCTTTGCTATTTTGGCCTCGACACCCGTCGGACAGGTTGTTTTGCATTAATCTCATCGGTTGCCATAGACTCAATAAAAAGTATCTTCATTACATCGGCCTCCTTTCTGCTCCACTCCACATGAACAGTGGAAGTATTTTCAGTTTCTCTATAAGTGAAACTGAAAATAGAGAAAAAGAAACTTGTGCTACCATAAATGTCAGCAATGCAGAGACTCACACCAACATAAAATAAATTTTAAAAATTGTTTTTATTTATATAGCACCTTTCTAGACAGAGTCACAAAGTGATGAACATAAGATAACAAATAATAAAAGGTTAAAAAATAGACAATACAAAACTCACACAAATTTTATGAAAAACAGTTTTAAAAAGGTGAGTTTTGAGCTGTTTTTTAAAAACAACTACTGAGTCCACAGTTCTTACGGTTCCACAGTGGCAAAAGCTCTGTCACCCTTAGTTCTCATCTTAGTCTGTTTTATAGCAAGTAAGCCCTGATCAGATGACCTCAGGGACCTGCTGGGGACATCGGGCTGTAGCAGATCAGAGACGTAGGCTGGTGCCAGTCCGTGCAAGGCTCTAAATGTTAAGACCAGGAACTTAAAAATTCAACAGGAAGCCAGTGTAGCTGAGATAGCAATGGTGTCACATGTGAACACTTAGAGCAGGGGTGTCAAACTCAAATACACAGTGGGCCAAAATTCAAAACTGGAACAAAATCGTGGGCTAACGTTAATATTTATTGAAATATATTTATTCCTCCAGATATAAGAATGAATCTTTTCTTATGGACTCAAACACGTTTTGCTGAAAAACTGAATATGGAACAAGCAAAGTTTAATACTAAACAACATATATATTAGCTGTATAATACCAGTAGGCCAGCTCTAATAGTAATTTGGTATGGCTTTGCGGGCCAAATGTAATTAGGCTGCGGGCCAAATTTGGCCCGCGGGCCAGAGTTTGACACCTATGACTTAGAGGATTTCGTCAAAAGTCTAACTGCAGCGTTTTGCACAACCCGCAGACGATCCAGAGAACCTTTGCTTAGACGCATAAACAAAGAGTTACAATAGTCCAAGCGTGAGGAAATAAATGCATGTATAGCAATCTCCAGTTCAGAGATAAAACAGGGCTTAACTTAGCCACATTCCTTAAATGATAAAAACAAGACCGAACCAGAGAATTCACGTGCCCGTCCAATGTAAGAGTCGAGTCAAAAGTGACACCTAAATCCCTGATAGAGGATTTAACATACATTGGTGATGTAGATATGAGGAGAACCAATCTGAGGCAGTTCCAGATACACCAACCCAATGTTTAAGACTTTCAAGGAGGATGTGGTGGAAACAGTGTCAAAAGCCAATGTGAGGTCCAACAGAAGTAGGACAGAGAAAAGAAATTAGCACAAATAATTCAAGTGAGTTTTCTTTATTGCATTTATCATGTTCCAGTTGTTTTTTGTTCACTGCTAATAAACACGCATTCAGTAAATATAGTTGTTGAAAGCATTTCTGTGTTTACTTTTCATTTTAAACGAGTTAAATCTGATTACAGATGACCTAAAATCCACTCTGGGTACAACCTGCACAGGTCAGATTGGGCAGGTGGAAGGAATTTATGGATGGATGATTACAGACGGACACAGCATTACAGAGACAGGAAATATTCCCCTCCTCTTCTTTAAAATGAGAAATACAGCTTGTTGTTCTGACACTGGTTTCGGATCAGATACTTTATGTTGGCAAACACCCAAAACCACGGTATCAGCTTCGGACTGAAAAAGTAAACGTTTCTTCAGTGAGGTGTTTGTGTGAAGTGTGAGAAAGAGCTGCCCTTACTTTCATCTGATCTAAGATGGTGTCTTACTAACCACAACTTACTGTGTGGACGCTGCTAAGCTGCTATTTCGGGTATAGAAAAAAAGAAGATGAAGAATACAGCGTCACTCAGTTTCAGGCGGTATCACTCACCACTAAGGTTGGGCGATTGGACGAATATATCCACTATCGACGATTGTTAAAGGGTGATTTATTTATTTATTTGCCGATGAGTAAGTTTGCTAATAATGTTGGTTGAAGCTAAGAGAAGCAATCAATGGAAAAAAATTAATAGTGCTGTTTTAATGGCACCTTCTTCCAGCAGCGAACCAATGCACCCTCCTCAGACTGCACCCAAATGCAGCAGCAATACATGCACTCAAACTCATAACAGAAAGAAAGAAAGGCAGTTCAGAAAAAAACAAAACATTTTATTTAAATACAAAAACCACAATGGTGGGGAGGGAAACAAAGAGAAACTGGTTTCCTTTTTCCACTACAACCGTGTTTACAGGCTGTTCCAGTGTTTCTGTGTCTTACACACTCGACCAAACAACAAATACAAAATTAAACAAAAAGTAAGTTAAAAATCTAAATGTCTCTTCCAGCGAACATAAAAGATAAATCTCTGAGGTAATGCTGAGTCTTTTTTGCAATTTGGCGCATCTCAATTAGATAAATAAAGAATCCAAAAGTAGCTATTTTAATACTGAAGCAAACAAAAAAAGAAGGTAAAATATTCCCTTCAAACAAAACGTTTAAATTCTAAACATGCAAACCCGTCCATGCATGATTGCATTGCTCTGCCCATCAAAAAGTCTGTGCCTGAGCTAAAATACCGCCTATCCTCGGTTATTGGACTATTGATGAAATTTTTACACGTCGCCCAACCTTAATCACTACCCACACTTTATAGCACATTTACATTCTCTCAGCAGAGAAACACATCAGCGATTTATCCTTGTGCTCAACAGAGCCCAGCACTGTAAATCTGATTCATTCAAAGTAAAAACGTCTGTTGGCTGCTGTAGAAGCAAACGGTTCATAGCAGAGAAATAGAATTACTGCCGCGTATCCTGATTTATGACTTCACCGAAACCACCACAATCTTTTGTCCTGTTATGTCAGGACAGCCAAAGTCAGGGTGGCTGTTATTTAAAACTGCTGTGTCAAAGCGCTGCGTCACTCGAGGACCTGTTTGGATGGTTTGACCGATCTACATGTGTAAAACATGTAAAACCAGCCTTAGAGTTACGCTGGACAGGTCTGATGTCACTTTGGACAGCATGTGGCTCAGGCAAAAACATCACTTAAATATAACTGTAGCCGTCAAACGCACCCCCACTCCTGTTCTCACCATATCCAGATGTGACGGATGACCTTTTTTGGCTTAATTTACCGATGCTGACCGACGTCCATATAATATCCCACAATAGTACATGTTTACATTTTAAAGTTTACAACTTCTCTACACTTTCTTTGTCGTTTGGTTGGGTTTAGGCATTCAGTAATGTTGCTGTAGCTACTATGACGTGCATGCTAAATGATATGATACAGTTACTGTATTCGTTGTTATAGTTACTGAAATGTCTGCTGCACTTTTAAGCTGGTGAGCAGTTCCTGGAAGTTTTACATTTATGTTTCATTGCAATAAAAGAAAAATAATTTTATACAAAGAAAATTGATCAATTCTTCCCTTGGAAGCCAATTTCAATCAAGTTATATTAAAATATGTTCTGTTATAAAATAATTACTTTATACAACTGCAGTTAACCTGCTCACAATGTCAGAAGCTAAATCAGCGACAATACTAATAAAGTCTGCTTTATTATCTGAACATTGATGATCTTTTTGATGTTTCTATTATGTATATATATTGACCTGATAATACAACACTGGATAAAAGTGGTGCACCGACTAATGCACAAACCCTGCCCTGTGCAGCGTCGTGCGATGAATACAAACTTTTAAACCGACACGAAGCCTCAAACTTGCCCCTGATGAAATCAAAAGCACGAGACACACCAGAATAAACCAAAACAAAGAGGTGGCTGGTGGTTGGTACTAACTGACACCAATGCTCAGTTTCCTGTTTAGCCGCATTGTCAGAACACAGCTGTCACGCCTGGAGCTAAGCAACCCGTCACAACGCAACTGTGGCACACAGGGAGGAACGGGAAGGAGAAACAACAACAGTGAAGAAATATCAGCAACATCACGCTCGGTGTGACGAGTTGGTTTATTTGTGGCGGTACAGCAGCAGGTAACCGTCAGTGTGAGGGTTGTTATCGACCAGGAGTAATGATAACACCACAATATACCATCTATAGCTGTGGAAGCAATGCTGCTAGTCTGAGTCTGGAAGCACAACTGAGAGACATTTTTAACAAGCCAAGAAAGTTAAGAAAGTTATTTGCTGCTACTACAATTAACTAACTAACGATTCCAGGAAATACATATTAATTAAAGGTATTTATTGCAATTTTCTGATTCGCAACAAAGCAACAGAAATCTACCCTATGACACGAGGCACCGGCCAATCACGGGCCTTTATTAGATGTCTTTGAAATGTAGACAAATCTGTCAGAATCTGTGAAGATTTATTTATAAAATCTGGCATTAATATGAACTAACTTAATATTTCGCTATATCACAAAACAGGATTATGCAAAAAAAAAAACCTCCTGGGCTGCCTCACTTTTAGTTCAGGTCAAAATTAACAATCAATCATTGCATTACATGCGCAGACGCAAACCCGTGCTTCAGGTGAGCGGTGCCTGAGACAGAGAGAGAAAACCTGCACAGTGGGCGGGATTTTCAGATTCTCTCATTATTTCTTTCGTATTTTCATTGTTAATGATTATTACAGGTGGGAAATATTTCCGCCTAAATTTTAACTATTGGTGAAACTTGAAACCCGCCACCCGCTGGAGGAAACCATTTTTCTACTGTCGACATCTGCTAATCAAAGCAGCATGCATATAGCTAATCCAGCTCAGCCAAAGAGGAGCGATTAACACTTGCATCCTGTCACAGAGTTACAATCATGCAACTCTCCTCACAGGTAGCTGCGTGTTTTATCTGCAGAGTCACACAGCAGAAGGCAGATGTAGAAAAACAATAGTTCTTACACAGAACAGCTTATTTGAATAATCAGGTCACTATTTCTTGGAAAGCGACACAGCTGTTGAGGGTTTGTTTGTTTTTTTTCCTCTTTAAACACAATTGTTGCACCAGATTGGTGAATGTCATCAAGCTGTCATCATTATAGCAAAATAATCAACGAGGATAAACAACACTACAGAGCAGAGGACAAATTTGGCGAGTGATCTGTTAGTTTGACTTACAAAACTGCACTGTGTAAATTCACACGTTACATATTACTACACTCATTACATCCGGAAGTACAATACAACTCAATCAGGAAGGATTTTTAAAACATCCTGAAAAGGAAAATGATTAAAATGCCTTAAGAGGTGAAAAGCTTCCTGACAGACAGGATCTGACCTCATATGCTTGACGTGAACACTGCGTATCAGTGTTTGGCTCCTTGCCCTAGGACATCTCTATAGTAAATTATTAGATAAGCCAGCTTCTAAGTTGAAGTCCTACAAATATATTTTACAAGAGACATAACGCTGATGTCACAATGTCATAGTAAATGTGTCAGCAGTCGCTCCTTTTTTGTTAGATCCTTTGTGGTAAGAGATTAGAAGAGGGACCCTGTCAGGGCACTTCACACATATGCAGATGACATAAATGATCTGACAGACTTGAACAGTCTTATTCCAATTCTGCACAAAAACATCTATGAAAATCAAGAATTTGATTTCATTTTCTGGCCTCATCTGAAACTCTTTAATGTTTGATGTATGTTCCATGTCAGCAACGATCTGCCTGAGCTCTCCACACCTTGTTTGACAGCAGAGAGAGATAAAATCACTTGTAACCGCCCTGACTTCTTCCTGGTTCACGTCTGAACCACAAGCTTCAGCGTTTAGTTCAAAACTCCACAAAAGCCTCCTCCTACTAATTTCAGACTGAAGATGTATGTTTATTGAGATAGGGGCAATTTCACAATTCTATTTGAAGATTATGAGAGCAAATAGTTTTCCTCTGAGTGCCACCATCAAAGACTGAATCTAGAAGAGGGACCGTGTTGAAGCACAGGAAGGAAGGCAGCAGTCAAAGAGAAGGAATGCACTGATAAAGGAGGGCTTGAGTTAGGCTGCCTTCAAGAAGACTGAAGAGAAAAGCGCTGTGGTAGGTGGCAGAGTGTACAGTACCAGCAGGACCACCATCAGGCAAAGAAAACCAATAAGATCTCAGTGATAACAGCTGGTGCTGGTATGCTAGAATTCTGCAAGTTATTAGCTCAAAGTTTGACAAACGTGCGCGTGTGTTTTCATGTAAAAAGCTTGATGTTCCCCTTGTTTGCAATGCAGATCAAGGCGCAACAAAAACAAAGCATTTTGGGACTCGTTAATGTAAAAATCCAACCAGGAAACATAATGGAAACAACAAGACCTGAAAGCATTTCAGAGGCTGCCAAAAGTTAAAGTACTCACAGGTTTCTTGAGGAAAAAGACCGAAAGGGCACCGATCAGAGGGATGTCCCCCAGCAGCGGCTCCATCACCACTCTCATCACTCCATGAAGCTGAACAGAGAAAAAGAAAGAAACATCACAAATGAGTCTTTTGTTTTTTAGCCTGCGATGACCCCCAGGTCCAGGTTACATCGATGAGCCCTAAAACTTGATTCTGTTGATCTGACGTAACGTTCTCAGTGGGACAAACGTTTCATCTCTGATCCAAGTGACTTGCTTTCTGTTTGCGTTCACAGACAAGTTTACCCAAGTTATTGCTTCTGGTCATTCACAGCCTGCAGGACCATTTAATCCTTAACTCTATGTTTTTCTTCCCCTCAATTACCTGTTAAGCCTCAGAATCCAGGTCAGGGGAAAACAAGAGTAAGACAGGGGACCGTTTTGTTTCATCTTTAAGTTTGATTGCTTCCCTGTAACAAATCCAACAGAGTTACAGCCGTCACAGCATATTATTGGCTACTGAGAGATAACAGACTGAATGGGTGGGATAATAAGTCACAGGATTGTCAGTCAGGAGACGGCCTTTCTTCTCCTGTTTGTGTTTTGCATTCAATTTGACTTTTTCCCCCCACTCACAGCCCGCAATCCATCACAGGTTACTGTAATGTTTAAAGTAGAGAGAAAGTGATGATTTCTTGTTACCGATTTGCTGCATTACAAGAAATAATGACCAAAATCCACCAGCAACAATGAATATTGTGTGAGGACCCATTAGTTTGAGTAGAATCTGATCAATACTGTGGTAAAAATGCACAGTGAACACAAATTGGGCAACGACCCATTAAGAGACAAATTTGATTAAATTCTGACAATTCTTGTTGAACGAGCAGCGATTATTTCAGACTGTGAGTCAAAAATACTGAGGAACAATGTCTCTATATAGTTTTTTACCCCATATATACAGAGTTTATTCAGATTTCTGTTGTGTTCATCCGCGAGGCGTGGGTGGTGGTTGGGTGTATGTAATGTTATCCACACAGAACAGTGGAACAGCAGCTCAAAATACACGGTGGGTGAAAGAGGGAAAAAGAACCAGCGAGTTTATTTCCAATTCCTGCAAGAACACAAAATATAACTAGATCAGCTGTACTAACAGACTCACATATACTGTAATCATTAAGCCTACTGTAATCCTAATTTTGAGGCCCTGAGAATGAAGAAATTTTGCGTATTTTGGATGCAGGTTTCTCAGAGGCTGCAGTGACTCAAACCTCAGACATGCAGACTGGCCGTCTGTAGCACCAAATTTGGTTGTAGCTTGCTCTGAGTAATCAAATACCAGCATTTTGCACATCGAAACGGGCGTGCAGCGGAAAGACTGCAGATAGCCTCTTGTTTATACCACTTTCCGTCCTGCAGCTCATTTCTCCCTGAAGCAGGATGCTTTAGAAGTCATGTGCAGCTGATAATGCTCCATCAGAGGCCCGCTGGGAGGAAGAAGATACCTTTTTAAATAAAAGATGTGACAGCAAAAAAGAAAAGAGCGAGTGGAGGAGAGTAAACCCGAATGACTCACGAAGCATGATAAGCTCCCAGTTCACATCTTCTCCATTTAAACTACTTATATCTTCAGCAGCCTATGAAATGCTGACACACCGTCGGGGACTGAAGCTCTACAATCTGAGCCAAACACAAAAGGAAAACATCGACTGGGCTTTGTACACGTAGCCATTTCTCTCTGTAAATCTTTGGGTCTTCTCTCCCACTCTGATCTCTGGTCAGCAAATATGGTCTGATCCTGTGCCAACAGCTGAGTGGATAACGTCTCGTTATCAGTTCTGTGTAAACACATGATGCAATTAACTTTCTCCGCAGAGGTCAGTACTTGATGTAGGAGTCACCGCTGGGGTACAGTGTGTGTTTTTAAGTTCTTCATTCATTTGTTTTTTTAGAAACTGTTACTACTTCTGCTACCACTGGGACTATTTCAAGGATCATACTTGAATAACAACTTTATGTCCGTTAAATCAGCCACTTTATTTATTAGGGAGAATTTCCAGACATTCATTTGTTCCTGGCACCTAAAATTTACTATGTAAAAAAAAATTTCTAAGGCTCTGAGACTCCAGAAACCCACAGTGAGAACCATTAACCACAAATGGACAAAACACGGAACAGTGGTGAACCTTCCCAGGAACGGCCGTCCACCCAAAGTTACTGGATGAGTCGTCATTGGACTCCAAGGGAACGGTGATGACTCATGCAGGAGGTCTTAATAAAATAAATAACGTGACTGATTTCTTGTCTCAGTTTTTGCACTTTAAGTTTTCAAACTATTGAATTAATGGACTTGTAGTTTGGGGTATAGCAGTGTGGAGGTTAGCACTGTCACCTTACACCACGGAGGTTTAAATCCACCAGCCTTTCTTTGTGGAATTTGCACGTTCCGCATGAGTTCGCTCCGGGTATTCTTGCATTCTTTTCACAGTCCAAAGACACGCATGTTAGGGTCACTGGTTATAGTAAACAGGCTGTAGGTGTGACTGTTTGTTGATCATTTACACTGGTTATCTATACTCCTACTGGGCCCTGAACTGGAAAAGCAGAAGATGGAGGGACTCGTTGTTTGTAGCAGAAAGTGTTGTGACAACGGACTTTTCACTGTATTTATACTTATGAAAATATGTGAATATGAAAAACTTTTGGAAGTGCAAACACTGGATTAAAGTCGGTTGTTTTAAAAGCCTATTTTGTCCGTAAATAAATGTAAGCAAACTCTGTGTGCACAAAATTTGATGATCATAAAACTGCAGAGTTTGCCGATAAGTGTCATCACCATAAACACCATCAACATATGACAAATTACTTAATTAATTTTGGACTTAGCCAATGTTTCATTTCCTCAGAGCAAATCATCTTAGACTGGAATACAATTTGATATTTTGTAACATATTTAACTTCCAATTAAAAATAAAATAAACTTCAATAATAAAGACATGAACAATTTCAATTCACCATTTTGTTTTCTTATAAGTAGAATGACCAGAATTAAAGTGCGTGTATCTCTTCCTCATATGCACAGAGGTACACAGTAAGCACAAGGTTTTCAGGTAGTTTGTGGCCTTAAGATTACACTTAGCCTTCAGTGCCCAACATGAAGTAGTAAAAAGTGAGCAAATCTGATGGGGTGGAAGAAAAATACCATCCAAGAGGAGAAATGTTTCTTAAAAATGTAAGTCCAACAATCACATTTTGGGTTAACCTAGGTTTATTGTCCTCTGATGAAGGTATTTATTTATTAATTTTATTATTTGTTGTCTTTAGCTAACTGCTTTACTTACATTAGCGGCTAACATGAGTTACAAGCTAACTATCCTTTTGTTGCTGGGTAAGCAGGATAATCTGTTTTGAGTGTATCTGTCAAAAACAGCTGTTAAAAAAGATAAGATTAAACTATAGAAGAGTTAAATGTGCAGGCTGTAGGTGTGACTGTTTGTTGATCATCTACACTGGTTATCTATACTCCTACTGGGCCCTGAACTGGAAAAGCAGAAGATGGAGGGAGGGAAGTGTTGTGACAACAGACTTTGTATTTTTCATGTCTTTATATGGGATAAATAGTAGGGGTGCAACGATACAACAAAATTCACGGTTCGGTTCGGTTCGATACTTTGGTGTCACGGTTCGATATTTTTTCGATACAAAAAAAATGTTCATGCCTTTTTATTAATTTGTCATTTATTAAATTTTCACGGCACATTCTGCACCACATCTCTGTGCGTTCATCATTTGTTTGAAGCCAGCTCACCTCCTGCAACCACTTTTCCGAGAATACGTGCTTCTTTTGTGGTTCGGACTCCTTCTGACATTTCTTTGGAGGTGGAGGAACATCACAGTAATTGCTTAAAGGAGCTTCTTCGACATCTTTAAAAGTTCTAAACAAATGTCTGTCCTCTTCCTTAAAATCTTATGTACGCAAACACGCGTTGCAACTTCTTATCTTGTGCGGTTTTTATTTTGACAGCGAATGCGCACCTGCGGACCACTTATGTGCAGCCCTGGTTATTTAGCTCGTCATATTGCAGCCACAGAAATTCTTTTGTCCATGAAACCATAAAGCTGCACTTTCTTTTTGCCTTATAGTCTGATTTGTCATAACCTTTCCGTTTTGTCACTTCTTCACCCTGACCTGTCTTATTTGGCTCAACAGAACTAAAATATATATCCTGCTGCTTTTACACACGCACTAACATAACGCTCAGCGATTCTCTGCGCGATCAACCTCTCACATGTTTAAGCTGCAGGAGATTTCACTTGTCATGTTTGCATAGTAAGCTAACGATTGATAAGACGATGTCAGAGGAATTGGTGCGCAAATTATCATCACTCACCAATCAGTGCTGTCGCTTTCTATACACAGTTCACGCGATTGCAAAGTGAAAGCAAAAAACAAGCGCAAATTCAAACGCGATTTCAGTATGTCACATATTGACAGTGGCCGATGCCAATGACATAATTACCCAGCTACATTTCCGAAAGAATGCAAAAGCATTGACATATATTTTTCCTTCCTACGATAGGCCGACGGGCAGGGCAGAGATAGATTTTGGTAGCCCGACTGGAAAAAAGCCCCAGGACGTCGGGCTAGCGATTTTGCGAGCCCTGTATCTGATTGAGGAATCACTCATCTTTGGAAAAGAGAGTTTATTATGGAGAAATGTCTCTTTCCAAAATAAAAGCTATACTATACGCTTCTTCTGGGCTATATTCTCAGCAGCATATTAAACATATCAGGTCCCCATAAGGAGAATCATGTGCTAACGGCTGTCTAAATGACTCGGGTAAAGTTTGTAGCATGCGTGCTTGTTTTTGTCTGCTTCCACTTGTCTTTGCACTAGGATGATGTCGGAGTAAATGTGCAGTCATATTGGTTGTGTTCCCACTAGTGCTGTCAGCGTTAATCTGAAATGACGTTAAGGTCACAACACGGCAAATCTCCGTTAACGAGCTACCGCGGATCGCCTCATGAGTGGGGCTGGAAGACGTCAACACATTAACGAGCTAACTGCGCTAACACACTAGTTCCCACCAATTGAGCATTGCTGGCACATCCAACATACTGTTTTACTTTTGTCCATGACTCGCTTACCTTCAGGGTCATACGTCACATGAAAACCAAAATAGTTCCAAACGCCAGATCTGAATGAGGGTGGGGGAGGTTCAATTTGCCATGTTGCAAGGAGCTTAACTTCTGTCTGCTAGCTTGCCCTGCACCCAGTGAATCTGTGTTCGACTACTCCGCCTAGGCTGCACTGTCGAGCGCAGATCCACTGAGCGCTCAACACAGACAGCATCGTCAGAAGGAAAGTTGATAAAATAAATTAAAAATGTTGTATCGTTCGATACATATGCGTACCGAACCGAAAGCACTGTATCGAACGGTTCGATATCGATACGAGTATCGTTGCACCCCTAATAAATAGGCATAAAACTACTGACCTTAACATGTTGCATTTATCTTGGATTCGTACCTGTATACTTTTGATTCCAGCCCTGCAGTAGTACTTTTTGATGTCCACGTCAATTTCTGTATTCCCGACAAAACTGAAAGGAAGGGCGAGAAGAACGTAGAAGGGGATTCATGTGTGTATTCATATGAAGATAAAAATAAAAACTCATCATGCATTTATTCAGATTTTAAAGGGCAAGTTTACACACAAACTGAGGAGAGTGCTGTACATCCACCATCCTAATCTATTCGACGGTAACTTAATCTACATGTGATGTGTTAGTGAGCATTTCTGCATGGGCTCAAAAAACGAGTGCGTGGAAATGTTCCTTTCTATTTGGAAAACAAAACAATCAGGTAATACAACTGACAATTATTCCCAATTATGATCCTGAGAAAAAGGAAGCGCACAAAATGAGCACTTTAATAAACATTTACTGAAGTAACGACAAAGTGACCTCATGTGTAGCCTGAGTTTTCTCTGTGTGAAAACAAACTAAACCACTTGAGTTTAAAAACTCATCAACTGATTCAGACCAAATTAAACAAACTATAAGTTTTAAACGACAGCCTGACGCTAAGATTTGTACATAAAAAGTCATAATTTGAAAGAAACAAGTGCAATTAAGATTACATCACTGGCCAAGTCAAGTGAATGAATCTGAGCGGTCTACCTGATCTGCAGGTCCATGATAACCTGCCTCTTGTCCACATTTTCTGTGTAAACTTTCACTCCATTCACTCTCAGCGGCTGCAGAAAAAAAGAGAAGACATGCAGTAAAAGCTTTATTTAATGTTTACCAGCTCTGCATAATTCTACGTGTGAGGTAAATCTGGGTGTGCGGCGAAGAAACTTTCCAGTTCTGATTAAATCAGTTCACGCGAGTCAATAAAGGAGTCACAAATAGAAACATGCGATAAAAGATCTGAACACGTACACTCTGACAGATGGTGCTGACACTAATTCTTCAGGATTTCCCACAAACCTAACATCTAAAAATAAAAGTGTTATTCTACAGGCAATAAAAGCCTATAAAACAAAGTACTAGCTGGTGTATTAGTACGAATAACCCAGATTGCAGAAGTGTCCTGCCATGGCCTTTTGGAGTGCATTCACAACACTGTGTTCTTATCTTGTCACCTTGTCGCCCATGTCAATCTTGGTGAAGCAGAAGGTGCTGAGATGAGGGTTGGCGCCCTTCACCGCCGGCTCGATTGTCTCTCTGAACAGCTTCTCCACAAACTGGCAGATAAACGGCCACATCTGCTTCACCGTCTGAGGAAGGGAAAAGAGAAAAATCATGTGGGAGAAAGAATTAGACAGATATAAGACATCCAAATCCCACAGCCCAAAATCCTTCAGCCCACAGCCTGAAGTCAGTCACTGAGCACTGATGCATGCAGCTGCTGGACAAGCCTCGTGTTTTACAGCAGACCTGGTGAAAAACAATTACCTGGCATCTCTCTGCAAATGCTTGTGTGTTTGTTGCACTATACCAATTTAGTTCAAATGACAAACAATGCAGAGATCGGCGTACTTTAAACTGTCACTGTGTTTGTCATACTTTAGATTGTCTATACTTACTACTGCAATTGAGAAGCTGTTACCAAGACTCCTGTGTTTCTGTAACTACATGTGCAGCTATTTGCACCACTTGTGCCCAATCTGAAATCCCCCTGACGGGCAATAAAACGCATTGCTTCACATTACATCATATTACATCACACTGTATCATATTATACAGCTGTATTTCTTATCAGCAGTGTTGTATTGCCAACACCTTTGCCAAACGAGGTCATTTTTATAGTCCACGGGATAAAAGAAACCACCCTGCAATTACTCTCAGCTGCTCCTTCACCTGACCTTCAGTTGCTGCTGCTGACGCATTAAAATAATATCACCTCGCAAAAATTCCTTGTGCAATCACAGCGAGAAAAATAATGCACTCAAACTTTGCACGACACTTCTGATTATTACGAGCATTTTGAGTCCAAGTGTAACCGAGTCTCCTGTCACATAACAAAACACACTGAATATGTCAGCATTAATAAGCATACACACTAACGTTACGGATGCCTTAACCCTTTAAAGCCGGTCAAAGCGGACACGCTCCATTTTGCGTAACTATTTTTAAATCCCTGTAGCACTGCAACCGCATAAGCTAGCGCAATAATTTTTTTTGCGTATGAAACTGGAGGAGTTGTCCTTACATCTTATGCCATCAGCTTTTCCTAGGTCACAGTTTCCTTCCACATATAACTTTACAAAAGCTGCATAAAAAGCACTTGCAGCAACAAAAACATAATATTCCAGAAACACGCTTTGCCGATCCGATCAGCTGTTTGTAACACTTCCTATGTCCATCAGTGTGAACTATCGCATGTCCGCCATGACCTGCCCGAAACCAGAAGTGACGTCATTTTTGCGGAAATGTAGTTTTTTTACCATTGGGGCCTTATGAGCCTATACTGGTGTTTTTAAAAGTTATGTTTGACTTTATGACTTTCTGTGTCGTTTCTGGGATGCTTAGGACTCATATTGCACTGCTGGAAATAGTTTATTTTGATGCATATGCTGCTTTTTTGCAAATTTGCATTATAATATTTATTTTCGTTTTTCCTGCAGTATATAAAAATTGGTGTATTTCAAAAATAAAACTATGAAGGCACTCAAAATAAATTTTCTGTGTTGGGAAACAAGTTTGTGCAACATTTTTGTATTTACAGTTTTGAGGGATAAGCCTCTTAAATTTCTCTAACTAGAAATATATGTTAAAAAACAAAAACGATTTTCAATTTTTTTGTAGTTTATTGCACTTTTTTGCAATTTATGTAATTACTATGCACTTAATGCAGACATATTATTAAAATTTGGGCTATAATGGTTGTATTGATGTATATCAACTTGAAATGCTCCCAAAAATGGCACTACGACATGTAAAAATATAATATAAGCTCTGGCGGACTTGGTTCTATGGTAGGTCTTAAAGGGTTAAGAAGTTACCAGATTGTTGCTTTAACATCCATTCACTAAGCCACACTCAGAAATGTCACTACCACAGAAATGACTGAGTCATATTATGAGTGCAAACTTCCCTGTAACATCCTCTAAAAGTGTAAAAATGCTCTGTGCCCTCAGGTGAACACTATGAGCTGCTATAAACAGTCCTTTGATTACAGTGACCAGGAGCATTAAAGGTTCACAGAGGTCTGATGTTATGGCAGGTGAAGTTCTGCTCATTATGACCTATTTGACCCAGATAAAGAAGCAATGAACTGAGCGATATCTGTTGGCAGCGGACGACGTGACTTTTCACGCTCCTCACTTCTGTGTTTGGCTACGAAAAATGTAAAATCATCTAATCTGCCTGAGCAACGCAGCTACATGTCAAAATCCTAATCTGAGGGAAATGAGGGAGTAATTATCCATCACATACATTCACTGGTGATCATCACATTTAATAAATGAAGTGACATTTACAGTACATTTACTAAATAAATGAGGGTCTTTGTAAGAAATTATTTTTTTATATCCTAATTTAACATTTATTGAAACATTTAGCGATACTTTAGAAGACATTTGAACCCAATAAAGAGTAAGCCACCAAAGCCCTGGCTGTCCCTCACTCCATCCTCCTATAAAAGGGCCCATCTGTGTGGTGATAATCAGAACTATTGATTGTCATCTTACAGGTAGGTTATGGCCATTTCTTTGCCTTAGAGGAGAATACCTCTGGTTTTTATTTGCCTTTCAAATGATTTTCTGTGTTCCCATAAACAGATGTTAAAAAGATATTTTCCTGCTCATCTTCATCCATTACCTTTTTACTGGAAGGACCTGTAAACATTTACAGTAAGTGGTGCTCTTCTGATGTTAAGACTCGCTCTCTCTCCCTCTCTAGTTCACTTTGCATCTCTCTCCTTCACTCTCTCCCCACCTCCGTGTCTCTCTCTGGGGAGGTGTAAGCACTGGGTCAGGGTCTCTCAGAGCTCCAGATTCAGACCCTATTTATAAACCCTGCCTGTCTGCCTCTGCTAGCTGGCAGACTACTGTTGAGGACGTAAGGCGGTGTGTGAGTAGGTGTCTAAGCACAAAAAATAATTTAAATATAATATAAAGAAGAAGAAAAAGAGGTGTGTATACCTTATTCAGCCATTCCACTCTTTCCACATCTGGATAATGGACCTGGAATAGAAGATGGAAATGTATCAGTTAAAAACACGATTTACATTTATTTAAACAGCTCTAATGGAAAGGTCATGCTTTTCTGTAGGCGTGCCCTCATTTGTGCCTCCTCTCCGTTTCCTGACATTACTATAGAGGACGCATTGTTTCTATACTGGTTCACAAACTACATCACAACTACTGTAATCTGTGGCATGAATTTACAGGCTCTTACATTAGGCTGCAAGGTAGAAAACAAAGCAATAAAACTGTAAAAAATAACCTGTAAAAAAATACATATTACATGCTTCTGGTCAAAGGTCAACGAGGAGATAAACAGTAAGGAGTTCAAAGGTCAGGCCACAAAAAATTACAGGAAATGCTTCAGTCTGTGTAGTAACTATGAAGCATACTGTAGCACTCCTGTTTGTCAGCTTATGAAGTAAACCTGGCAAAAACAAATTAAACCATTTTAAACCATTTTAAATTAGACATAAAATTCTAAGCTTAAACGATGCGCTGGTTCAATTTTAAAAGCTTAATGTTGCTGTTGAGCTGCACTGCATCACACCAAGGTGCAAAAACAAACAAGGAAAAAGGAAAGTGCAGGTCTGAGTTTACAACGAGGCTTCTTGCAGCATTTCAGTGAAAGCTCGTACCTTTGTTTTGGCATCGTGTTACCGCACATTCCTGTACTTTTCCCACTGATTCATTCATGCCAGTTCTCTTGGCAGAGCAGCGAGCCACAGAGAAAACACCGTAATGAAGTGTTTGATGCTGCGTGTAAAGACTCACACACACCTCCACTTTTCACTCATCGCTGTTGATGTCAAAGAACTGTTCATGATAGAACTTCAGTTGTGTTGCTGAGGTGAAAACAAACCAATTGGCTACAACAGACATTTCTCTGAAAACCATCAATGTGTACCTCATTGTTTACAAGACGAAAAGTCATCAAAGTAATTAGAGTTCTTCCTCTGGGGAACATGAACATCTGCACTGAATCTCATCCTAATTCATCCCATCACAGCTGAGATGTTGGAGTAGCTACAATAACTAGGGATTCTTCCTAGCAACTAACTTGCTAGTAAATAAAATATTACATGGAGAGCGAGAAAACACACTGACCGTGTCAGCACTTTGAGCCCTCTTTTCAAATGTCTACATGCCTGTGCAGAATGAGGTGACATGTTCCACAATATGAATCAGCCTACAAACAACTGTTCACCTTCCAGATCCAAGTGAAGCAGAACTGTGCTGCCGTCTTGAGATCTTCTAAGGCTACGTTCACACTGCAGGTCTTAATGCTCAATTCCGATTTTTTGATCAAATCCGATTTTTTTGTCTGCTCGTTCACACTACAAATAAAATGCGACAGCAAACGCGCTCTAGTGTGAACGCTCAAAGCGGCCCGCATGCGCAAAAGAAGACTTCACACACAACGCGCTCTGTTTAGACCCAGAGCAAACATTGTTTGACTGATGGCCTTAATATAAAGACTTCGGACTTCACGTTTCCCAATTTTTGCTTTAAGTTATTTTGTTATTGACATAATAATGTCAATAACCTAATAATTATCCTTATTGCTGTTTTAGAGGAGCGGTGCTTCAAAGGATAGTTGCAGACTTCTGTCAAAATCTGGAGATTATACAGTACAGATAAAATGTTCACGTTCCTCCAACGTTGTCTTCCCAACAGTTTCACTAACATCTACACTGGATGGCCAGGAAGCGTTCGCGATGTCTTCTCAGGCGCTAATAATTGGCGTCTGTCTTGTGTCGGTGACGTAAAAGACGGATTTAATGCGACATGACCATCAAACAGCAGTCGCTTTCTAAAACATCGGATATGTATCGGATTCAGTACCACATACGAAAGTGACCCAGATCGGATTTGAAAATATCGGATTTGTGCCGTTCACACTGTCATACCATGATCGGATATGGGTCGCATAGGGTCAAAAAAAATCGGATTTGATGCGCTTTCGCCAGCAGTGTGAACGCAGCCTAATACTCACAGAGACAGAAAGATGTTGTGCGAGTTGCTGCAAAACATCAAAAAAAAAAAAAAATCAATAGTGAACTGACACACCCCATCAACACAATATAAATAATAAGCTTAATGGATTAGCATTAGCAATTACCCCACTAAATGCCAAACATCCAGTCTATGTCTATGTATGTATCATATATAGTCTATTCACAGGCCTCTTCAGTAGCTGTGTTGGTGGCTACTGTTGGGCAGATGGGGAACTGTTGAGCCCTGTACTTCAAAAAGAAAAGCAAAAATGTCTTCAGCAGATGCCATTTGGGCTCACTGCTCATAGTGAGAGCTCGGCTCAAGTTACCACTGCTGCTGCCATTAGGTAAAAAGGGGAAATCCAGCCAGCTTCACTGCTTTTCTTAGACTTCAACTTATTTTAGACGCATGCACTCATCATTTTAGGCTTGAAATGATCCGACTTCAAGCCACAGACCCGACTTGACAGACCTGTACTGCCATCCAGCCAGTCATGCTGGCAGCCTGGCAAAGTGGCTGCTGTATGTTTTCCCTAAGTGCAGTATCATTTTCTGACAAATGATGGATGTCTCATAGGAAAATACAACTCAGAGGCTAAGTGCTGCGACATGCCGAACACCAGGATGTCAGTGCAGCAGCATCAAAGGACTTCTGGAGGACAGGGAGTAGACTGTGGCAGACGTGTTACATAATGGGCACGCTGAGAGGATTCGGGAGAAACACTCAGGCCTGAGGCCGATACACGAGTGGCAGGGGCCACAAACAAAGTCCATTTAAATACAGGCTGGTAAGGCTCAAAGCACAAGCATAAATAAAAGGTTTGTCTTTGCATGTGCTTCCTCATTCAGTGTTTTGCATTTAAGTGTATTTGAATGCCCAAAGATCAAAGTCCATTTCACTGAAAAATGAAATTGACCAAAGCTGATCCTACGATTGCATTCAGGAAAGTCAAGGACCACACATCACAGCTAAGAGAGGAGTTAAGACATAAAACATATATTTGCTTATGTTCTTGTGATCCTCCAAAAGTTTCTAAGATATTTTTAATAAAACTGAAATTGTTATGTGTTCAAAGACAAATCTGTCTTTGAACTTAAAGTAGATGTATTCACAACTGTTTCTCACACATGTAAAGTTGTACAAATTAAAGCATAGATGACTTGTGAACCATACGTACTTTGTGTTAAAAATGAACATCTAAATACATGAAAGCCTTCACAGAAATTTAAAAGGACAGCCGAGTGTCTTTAGAAACTGAGAAACATCTAAATGGGTACAGAGACATGACTGAATGCTGCATGTGTCGCATACAGAAGCATCGCTGAGAGTCACAGAGTCTCACATGTGGCCCAAGAAGCTATCCAAGTTATGCATGCTATGCACACCATGACCATGCAGTCATGCATCCTACAACTGAAAAAGCTAATGATGACATCACCATCCCACTGTGGATTGCATTTCCTGTGACGACACCTGTTTTCTGTTTGCATTTAATGAACCATGTGAACAAACTTCTGTTTTTATACTAAACCTGCTCGATGTCATGCTCACCATTTACTGCCAAGTGTATAGACTCCCATTTACACATGACAGGAGTGCAGCAGTATTGGTACTGATAAATCTGTTCTGAATTCCCTGATTATTCCCATAAAAAGATTAGGAAATAGTGAAAAGTCCATCTCAGTTTAGCCTCTGATGACGTCCTCAAATGTCTTTCTTTCTTCAATCAACAGCGCAAACTACCAACTATGTTCAGTGTTCTTTTACATAACACAAAGATAAGAAGCAGATTTTCACCACTAAAAAGCTGAAACTATTTAAAAGATAAATTAGTGCTGTCAGCGTTAATCTCGTTAAAATGACGTTAACACCAGACCGCATTAACACTACAAATCTCCGTTAGCAAGTTAACGTGGATTGCCCCGTGTTGCATGTCAACGTTGACGTGTTAGCACGGTTAGCTCGTTAACGTGCCATGCAGCCGTTCACAAGATAACGAGATTAACGCTGACAGCACTAAAATAATTACAAATCCAATAAATGTCTACTGACCTTGTTTTAGTTTACATGAAAAATGACAAAAACATTAACTGGAAACAGTACAGAGACGGACAATTAATCAGTTTCATCACAATCACCACAAACTATATATAAAATAACTGACTTGTGTCAGCACGGGCGTGCAGCTAGTATAGAAAATGGAAAGACAATAACAACAACAACATGTGACTAATGCAAATGACTGTTTCTCTGGTGTTTTTTTATTAGTGTTGTTTGAATACTTTCCCCTGGAATGTCACATGGTTTCTAAGAACCGGGCCCCTGTCTCAAATTACTACAACACAAAACGTCAATACTCCTGTGGGGTTTATGGATAGCTAAACATCAGCATCTTTGAAGATGCCATTATGAGCTAAGCAGACAAAAGGCTGATAGAAAGAAAATACTGCTACTGCATCCCAGTGTTAGTTAGGCCAAAGCGCTCCATCAGGGATGAAAGTGGAGCTTTACATGTAAGTTAAATACAAATCATTGTTTGTTTTTGGTGACAGTGTCTGTCTGCGAGTTATTCCACGTTACACTTAAGCCAAAGCTGCTCCAAATATGGCCCTGACATGTCATTGCTGCATTCTTTCCTTAGTCCCAGCGCTAACCACATCTGTCATATAAACAGTCTGCAACTTGGCAGATGACAAAAACCAAAACAACAGAGTTGGAACTAGACAAAAAAAAGGAAAGTATGACTCATCTGGCTAATAAAAAGCCAACAGCTGAGGAAGCAGAGTTTACTTTTAGGGTAAACAACTGAAAGAAAAATCTAGATTTGGACATCTTAATAAGAGAGTGAGGAAAGTACAGTAAATTACTCATTTTCCCTCATTTATATGAATTACACAGGAAATTAGGTTAGGTACTAAAAAAACTGAGCATAAAACTATCACGAGAGAAGGAATGTGGGACAGAAACTAAAGGGCAATACAACCTTTTATTTGTAACAAGAAGAAACATTTAATTTATGTAAATGTTTTTTTATTCTGTATTCAATAATGCAGAGTTCTCTGGAGAGTAACAAAACAAGGAAACATATTTATTTCCTCAATAAACTGGGAACATCTTCCTCTTTTAGAGCAACAATGGCAGCACAAGGTCCAGGTAACGGAAGGAAAATGATCTTTCATGATTGTTCATTGAATGTTTCAAGTATAACGTCACCAGAAACTCCCACCGACTGACCTCAGCGTGCTCTTCCTGCAGATTTCTCCCTAAATCCCCTGAATCAGCAGCGTGCACTTCAAAAATGCATGAAGGAGCTGATAATCTGCTCAGTCCTCTACTCAAAGTTAAACACAGTCAGCAACATTCCATAGAGTAAACTGGGACCAGGCCAATTAAAAAGTCCTTGACCAAAACATCCAGCTCCAGGTACTCAAAGTAGGTTTGGAAAAGTAAAGGCCTTTATTTTATTACTACTGGCAGTTTTTCAAATTTCCACAAGAATACAGGTGTAAAACTTTGTTGCTACAAAAATCTCCAATGGTACACAAGTCCTCTGCCACCTGGGGCTTCCTCTGACCCCTATCAGCACCCGTAGACGTCCCACAGTGGAAGCAAGCTGCCAGGGAGGGATAACTGCATATGTAAGATGGGCTTAATGGACAAGAACACCTTCTTACTTACTTTCTTTTTGGATTTTCAAGTAAAATATTTAAAGTAGAAAGGCTGCCGTAAAAAGATCAAACAATAATTAACAAAGTGATTTACGGTGAGTTGATGGGGATTAGAAAATGATTGTAATTTTTTTTAGCATAATCAAGCTCTAATAGAAACTCTGGGGTTATTTTAGCATGTGGAAGATAACACCATCATAAACCTCATCACATTAATGATAAAGTTTCCATTAACAGTTTGGACCACTGCAATTCCCAGTGTCTATTCATTCATTTAAACAACAGAAGACGTTGAAAGGTGGATGTGATGAGACGGTTGCTCCACTGACGGCTATATTTAAGCTGAGAGAGCAGGACCGACCATCATGAGGAAAATATGCATTCATAACTTTTCATCGCACTAAAACATTGCAGACACACCAATATGAGCCATCACTAATCATAACTTCATCACAATTCATTGGTGTTACAAATAAGCACCTACGGGTTCTCAAAGTACTGGATAACTGGTGCACACTTTTAAAAATGGAAGGAAATCTAGTTTAAGCAGAACCATTTTCCTCAAAAAATGGCTAAAACAATTAATCAGTTACAAAATACAGTAAATAAAACATGTTTTCTGACAGCTTACAAATCATCGTTTCCCTAAATGTCAGCAATCAAATAAGCGAGTCCTCATTTATTTCAGTAACACTTTCAGCAAACAAGCATATCCCGCTTCGTCTAAATGTTGCATTATCATTACTTATAATCCAATGATGAAAATTAGCACTGCTGTAAGCCTTCCAGACTTCCAGTCAAATCCTGTCTGAGAGGTTATAGTGAGCAGTGTCTGTCAATATTTTTGTAATCTTATGGATATATTTCTCAAACAGGCCTTCCTGGATTGTGCTTCATACGCCTGCAGCGATACGCCCACACCAGCACAGACCTGCGCATGTTTTGATCTGCAGTTCTGCTTCCTGTCACGGTGCCCTCTGTACTCAAGAAAAACATGGATCCGATGTCGGGCAACATTTTTGGCTTTCGCCTTGTACAGCAGGTCTTCTGTAAAACCAACAAAGGATTAGCAGAAGACTGGAGCGTCACCTTCCGTCACGTGTGTACGCGTTCATGCCAAAATGTGCGACATGGGCGAAGAGACTCACAGCACAACTATGCACCAGCTGTTAGGAAATCCTGACACTCCTCCCCAGCCACACCCCATACACAAAGCATGTCTGTGTGAGAGAGAGCAGGGGGAGGTGTGGGAAAAGAGTAACAAATTAAAATAAAAATGATAGAAAAAATGAAACAAAAAATATATTTTAAAAAATCCTTCTACAGCAGAAAATTCTAAACGTTTGCTCTGTGTCCATCTGGATGATATAAAAAAAAAAGTGGATATAATTAAAAAATAAATAAAAAGTGGGAAGACGGTGACTCTGCACATCTATAAGGTGACAACAAAACAGGAAAATGTGCTTAGTCATGTCCCCTTTACACGACAGAAGATGTTGAAAGGTGGATGTGACGAGACAGTTGCTCCACTGACGGCTATATTTAGGCTGAGAGAGCAGAACAGGCCATCGTGAGGAATATATGCATTCAGTTTTAATGCTGTAGGACAGCATGCAACAGCCCCTCTGTAGTCATCCACAATATCCTAACTCGGGTTGGGGCGAACGCACGATATTGTCTGTATGTCACTCAGCTAATTTCACAGAAATTTTTGTTGCTGTTAAATTTTGTCTGTAAGCAAGTGATTACCTAACTGTTAGCCAGGACAGTCCTGGATAATCCGCCTTTTTGACCTGACCTGAATATAGCAATTTAGCTCATAAAGTCAATGTATGTAAGATCAGTTTTCTGATAAACTTCTACACAAGCGGGAGTGTTTTTGCAAACCACAGGAGTCTAAATATCTAAAAGCAGGAAAAGTATCCATGTTCACTGCAGGTTTCAGAAACTCCGCTTTGATCAGGTCTAATTCTTTGGCGTGTGGATGCTGATAAGTCTGTATCGAGTCAACATTGCTCTCTAATTTCTTAAAAATAAACAGCCAATCCACTGGACAGTGCTGCTCTCTACTCCAACTATATTTTAAAAGAATAACAATAACAAGGCTGATGCATTCATTTTTATCATTAGGGGTGGTAGGGTAAATATTTCCTTCACGACTGCAATAAATATGCAGATCCAAACACACCCAGATTGAGATAAACGGTCGCACTTTTTGCACAACACCTCATGTTTCTTTTCACAACCAAATAAAACCTTATAGACACTTGAATCAGGGCAGAGCAGCCGAGGCCTTTCTGTTCCTTTGCATTGTTTTCATTCTGGGCTGCGGAGCACAGCCCCGCCCTCTGGCACTTCAAAAGAACAGGGAATCCCCACCCATCCCATGTCATATGAGCACACACAGATGAAGAGAGGGAGGAGGAGGAGAAGAGAGCCACTGGGACGTGGAGGGAAACAGTTACACTGCAAATGCAGCAACTTCCTATGTCTGTGTTTTGAAAGGCAGAATGCAGTCAGGCTGCGTTAAACCAGGTCACTGGAACATTGGACTAAGAAGAGAAGATGTTTGGCTGAAATTTTCCACAACTTTAATACTCATGGTCCCACCCAGGAATTACCCAACACAGCCAAACTCGTCTGACTCAAACCCAACCACAAATCATGAGCATGGTTCCAACCTCCATAAAAAAAGCCAAATATAACCAGAGTACTGCACAGTATATAAAAATCATACCATCAGTCATGCAAACGAATTCCCTCTCATTACAGTCTGACATGTAAGCAACTCCGCAACCGTCTCATAACAACCTGTTTCACAAGCTTCCAGTTGATAGTAGCGTAGGATGTTTTACGAAGCAAAAGCACAGACTCGAAAAAGAGATCATAAACGTCTCATATCAGCTTCTCATCTCTGGCTCTCTGTTAATTGCATTTACAATCTTTCTCTTCACATATAAAGTCCTGAATTGCCAGGTTCCATCGCTTCTTGAAGACCGAGCACCGTGTTTTACAAAGAGTGAAGGTTGATTTGTGGTTTCTTTCCGCTGTCCGGCGTCTCTTCCTTGGATCCAGCTCACAGTTTGGATTCAGGACACAGACACGCTCTCTCTGCTTTTAAGAATAAGCTTAAAACTGGTGAGCGTGGAACCGTGTTTTAGTTGTGCTGCTGCAGGCTCAGTTTGCTGGATGGCACAATCAACATTTGTCCTGCACGCCCCTCTTTTTCACTCCCAGTCATGTACACGCCACCATTTCACATCATTAACTTGTGCCTGTTCTCGCCACCGTCTCTCTTTGCTCCTCTTCTCTGGCTTCAATTGGTCATGACTCTGATAGTTTAACAGCTTCACACAAAGACTTAACGATCTTTGATCATGTGGTTTACCTTCACTAGGGTGTGCATCATAAAATACCCCCTTTTGCCATGAAACTGGCTGCACAGATGTATTTGCTTCTACAGCTACATCAGTTTAAGACTTTTGCCTGAAAAAACAGAAAAGTAATAATTTTCTCTAAGTGCACGTCTCTTTTCAGCTCAGTCATTTTCTGAAGCCTCTGTTCTCCGTCCACGACTCCACATTACTGCTGGTATGTGGATTCAAACACCAGAAGATGACACAAATTATCTACTTGATGTTCTCATGGAAAATGGACACATGAGCTTTTATTCAGCACTCAGTAACAACCCCACCTGCTGGATTTCATTTGTGTGTTTTGATTCCTACAGGCTTCACCTTTGCCCCGCTGCTGTTCACGTTGGTCAACTTAAATGTAATAAATCAATCAAATCAGGAGTGCAAAACTCAACTCTTTGGTGTCAAACACTCAGACTGCTCTTTACACTTAGTTACACACAGTTGGCTTTCCTACTCTTTGCTATGTGTGCTGTCAAACACAGGGGGATATTTTTAATATGGTTAAACACAGAACAGTCACTTGCTAGTGTCGCTGCTGTTTTTCCATCACATAAACAGTGACTCCACCAACTATTATTTCTAGACTTATTTTCCTGGTTCATGGTTTATACTGTAAAATATCAGGAAACAAATACCAGTGTGAAATAGTGGGATTAAGTCAAAAATATCAAGTTAAGAGTAGGGCTGCTCGATTATGGCAAAAATGATAATCACGATTATTTTCACTGAAATTGAGATCTCGATTATTTGACGATATTTATTTAACAATAACAATGTATTAAATAATGACTTTAAAGATTGTCAAAAAATAATATAAAATAGTGTGCAAATGCTGATAACAGTGCAAATGTTTGCAATATAAAAAAATAAATGAAAAATGTAAACATCTATGTTTAGTGAACTTTGCAGTGTTGCTCTGTGGTGCAGCTACGACACTGTAGCAAAGTTTACACACTATGTCTACTTGATCCACGTCTGACTACGCAAACCCATAATGTTTCCACACCACTGAAGTTTTTTTTACCCCTCTTTTCAACCAACGGCAGTCACTCTCTACGGAGCCCCGCAGGGGACATGGGAGAAAAAAAAAGTCAAAATTTTTTTTCTCCCATGTCCCCTGCGGGGCTCCGTAACTCTCCTCTCCAAATAACTTCTGCTTAGCTTTCCGAGCTTCCCTCGGGCCCTCTTAATTGTTGTGACACGTGTTCGAAATGCAGAGAGGTGCGCTCGATTTCCCACACGGAGCAGCGCGAGAGTAAAGCACGAGGGAGGGGCTAATAATCGGCTCAGTCATTTGTAATGATCGTTGAAAGCCCAGATCGTAATCGAGATTAAAATTCGATTAATTGAGCAACCCTAGTTAAGAGTGCAAAACTGCCACACATGAAATTATGGAATCATCAACTGTTTTGCATGTTGGCTTGAAAAAAAGCTTTTTTTTCTGTTATTTTAAATACTTAATCAATTATGGCAGTCAGCCAATCAGAGGAAAGCATGATTCAAATCAAAACACATAACGCACATTATCAGCTTGGTAAGCAAAAGTCCGAGTCGGACACTCACATATCAGCTCTGTCTTTATCTCCACAGGAATTTGGTTGGCCTGTCCTAAACCTGCAGCCTGTCGGTTTACCACCCTGACCTAACTGCTTTGCTGTAGCGGCATTTCAAACCTCTCCTTCGATCACCGCGCTCATCTTAAAAGCAGCCAGCAGTAGTCTGAACTGTTGATGTCTGTGTTTGAGGTCAACCCCTTTTGATTGTCATGTGATTAAAGACCATAAGCTGGCTGCTAAATAATAAACAGTATTTTAGGCCTGGTAGCAGGATCATGTTGAAGTAATTTTGCTGAATGATTTTTGAACGATGCTGTCCAGGAAAAAACTAATAAATAAAATTATCTTGCCTTATAACATTCAGTAATCACATTCAAAGCTTTACAAGCTGCAGACTGTGAAAAGCAGAGCAAAGATAAGCAGCAGAAGAACAAAACATCTGATTTTCCAGCTTATGTGGATGAAGAGATTACAGGACAATGGTGTACTAAGAGTGCACAAAAAACGGTATGTGGTTTCTTTCAAAAGCACACATGATAGTATTGTTGCATCAGTCTAGTACTGTCGTATCACTTTATGCCATTGTTTACATTCACAGTGGATGACAAAAATGCCTTTTTTCATCTTACAGGTTTTCTATAGTAAAGGTATACGAGCCATGAACGATAATTAGGTTATCATAAGTTTATCAAAAAGTCTGCGCCATTGTTAATTTCAGACCTCAACCACTAATGCCTTATTCAATCTTACATGTTTAGTAGCATTTTAGATAATCAGATGAGGCCTTGTGAGCGTGCTGAGGGTCAGAGTGGGACATAAAAATCCCCTTTTAACAGGAAAAAACCTCCAACAGGACCAGGCTCACGGAAAGCAGCGATTTACTGGAACCAGCTGGGGGTAAGGGGAAGGAGGACAAAAAAATCCCCAAATTTAATCAACGTCACCCAGCTGGACATTGACATCTTAAAGAAACTAAAAAAGGTAAAGTGGCCTGAGTTACAACTAGCTCGAACTCCAGCCAGTCGCAAAACAACAGGTTTATAAACAAATAGGTCTATATCCTGTTATTTGATCAATTTACAAACTCTGATGTAAGTTTAATAACTTAGTTTGTTATGAGAATATTTTGCATTGAATCAAAGTTTATTCTATGCGCTGGGAGTTATTTAATATTGCACAGAGAATATAAAAGGGTGAGTATTTGCTTGAAATAGCTGGTAAGGCTTATAACACATGTAAACTGTACACATGCTCATAGGAGTCGAGTGCAGTTGTCAGAGTAATTTGAAAGAGTAAGTTTACTGTACTGGAAGTACATAATCATAAACCCTGATTTTTATTTATCTTGAATTTTCTTCTTAACTTTTGCTTCTTAACGACATCGGCCTCTAAAATCCAGTCTCACTCAGAGTCTTGACTGAGTTCAATTCTGCTGTAAACTCCAAAAGCCCTGATACAACAGATACATCCTCTTCTGTCCAACAATGCTGAGAGAACAAGGTGAACAGTGTTAGTTTGTCTTCAGAAAGATAAAACTGTAGCAGTATCCTCCGGCATTCTTGGCCTGTTAACTATAAGCTGGTGCCCACACTGCCTATCAAGCCTCATTCCAGGCATATTTCCTAGGAGGGTGAGAAATAGTAGACAAGTAGCTCCAACAAAATCTATACTTCACAGATGATCACAGCTAGTTTACTGACTATTAAATTAATGCATTACTGAGGTTCAGGTTTGCTGCTTTTATAAAAACAACGATTAACCAAGAACACTCAGACTTCTTAAATGTGAAGATTTGATACATTTTTCCAATATCCATGTTTTGTTGTGTTGGTTAGACAAAATAAGCAATGTGAATATATCAACTTCAGCTTTGAGAAGGTCATTCTATGTTCTAACTAATAGAGGTGGGAATCACCATACATCCCACGATACGATATTATCACAATACTTAACGCATGATACGATATTATTGAAATTTTTAAAAATATTTTGCGATATTCAGATTCTGTACATAAAGGTAAACTTTATCAATATTCATTTTATCTAATATCAAAGTCTCGCACTCAGTCTTTCTCTCATTTCAGTTTTATTGTTGACAAACTGAACGGTTTGTATTACAGTCTAGTCCAACTTAACTGAACGCAACCATCTGGTACAATTATAGCTATTCTGAACTATGCAATTTATGAAAACTATGCAGCCCATTTAGCAACTGAAGAATTTGAAAGTAAATTAAAACAAAATATAATTTTACATTAAATAAAAAAGTTTTAAACTTAATTAAAATAAGTAAACTGTCATGTTTATTGCTGCCATAAAAAAAGTTAAACACATTTGGACAGTGAAGGAATGTCAGGAAAAGGATCAACATGCTCTGAAGTCAGAGTTCCGTGTTCCAGTCCACAAAAAAATTGTTTGTAACAAAATATCGATTTCTGCTGTCCCTGTATCGATACATTATTAGCAAACGAAATATCGCGATACTACACAGTATCGATTTTTTCCCCCACCCCTACTAACTAAATAATCTCTAGTTGCCCTACTTTAATAACCAAGAGTTCACGTTATCTTTGCTCACGTGTGCCTTTCTGACGCTTTGCTTTCAAAGCATGGGAGGCAGAGCCTTCAGTTACCAGTTACCAGTTCCTCTTTGGAACCAACTCCCAGTTTGAATTTGGGAGACAGACACCCTTTAGATTTTTTAAGAATAGGTTTGAAACTTGTTGATAAAGTTTATAGTTGAGGCTGAACCAAGTCACCCTGAATTATCACTTACTTATGCTACGATAAGCTTGGGCTGATGCAGGACTTTCTGCCTGTCTGACAGAAATACTTGAACAAATTAACAATTGATCAACTCAAAAAGAAACAACCCATGTTTCTAGTTTCTTACATGCCCAGATTTTGGTCTGCTGCTTAAATAATGCAGCCTGAAGATTTAATGTTGTCCTTTGAGAAAAGAACAGCCTAAGAAAACTGTTTCACTTTATTCCTCTATGTCGTCTCAGGACTCACAGTGAGCTCCTAATCATTTAGTTTGGAGGTTAATGTGATATAGCTGACGTAGATAAACTGTCTTGTATGACAGGCAGTGACAGACCGTGTCTGTTTCAGAGGTCAAAGTTCACAGCTGATTATGTCCCACTGTTGCTGGGACGTGTAAATACTTTAACATCGATTCACTGGTTTCACATTTTCTTCTTAAACACAAAGTTACTTAAAGGTTCCACAGTGTCACACAGAGAAAACATGCAGTTTCCACACAGCTGCTCTAATCCACTGATCTTTCTGTGTGCAGGTAAGCTTTTATTTGTCACCTATTGTTATTGCCGGGCATCATTTCTGTGTGATAATGGCTGTGTTGATGGATTGCTCTGTGACGGGAGGGGGGCCGTGTTTGGGTCTGCCTGGCATCCTGCCATCCACTCAGCCTCTTACAGTTCCTACTCTGGCATCATCATCGATAATAGTAAATGTGACAGAAAAATGGAAGCCTCTTCACTACAGTGTCAGCGGGTTTCAAATCACAGAAGCCTTGGAAAGGATGGCTGATGAACTGTGCAGTTTGCAAGTGTGGAAAAACAAAGGTATACAGTGTGACCGTTTGTTACTGTTAACAATAAGTGACAGCTATCTGTTAATCTCTTATTATAAACAAAACAGGTTGAAGAATTGGATGAATGCTTTAGTATTTATTGTGTTATTTTTGTACCTGCTTCATACTTGAACACACAAAGAAGGATGCGCCTCATTTCTTTTTGTTGTATTAAAGGAGAAAGGAAGGCTGAACACAGACAAAAGTGGAGCTTATCTTCATGTAGAACTATTAATAGTGAACGTAATATTGTAACTACTGCTACTAGTTTCTGAGCTAACGAGCAATCCTTGAGCCCATGCTAGGTAAGTCAGCCACGGTCTGCTAGCATAAAGTTTGGACACAAGAGCTTTTGTATCTGAAAAATGAAGCTAATGTAAAAAGTAGGGGTGGGGGAAAAATCGATACTGTGTAGTATCGTGATATTTTGTTTGCTAACAATGTATCGATACAGGGACAGCAGAAATCGATATTTTGTTACAAAAAAGGTTTTTGTGCTCTGACTTCAGAGCATGTTGATCCTTTTTCTGAGCAAGAATCCTGACATTCCTTCACTGTCCAAATGTGTTTAACTTTTTTATGGCAGCAATAAACATGACAGTTTACTTATTTTAATTTAAGACATGTTTTATTTTAATTAAGTTTAAAACTTTTTTATTTAATGTAAAATTATATTTTGTTTTAATTTACTTTCAAATTCTTCAGTTGCTGAAGGGGCTGCATAGTTTTCATAAACTGCATAGTTCAGAATAGCTATAATTGTACCAGATGGTTGCATTCAGTTAAGTTGGACTAGACTGTAATACAAACCGTTCAGTTTGTCAACAATAAAACTGAAATGAGAGAAAGACTGAGTGCGAGACTTTGATATTAGATAAAATGAATATTGATAAAGTTTACCTTTATGTACAGAATCTGAATATTGCAAATTTTTTTTTTTTTTTAAAAATCGCAATAATATTGTATCGTGGGATGTTTGGTGATTCCCACCTCTAGTAAAAAGTCCCTTAATATGAATTCTAATGGCCAGCAGGTGTTGACTCCTCTGGTTGCACAAGTCTAATTGTAGAGAGGTCTATGGGAAGGCATGAATTTGGCTCAGTTGATCGATGACCTCAGTAAACACATTTCTAATAAGTTTATGGTCTCATTTAATACAACGTGACACTTTTTTTGTTATTTCCCCCAGTCAAAACGGGGGAAAGTCAAAAAGAAGGATTGATAAGTCACTACAGGATGAGCATGCAGTGCAGAGATCTATCAAGTCCTCATCAGGATTCAAAGACACACACCAAGGTGCTCAACATGCTAATCAGGCCATTGATTTCTTTCTTAGAAAAATCAGTCGCCCTATAAGTATCTCTTTAGTAGATTAAGTTACAAAAAGCTTTCCTTCTCCTTGAGCCTAGTCCTACCAGAGAATATTTCCTGTTAAAGAGAAGTTCTTCCTCTCCATCATCGCCAAGTTCTTGCTCACAGGGTCTTATCAGATTGTTGCCAATCTAATATTTTGGTTTTATCAGGATTTTATTCTGGCTCTAAAATAAAAACAGAATTGAACTGAAGTACATTATGACATTTTTAACCCAAAAGGATACTAGATGTCAGAAAGAACATTGACAAACATTATGACCACATAAAACGATGCTTTCATGTGACCTTCTGCAGTAAAGGAAATTACAGACCGTGATATTACGTTTTTTTTATGGATTTCGTTAAGCTTGATAATGAGAAACGAAAGAAAGAGCATCATGGGAGAACAATGCGCTCTTAAGGATTATCTGCCACCTCGGGCCAAACGAACAAATTTGCAGAGTTCACATCGTTTCTCAGTTCTCATTGGAACCTGTGTGCACATGCCCAACACTAATCTCCATTCCTGGTATAGTAGGAAATAGTAATGTCACATTTTATAAGCAAAGATCAAGTAAATGGAGAGAATGACAGCTGTGTTAAAGACGTGCAGTCAGTCTGCCTCCTGCTTTTACACACTAATGTCGTAACAGACAAATACACCAAACATCTCAGGAATGAAGAGAGAAATTGAAAAATAGAACCGGTTTGATGACTCTCCCAAAAAGCTTCAGGGGCACACTGGGTTGTGAAGTCACACGTCGGAGATTAATTGGCTGACATCTCCAACTTCTTTGGCCATTTAAAAACACTGAAATGAGCCTAATGCTGACTAAATCCTAGGACTGATGACGTGGACCGTCAACAAAAAGGGCAGAATGTGACCTTTCCAGAGGCTATTTATGAGGCCAACATTAACAAGCAACAAAATTTGTTTTGCCCAGTCAGGGTTTCAAATGTCAGACATGCTGCAGTCTGGATCCCATTTTGATCATTCCATGGACAATCTGAGAAATACCTCCTGGAAGGCGATGCAACAAACAGCAAAAACAGACAATGTGTGCACAACCTGCCCTATATGTAGGTGATGTGCAGGACACAGGAGACAGCAAAAAAGTGATGCCTTCATGAAGACCTAGCAGAGATTCAGTCCAATAAAATCTATGCTATTTGCAACTTTTATGCATTTTATTATTGACGCTCAGGAATTTAAGGGAAATTAAATTAAACTTTATGGCTTAAACTTCTGGTCGACCAATCTGCAATAAACTGCAGCAGTCTTTCCTATGAGAAAAACAAATGCCAATACCGTTGTACCATCTAGCACGCAAAACTTCAGAAAATATCCCAAACATGGAAATTACAGGGCGTTTGTCTGATCCTTTAATTTGACTGGACACACAAGCATGCGAGCTGGGATGTCTGTCAAGTATTTTGAGTAAAGAAGCAAAACAAAACAAAAAAAAAAAAAAAAATCAGTGGGCAGAGCTGCAGGGAAATTAGTCATCCATGTCAGCCATCTTGGCAGACATCCTATATTTGATGTTGACTGTGAGAACTCCTGAGAGAATAGGAAAGCAAGTAAACCATAACAAGACTGTGATAATATACGGACTATAACAACACTGCGGTACGTACCCATGGTGGCAGCTCTGTGGTTGGCACACTTTGCTTCACCGCTTTCTCCTCCTGCTGCAGGAACGCTAAGGCACGGTTTATCCTGTAGTCCCCGTTGCCATAGTTCTTCCTCCAGTAGAAAAGCATTGCAAGTCCAATCAGAACCCAGCTAAAGCTGAATTCAAAATATCCCAAGATGTAGATAGGAAATATTAGGGCAAAAGTCTTGGCAAAGTTAATCCACATTTGAGTGACATCTGTCAGGGATGATTGCTGCTCTTCGGCCAGCTCTTCTGGGGACAGAGGGGCGCCCATTGTACTTGTGGGGGTGTTAGGTTCTGCAATGGGCCCATTGGCTTTGGCACCCTCTCCCGCTGAACCGTCCATCTTGTTACTCATTTCCCCTCTGGAAAAACAGTAAATTACAAGAAAATGTTAGTGCTTATTCACACGCTACAGAAGCAGACAAAGCTCCAACTGTTTTTTTTACTACAATACTACAAAGAAAAGGCCCTGTGGCTGCAAGATTTCCATCTCCATAAACCAAATTCTAAGAGATGAATGGAGACACAGTTATGCCCAAAGGAATAAAACTACTTTAAGCTTGACAGTGTGACAAGAAACTGAGAAATGATCCCCTCAAATGAACACCAGGATTGCTATGTAGTCATCTCCTTTAATTAAGAATTGACTTTAGTATTTAAAACAGGATGAGAAATGTTGGTGAAAGAAAAGAATCCAGTAATAACAACCACAATTTCTATTTTCAAAAGTAAACACTAGAAGGTTTTCGGACCAAGTATAAAAAGTGTAACATTTATTTTGATGTAAAGCGCTGGTATATATATATAGATAAATGTCCAATTTAGTAGTAATAGGCCTTCTCCAGAGGATCCATGTTGTCTTAATTCCCCTTCAACAAGCAGGCTGTAGTAGCCTGGATGCAAATGACAGAAAAATACATTAAAGCTGCAAACCAATCCCCGATAAACAAATCTGTACAAGACAAGAAAATCTTCTTCTTGGCCTGCAGTGTAAATCAATACAGACTACAGGCTAAGCTGTCGTTTATCTTTTTCTCTCGGACAAAACTCCCTTACAAAAATGCCATTTTTTTTGTCTCTGAGGAACAGGGGGAGAGTACGCTTTAGATAGAAATGAATTTACTTGTGGCAAAACAATTAGAGTCACTCTTTAATTCGGCATATATTCATTGCATCCCCTCGCATGTCTACGGGAGTACTTCAACTTTGAAAAGTGCCTCACCCGTCCTCGCTTCAGCCTTGCGCTGCCAAAACACAGTGCAGTGGCTAGCACCGACAAGTGTGAAGGCGTCATTAAAGTACACTCTTTACTGCTAAATGTGTTATTTTATGTGGCTATATGCGAGCCGAATAAAAGAGCATCAATGATTAAATCAGAGTGTACTTACACGATTCATAAAAACGTACATAACTTGACTGTTAAATAGTGCAAGTCTTAAATCCTCATTTCTTAGATGGAGTCTGACGCCCCAGAGTGACACGTATTAGGGCTAGGACTTCACCTACCAGTAATACGTGCATCAAACACCAACCGAAAAACAACTTCTTTTTCTTCGCTTACCGCCAAGGAAGCGTCACACTCACCGGTATCCACCTGCGACATTCGCTGCTCCTTGAAAAATGAACTAATAATCACTTTGTCAGCTTCGTCCACTGCATGCCGAGCAGCTCAACTCTTTTTAACCCTGCTCCCCGTCAGCACATCCTACTGTGAGGGCGAGCAGTCCGCCTCGGCAAGCCTGCAGGAAACTGTCATCGCGGGAAAGAGGTCAGCCTCCTTCAGGGAGGGAGCTTCAAACCGCACAGCACAGCAGCAGACACGGGTGCCACCCGGTGGCGGAAAATCCACCACAGACATCGAAAGAAAACTAGTTTTAAATGATAAGATTCAAGTTTAGAAAATAAAATTTAAAGCAGATTTAGTTTAGCATGTTGAACTGACCATTTTACTTTCTCTATTTTCATAAATACAGTGCTCACAGATAAAGTGATGCGATTTTTGTCAGTTCAACGCTGGTTTATCGTTGTATATATAGAGAAAGGTGATTGTATAAAATAGTGACTATTAAAGTGTCACATGCCTAATCTAGATTTAAAGCCCTCCTTGGCATCTTCTCCCCGGTCTAAGTCCAGCTCTTATATTCAACCATCAGGTATAACGTTACGTGGCTGCAAGGAGGAGAAAACTGAAAAGGCAACTAAAAGGTGCCGACAATGCCACCTGGGGGTGGGGTTCACCCCAGGAAATATTAGATTAACCAGTGCAAAAGTTTTTGCGAAGGCACACAGGTTTGTTATTGACAAAGACAGAGGCGTGGCAATCACTCATTTATTAAACAAAATAACTGAAATTTAAGTGACAGACTACTGGACATTTAATTAAAACACCAAATATTGCTTAAAAACAACAAAATTCTTTGATTAATGCAGTTAAAGACAGGCAACTCGGAGAGGCCAGGGAGGAGTGCCCAAGGGGTGCTACCAGATACCCGAGATTCGCACTGCAGTTCTCGCTGCAACTTAAATGGGGCTTTATGCTCATATTCCGGTGTTTACCCTCAAATGCATAAGAGGAAACCTCACCAAAAGTGCTTAATCTCCCCCAACATACTGCAGACAAAACCTTTCTTGAGGGTTTCCTAGACTTAGTACCAGTCAGTTCAGCTATTAAGCAATGCAAAGGAGCAGCCAACTAGGCAAATCTTTCAACAAAACAGCAATAGTAGCTTGCAGAGCCAAAGAAGGAACTCGAATCCACTTAGAAACGGTTTCTATTTTATTAGTGTCTGTAGGCACACACAAATAGCTTGAAAAAAGGAACACTGTTCCAACTTTACTTTGAGACCTTCTTACTGCAGATGGCCCAGAACAACTCACATGCTCCTCTACTGTAGAAAGAACACAATGACATCATCCAAGTAGAGCAGTAATGACTGCTGGTCCCCAAATATGCTGTCCTTTAATTTCTGAAATGTACTCGGGGCATTACACAACTTAAAAGGGCATTCTATAGACTATGTGCGCGTTAGCATATGCTACTTCCGGTGTGGAAACGCCTGTGGGGAGCTTTGTTTCCGGTGTCCTATTAGCGCCTTGTATACGGCCCAAAACAAGTTAAGCAAATGAATGAATCAAGCGGCGATTTACATTTCTATAGATATCTTGGGCATTTACCCAATATATCAGTAAATGATGTTCATCGACTTGTCGATATTTTTCCCAGCGCCTCAGAGCAAAAGAGAAAAGGGATTCAAATTTTATATTTCTCAGTATCTGTAAACAGCTGTCACTCGTTTGAAATCAAGGTGAAATCAAGTAGCCAATTTTATTTTTTGACTGTGCAAAACGTTTCGTCTACATCGTTGACATACAGTACTGCACTTCAGAGTCACACTGCTAGCGATCGATGCAGCGATTCTGTACTGTACAGGAGAGACGTCACGGAGGAGATCGTCTGCAGCGATCAGGACGCAGGACACAATGTGATGTAAAAAAAAAAAAAAAAAGACATGCAAACTTGCACTAAAAAAATCTGCTAAACAGTGAGGTGAAAGGTGAACCGCGAGGGACCACTGTAATTTTGAAGGTAAGTCACAACATACCCTTCATAAATGCTAATGTATAGAAACCCTTACCAGCAATCATTAACTTTTTGTGTGGCTTTTTTTCACGGTTTGTTAACATGCTGTGTGGGTGTGTACCTGACTAGCTGATATCGACATAACGGGGAAACATCTGGTTTGACTATTCTTCACCTGTAGTTTGAATGCTGAACATTTGCCTGTTTAAATCATAAGACCAGTCACTATACAGAGATACTTCTGAATGTGGACGATGTGTCTTCTGCATGCAGTAAAGCAGTTCTGCTTGTGGTGAGTGATGTAAACAACTGATCGATCTAAACTGTTTAAACGTCAAAATTGATCATTAGATTTTTTATGACACAACAGTGGTGAGTGTTCCCACCTTCTGCTCTTTGTAACTTAACGCGATCTTTCCGTTTTTGAGTTTTGGACATGATTTTGGAGTATATGTTCGCAGTAGCAATTGACCGCAAAGTAAAGCTACCGGAAATGTACAACCCTACATCCGGTCTCAAACCAGGAAGTTAGCATTTTCTCGTGCACAGGGTCTATTCCACTCAAACAGCCTAAATGGAATACAGAAGGGGACTTGGCTATAACCTGCTGCAAGGTCCAAAGTTGAAAACCAGATGACACCTGACAAAGCATCAAGGGACTTGTCAATACTGGGTAAGGGGAAGGCATCCTTGTGGGGTACCCCCTAGTGTCAGAATACACAATGCATCGTAGTTTGTTGTGCATGGGGCATAGCCGTGGACCAGTCAGGGTGCCCATGCTGATCCCCGCCCACAGACCAAAGTGCCACAATGATGTGAGCATGTCAGAACTAGAACACGGAGCAAAGGAAGGAGGTCTGGTTTGACCTTTTTTTATACCACATGGATGGTGGTGTGTGTTCTTTACTGAGGAACATCTGAGACTATGATTTACTAAGCCAGAGGAGACAGTGTGATGCTTCAGGCAATGTTCTCATGGGAACCCTTGGGTCATTCCATCCATGTAGATGTTCTACTTGAATTATACTTCTTTATACTAAAGGTCTACGTTATAACTTACTGAAACACTATTTTAACACTTCAGCCTTCTAGTAACCTGACTGTGAAATGATCAGGACCCACACAGTGTTCAATTGTCAGTTGCAGTTCTTTTATTTTGACCCACAGTGTTTCCCACTCCTTCGACACCTTGTGTTCAACCGGGAAGCCAGCTTTCCAGGTACCCCCCACACCACACACACTGCTCCTTCCCAACTCCAGACACTAAAAGGGGGAGAGCTCATTCATTACAATCCCTCTCACCAATATCACCTAGAAGGTAAACCTGTTTCTCCATCACCTGTTCAGCTCTGATGATTCAAGGACATCTTCTGGTTTCATCTGCATGTTTCCCTCTCACCAGATATCCTGATATCACCAGATATCATGACCAGCAGCTTTACAGCTGTGGCTCCAGCAAACATCAGCTACTAGAAAGAAATATTAAATGAATTCTAACAACAGCTGATCAAGCTTAAACGTGCTGCTGTTGTTTAGCGCGACTTCCGGAGGTTTCCTCTTTCTGGCGCAAACAAACAAGAGAGAAAAGCTGATCAGCTTATGATTGATCAGTTTCATGATTGAAGTAGCAACAGGAGAGAGGGGGAAAGAATGAGAGAAGAGGCAGCTGTTCAGTGTAACAGAATAAATCCACCTTTGTGTCTTTTTCCATTCTAGCTGAAGTATGGGACAAACTGCGTCCCCTCTCAGCTCAACACCAAACGCGTAATATTTTCTCTGAATACGAGACGATTCCGTCTTTTTATGGGACGGTTGGCAACTCTACCAACTAACCTTATGAATTAAATAAAGTTCACTATCAGTAACATCATAGCACCACCCAGCTGTATAGACACTCCGTCATGCTAGCTAGTACACAGTACGAGTTATTGTAACTGACTGTAAAAAGTCAGCACAAGGAAAATAAACTCCACCTAAACTTGGTTTATATCTGACCCAGATAGACTGCAGGTCATAACTTCTTACCTGAAGTTCAGTTCACCTGACACTCGGACCAGCGGCCACCGAGCAAATGCCCGGTATGCCCGATGGCCAGTCCAGCTATGGTCATGCCATCACTTAACCCTTCGCGTGCCCAGGGTTGCCGACCCTTGTTGTAGATAGTCATTTATACGGCTATGGATGCAATCAGACAGCATGGTACTATTTAATAACTGTATATATCCACAAGACCATTGGACCTTCTTATAAGACATCTCTAACTTTTCCCTTTGATGACATCAAACGAACACTAATAGAAAATGGATTTAGATGCTTTCAAAATGATCACGATAACTGCATTATTTACAATCATTAATGGCATGATGGCAGTGAAGAGAACATGAACACTAAACTTCCTAAGGGTGGTGGAGAGAGTTACGAAGTGTTACAAGTGTTACAAAACTGAGATAGCATTTTTAAGCTTTTTATGCCATGAGAATCATAGATATGTAAATAAAAATTAAGTAAATAATGCACTCTGAAACTTGATATTCCAAGCAAAAATCTGGTGTCCGTAAATGAATCGTTGATAGGTATGCTGAGAAATTAGGGTTGAAATGTGTGATTTCAAGTATTGCAGACTTATACCACAAGGCATATTGTTGACACTCTTTGTTTTGGTTTCTCTTCCAGGACCAATTTGGCTGGGCGCACCAATCAGGCGTAAATAGCCCACAACAACATGGTTCCTGGGATTATCCAGGTGCATAAAGCTCTCCCCTACAATAAGGTGGAAATTCATCAAACTGATTGGCATCCTTGTGCCTTAGGATTACCTTGTTGTCAGTGGTGTCACTGCTTAGACTGCTGCTCACACAATGGATGTATCGATGGATGGATTTTTAAAATTTCTTTGTGTTAATCCATAAAAAATAGAAAAACATAAGAATTTTGTTTGCTATCTAAACCATTGAGATGTCTTTTTCCAGTATTCCAACTTCGAGATAAGCACAAGTGATCTAAAAAAATGTATTTAGTCACCCTAACCTTTGCATGAAATATGAATGGAAGCAAACAAAATTTCCATAATAAAAGGATGTAAACTATGTTTTCTCTTATAATTAATTGATATATTTTTGTATGTATTTTTTTTCCCTATGAACCAGATGCAACACTAAAATAGCAGATGTGCTCATCTCCCAGCAGGCAATCTCTTATAATCTTATAGTCTGAACCCATGTTAACCATCACTAGTCAGCATTATTTAGAGCAGGTAAGAAAACTGCCCAGATAAATGAAGACAGTTTTAGCAGCATTATGAGGTGTAGTGGAAGAAATTTACCTGTACAGTTCGTCGCTGCTCTCAGTGCCTACTACAGCAGACAGAAACCATTTCTCCACTAGAGGTCATGAAAGTGTTGTAAACTGAAGCATCACAGCTACTGTAGAGACACGTGTAGACAATCTGGTATCAGGTGATAAAAAGTTAAATTCACTTTTTTTTTCTTATCTTAAGAATTTGCATTTTTCAGTGCCAATCTTCAGTTAGTGCAGTTTCCAGATTATCCTACAACACAAGTTACAGAAAATCATGAAGTTAAATAAAAATGTTGTCATGTCATTTACTAAAAACAAACTGTACTCAACATGGGAAATCAGCTAATCACTTTTATTGGATTTTTTTTGTATGATCATAAATTAGGAAGAAAGCTTATTAAAAAAAGATACATATCATACATAGATTTTGTAAAAAAAAAAAAAAAAAAAAAAGAGAAAGAAAAGAAAAGAAAGAAAAGTAGGAACAATCTTCATCTCCTGCCATCCTTATCTAGTGTTCCTGAAAATGATTAGTTTAAATGTTTATGGTAAATGGACTGGTTCTTATATAGCGCTTTTCTACTCTTCTGAGCACCCAAAGTGCTTTATACAACTTGTGCATTCACCCAAGCACATTTTCTAACTAACATTCACACACAGATTCATACTCTGATGGATGTATCGAAGAGCAATTTGGGGTTAGTATCTTGCCCAAGGATATTTGGCCAAGAATCGAACCACCAACTTTCGGATCAGTAGATGACCTGCTCTACTGTCTGAGCTACAGCCACCCCAGACATGAACATTTAACATGAAACAGTAAAACCAGGTTAAAGCCACTTGGAGGACATTCCATAAAGTTGGGTCTGCATATGATACAATGGGCTGGTGTTTTGAATATAATATAAAACAAACAAACACCCCACTCGCCTTGTGGGGAGTCTTTGTCCTTCAAGCTGAGGTCCTTTGTAAGAGGTCAGGGAGCTTGAGGGTTGCTAGATCTCCTGTTCCTACGACTGCGCTCTTCACAAAGGATGCACAAAGATCTTGGCTGTCGTTTCTGGAATCTGCTGGATCCCAGGAATCCAGGGGCAGGTCTGACTCCCCAAGTGCTCTGATAACCACAACGACCACTTTTACCTTCAATCTCCACATCTTCTCTGACTCCTCTTTCAGCCCTTGGTGTTTCTTGAACTTCTCGTGTTCCTTCTTCCTGATGTTGCTGTCACTCTCTATAGCTACATCTATCACTACAACCTTCTTCCTTTGTTTGTCTCTGCTTGTATGTATATAAACCAGAAATATATACTATATATATTTAAACCATGGTTAGCTATCGCCCATCCATCTGTAACTGGAAGTGTGTGTGTGTGTGTGTGTAGCATTAAATGAGAAAAGGTTTAAATGTCATCTAATTTCTATTAACTAAGAACTGCTCATCCCAAAAAGTCTGTTAAATCAGTCAGAGAAATACGAACAAAATCTCATTTAATCTCTCACATTAATGTAATACAGGCCTAACATTTATGTTGCATTCATACATTGTATTGAATAAATCAATTATTTCTTCATTATATGGCAGTAATGATATATACATTATTAAGGTGTATTAAATTATGCATGACAGTCACAAAGTCCAGTGGGAGAGACGTGAAGAAGGAGAAAGAACATGTAAATGCAGCAGGATAAACAAACAGAAAGAAGTGGGTTTTAATTGGACGTTCCATTTACTCACAAGTGTAGGTGTTTGTGTCTGCAGGGATATTAGAGGAGATTTAAAAAAGTAAAAAAAAAAAGTAATGAGAATAAAGAAACAATATGTAAATGCTTAGAAAGTAGCAAAGGTTAGTAAATAGATATAAATAAAGAAAAGGAAAGAAAAGAAATATCAACAAAATAAGTTTTCTCTCTTTTATCGTAGAGAGAAATATAAATGAAAGATACTGTTGATGTGATTCGGCACCATATAAATAAAATTGAACTGAACTGAATCACATTTGGCTGAAACAAAAGGATATTTTTCAACCCAGAGGTGACACAGATCCACAGACTATCGCTATTTTTTGACAATGTCATGCTCTGGTGTCTTTTTCAGGACTGGGCATAATTCGTGATTACCTGAAATTGTCCCCACCACAATACATGAGTTTATATATTTATTACAAAGTCTCTGAGTCCCACCTCTCTCAGCCAATATTGGTAATGAGATTAGTTTTGCCACTGGGCTGTAACTAGATCTGACAACTTGATGTGCATGTAGGCCAAATGAGCATCCTTATTATAGGCAGTATACATGCACCTCGTCTTGGGCTTGTTTTCAAGCCTCAGAAGAACAACCCACATAAGTGTTTTTCCATCAGAAGGTTAATGATACACAATCCTGAGTTTTCTGTCCACATTTTATGACCTCCACTGTTTTCTTATAAAGAAATCCATATAAATAAAATAGATTATCTTGTGTCTCACAGTCCATCTCCCACATGCACTCTGATGCTTGGATACCTCAGCAAAGACCCCTTTTAGTTTGGGTCAAGATCCACTCTTCAGTTTAGGTCACTGCAGACCAAAGTAAACTGAGACATTACAACGAGCACTTTTCGTTCCATGAAAAAAAAGGTATATATGCCGTTATTGTCATTATTCTCATTTCATTTTCTCGACTGCTGCCGGAGTAATGGCAGACACGGATGATGAAAACGAGGCAGAACAATTTGCTTCTCAAAATGAGGGTGGGAAACAAGCAATTCGCAACTCCACTGCAGCAAAGCAATACACATCCCGTTTGTGTGCACCGTTCAGGTTTGGAGAAAGAAAAGTGGTAAGAGGCAGGAAAGGAGCTCAAGCTCAAAGCCAAGTTCCCCTTGAGAAAAAATAGGTACTGCAGAAATAGTCTGTTTTGAATAATAATAACAATACTAATGATGGCAGGATTTCTCGGTGAATTTCAAAAACATCAATTTATTTAAGATTGGGTTAAGTTTAAAGTTAGCTTTAGGTAGCAGTCCACACGCACACAGCTGTACTCACACAATATTTTCTATGAATAATTGCTGTGCGACCTTTTGGTTGGATCAATAAGGTCTTCTTTTTTATTTATTTATTTTTTGCCTGTCCCATTTGGCTCTTTTGCCCTCAGAATTATTGTCTAAAGGCAAAGAAACATGCCCAATGGATTTACTTTACCAAATGGACCATCCCAGCCCTGCCGTAATGGTCTATTTGATTCACCTTTTATTGTTTATTTTATTTTATTTTCACTTGCTAAATACGGGACAGACTTGACTGGGGAAAAGAAAGAGGGAAAGACAAACAGCGGGGAAGAGGGACGAGGATAAAGGGCAAAAAACAAAAACCAACAAAATAAACAGACAAAAAATACATCTATCAATCACCTGGTCTTCTTATTGTAAGCAAGTCCAGACCCGGATTTGAACCCTCGATATGCTCTGCCAAACACAGCGATATTACCACTGTGTTATCAGCACAAAAAAGGAATATGAATAAAAATGTTTGTGACCCAAAAAGAATTCATGATCAATACCCCGTGTGGCAGTTCTTAATTAAAGAAAAGCACAGTAGAAAAACAGCAGCAGCATGTGACCTTTTTCTTCCTATGAAGATTTTTCCATTTTGGTCCAACGCTGCCAAAAAAAAAAAAAAAAAAAAAAGCTTTCTTAAAGGTTAAGGAATAATTGCTGTTATGGTTAAAAGAAACAAAATATTGGTTGTTGGAAGGAGATGGTAAATTATCAGAGTTGTTTTCTTTCTGCCTACATTCTTGTGTTATAAAACTGTTCCTCTACTCTTGCTGCAACCATAATTCCTTTCTCTGGTACAGAGTTTTATCACTTGAAACATAAACACGTGATTGGGAATTTGCTAAAAGCAGTGCCCGGACGTTGAAACATTATGTTGACTTGGTAGATACCTGTGTCTGGGTGTTTTGGCGTATGGAGCGGTGGACACTGTTATCTCCAAGAATAGTGCTACATGTTACTGTTTAGCAGTGCTTGCACAAAATTTCTAATTTTGGAAACTGTTTCATTAGCTTGAAGGGAAAAATGTGTTTTTCTTTCTTATTTTTAAGTCTTCATCTCACACATACAGAATATATATCATTGCATTTAAATGCAAAACCGGTGTCTGTTTTCAGATAACAACCCTCTGTGCTGTTTTCAGTAATGGGAAAATTATGCACACTCCAAACCAGATTACACATCCACGCGCTCTGTGAACTCACACAGAAAACTAATGCATGGAAGCTCTGTGTCCCTATGTAACACTGGGTCAGACCTCCTTTTGCCTTCAGAACTGCCTCATTTTTTGTGTGCCATAGATTCAATAAGATGCTGGAAACATTCCCCAGAATTTTTGGTCCATATGGATATGATGACTTCACGCAGTTACTGCAGACTTGTTGGCTGTACATGTATGATGTGAATCTTTTGTTCCATCAGCTCCCAAAGGTGCTTTATTAGACTAAGATCTGCTGACTGAGGAGGCCATTTGAGCACAGTGTACTCCTTGTTAAATTCAAGAAACTAGTTAGTAGATGATTCGATGTGATACAGTGGAATGTAAGTAGTGGGTCATAACAGATAAGCATGGCTGTTCATGAATTTAAAACTTCTGATTTATGAAGTTTTGTCCTTCAGCCCTTCTCTTGGATCGTGACATCAATGCAAAGTTCATAACTGAGATAAATGATTGATTAAATTGAGCCTATTTTCATTAAATAACATGCCTGAAATAATCTTATCTTTTAATCAAATCCTGTTACATTAAAAACAGTTTATGTGAGCAAATTTTTCAATTCCACTGTCATTTTAATCAGTTTTTATCATTGTATCACATCATTTTTTTGGTGAGCTCCACTGAACCTTGGCCTGAAATCTTCAAGAGGAGGAGAGAGAAGTAAAAAAAAGAAAAGAAACAATAAATTAAAAGACAGGATGATGCATTCCCTCACATCTGTGTCAGGAAGACACATTTTGTGAAGCCAAACTGTTTAGTATCTGGATTATACACAAACCATAAAGCAGCTGAAGCAGTTGGACGGCTGTTTTACATTTTTGTGCCTGCTTGTTGCACTGTTGATACTTTTGCTCACAGCAGAGCTCCCGATGGTCCCTGGCTTTGTGTAAATATGTGCCACTTCATCCTGGCTCTGCTTTCATTAGCTCACTATACAAGGTAGAAACCATGTACACAGCTGTGAGTGTATGTATAATGGAGGATTGGGGGGAGTTCTGGTAATCCCCACTGAATCCAGACGTAGAGGTTTGAAGTGACATTTTAGCTGAATGCATGACAGTTCCCCTTTAAAGTTGACCTTTAAACACACTTTCAGTAAATGCTATGTGCAGTGGAAAATCTAGAGTGAGGACGAAACAAAACTAGTGTGTTGATTCCGGCTGGAATTACAATAAAAGCCGAACTTTGTGATTCTGTCAGGACTCGTGCATGGACTGGACCAAATTGTAAAAATGGTTACAAAACAGGAGCTATTTTAGGAAATATATAAAATATCATGCAGCTTACTTATCAGGATGAAACTCTTTCGGTTCCATTATGTATAAAATATCTGGCTCAAAATCAAAAGTTAATTCTGTCTTCCATCATGCAACTGGGCTTAAAATCTACTCTGTCTCCATGTCTGTCTGCCTCATATCCTAGTATGTCAGGTTATAGCAACTACAGAAAGACTCTGATGATTCTGCAGTTTGATGTATTAGTGATGGGCAGGAGGAGAACGGAGCACTAATGGTTGATTTTGTGGAGTGGTGTGGGAGAAATCATTTCCTTCTGAATGTGAGAAAGACCCGAGAGAGCGACCGACTTCAAGAAGTACAGCTGCACGGCCCAACAACACAGAGGCAGTATACAAGGAGGGGCTCAGCTTTCCTAAGGAAGCTGAGATCCTTCAGCTTCAGCAGCAGAATGATGGAGAGTTTCTATCAGTCAGCTGTGGAAGGTGCAGTGTACTTAGCTGTGGTCTGCTGGGAGAACAGCAGCAGAGCAAGAAACACCAACAGAATGAATAAACTAATTAGGAAGTCCAGCTCTGTGACTGGCTGTAAACTGGACTTTCAGTGGTGGAGGGGAATGTGTGTGTGTTCTGTCGTGCTTGCCAGTCTTCTACACTGGATAACAAGAATGTTCTCCACGACTAAGAGGAGGAGCTTCTTTTACACATCACAGCAACCAAGCTGGATCAGCATAGCAGCCAATACTTAAGCATATAACAGGTTTGTTGTTGTAGGAAGGCCCCGGTGTGACACAGACCAGACATCACTGCACTTGGAGTGCAAGTTTTCCTTTGTTATATATATATATATATATATATATATATATATATATATATATATATATATATATATATACACATACATACAGTGGGGCAAAAAAGTATTTAGTCAGCCACCGATTGTGCAAGTTCCCCCACTTAAAATGATGACAGAGGTCAGTAATTTGCACCAGAGGTACACTTCAACTGTGAGAGACAGAATGTGAAAAAAAAAATCCATGAATTCACATGGTAGGATTTGTAAAGAATTTATTGGTAAATCAGGGTGGAAAATAAGTATTTGGTCAATAACAAAAATACAACTCAATACTTTGTAACATAACCTTTGTTGGCAATAACAGAGGTCAAACGTTTACTATAGGTCTTTACCAGGTTTGCACACACAGTAGCTGGTATTTTGGCCCATTCCTCCATGCAGATCTTCTCAAGAGCAGTGATGTTTTGGGGCTGTCGCCGAGCAACACGGACTTTCAACTCCCGCCACAGATTTTCTATGGGGTTGAGGTCTGGAGACTGGCTAGGCCACTCCAGGACTTTCAAATGCTTCTTACGGAGCCACTCCTTTGTTGCCCGGGCGGTGTGTTTTGGATCATTGTCATGTTGGAAGACCCAGCCTCGTTTCATCTTCAAAGTTCTCACTGATGGAAGGAGGTTTTGGCTCAAAATCTCACGATACTTGGCCCCATTCATTCTGTCCTTAACACGGATCAGTCGTCCTGTCCCCTTGGCAGAAAAACAGCCCCATAGCATGATGTTTCCACCCCCATGCTTCACAGTAGGTATGGTGTTCTTGGGATGCAACTCAGTATTCTTCTTCCTCCAAACACGACGAGTTGAGTTTATACCAAAAAGTTCTACTTTGGTTTCATCTGACCACATGACATTCTCCCAATCCTCTGCTGTATCATCCATGTGCTCTCTGGCAAACTTCAGACGGGCCTGGACATGCACTGGCTTCAGCAGCAGAACACGTCTGGCACTGCGGGATTTGATTCCCTGCCGTTGTAGTGTGTTACTGATGGTGACCTTTGTTACTTTGGTCCCAGCTCTCTGCAGGTCATTCACCAGGTCCCCCCGTGTGGTTCTGGGATCTTTGCTCGCCGTTCTCATGATCATTTTGACCCCACGGGATGAGATCTTGCGTGGAGCCCCAGATCGAGGGAGATTATCAGTGGTCTTGTATGTCTTCCATTTTCTGATGATTGCTCCCACAGTTGATTTTTTCACACCAAGCTGCTTGCCTATTGTAGATTCACTCTTCCCAGTCTGGTGCAGGTCTACAATTCTTTTCCTGGTGTCCTTCGAAAGCTCTTTGGTCTTGGCCATGGCGGAGTTTGGAGTCTGACTGGTTGAGGCTGTGGACAGGTGTCTTTTATACAGATGATGAGGTCAAACAGGTGCCATTCATACAGGTAACGAGTGGGGGACAGAAAAGCTTCTTACAGAAGACGTTACAGGTCTGTGAGAGCCAGGGATTTTCCTTGTTTGAGGTGACCAAATACTTATTTTCCACCCTGATTTACGAATAAATTCTTTACAAATCCTACCATGTGAATTCATGGATTTTTTTTTCACATTCTGTCTCTCACAGTTGAAGTGTACCTCTGGTGCAAATTACTGACCTCTGTCATCATTTTAAGTGGGGGAACTTGCACAATCGGTGGCTGACTAAATACTTTTTTGCCCCACTGTATATATATATATATATATGTATGTGTGTGTATATATATATATATATATATATATATATATATATATATATATAGAACAGAGGCTGTTTCAGCCACGTCAGCTTGGCTTAGCTGACGTGCTGCTCCAACTCAGCTCAGCTAAGCTCTCCTTGACCGATCCCAGAGGACCACTGAAACAGGGAAAGCATGATTACACAACTGACAGCCGCTGCCATGCCAGTCTATAAAATCATCTGATTGTATGTAATAAATGATGATAATGATGGTGATTGTTATTATTATTGTTGTTATTATTATCTCACATTTTTTATTTTGCTCTGGATCCACTTTCTGGTAGGAACTACAGTTGTTAATGTTTATTTTCTGACTCGTGTCCTCTGGCATGAGTGTCAAGAGGATGTTAATTATTATTAAAGCCATCTGCTACAAAAACCGATGAAGCCAAAATTACTTCTTGGAAACAGCAAAATTGGTTGCTCTCGTTTTAACCTATGAGGGTCATTACACTATCTGGGACGGTCATTTGTTCCTGGCTGTTACAAAATGAGGAAAACACATCCATCCCAATTACAGTACACAGTGAAGAACACTCAATATTTGAAGTTAAAGTTTAACCACATTAATAAAGTTTCAAAAATTATTTTTCTCCCAAAGTTTATTAGTTTTCAGTTTTTCTGCTGAATGTCAAACTCTGTGTTTAGAGTACTTCTTTTTATTTCAGTGATTATCATATCACTGAGCATATGTATTAGCCATACCTATGTAGAGAACGTGACCACTCCAATCATTAGTAGCATAGAAAATATGGCAACAAGCAACCAACAACTGGAAAGACATTTTATTGCAGCAGATATAGAAATTAACCTTAGACATGCAGAAAATTGACATTTCTTTTATATTTAAGGTAATAAAAAAACACATGTAGCAGATCCAGGGTGATACTGTCACGGTCCTGGGTCAGTGACCCAGTGTTTTGAGTTTCTTGTGCCTCTGAGTTTTTTGTATTATGTTCTTAGTTCTCTTTGTTGTCCCAGCTTATTCTTTAGTGTAGTGTCTTAGTTTGGTTTTCTTGTATTCTGTTTAGTTCTCTGAGTATTTAGTAGCTGCCCTCTGTGTCTCTTTGTTGTTGGTGTTGTCTGTGTTTCTTAGTTGCTCTGTCTCCCCTAGTCTAGTTTGCGTCTTCCTGTTTTACTTTGAAGGTCTGTGTCTCATGTGAGTGTATCCTAGGCCCTTTCTCAATTCTCAAGTACGCGAGTACGTACTCGCGTTCTCGGCGGGTATGTACTCGCCGAGAACGCACGGAAGTACGGACTCGCCGAGAACGCGAGCACTGACTCGCGATTTGTACAATTGGAACACCAGCGTACTTGATGATGTCACAGGTCCGGAGTTTTTACTGCCGTCCTTAATTTAACTGTGAGTAATATGTTATGAAGCTTAACTTTAATCACAGCCAAACCGGTTTACTCAGGAACAAATAAAAAGCCGAAATAAGCCAAACATTAACATTTAGAAGTGATCTAAGTGACTTATATATCATGTTTAACCTCAGTAGTGAAATCTCTATTAATAAAAATAGTGTACATGTACATACGTGTACATACCTTAATAAAAACAAGCAGGTGAGATGTTAGAACGCTTTTATTTTTATTTTAGTGGACACTCAATACAATAGACAGCTACTGGGGTTTGTTTAACCTGAGTAGCGAAAAGACCGCGGGGGGGTTGAAAACGATCTGCCGGGAGTCGGCTGTTCTCGCCGGCTGTAATAATCCTCGACCTCGCTGTCTGCTATGGAGCTGGCGGGTCACAGACGTCTCCGAAAACGTCGGACCTCGTTTGGAAATATATGATATCTTGATAAACTGAGCAGATATTCGAAGTTTACACAGCTACATTCTCGCTTGAAAAGAACTTAAAAGTTTATTTTGTGACCCAGAAAGAGTAATATTTAAAAGTTTTTAGACCCGCTCGTCCGCCATTGCTGCGTTTGAGTTTTGGACGAAATGCATTCTGGGATATTTAGCTGTACCAAGTCCACACAAGTCACCACCGATGCATGCTCGATAAAACGGGCGGAGCGAGAACACATCCGGGACTTTTTCGCGTTCTCGGCTTGATGCGTACTTCGAATTGGAACAGTACTTGGTCTCACACCATATTTCTGTTTTTTTTTTAAGGATGTGGAAATGTACATTCAATCAATATCAGACTCCACCAACAAAAGGCTCTCAAAACAATATATGTATGTGAATTTTTGCGTGTATTCTTATAATTGTTACCTTTTTCTTTTACCCCTGGCTTTTTGTGTTCATGTTCTGTTGTTTTGTATACTTCATCTGTTCGTATGTTGTATACTCATTGTTTGTTAAATAAAGTTAAAAAAAAAAAAAAAGTACTTGGTCTCCGACTGATGACGTATCACGAGTACACGAGAACGCAAGTACGCACAAGTACGCATATTGAGAAAGGCCCCTAATTTGCTCCCTTGTCTCGTCAGTTCTGATTTCTCCCAGCTGTGCTCTCCTTCTGTGTCTCATTCCCCTCGTTACTTCCCAGTGTATTTAAACCCTGTGTTTCTCTGAGTCAGTGTCACGTCGTCCCTCTTGCTGTGCGGCGCTCCCTGTGAGTTTTAGTTCATTGTTTCCCAGTTTAGCTTAGTTTACTTTGTATGCTCGTTTTTTCTGTAACCAGCAAATAAAGCTGTGATTTTGAGTTCATCCCCTGAGTTTGTGAGTCCTGCACTTTGAGTCCTCATCTCCTGCCTGCCACACAGCGTTTCATGACAGATACATGTTAATAAATTATTTAGTTTCCTCTTGCTGAAATACACTGTGACATTTGTTCTCGCCCAAATTGCCATTTTGCCCAAAATACTGACAATGATTAATTTCTCAAACCCTCTGGTGGTGGGGTATAAATCCATGTACCTTCATGGGAGGGTCAGAAGCACCAAACTAATTTCACCTAAAAGGTCAGAGCTGTAGTAATTTGAGTCAGGCGGTGTATATGACGTTAGCTACGGTCTCGACCCACTTTAACACTGGAAAAACAAACGCTTCAATTATAAAGGAGCTGTTTACAGAACATGAATGAAAAGTATCCTCTTATACTCAGAAACATCCACATTTCCATGGTGGAAACCAACATAACAAGCGACCAGTAGGGACAGGTTGGTGCTCCCCGTTCACATCGCCATTTTGACTGTGGTTCTTTTTGCGCCATAGCTTTCAAGCAATTTGTCTCTCACTCATGCTTCGCCTGTGCCTGTTTTCTGTGTTATGGCTCAGCTTGCTGCCTGTGAACTTCTTTTTTCCCAAAACCCATCCTTTGTTGTGCATTTGGGTCTGACAAGGGGGAGCAAGAGCAGACACTGAAATGTGCAGTATGAGATGCACTGGGGGAGACGTGCTGATACCACTCTGAGCAGATTGCTCGTAGTCATTTTCTATCTTTCTCTGCTGACAAAACACAGGCGATGATATTTTTAATATTTTGCAGAAAAGGCTAAATGTAAACACAAGATCCATCCATCCAGTAGAAGTAAAAGTAGGGTGAGAGCATTACAAGTTGTTATGAGGAAGATGAATGGATGTAATGAGACTTTGCAGTTTGGTAGGATCTCACTATCCTCTTCACATGTGAACAAGCAGGCCCCAGTTTGACCCATTGTTCTGCTTAGCCTGTTGTGTGTTACACAACATCTTTCTATAGCTCTGATTGTATTCACAGCATAAAAATGTGGTGGAGATGAAAAGATGCCTGATTGCAAGTGTCACTGTTGTAATGGTCATGAGAAAAGTGGGGGACCTGTGAACTGCACTTCACAGTGGGCACTGAGGGCCAATTAATTACAAATACAAACAAAAAACTCCAAACGGTTTCAGTGGTCACAGTTCACTTCAAGTCTTTGTTTGAAGACAAGCGAACGCTGAATGTTACATAATTTGTGAATAAGGAAGGTTGAAGGTGTCATGGTCCGGGTGAGTGCTGGATTTTCCTGCGTGCCAGTAAATCCATCACTGGGCAGAGTCATCACACCCCTCGTTTGTGGCACCTGTGTGTAATTTGCTGGGAGGCTCTTAAGACCAGCGTTCTCAAACATTCCTCGCCGGAACGTCAGCTAACCCACCTTCACAGTGGATTGGATCTTGCTGCCTGTAACCACTCAACTCCCCGTCGTTGGCCTGCTACTATTCTCGGCGCTATTCACCTGCCTGCCTCCCTGCCCTACACTTCACAGTGAGTGTACACAAACTGGTTCAGCCTCACTCGGACCACTAATCCCCTCCTAGCCTCGCCATCAACCCAGTGTTGCCAACTTAGCGACTTTGTCGCTATATTTAGCGAGTTTTCAGACCCCCTAGCGACTTTTTTTCTAGAAAAAGTCGCTAAAAAAAAGACGTGAAAGCGCGTATCGCTTTTACTCTCAACAAGCAGCGGGTGCTGTAACGCAGTCAGTTCTTCTTTTACTCTTATGCTGTTTTGTGGATCAGGTTTAAAACTACTTATAAACACACACACACAAAGTAACTCCATCAGAGTGCCTATTTCGGGTCACTTTTGCCGGTCCAAGCCCGGGTAAAGGAGCAGGGTTGGAATTGTGACATTACAAAAAACAATAATTGCTAAAAGAAATTTAATTTGTAGTTCTAAATAAACAATAAATGCATTTAGGACGTTTTTTGCTCACTTTATGTCTCGTCCACGATGTTATTTCTCTCTCCAGCATCGTAGGTTACAATTACATTAGCATGACCAATTATGCAAATTAGGTGATGACGTCATTTAGCGACTTCTAGCGACTTTTAGGACAACCAATAGCGATTTTCCTTACTGAGGAGTTGGCAACACTGCATCAACCCAGACAATGACTCAGAGAAACCCCGCGACCCTGTACCTTGTATGCCTGCTCCGGAAAATCCCAAATAACGTCCCCAGCCCGATACAGAGACTATTTCCTTTTGGCTTTGCTGCTGCACATGCAGTGTGATTCTTGTTTATTTGGTTAAACAATTATTTTGGAGATGGTCTAGCCAAATCTTGTTTACTTTCTCAGCATTCCTGGTAAAAGCTCATCTGCTAGCCCTTGCTAATCACAGTGTGTTTGTAGCTATAGATTCTTAGTACCATAATCAGAAAACTTTATGTTAGTAGGTAACCAATGTTCAGAGGTTTATGTTTTCCCTCTCGCCCTTAGTTCACGATTAACATTTGTTTTTTTTTACTTCCTCCATGGTCTGCCATTTGAGTGCCAAATAAATTGTTCGTTTGCACTATACCTCCGAGCCTCCGTTTGGTGTCTGCATTTGAGTCCACTTGTGTCTGGCCGCCCGCTCGTGACAGAAGTGTCGCAACCTCTTTGTTAGGAGGTCATTGATTGATATACAAAGTACTCACCACTGAATATTTCGTCTTCAAGAGTCAGTGTTGTTCGTTTTCTGTTGTTTAAATACATGACCTTTCTCCTGCTTCAGTCGTGTACTCAAAGTTTTGGTTTTTCTGAACCAAAACTTTTCTTTGTTTCTAATAAACAAAGAAAAAAAAATGGGAAGGGAATGAACTGATGTTTCTGAGGTCAGGGGGTCAGGAATTTTTCTCACCCCACATGCCACTGCCATTCTTGTTCACAGCCTTGTTACTTCCTGGATCGATCACTGCAACTCTCTTCTTTTTGGTCTTACTCTAAAATCCATCCACAAGCTCCGTGTCCAGAACTCTGCTGCTCGTATTATGACCCAGACCCCTTCTATCATCACATCCCTCCTGTCCTGCAGCAGCTTCATTGGCTCCGGGTCAAATATCGCATCAATTTCAAAATACTCTTGTACACATTTAAGGCTATACATCATCTCTCCCCTCCATATCTCTCTGATCTGGTTCAGATCACCGCTTCATCTCTGTGTCTCAGATCTTCTTCTTTCTCTCTCGGTCCCCTCTTCCCGTCTTGCCACTATGGGGTGCAGGACATTCAGCTGCTCTGCTCCTCGACTCTGGAATTCCCTTCCTCCTGATTTAAGAAATCTCTTCCTTCTCTCTCTTTAAGTCACAACTCAAAAATCACTGGTGCAAAATAGCTCATCCCACATAACCTCTCCACTCCTGTTTTAAATTAGTTTTATGTCTTATGCTTTTATGATTGTGAAGACTGCTTTCTTTTATGTGCTTTTATTATTCTGCTGTGTACAGTGTCCTTGAGTGTTTTGAAAGGCACTTTCAAATAAATTGTTATTATTTGTCATGGTCCCTGTGCCTCCCCGGCGTGTGTCTCTCTCTCTGTGTCTGTCTGGGCGGAGCTCTGATTGGGCTCCAGCCCTTGGCCCACGCACCTGCAGCTGATCTCGAGTGAATTGCAGTTGATCTCTGGCTCTTCTTAAGGCTGGGGCTCTGAGCTATTCGTCGCTGGAATATTGAGTGACCCTCGTCAGTATTGCCTGGCTTCATTGTGAATCAGTTGTTCCCGTGCTTGCCGCCGACTTACCCTCGTCTATGTTTATAGGTTTATCTGGACCCGCCCGTTTTGACTCCTGGACCCCGTGACTGTGAGTGGGTTGCTCGTGTGAGGAGTGTTTGGACAAGGAGCGGAGCAAGTGTGACGAAGTGTGTTTCCCCGGCCTATTGATCCTCGGGACCCTGGTGTTCCCCCCCACCCCCCCTTCACGTGTACATAGCGCACCTGAGTGATTAATAAAGTGTTGTTGAACCGTGCTACCTCAGTCTGTGCCTGAGTCCGTCCACCACCGTGACATTATTATTATTATTATTATTATTATTGTTGTTGTTGTTATTATTATTACCTCTTAGTTTTCTTTCTTGTGCACTTTGAAGGCAGCCAGATTTAGACTACAGCTGTTTTTTCCCCACTTGGTAACAACAGAAAGAACAAACACAGTATTCTTACTTTTAAGTGGGCATTTGTGATGCTTATTGTTATCATATTTATTGGAACATCACTCTTTAATGATGATCGTAATCTACACAAAGAGTGAGGTGAGGTAATATATGGACCAAGAAAACACTGCTTTAATGCTGAAGACAGTGGTTAACAGTGTTGCGGCTCCTCCAACCTATGGCCGCGGCAGGCTAAACATGAGGACACAGATGACGCGCAACAATGAACACATAAAATACACTTCTGTACCTTTTGCTCCTTTTATTCCACATGCAACTGTCTCATATACAAATCAGTGCCTGGGATTAACTTATTAAACAAATGCACAGATATAATACATCATAATAATTCAAGTTGCGCTCAAGCTGCGATCAAGTTGCGCTCAAGCTGCGGTCAACAGAAAGTTCTGCCTCATGTTCACCCTACCTTTCTGCTCATCAACATCAGGTGCTGTGAACAAGTGAGTGCAACCACATTTATTATCTACCACACCCATGAGACACGCCCCACACCCGTGCACCAATACCGTGAGCCAATTTAAACCAACCCACTTAGTCCAAAAAGGAACAACTCATATGGCTCCTACAAACAGTGTTTAGTTAGTTTTATGTAGGATGGGACAAACCATTACCAAGGTGCTGCAGCAGCACCGTAGACTTAAATAAATGATTGCAGAGGTCAGAACTAAGATGAAAATTGTAGTAAAGGATACAAACTTTGTGGGAGCATCATTTGTGAGATGATGACAAAGTTGTTTAATCACTACCCAGTGCAGCTGTGAGTCTGTGTGTGAATTGAAAATGTATTATATAAAAACATCCATTCACTGCAGTGGAAACAGACGCAAATATAAGAAAAAGACATAAGAGCTGTTTGAGGAACAAACTGTTCCCTGCTCTTAGAAACAGTCGATGTAATAACAGCTGTCAAATTCAAGTCATTCAGTCTCACAATGTGGATTTTTTAATAGTATAATTTGGAAGAAAGGAATTTGCTAGAGAACAGACACTAATTAAAATAGTCTGCTTACTTAATTGCCCAATGTCTTTGTTGTGAATTTAAAACTTTTTATTCTGGAGTCAGTCCAAATTATTCTGGTGTTAAATTATTTCCAAAGCCTTTTACTAAGCAGCCAAGTCAATATTTCGAACACTGAGTCATTTGGATGGCAGAAGAATTAATGTTTGGGATGAGGTCCAGTTATCTAAAGTTTTAAAAGGGAGTCTGTCATATTTTGAAACTTACTTAGTTGGAGTCAAGTGCGGGACTTGGGCAAGACAGAATAAGCTTTGCGATACTTTATTTACTTTAACAAAAAAAGTGAGAAAAACAATAATTTCTTAAATATGTGCAAAAGGAAACTAAGGGTCACTTGCAAAAGACTTTAACTGGGAGAGAGGCAAGTGGAGTGGAGGCAGCATAAGGGCTGGCTGGATCTAGAGAAGGAGAGGATTGATTGAGCAGTGGACTCAGGGAAGGAAGTGGAACTCCGGGAACCAAGGGGGGTGGAGGAGAATCCTTGGATCCAGGAGTTACTGATGAGAGGGTGGGCAGGCACAAGGAGGAGTGGTGGTGATCCGGTGGGTGAGTTTAATCCATAGCAGGAGAAATGGTGTTCCTGAAAAGGTGAATGTCAGAGAGTGATCAGGGGTTGGTGGAGTCAATAGAGATACCAGGAGAAATAGACTTACACACAGGGAATCATGCGATGAGAGCAAGACTAACAACTAGCCCATTTGCCACTCTGAGAGGGCTGATAGCTCCGCCCATGTGGGGCGGGGATGACGGCTGCCTTTTACCTACAGATCGAGGGTTCCCGTGACAGAGTGTGCGTGTGTTACTTTCACAAGGAAAAAATGTTACACTACTCAAGTGTGATGTTCCGCGAGAGCGTCTGGATTTTTTCAGGTGTGCGAGAGATTGCTGGTTCATCCTCCAATGTGGGGTTTTTGGCACCTCACCTGCTCCTCATCCAGGAACAACCAGAAGGAGGATTTTTAAACCAGCACTGTCTGCTTCTCATCACCAGTTCGTCGTTGCTACTTCTGGTAGTAATTTGGCTTCCCAGTGTTGAGTTCCATGGTCCTCTGTCCTGTATCTAACACTGCTCTCTGTCCTCAGTTCCTACCAGATTCTCCTCCTGTCAGTGCTGGTCCGAATTGCTCCAATACTACAGTCAGATATCAAACTAAGGACTCCATACTGACCTCATATTCACCTGTTCTGTGTATCGTCACTCCTCTGAGACTGGATATCCTCCTTCACTGTGCTCACCCTACTGGACACTCTCAGAGACACCTACCCCAGGATTCACCACCTGCAGTCTGCAAGTAAGCACACCCCACGACAGTACCTACTCACCTCTGGTCATTCTCTTGCCTTCCTGCCCGGTAACCTCCCTCTCCTCTGTTGCAGAGCTCCCAGTTACTTTGCTCTCTGTGCACTCCCTGTGTTTCTCCGCTTTCAACCTTCCTCGGCTGTAGGTCCCCTGTTTAAGTTTCAGTTTCTAACCATGTTCTTGTTCAAATTCACAATTATTAAATAAACCTTTTAAATAGTTCAACTCGTGTACTGAGTCTGCTCTTGGGTCCCATTCTCAAATTTCCACCAGTTCATGACATCAATAAAATAGAGTAGAATAGCTGTTTATTCCACTCCACACCAACTGTACTATAATAATATATATATGTATGATGTACTGTAGTACTGGTAGCATGAAACTGTTGCAAAGGCACGCCACCTCCTTCCATATGAAATTTTACGGTGTTTTTATTAGAACAGGAGCTTGGCCGTTACAGGAGAACAGGCATCAACCCAGCAGCAGGACCAGTATCTGCTCCTTTATGACCAATAGAACAGAAGGAGCAGTACTTACAAAACACCCTCCAGTGGACTACTAACATGCATGTGTCTGACCAAGCAGTCATAAGCTGACTCCATGAGAGTGACACCATTGAGGACCTGACATCCTTTAGTGCTGTGGTGCGCTCACAACCCAGTGCTGTTCAGCTCTGCTATAACTTTCAGCAAGGTTCAGAACTGGCGAACCATTCAGATGCTTGATGCGCCCCCCCCCCCCCCCCCCCCCCCCCCATGTTTGATTGAGCATGAGCTTAATTACAGGCATTTTAACTTGTGACAAAATGTACTTGTGCCCCCTCATCACAGGTTAGCGAGTTAGTGAAGAGTAGTGCTATATACAACTTTTTATGAATGTGATTAATTCTGTATTATGGGTTTCATGATATTCTGGTACTCACAATTTAAAAATGAAATATGGACATATGATTAACATAAATATGATAATACTGCACATAAAGCAGTGGCAGGAATTATTTTCTTAACACTGCAAAAGGCTCTTATCAAACTAAGGGTCTCGGGGGGAGTTGTTGCTTATTCCAGCTGTCATAGAGTTAGAGGCAGGGTACATCCTGGACAGGTCACCAGTCCATCACAGGCCTAACACAAACGGACAGAAAACCAAGATGCATGTCCTCCTTTGGACAGAGAATGTGAAAAACAGAACGAGGAAACGGTTATGTAAGCTAATGGTCAGTGGACATTAAATCACAGTATATCAGAACAGTTATCTGCCAGCCGGTGGCCTTGTACCCGAACTCTCTCTGCCTCCTCCTCCATGTGTTTCAGTCGACATCGCATTGATGGCAGGTGTTACGTTTCGTGGAGCTTCTGTTATGAGTTCAACTGTTTTCCTTAGAATTCTCTATTACGTGTAATTCTCTGTGTAATTGTTCACATTGGGAACGCCATGTTTATGTGTTTTATTTTCTGCACCTATATTTGAGTATATTTCATTAAAGACAGAAAACAAACAGTAAATGGAATAAAATTTGAATACTACTTTTTAGATGTCATAAACTCACTGCCATTTCATTAGGTATACCTGTGCAGCTCCTCGTTAGCGAATATCTGATGACACAATCACACGGCAACAACTCAAGATGGCCTGCTAAAGTTCAAACTGGGCATCAGAATGGTTAAAAACTGTGATTCAAGTGACTTTGGATGTGACATAGCGACTGATACCAGTGGGGCTGATCTAAGTATTTTAAAAATCTGATTGGACTTCCTGACTTCCAGAGATCCTCAGGATTTTCTATACAGGCGCTGTGGAGAGCGTCCTCACACAGAACATCACCATCACATCCTGGTTTGGGAACAGCTGTGTTAAGGACCAAAAAGCTCTTCAGGGAGTGATCTCTACAGCAGAACGCTGCTCTCCCCCCGCTTCAGGACACCTACACCAGGAGATGCCAGACTAGAGCAGTGCAGATACTGAAGGACCCGTACCATCCTGTCAACCAACTGTTCCAACTTCCTCAATCCGGTATAAGGTTCCGCATCCGATTAATGTTGGCGTGTTAGACTGAAGGCTGAAGTTTACTGAGTTAACTTATAAATATGTGACAGTGCATTTGAGCTCCTGTTACAGAGTAGTGAGTTGTGTAACAAATTACTTAACTTTTATGTAACTTTTTGCAGTAACAACCCCAATGCTGATGATTGGGTACGCATCTTCTGATGGCTGCCTGCAATAGCATACGGCATCATGTCACAAAGCTGGAACCGCCTCAAACTGATTTCTTGAACATGACTGAAATGGCCTCCACAGTCACCAGATCTCAATCCAATTTAGGAACTTTAGGATGTGGAGGAATAGGAGATTCTCATCACTGATGTGATATGATCTCATCAATATAGACAAAGAAGAATTAAAGCAAAAGGGGGTATAGCACAGTAATGTGTAAATAATGAAGTGGCATTTAAGTGTATGTGACATTTTTTTGATTATGAGAAAAGCTTTTGCCGTGAAAATCTGATATTGTGACGCTATTGTGTCTTATTTTGAAAGCCTGTACCGGAAATGTGCTTGCATGCGATCGTGAACTTGACAGTAGAAGTCAGCTGCGGGTAAATGATCTGCCCGCACATTCAGCTCAGTGGAAGCAAGCAGCGTGGATAGAGGACACCACAGACTGGGCTCTTTTTCGCTCGCTGTCGTTCATGGAATAAAAAAATGTTTAAAGTTTTTTTTTTGTTTTTTTACCCGGATCAAAACTCTTAACTGGAGTTTAAATGAAGTGTTTTAACCCAAATTCCTCCTGTTAGGACAGCTCACTGGCTTCCAGCTGCGGAGTAAACATGAAAAGTTTGCTCTTTGTCACCTTGTGTCTGTCAACCTGTCCGCTCACGGTGAGTCTTTTTTTCTGTTGTGCTTCTATATGATTCAGAAAACCGTTCACATACTGAAGACTTCCGCGATATAAGAAATGATACGGAGTATTCCCACATTAACAGCTGATGCTTATATTTTATTATTGCACTCTTTGATGCTGATCAGCCTTCTGGTGGAGGAAAGGTTTGCGGTCACATTTCGCTGATAACATTGTTGTTATTAAATGTTCTTAAAGTTGTATGACAGGTTATCCTTCTTCGTGGTATTTTGTTGCCTTTTGCTGAGCGTGATGATTCGTGATTGTAAAGTTATGGTCTGTTCAAATGTCACGAAGAGGTGTGAAAACGGTCACCAGCGCTCTAAGAGCTGAAGAATTATTTTCAGTTGAAATTATCTTTGGACTTGTTCACTGATGGGTAATTACTCATCAATTATTTCTCTAACTGCACCAATTAGTGGGGAGGAAGTCCAAATTGACATTACAGTTGTACGATTTGATACTTGAAACAAGAAAAGTGAGTGTTTTATGATGGACTTCTCTTTAACCTTGTTTGACGTTTAATGTGTTAAGCTTTTTATTTTTAATTTTGTGGAGTTTTTATGCCTTTACGTTTCCTTCAATGAATTTATATTTTCACAAGTTTTAGACAAAACAATTTCTTTGAAATAAGGTGGTTTCAGCTCAAATGAAGTACAGAATAATGCGACATTAAATCCAGTTTATGCTCAGTAAGGTCATTGTGTTTAACCCGAGGTAATAAAAGGTGCTTCTTAAAGCTCAAACGATGATAAATGAATTGGCTAATGAACTGAGTTGGTATGTTTTCATAGATTAACCATTAAATAACATTTCTGATGATGATAGCAGGTAATGTGAGTATTTGCTGGGTTAGTGACAGATTTCATGGAGTAATTTTTTTTAATAGAAGTGTGCTGGGTTTTTATAATTGGTAGTTAATTGGCAAAAAATCTGATCAGGAATCTGGGGAATTATTAATAAATATTAATATTTGCAGACTTCTTCCTGGCAAAATGATTAATCGTGCTTTTATGGGCATTTAATAATTAGAATAATCATTAATTGTAGCTTTAAACCTCATATCTGCTGAAGCTGTTTTGTAGAGTTTCATTAATGAAGATAATTTGTAGACATAATCTTTCACTTCATGTTGTTCTTTCTGAGGAATCCTCCACATATTAACCCACTTTTTTTGCCCCTCATACATTATCTGCCCTTCTGTGTGGAGCCACCCCGCAGGATAAACAGTGGAAGTGCGCTCTCGCTCTCTTCCCAGCAGCCCCCTCCTCCTTTGACTAAAAGCAGATGGAGCTGTAAAAATGTTCACATCACACAAAACAAATGCCACAGTTTAATCATCTGACAGACAAATGCTGCCACTCCAAATACACAACAGCTCCTCTCGCTGGGTTTTAGCTTCAACCTCTGATGGCTTTTAACGTGAATTTAGTTTGTTTTATTCTTGTGTCCTCACAATAATGAGTCCAAATAGAGTCACTGGAGCTTGGTCTAAATCACTGTAGCTTTTCTCTAAATATGCAAACCTTATATACATTACTGTGGGTGACTGATGTTATACGTGACAGCTGAAAATGCAGCGATGCTTTTAATGTATTAGGTGGGTTTTGAGCAAGTCTGTTGTTTTTTGCTTATAGAAACAGGATTTTTTGCATCAGTGCAATTTTGCATTTTCCTTCCCTTAAATAGACAAAAACGTCCTGCTTTAGCCATCATGAACTAGCAGGAACTAGAGATCCAGGATATTTACTGCATCATAAAACATGTCGTCTGAGTTTAACTGGATCAGATTTATTTCAGTCTGATTTGGATTTGTGAAGCTGCAATTTGATTCTGAATAAATTGTTGACATAAAACTGATTCTTGAGTCATAAATGGAGGGGACGCACAACTTTCATGGTCTTACTTTAGTGTGCCAAACGAGTATCAGATGAAATCTACTTAAACAAACCAGTAAATTGTGCTCATTCTTTCAGGGCTTTCGAGAAAACATTTTAATTTTTCATTCCACTTATGCACAGTTTGAACATTACGTTCACACTAAGAATACTCTCTGTTTTCACTCAATGTCTCCAGCTGTGGAGAAGGACCTTGATGTTGCCAGGATAACTGTCCACAACTCTGCATGTGGTGCAGGTTGTTTTGGTAGCACTCAGGAAATAAGGCTAATCTCACAAAAACAAGAGGTGATGTAAAGTCGATTTAATCCACTTAGATTAAAAAAGTGAGCTATAAAGATTTTTTGAAATGATTCATAATTTATTAATTAAAAATTTCCCCCTTATCCATATGTTCTGGACGTGCCCTAGCTTTGAAGGATTCTGGACAGACATATTTCAAAACTTATCCCTAACTCTTGTATACCATATGGATCCTAATCCATTAGTTGTGCTTTTTGGCACCACTGGGGAGGCTGATGGAAGGTTGACCTCGTCACAGTGTGGCACCCTCTCTTTTGCCTCTCTTCTGGCTAGATGTGCGATCCTACTAAGATGGATGGGTGCTCCTTTGCCCACCCATGCTCAATAGCTGAGGGACCTAATGCACTATCTGAGCCTTGAAAAGATCCGTTATGCGATTAGTAATACCAGTGATAAGTTTTACAAGATGTGGGGACGATTCCTGAAGTACTTTTCCAGCCTTCAGTTTGCGAACCGACTTCCAGCATTTCTCAGTAAATCACCCCCAATATTGATAATGTAGACTTTCTTTCCTTTTTTTTTTTTTTACATTTATTTGTGTGTTTGTTTTATTTTGTTCTGTTTTGTCCTGTTGTATTTGTGGTGGAGTTTCTTGTTTTGGTTTTTGTTTTCTCAACTTGGCTTGAGGGATTGGGCTACTGTGTGGTATGGGTAAACTGATAAAAGCAATTAAAATGGTAAATGGCCTGTATTTGTATAGCGCTTTACTAGTCCCTAAGGACCCCAAAGCACTTTACATATCCAGTCATCCACCCATTCACACACACATTCACACACTGGTGATGGCAGCTACATTGTAGCCACAGCCACCCTGGGGCGCACTGACAGAGGCGAGGCTGCTGGACACTGGCGCCACCGGGCCCTCTGACCACCACCAGTAGGCAACGGGTGAAGTGTCTTGCCCAAGGGCACAACGACCGAGACGGTCCAAGCCGGGGCTCGAACCGACAACCTTCCGATTACAAGACGAACTCCCAACTCTTGAGCCACGATCGCCCCACAAAAGATATGTGATGCTTCAATCTAATAAAAATATCTCTGAGAAAATAAAAAGATTTAATTATCAGTTAAAATCAGTCAGTCTGGCATCACCTAATGCCAAAGTTTTTCTAGTTCCACTTCTAAAAGTAATGGTTATCTTCTTTTATATACATTAAACTAAAGTGGATTGAAAATTATAATTGGATTAATGATTAATCAGTATATGAGCCACTAATTGAATATTCCTAGTTGTAGCTCTAATAAGAGTTTATATGTAACTGAAGTTACAGATATCAATCTCATGAATACTTTTCTCCTTCTGAGTAAAAATCAGTTCCTTTGAATTAAATATGTTGGTTGTATGGATGTCAGGTTTGTACAGAATATACTGTGAGCAGATAAACACGGAGACCATCAGTGGGAAAAGAAAGTAAAAACAAGAAGCTGACATCAACTTAGAATCAATACACCGACGTGACAGATGGGAAATTCAAGAGAATAATAAAGAGTAGATGAGGTAGTATTTCCTACATTTCCTCATACTGTGCGTGTCTCTCAGTAGCCTCAATGCACGAGAGAACAGCAGGGACTCAGGTGTGAAGGCCACAGTGGTATATTAAGCTCATCTGTCTGGACTGCAACATGACTGGATCCAACCAGGGATATTTACCCTGGGGTGCAAAAGTCTCCATGCTATAGTCTGATGAGAGTTCATCCTCGTAGCAGAGGAGGACTCATTTAGAAAAATTTTGCACTGCAGGTTTTCCAACTTCATCTGATTTCTGTTGACATTCTTTTATATTATTAGGGAAAAAAACCCACAAAACATCAGGGGATTGTTTTAATGCTGGGTGAGCAAGTAATGTTTGGATATATCCAGCTCTAATACGCCCATACTTTGCAGAGAAAAGCCGTAGAAGATGAGATCAAAGCCCACACTGTTTGAGTGACAGATGGTGTTTGGCAAGCGTGGAGCAGAAACATAATGAAGCTCGTAAAGATGGAAGATGAAGATAAAAAAATATATCACAAGCCTTTTTATTTGGGATAATTTCTCAGAGCTAATTAAGAAACTAAGGAATGTGGGGAATAAAGTATCAGAACTGTAGAGCATGTGAAATCTCTCGCTGGTGTTTTATGTGAAGCTGATTTTCCCTCAATCAGCTTTCACCGAATCTTTTGAACAAATAATGCAGTTTTTTCCAAGCTGCCGGCGTGTCTCACAAGGTGTCCTTTGGTCGTGGCACATGACACACTGGGTTAGCGCTGTAAGACGTGCCTGTCACTCCCAAGTCTGTCAGTTTTCTCTGTGCAGGGCTGCTATTATTGAAGTGTTTTAATCCAGTCCACGATCTTTTATCAATCTAACCCTAATGAAGTAGCTTTTAGTCAAAAAACCTAATAAAGCGCATTTCATCAAGGAGCACCTTTCATTACCTAAACATAACCAGTGAGCGAAGGTAAAAAGTGAGTGAAAATGAAATGAATAATGACAGGGGAAAACATAAACAAAACAAGATGCAAAACTGATAAAGCTGCATGTTATGCCATTGCAGCGTCCCAAAGCAGACTTTGTAGGTCTCCAAAAAATGCAGTGGTTATCTCTGCGTGACAGATAAGCTGTGGCCAGTACGGTACGTCAGCAATGCCAAATTACACCTTTAATTTGTGGTGAGATGCAGGCAGCATCCCACAACACAATGTCAGGATAAAATAAATAATATCAAAAAAATAAGTGGTTCAGGAAAAAGTGAAATACATCACTCAAGAATCTACGAGGTCATGTCAAACATCTCCCCTGATCGCATTCACATCATTCGCTGTGCTCCTCTGACAGTAGAAAAGCTTTTTTTTCTGATTTTCTAATCACTGATGACTTCTAAACACCCTGACATTCACAAATGCTGCAAATATCAGTCAGTTTAATTTAAAATCTCTTTTTGTGACTTTTGGGAAAACAGAATTGTGTTTGGATTTTTTTTCCTTTTTGATAATGGCAAACTAATAAAGCTGTATGATGAAAACAGTCTGCTGTTTAAGTCTTATAGCTTGCTGAAAGGTTGGACTTCCAGCTGCGGGCTTATTCACGTACTTCTAAGTGGATGTTTCTCAGAGTTGTAGCAACAGAACATGAGAGATTTGGTCCGGCTTCCAAGAAGCAAGATTACATGGCACATAGTGCTGTCTGGAGGGCAAGGGAAAGATTAAATGTTTCTTCAGCCAGTATTGAAAGTGTCCCAGGCTGAGCAGTGATGGAGAGGGCTAACACATGATGGAGCTGGAGGCAGCAGACACCTGTTGTGCTGCTTTGTCCAGGTCATACATCATCAAATCACTCGTATTCCAACAATGAACAATAATTTCTAACATTGTAATAAGAGAGATAATCGGTTGTGCTCCTGAGCCATTTCAAGTACAAGAACTCCCGTTTCTTAAAGTCTGGCTTCAAAGGGCCGCTCACAAGATCGTCCAGAATGAGGACGACCGTATGGAGTTGACAATTTGTCCTTAAGTAAATATGTACTTCAAGTCAAAGGCGATCGTGTCACGTGACTGTTCGATGCCACTCGCGTTGCTCGGCACTGATTCCTGTGTCCACGACCTCGCTCAGCAGTGGACATGCACACAAGTTCTGGACGGATTTATACTCTCAACCTAGAGAGCTCAAATACACCTTTGAAAAACTGCAGAAGCTGTTCATGGAGATCGAACCAAAGAAAATGACACAAACCCTGAATCAGCCAAAGAGACACGTGGACACTGCATCTTTTTTTTTTTTTTGTCTTTTATAGCTTATTTGTATTATATTCCTTTAATTTAGGTAGCCATGTTTGCGTAGTGTTAGAAATGTTAATGTTAATGGCTGTTACATCACCAGTCTAATGTTTAAATGTGAGAAGTTCAAAAATATGCTGAATTGAATTGTTTAAAAAGAGGGGTTTGGTGGGGGTTGGGAAGGGAAAGCTTTTTGCTTATCAATTTATCAATTGATAAGCAAAAAGCTTCAGTTCAGTTAACTGTTAACTGTTGTAAATAGCAGAGTTCAGTGCTTTATGTTGTAAAAATGCACCATATTACATTTGGTTTTTCAAAGGAGAATTTTTCTTTACATCTCGCAAATTGATTGTGACAAAATCTGGTTTCACCTTAAAGAAATTGTCTTTCTTTGTAAAACTATAGCTTTGGTTTGTGGTGATTTTTAAGGAATAAAATAGATTTTTGTGAAGATTTGTTGAGCAACATTTTATATCAGGACACGTCTAAAGGACAAATGTATTTGTAACTCATTCAATTTACCAAAGTGATTTTTTTAAATTATCTTTTTTGTTTTTTTTTCAATGTACACTAATAATTCTGAATAAAATAAATATTTTTCACTTATTTTAAATAGAAATTTAGAGTTTCAATCCAATCAGAGTTTTAGTCTGAGTAAAACTAACACATTTATCAAATTAGAGTAATTTTTTTTAAGTTGGTTCAAAGTAACATTATTTTCATTGTGGTATAAATCCCAAACCAAACAAAAAGCATAGGATAATAGACTCCTTACATTATATGTTTAAATCAACTTCCAACAAAAAGAAAAGAGAGACACAGACTGCAATTTATTTAAATAAAGATTATTAGTACAGTTTCATATTTTTTGGACATATCAGAAATATTATTTCTGCAAGTGTTAAAATATTTTTTTTTTCCATTTTTCTTTATTGGGGGCTGCAAATATTCATTTTAGCTGTTCAGCTCCAGATTGGTGGGGAACCTCTCGACACCCTGTGAGTGATTTACTGCCAGCTTCAGTACAAAGGAACTAAAGGCAAGTGAACAGGCTTTGTAGATCAGCTCAGCCTGTACTTAAGATTCAGATATAGCTCAGACCTCATACTGCACTTTATCGCACCTAATGTGTTCATTTGAAAGATCGACTGTCAGAAAGAGCTTATACTGAGTGATTAATAATAAGCATGTATAGTCAAGACTCAATTCTTAGGTCATAATTTGAATTTTAACATTGTTTGTGTAATTACAGTTAAACTAGTTCATTATTTTGCAGACTGACATTTGACAGTTAAAAATAATTTCATTTTATTTGGACCTGACACATTTCCTACTAATGTGACTTTTGTGACTCTACGGGAGATTTGCACTCACTAACACAGAGATCAGAGGAACAACAAATCCCAGTAACAGCCTGTATCTGGCTGGATAGTGAGCTCATGATCCTGCATTTAGTCACTAGCATATACAATACTGTATATACTTATATGTACAGTATGGTATATATTTTTCTATCCAGGTATGCTTTACTGTATTATCAGTGTGCTGAAAAATGAAGGCTTTCCTGATGGTATTGTATGCTGAATCAAAATCTGACTGTGTCCATAATTCCATTAATTTTGACAAGATCATTGTTTAAACACTATCTGACTATTGTTGCTGACCACCTGCATCCATTTATGACGAGAGTGTACTCATCTTCAGACAGCTGCTAATGCACTGTATCAAACAGGTTTTATGAACATGGTTATGAGTTCATTGTCCTCAACAATCACCAGATCTCACTCTAACAGAGCCCCTGTGGGAGGTGGTGGAACTGGAAATAAGCATCATGCATATTGACAATAGCATGTGATGCTATTGTCAATATGGACCAAAAATCTTTCAGGATACTTTTCAACACCTTGTTGAATCTATGCCATAAAGAGTTAAGGGAGTTGTAAAGCTGTGCATAGATAAGGAGATGTTGAGTGAGACATTCAGCCCATTCAATCAGACTGTTCTCTTCTAGTCAATTTTAGGGAAACTCCAAGACCAAAATAAAACATTTTGTCCTTCGACACAGCTGGGATTACTCTCATCTACATACACATGAGATCAAAAGATCCCACTTTTTGCAGCAAAAGTTTTCCCCCCTCACTTGGCAGTGAGCACCGGCACATTACAAGCATCCTGAGGTACACTGTGTTTCAAGACTACCTCTGTCCTCTGCCTAATCATCCTTTACAGTTTTCTCTTTAGTTTCATTAACTACAGTTGACCTTAAATGCAAATGATTTGAGATAACTCTGTCTTTTATTTTGTACTTCAAATTTTGTATAAACGAACCGCACTACAGATGTGAATGTAATCCAAAAGAATCCAATAGGCTCACACTGTTTTTTTTGAGCATTGACCTCAAAAGCACACCCATGTTCTTTACAAAGTGCGTGTTATTTATTGTGAATGGCAAATGACAGTGCTAAGCACCTGCTGTATGTGATCGCCTACACAGTGAGCTGGCAGGGCTGATCGAGGACATAAGGCGAATGAGAGCCCGCCTCCAGGGGGATCAAGAAGTTTCAGCATCCACAAAACCCACACCCCACCCACAATGCTGTGCTCACAGTGCTGTCACAAAATAATTGATCCAATTAGATCTTTAATATCCATGAATTCAAGCATCTCTTTTCAACAACACAGCAATGAAAGCATCAGTAAAGAAGGTGTATATACAAGCCCGACTCCCACTGTAGCAGTAAGAAAACCTACACACTCCTCTGAAAAAGTACAAACACAACAAAAACAAAAAATAATTAAAAAAAAGCTCTTTAAGAGGAGACAGAAAAACTGCTCTAAGCCTTTTTTTCTCCCCAAACACCCCCACAAGTATGGCTTTGATGTTTCATCAGCATAACATCTCACTGAACACATCTAAAAATACAAACTGCTGCATAATTGTGAATTCAAACTTTGTGGGTGTAACATGTTTCCAACTTGTGTTTTACAAAGCAGCCAACTTGAAAACAATTAAAATGCCATTTTTGGCACTCAACAGCCTTTAAATGACTCAACGTTATCAGTAGAGCACACTAAGTGATACACAGTACTGTATAAAACAGCAACATTAAGATTAGTAGACATAAATGATAAGAATGGGTCCTTCTTCAAACCCAAGAACTTTCTGTTACTGTTAGTTTGAAGGTTGCAGAACTCTCACCCCAACTAGTCGCAGCAGATGGCCCCGCCCCTCCCTGAGCCTTTTTCTGCTGGAGGTTTCTTCCTGTTAAAAGGGAGTTTGTTCTTCCCAATGTCGCCAAAGTGCTTTCTCAAAGGGGTTCATGTGATTGTTGGGTTTTCCCTTGTATGCATTATTGTAGGGTCTACCTGACAATTTAAAGGGCCTTGAGTCGACTGTTGTGATTTGGTGCTGTATAAATAAAACTGAACTGAACTGAATCAGAGAAGAAGCTTGTTTGTGCAAACAAGTGGAGCACCTGCTGTTGAAACTGATTGTTATAGACAGCGATAACATTCATTCACCTCAACTTACATTAACATCATACTTCTTTTTATACATCTATTTAATGGAGTTTGGGAATTGGTTGATGGGAATTTCTTTTTAGGACATCAGAGGTTAGGCGAACAGTGGTTAGCACCGTTGCCTCACAGCAAGGTCCAAAGTTAGTTGGATCAGGTTAGTTGGTTAGTGTATATATATATATTTATATTTCTTCATACATTCTTATATATTCCTATACTGTGTATTGTGTATTTTGTTGTACAGTTATTTTGTTTTCAACTTTAATTTATATATTTTATCTTATTCCTTCCCAGTTAAATTTACCCTTCATTCTAATTTGTGTTGTACAGTTATTTCATTTTTAACTTTAATTTTTATATTTTATTTTATTTTATTCCTTCCTACTTAAATTTACCCTTTTTAATTTTCATATTTATTTCCTATCTTATTCATAGCCTTTTCTTTTTTTCTTTAGGTCACGAGCAGTTGTCTATTTCACTGCATATCCTATTGTGTATGACTGTGTATGGGACAAATAAAATTTGAATTTGAATTTGAATTTGAATTTGAATTTGGTGATCCTAAATTCGCCGTAGGTGTGAGTGTGATTGCAACTGTGGATGGCTTGAAGCTTGTGACAGACTGGTGGCCTGTCCAGGGTGTACCCTGCCTCTTGCCCTGTGATAGCTGGGATAGGCTCCAGCTCTCCCCTCAACTCCGAATTGGTTAAGTGGAAGAGAATAGATAGATGGATTGATGAAGTTGAGCTTGAGATGATCCACTGGCTTCTACCACCAGGAGTCATTCTCTACTGATGAAACAGCAGGGATGCTGAAAAATTGAGAAAATGTTGCAGAATAAGTAAAGAAAAAGTGTGAGATTAGTTTGGGAGCGTGCATTATGAAAAAAAACAACTATCATCATTAAGAGGAAGTGACATCAGCTGTACCAGTAGTGATGTCACTGAATCACAGTGAACCTCTTTCACCTAGAGTGCTGAATTATTTAGCAAATATATTCTTTTATAAAAGTGTAACTGTCTCCTTATCACTGTTATCTTTTTAAAATATAGTTGAGTGCTTTGTCTCTAAGAAATGAAAACCCAGAGCATCTAAACCTCAGAGCAGTGCACAAAAGAGTCCACCAAGCGGATGCTGTAAGCTGCGCCTTAATTATTGGTGCTTAGGTGATAATTGAGGTGCTTGGTGGTTTTTTCAGAGAGGCAAACTGAATGACTCACTAGTGACTCATGATCCGATCATGTAGCAGTGAAAACAGAAAGCTGCAGCTGCTCTTTCTTATATGGAAATATATTGCCAGGCTGTGTAGCGATAGCGGATCCTGTTGTCAAAGCGCCGCGTTTGACTCTGTTTTCTCTTCAGTAGAGAAATAGCAGAATTGTGTTCCACCTATGGGATCATAAACATCTTTTATGTTTTCCACGGTTGTTGAGATAAAAAAGAAAGAATTTTTGTAAGGTGTCACAAAGCGAAAGTGTGGTGTGACATTTAAATGAAATTGTAACATTTAAAGTTTGGAGACAGAAGCTACAAATAGATGCGTTAAAAGGAATAGTGTTTTCAGGTATTTGTGGTTCCACATATTTAAGCTTTTTTTGATCTGGTGACATGGAGCAGGTCATTTTCAATTCGGGGAAAATCGCAGTGAATAACTCAACAATGTAGCAGGTGGACTTGTAGGAGTCAGTTCAGGTATTTTATTAGCAAATCAGACGATGGGCAACAAGGTCTTACTGTGGAAAAGTCTGAGGCAGGCAGGTTAGTTTCCAGTGAAGAGTTTTTTAGGAGGCCTGGCTTTCTGGCTGGCTGGGTGACATATGAGAGGAATCTAGGGCACAGGAGGAGAGGCGCATGGAAATGATAGGAGCAAGCCATGAAGTACGGAAGCCTTTACTCATAGAGCCTGAGCGTGCTGTTGATATACACTCACGCAGGAGGAGCGAGCACAGCAAAAGACTGTGCATTCACTAGCTTTTCACGGCGCCTGTCAATATGCGGTGCAAATAGGCATCATATAAAGTGAAGGAGGCTTTCATTAGGCTGAAAAGAAAATGAAAAGAGCAAAGAGGTAAAAAGAGAGGCCGGATCAACGATTGCTGGATCACTGGTGTCGGACGATGTGGCTGCTGATAGCAGGATGAATTCTTGAGTGGAAGGAGTCATACTTTGTGCTCAGATTCACTCGATTGTTTAAAAATTGATGCGACGGCGCTTTCAAGTAAAGAAACCAAGTAAAGAAACAGAAAGACAATGACCCAAAACATAACTGGAAGCAACTTAAGAGCTTTTTTTAAGACCAAAAAGACCAAAGGTTTGCATCAAAACTGAGACTTTCGTGACATCCATGGTTTATAGAGTTCAGTCACTGATGACAAAAAAGATTTCAAAAAGCTTTTCTTGTGTTTCACTTTGGACCCAGTGAAAGTTGCATCACTTTTAAAAGGTTATAATTCATAACTGTCACTGTGCCGATTTTGGCAGACCCTTAAATTGAAGCTGAATCTTTGCACTTTAATCACAGCTTGATTGCTTGATTTCGTATTCGTAGCGCGCTATAAAGAGGGGAAATTATTAATACTGTGTCGTAGCTGGAAAGACTTTACAAAGCACAAAAATGACTTTAGAAACAGTGAATGTTTTAGAAGACACAGACTGTGCGTTTGATGTGAGGTTGTGTTTTGCCAGAAATTCGTTCTCTGTGCTTGGTTTATCCATTTGTCCACCCCTTCTGTTCAGTGTCTCTAAGGTTCAAGTTGGAAGGTCTCTGTCATAGTTTTATTTCTTTTTTGTCATGGTCCTGGGCCATGTTGGCCCAGCATTCTTAGTTTTCTTGTATTTTGTTCCTTATGCCGTGGTTCCTAGGTTCTGTTAAAGATGTTCCTTATTTGATTACCCCCTGTGTGCCCCTCTGTGTATCTGTGAGCCCTCGTTTCCCCTCCTTGTGTTTCATTTAATGTTTTCCCCAGCCCGTTATGTCTGTGCTCTCTCTCCTCCGGTCTGAACCTCTGTGTACTTCCTGTTTTACTTTGACAGTCTCTCGTCAGCATGCGTCATGTTGTGTTCACTCCTGCCCTGTCTCGTTACAATTATCTGTGTCAGCTGTGTTCCCCGTGTGCTCAAACTTCCCTCGTTAACCCTCCGTGTATTTATGTGCATGTCTCCCTCAGTTCAGTGTCGCGTCGTCAATGTCTCCTCCCCGAACCTGTGTGCCTTTCTGTGTTCCCTCAGTCCTCAGTTAGCATTCCCAGTTTAGTTCTGTTTCTTTGTGAAGCCTGCAATAAAGCAGTGATTTTGAGTTCAGCTTTTTGTCTCCGTGAGCTTTGCGTTTGGGTCCTCATCTGCCTCCACACAGCCAGTTCATGACATTTTTCTTTTAAAAATCAGCAAAATGCAACATTTTACATTCAGTGGAACAGTAGTTGGAAAACCTGAGATAACAGAAAGTCTTTTCTACTCTTCTTGATCCCTCAGACGATAATTCAAAACTTATCTCAAACAATTAATATGGTCAGAACCCTTAATTTAGTGGCGTTTGAAGTGATTCACCCTTCTTTTAATCTCATTGTAGAGAAGTGTTTGTTGTTTTTGTATTTAGGCCACAGCTGAGCAGTGAGGCATAGCCCATTATGAAAAAGCATAGTGCTGTAATTCCTCCCCCTGCTTTAAGCTGGGTTGTTTCCTTCTCTGTGAAGCACCACCTTGAATCTACACCAGCATATGAAATGCACTATTTGTCTCGCCTTGTACTGTTTTTGACCCGCACTTGCTTGTGCGCTGTGAGCGTTGCAGTCTATTTTTTTTAATCTGGTTTAAAATTGAACTGTAAATGAGGCTGGATAAGAGCATCTGTTAAATAGAACTAAATAGGATCAACACTGTTTATTGTCCCAAACACATTTTTTTCCCGCTTTTGTTCTCAGTAATACTCTCAGTTAGAGGATAATATCAGAACAGACTCGCAATCCATGGTCTGAATCACAGTTCTCCTCACAGATTTGGTGCATATCATGTGATCACATTGTTAGTTGCCTGGATCCAAAGCCTGTCACTTCTACTCAAAGTTAAAGGTCCAAGTCACAAATCTCTGGGGTCTTTCCTCGTTCTCCTCGTGTCTGTTCACTCTGGTTGCTTTCGCTTCCTCCCACAGTCTATAGACATGCACGAGGTGCTCATTGGTGATTGGCCACAGTGTGTCTCTTGACTTGTCCAAGGCGTATCCTGCCTCTTGCCAAATGAAAGCTGGGATAAGCTCCGGGTCTGCCAGGCCCCTGAACTAGACAAACAGATGGATGGATAACATTTAATAGCACAAACTGCAGTATAGAAAGTTACTTTCAGCTTCTCCTTTGCCACAAATGGTCACCACAGTAAGAAGCTCCACAGGTTTGATTTGGCAGTTTTACACAAGATGCCCTTCCTGCAGATTTGTGTCTCTGCCTGGAATTGAACCAACAAGCTTGCACTTACCAAACAAATGTGTTACCTGCTGCATCACTGGAGGGACCTAATGCATGCTGTATATGAGTGTACATAATGTACAGTGTCAGTTAATTGTATCTAATGCGCTCCATCCAGCACGATAATGCAAAAAGGTACTTAACACCTAAAGCAATGTGAGAAAATGTTTTTTTAAATTCCAAATTAGCACTTTGTCGTTTGATACAGAGCGTTTGTTCATGGTATTACTATAAAAACTAATAAAAAGCTGAGTGAGAATGCTGCGTGTGGCAGTGGCGTTAAAATCCCAGTGACCGAGTAACCCTGGAGCAGATGGTGAAGCCTGGTTGGAGCTTTGCTTCAGGGTGAAATCAGAGGTCAGCAGTGATCTCTGCAGATTCTTACAGGGTCTTGTTTTATTTATATAACATACATTTGGGGCAGTTGGAAATAAATGAGTGGCAGCCTGCTCTCTCTTTGCGGCTACCTGCCCTGCAGAGCGCCTGTGACCGAGGCTGTGAAGCTTCAACAGACCCAGTTAGGTTTGTACTGTATAATGTGATTTTAGCAAAAGCTGCTGAAGTCGAGACCTATTTGGTTTTCTTATCACAACTCATGTTAAAATTAAGCTCCCATGTCACATGTAACTGTGAGAAGTTATCAAGTAAACTGTGAGAAACGCAGAAGCTTGACTGAGCTGTGAGTCTCCCCTGCAGTGTGATTACTGTGATAAGGGAAACCACAATCCAACATTTTCCACTATCTGTTTAATCGGATGCACTGCGTGAACCCTTTCTTTTAATAGTCTTTGCTGGCCACAAACACAGAGACTCTGATAAGGACTGTGAACGGTGTTTTAGGACTATCTTGGGCAGCTGTTACACAAACACAGTTTTCGTTTTGTTAATGTCTGATATCACAGTTACACTCGAGGCTAACGTGAGAAATGTGATTCAGGTATCAGCAGTGTTGGGGAGTAACGGAATACACGTACCGCCGTTACGTATTTAAAATACAAAATATGAGTAACTGTATTCCGTTACAGTTACCGTTTAAAAAGGTGGTATTTAGAATACAGTTACTTTGTTGAAATAAATGGATTACACGGCGGTACTTCCCTGTTTCATATTGTCGCGGGTCAGGCCTGTTTGGGTTTTGTTTGACAGCTGTGTTCTGTTGTTCCAGGTGGCAGCGTTACGGTTGCCATGGTTACAGGGTGCCGCTCTCTCTCTGCGTGTTTCCTGGGTGAGAGAGCGCCTGTTGTTGTTGTCGTGCTAAGCTAATAGGCAGAATGCTACAGGTATAGCTCTAAAGAATGTAGCATCATAGGCAGTGTAGTCCGTGCTGCAGGGAGAATGGACTGCCATACACGTTATGTGTCTGTGAGCGAGGGAGGGACACAAAGGAAAAGTACGAGCTGTCATCGAGCAGAAACGGGAGCTGGAAGCATGTAAATATAATAATAACCACTGCAGCCAAGAAGAGTGCCTGACAGTTGTAAGTAAGCTATTAAGACTCGACTGTACACCGTGTTCGTGTTTTCCTCCAAAAACAATAAGTTCCTTTGGAGCAGCCTTTCAACGCCTCTCTCTGTCTCTCGCAAGCGAAGTTGACCCAGACAACAAAGTAAAGCTAGTTTTTGGCTACGAGCCCAACACGAACCCGACATATTAGCCAGAGGTCCCTTTACTACGGTTCGGAGCCGCGGACCTTCAGTAACAGTAATAAATCACAGCAATAGTACATTCACGTAGTTGTAAACAGCATGATAATATATTAAGTAATCCAAAGTATTCAGAATATGTTACTCTCATTGAGTAACGTAACGGAATACGTTACAAAATACATTTTGGGGCATGTGTTCTGTAATCTGTACTGGAATACATTTTAAAAGTAACCTTCCCAACACTGGGTATCAGCAACATGTCATACAGCAGCACAGTCTCAGGTGTTTTAACTGGTAATGGTGTCTGAGATGACTGGGGTGACTGTAAGATGCAGAGCAGGTCACAAGGTTCGATCCCTGGCTGCTCCAGTCTGCATGCCAAATATCCATGGGCAAGGTACTAACACCAAGTTGCTCTCCAATGCATCCATGAGAGTGTGTATGTGTGTGTGTTAAATAGAAAGCTCTGAAGCATAGGGAAAAATGTGCTTTTGTAAATGAGAGGTGAATGAGACTCTGAGTGCTCGGGTAGAGTAGAAAAGCACTACAGTATATAAGAACCAGTCCATTCACCAAATTGTTCAAGCCAAACTAAAAAAGAGGTGAAGGTCCCGGGATGTGTTTGGTTCATCAGGGATGAATCTCAACTTGAGTCTGAGGTGAAACAAACCATGAAGTGTGCAGAGAGTGTTGAGAGGCTGCAGGATGTAAAAGATCTGCTGCTAATGTCTTGGGGTCTGAGTACTGTAGTGCTGCTGGTTCAGAGCAGGTTTTATCTCAGGTGCCTTTTGAGAACCGACCCACAATTTGAGAATTGATTATTATATTCCCTTCACTGGCTGAAGCTGAGAAAAGAAAATGATGGCAGACAGAATATGTGTTCAGCATTTGTCGGTCTTTGCTGTCGGTGGCTCTGAACTTTTTGTCGACTTGTGGTGCTTACTTTCTGAAACAGGCTCCCGTTTTTTGGTGGTGAGACGTAAAGCCTGGTTTAGGTTAGGCAGTAGCAGCGACACCGTTAAAGTGGAAAGGCTTATTAGAGATTATTCCTGGCCAAGTAAGACCTGTTCTGACAGCATATTGAGGACGTGTAGCTATTTAAGAGGGATGGTAACAATGTTCCGCTCAGCCAACCAATACACAACGAATGAATAAACAATAATTAATGTCTTCAGCAACAATGTAATATTTTGAAAACAGTTTGACAGCATGAAAGGTTTTTGTCATAGTGATGAACTGACAGATAATTTAATCTTTATTCAAGCTATAATAAGGGCTGCTGCATCTAATAGTGTCAGGTTGATTGTGGATCAGACAGTTAATGAAAGTGCTTTCAGACTTGCTTCAGCGATAAGAGATGCTGCCTTCCTGGTGAGGAAGAAGTCTGAGTTTGTGTAGGAAGTAGCCAGGCTCTCCTCAACTTAAAGCTTGGGTAATGGAACTAGTCTCCTGGAGGGAGGGAAGGGCTGGACTCTAAGGATCAACCAAATCACTACCAGGTAACGACTTAAAGTGATTACAAAATCTGTGCTAAACAAACCCACACTCAACATTCAGTGCTTTATTTAAAAAACATTTTTGCTGTTGTTGGTGTGAACGTGATCAACGGTTTTACAAATATAGAAAGCGTTACAACAGTTGTCAAGAGAAATTTGAATTACATTTGAAACTAATCCAGTTGTTCTGATGATTTTACATTTTTTTGTTCTAGCTGACTTTAAAAGTCTTTCTTCCTCTTGACGTTTCTGTTTTAAACATGATTTCCTGCTTGGGATGAGTGAAAGAGACGTGATAAGTAATTAAACAGTCCTCATTCTTGTTCTCTTTCACCTGACATATTATCAGGGGAAATGCTAAGTTTGTTCTTCAGCTTTTCACCTTTTTAAACTGTGCTGCTGATTTTTTTTTTTTTAAATTTCATGACGTTAACAGAAAGCACACAGTTGGTGAGAGAGTGCATCAAGACATCAGTAGATTTCAGAAATACACATATGAGGATTATTTTAAAGACATTTTTAGTTTTGTCGCCTTGTCTACCTTCTTTGGTAAAAATGTACCCACTTACGTATTTTCTGTCCTTTGGACATAAATCATCTCCATCTGAAGACGTAATGGCATGTAATCATCAGTTCAGGATTTTTTCCCCTTGTACTGCTACTTATTTAGGCATTAGTTGCAGACATCTTCCAAGCGAAAGATATTTTAAAAGTAAATGAAGTAAAAGCTATTTTTGACATCCAAAGCAGCATGAAGAACAGTCCTGATGCACAGTACTGTTACAGCAGGTTTGAAACCATCCGTCCATCACTTCTATGTCCTGTTGGTTAGCCATCACCAGTCTGTATCTGGAAGTCCCACAGGGCCTTAGCTCGGTCATTGTCAACCACCTTTGTGAGCTTATCACACTTTCACTTTGAGACTTCAGGCTCATAGTTCAAAAGCTGGGATAATTTCTTTCTGTTACACGATTGTGCTCCGAGTGTGGCACAAACTGGTGGTATCACCTTTGGTAATACGGGGCTTTCTGTTTTCATCTTTTTGTTCAATGTTGTCTTCACTAAAGCCAAATATATGTCAATTCAACAGACATGTTATTGTTATTTGGTGCAAGCTGCTTGGGTTGCACATTTTGCTCACTGTTTGAATTTTCCTCCATGTTTCCCTGTTCCAGAATGGACAGGGAGGAGTCACGTGACAGCACACTTGGTACATTGTTTTAAATCATCTTAACTTTCTGCTTGTGTTTAGTAGTTAGTGTAGTGGGGGAAATAATTATTTGATCACCCTGCTGAGTTTGTAAGTGGCTCACTAACGAAGAAATGACAAGTCTCTAATTTTTATTATAGTTTAAATTTAATGAAGTGAGACAGCAGATCGACCAACGATCCAGAAAAACAACTCAAATTACATAAAAGTTGCAAACTGATTTGCAAGAATTCTGGTTTCCACAGATTGGTTGACAAACATATTGCAGTCAATCAATGAATCAATCAATCAATTACAGATGAAGCTGCATATAAAGCACACTTCTCCACAGAATCAATTCCTTCCATTCCAACCTCTCCAGCACTGCGGGCAAAGACCAAACGGCTGTCAAGGGGCGTCAGGGAGAAGACTGTAGACATGCAGAGGGCTAGAAGACGGTGAGAAAGTGACAACTGCTGGTTTTATTATTTTGAAGTGGCAGAAATATGAAATGATCATCGGTCACACTCTGTTCAGCATCCTTGAGGATCTTACTTCATTGGGTGATAATGATCACTAGCTTGAAGGCAGTTACACAATCAGCAACACATTATGCCCTAATGCACTGAAATCTTGCATCTTACAAGAAGAAATATGAGCAGGCCGATCTTAAATTTGCTTAATAAGCATCTAAATTATTAAAAGAAGGTGTAGGAGAAAGGGCTGCGGTCAGATGAACCAAAATTAAATTCAGGGCATTTTTGACCCAAAGTGTTTGAAGGAAGAATAATGCTGAATATGATCCAAAGAACACCATCCCAAAAGTCAAGTATGGAGGTGGAAACATTATGTTTTGGAGATTTTTTCTGCTAGGGGAGAAGGGTGACTTTAAGGAGCCATTGGACGAGGCCATGTACCATACAAGAACCTCCTGAAAATGAAAAGATACATGGTTCTTCCTATATGACAGCAAAGAAGTGGCTAAAGAAGAGGCTCATTGAGGTCATGGAGTTTATTACCCAGTTTTCAGACCTCAGTTCTATATTCTTCCTTCTGTGAAGGAAGCTAAAACCTTGAGTTGCCAAAAAACTAAATGATTTAGAGTTGCTGTAAAGAGTGGTCCAAAATCCCCCCTGAGATACGCACAAACCAGCTGACCAACTACAAGAAACGTCCAACTGCTGCGCTTGCAGAAAGGTCATGTTTGCTTGCAATGACATGCAAATTGCTTTATAACATTTATGTAATGTGTTTTTTTCTGAAATTTGGTTGAATTGAAACGACCAAAGAAATTAGAGAGTGTTTATTTCTTATGCAAATGAGCAAACCTTTAGCAAATAATTATTTACCCCACTTTGTCACTGCAGCTCTTAATACCGCTCGTTCTTGGAGCCAACCTCTGCCATAAAATCAAATTGAGTAAAGGTAAACTCAGGGCAGCATCATCATTAGGGATGGGTATTGATAAGATTTTCATGATTCCGATTCCATTTTCGATTCTGTTTAACGATTCGATTCTTTATCGATTCTCTTATCGATTATTTTTTTTTTAAAAAAAGGAGAACACTAAGGTCAATTAGCTTAGATCTTTGTTTTATATCTTCTCTTTGAACAAGATAGAAATTTAGGAGTAACATGGCCTTACAAACCTAACAGTGAGATCTTAACAGATCCAACCTACGGCTCTTCAATGGGGTGTCACAGGGTCCCCAGGAAAAAAAATTGTGAATGTAAAATAATAAAATAAATATTCTTCTGTAGCAATAACACAAGAATATCCAATAATGTCCCTGCCTACAATTAAACACATTCACTTACCGAAAATCGGGGGCATCTGCTGTGGCAAATGGGTGCAAGCCTTTTACCACAAACTTAGTCACTGCTCGGTGACATTCGTCTATCCTGGCCTGAAAGGAGACGCTACCGGTAGACTGCAGCGAGAACTGCCAGCATCTGAGCCAGACTCTGTCTATCTCATCATGGTCACCTAAATGCACAGTAATGGCAGGTTTTGTAATAAGGCAGATCGCGCTAACATAATATGCACTGTTGTTGATTATTTACCTGCCGTATTAACGGGAGAGGACGTGCAAACGTTACCGCTGCTGCTGGGTTGAGATTCACGAGTCCGGAGCGGAATTAAAAACACGACATTTATTTAAGGTTATCGCGTGTTTTGTGAGCAAATGCTTTTGCATATTCGTAGTGTTTCCTCCCTTAAATGAAATATCTACTTTGCAAGTATTGCAAGTTGCCCTGTTGTCATCCGTTCTCGTAAAGTATAACCAAACTTTTTAGCGTTTGAGCCGCCATGTTTCCTGCCAGGTAAATGACGCTCCGCAACGTGGTGACGTCATTCGGGGCGACTGGAATCGATAAGGGAATCGTTTGCAAAAATGGCAAACGATTCCAAGGAATTGAAACAGTGGGAACCGGTTCTCAACAAGAACCGGTTTTCGATACCCATCCCTAATCATCATCTCCTAAAGCTCATTTAATGGTGGCCAGCTAGTGGTGTGCATCACAGCTAATTGAAGCCAGAGCACGAAAACACATTAGGAAAAAGAGCAGATAAGACCGATTCATTAGCATTTAGATAGCTCTGTCATTAACTAAAAGGAGACTTTTAATAAAAATTCACTTGCTGTTATTTATTTATTTATTTTTTGCTATTCATTTATGCCAGAACTTATATACAGAAGTGTTTCTGCATTACTTTTTTTTGGTTTCACTCAAACACTTCCTTGTGCTTGTTTGTATTGTCGGTACTTTCTCGTTGATCCTTTTGCTGAAAGAACATCAAAAAGGACAGAATTCTTTGTCTCTTGAATAAAATAAGTTCATCAACCATGATCTGCAGATTTAAGATCCTCACATGGACAATCCAGAGAATATCAAACCAGTGGGAGAAAAATCAAATATCCTATGAAAATGTCAGACACTACCTCAGCAATTTGTTTGCTGTTTGCAGAGCTGTGTGTTGAAAGAGTAATGCCCTTGTTTGCATTTCCTTTGGCTAACTTGAGTTAGTCATTATCATCTACCGATTAGAGTAGATTCTGGATCTGCATCATGCTGGAGGCGGCTTTGTGGAGAAGCAGCTGTCATCGAACCAATTAGTACATCTGCTATAACACAGGTGGTGTTTGCTTTAGCTACGATAGTGCTGTCGTTTGGTCCAGACCAAATATGAATTGAATTTTTTGAATTTGAATTTTTTGAATTTGAAATGTTTATTTCAGTCAACAACAACAACAACAGATTATAATTTTACATAAAAGTACTCAAACAGTAACCGAAAAAGGAATAGGCTGAAAATATCTGAAAATATTTCACAAGACATTTGTGAGATTGCTGTGAGACTTAGTGGACGTAAAACAGGTCACCAGGGCTTAGTTCAGTTCAGTGTTTTACATTGTTAAATCATAACATTACCTCAGTGAAATATACTTAAAAGGACAAAGATACTTATAATATAAAATGAAACCAATCAATTTAATGAGTTGGCACCCAATTCCCTGCCTTGTTCACTCTCCACCAGCACTACATTTTCAATTTGAGCTTTTATTGACATATTACCGCAGCAGCGTGATGGGTGGCGTGAGATTTCTTACAGACATTCAAATACCAGGAAAACTAATGAGCACCAAAAACAGACTGCTTTGTGTTGAGGACTAATCAGCAAAAAAACTGGACTTTCATAAATTGCAGGATAATAAGATGCAGGAAGCAAGTGAATTAACACAAGAAGAGATGTTTTTTAGGCCAGCCGCCAGTGCATAAAGTCTAAAACATGAAGCCAAAACCAGAAGAAGTCACAGAAGCAACAGAAGGAG